>NC_137586.1:42751788-43351788 GCF_963210335.1 Falco punctatus | reverse complement strand
ATTTCCTTGCAGAACAGCACTGAGGTTGAGAGCTGATTGTGTGAAAGCTGTTATCTGTGCTCACTCCTGCTGTCCAAGTTTTACTGTGTAGTAGAATACAATTTTCATTTACTTAATGATTTTGCTTTTACAGTTGTTTCCATTGCATGGGACTGGCATTACTAATTTTTCTATGGTGTAATTGTTCTTTTTCCCCTTCATCTTTTATTATTTGACCACTGTCATCCTACAATAACCTCTAATTCAAGAGAGGGCAAAAATGTGCTGTTGTGTGGACAAAACTGTCCATCTGCTGCAAATGAATAGTGCAAAACTAAAGTAACCTTGAATAACCCTCTTCATTTCCCAACCGAGGTAGCACACAAGAAGAATTGTCTTTGACAAATATGTTTCTGACCTCACTACAGCAGACATTTCTGGGTAAATTTTCAATGCTGTGTATATTTAGCCATGCAGTTTCATTTCAGATTAATAGAAATTCCACACCTGCATTCACCCATACAGCCTTGAAATTGGTTTGCACTTCTTTTCTTCTCAGCATAGCCATTCTTCCTCTTTCTTTGCTTTCTCCTTTATGTTTGAAGATGTATGTGTTTATTTGGTGCCCAAATGAAACAACCACAGGTTTGTAGTTGTTTGGGTTTTGGGTTTGGTTTTTTTTTATATTTAGTTCCATTAATCAGTATTTGGGCCAGTTCTGTTTAATATCTTTATCAATGATCTGGACAAGGGGATTGAGTGCACCCTCAGTAAGTTTGCAGATGGCACCAGACTGGGGGGAGTGTTGACCTGCCTGAGGGCAGTCAGGCTCTGCAGAGGGATCTGGGCAGGCTGGAGCGATGGGCTGAGGCCAATTGTATGAGGTTCAACAGGGCTCAGTGCCGGGTCCTGCCCTTGTGTCACAGCAGCCCCACACAGCGCTACAGGCTGGGGCAGAGCGGCTGGAAAGGGCCTGGTGGGAAAGGGCCTGGGGGTGCTGGTCCACAGCCGGCTGGGCAGGAGCCAGCAGTGTGCCCAGGTGGCCGAGGCAGCCAGCAGCACCCTGGCTGGTACCAGACACGGTGTGGCCAGCAGGACCAGGGCAGCAATGGTCCCCCTGTACTGGGCACTGGTGAGGCCGCACCTCGAACGCTGTGTTCAGGTTTGGGCCCCTCGCTGCAAGAGGGACGCTGAGGTGCTGCAGAGTTTCTACTGATAATTAAGGGCTCGGAAGTTTGAGTTTCAAGGCTAATACCTTTGTAAAAGTTATGGTCTTGACCAGAGGAGTGCAGGCAGTTTGTGTCTCAGGCATGAAGTGTTCTTGTGGGCAAAGGTTATCAAAGGTTAACTGCTAAATTCCAGATGAAATAAAATGGGCATTAATTCTCTAATGCTTTCACTCATGTATTCACATACTTTTCTTTTTTTACTCTGAAAGTCTTTCCCATTTTAAATTAAGTTAAATAAGATGGTAATTCAAATCTGAAGTTTTACTTCTGTTTTTTTTGAGTAAGTTGGTGTTGCATCACTGTGCATTTCTATAGCATACATGTCTGGGAAGCTCTGCTGAAATGATGTTGTGGAAGCACTGTGACTAAGGGAAATGTATTCTGGTTGCTTGGCTTATTAGGTGGCTTATTAGGAAGAGATGCATCTTTCATGGGCTTTATTCAGAAAGTGAGTAGATAAATAAGAGCAAGTACAGTTCTTCTCTGAGTATGTTTTTGTATCATATGGTGTATATTTGCTTTGTGCATTACAGTGTTGGGTTGTTACTCTCCTCCCTAGAGGATTTTCCCGTACATCCCTTCATTCTTCCCATTTATTGAACGTGTGTCTTATTAGTCAGCTCCTTGTGGATGGTGTTGGGGCTGGATTTCCAACAGTGTAGTAGGGTGCCACTTTTTCCCTTCAGTTAAATGAAGATAATGAAAACTTTGCTACTGAGAGCACATTCTTTAATCTATTTCTGCCTGATTGGATGAAAAAGATCTGGTAGGTAAACAGGTAAAAGCTGTTTACAAAAGCTAGTTTTGTAACGTTGTGTAGTGAAATAAGTGAATTTACACATAACAAAATGTATTAAGAGACACAGATTAAAAAAATCCATCCTCCCCTACATTCTAGAATTAGATGTTGATACAAATTATGGTTAGGTAATTGCCTATACGGAATAAGGGGTACAATTTACAAGAGGTAATTCATACAAAAAGTATGTATGGAAGAGGACTCTTGTAATTAAGTAAATGCCAGCTGCTTTATTGCAATGTCATTTTTTGTTCTTTCCATGAAAAATTATTAGCACTGCTTTTTTCTCCCCCTTTTTCCAGGTTTGTAAAAATACAGGTAATTTCTCATCATAAACAAACAAATAGTCTGCCATGAATACTTTGATTCTAAAATCAGTTCCAAGTTGGGTTTTTATGAGCAAAAGTTTTTTTGTCTTTTTTTTTATTTTGAAACTTGAACAACAACAACAAAGTAAATTGCAGCTGGCCCTTCTTACAATTGAGAAAATTTTCCAGTTAAATGCTGTATAATAGACCTCCAGTGTACTTCAAGTAGTTTAAAATACCAGAGGGTGCTGATTATGAGTGGGAAGGAAATCCTTTTGAAGGGCTATAGCGTCTTAGTTGAGGAATGAAACAGACATGTTTTTAACAGTTCTTTGTATTTTGAAGGCGTTATGCAATATCCAGTTCTTGTGAAACATCTGCAGAAGGATATTCTTACCACTGCTTACAAAGGTGGAGCAGAAAAGGCTAAGAGGTTGTCTGTATATCTGTCTTGTGAGTAGTTACTATCAGTTGTAATCTCAGTGAATCCATAAATCCAAAGAGCCTTAAGAAATTTGCCCGGGATGTTGGAGGTTGTCAGGGTTAGGGCTGGCACAACATTGCTGGCTTGGAGCTGAGCCCATTCCACCTCACTGCTTTTGCTTGCTGCAGAATGAGGGTTCTGTTTTTGATGTTGCTATTTGTGCTTGACTTAAAAATTCATCTAGAAGATACGCTGAAATTCTGGCATGCCAGGTTGCTTTCCCTCTCTTTTTCCTCAGACCTCCTCCCCATTCAGTTCTGAAGGGTTGATAATAAATCAGTCCCATTCCTATAGTGTGTGCCTCAGTCTGGTGGTGATGCTTAGTGAACATTTTTGCTGTGACACTGGAAATAAATGCAGATGTGATGACAGCTGTCCCCAAACCAACATGAGCAGAGAATTGCTCCCATATGTCCTTTTACAGCCATACTTCTGTGTATGCAAGCAGGCCTCAATACTGAGCTATATAGAATATCTGTCAATGAAATGGAAGATGTATGCCTGTTGGGATTCAAGGTATTTCTCTCATGAAATGGCCTAGAAGAAATACGATCTTATTACTGGAGGAGGATGTTTGAAGAGAAGTCGGAAATATGAGAGGTGGCAGTTGAGGAGGCAGTTTAACTCTGTAAAACTTTGTTGCTTTTTATCATTTTTGTCAAGTATTGTCAATAGAACTATTTCAGTTTTCAGTAAGTAAAGATGCTTTTTGAATTAGTTTTTGCCTTAGAGGAACTTCATGGTTTTGTCCATTTTTCTGATGTGGTTAGGTTTCTTTCTATGGTGGTATTATTATTATTCTCAAATTCATATATTAATTTTTTTACATCCATAGAACTTCAAAATATGTTACAGAAAAGAAGAAAACAAGCATACAAGATCAGTCATTACTCTTGCCTTGCCCAAGAGCCTGGACATTCTATGCATTTAAACAGAAATACTGGTTGAATTGTGGCTTTAATTTACTTTTTTTTTTTTTTTCCGAGTGGATTTAAGCTTAAGTAAGTACTTAAGTATGTGAGCAGCTTTGCATGGAGGGTCACTATTGGGAACTGTTCGCACGAGTAAAGTCACTCATGGGATGAGGATTGAAATCCCTGGTACAAATAAACTCTGTGTTTATAACTCTGCACTCCTTCTTAGTAATGTCAGTGGCTTCCTGACAGAGATAAGCACAGCTGGCAGGACTTCAGTGGTTAGATAACAGAGCAGCAGCGTGGTGTTTAATCTGCTTGTGACTCTTGCTCTTCCTTGTGACGACATTCAGATAAATAGACACAGAACTCCACAGCAAAGCAGATGCAAATAGGGAAGTCATTTCACTGAATGCAAGATCTTAAATTGCTACAAAAGGTTTTCCTCTCACTTTCAGAATTGTAAAAGTCACAGATGTTTACGTCATCAGAGAGAGGTTAAATTGCCACAAGAAGATACACTCTCCCTTGCTTTTTAACTTGCACAAAGAAACTAGGAATAAAAAAAGAAATCTCCACAAGCAGGCACGAGATTGGGATATTGTGTTATACTGAAACTGTTCAAGAGCCATGGAGATCTTTGGATTCATTTCTACTTAACAGAAGAGATACCAAGGAATTGGGTTACTCAGTCATAAATTTGCAGAGTTGCAGAAATGGAAGCCATAATACTAGTGTCTGGTAGTGAAAATGAAGCACCTCTGCAGTCTTTTACTTGGTTCCTAGAGTTAAGGAAGAAACTCGGGTTGTCCAGTGAATCCATCAATAGAGGACTCTGTATGATTATGTTTTCAAGTTTTGTTGGGAGTGGAGAATGGCCCTTGCTTTGCTCAGTTCTTTTGAAACAGCTGCTAGTTTAATTTGATACATACTCGTTTCAATAGAAAAGAAAAATTTTGATCCAGCTTAAAAAGCAGAGTTTAACAGCTATTTGCTAGTTGACCTTCTGTCTTCAGGGATCCTGTCATTTACATGGTATTATATCCCTTGCATGCATGTTGGGGTTTGTTGTGGGATTTTAGTGGTATTAAGGTCAGGTATTCAAATGCAGCCTTAGGAAAAACATGTCCAGCCTGTCTGTGCCAATTTATCTAAGCAAATCGGAGAGTTCCTCAAATTATTTATAGGAATCAACAAAAACCTATTTTTGAGCGTGTGTGTGGAATGGCTACATTATAGTTCTTTGTTTAAGGCCATTTTAAAAAGCACTTTTCATGGAGTACGGATTACAAGAATCTGAAAGAAAATATATCTCAGCTGAGATAGCCAGGTGTTGTATTTGAATTAATAGACTTAGAAAAAAGTGGGTTGTTTAACTTGGTATTCTTTCGTTGAGAACAGTGTATTTGATTACAGTCCAAGACATTTTGGTTCTCTTGCTTACACACTTTTGAGACTCTTGTTTCTGCCTGGATTGGTCTTCTCTACTTGGGAATAGTTAACGAGTTCTGGGTGAACTGTGGTATATATAATCAAACGTTTCAGCTGTGAAGCTTTTAAAAGACTTGATCTTCACTCAGATTCCTGTGGTCTGTTGCTGACATTTTCAGTAGTGGTTCAAATAATGCTTTGTTTATGATGTCATTTTTTCATGTTCTGACAAACATGCTGAAATGTAGCATAAAAATATTATTCTAAACTGCTGAAAAGTACTTTATTGGTATAGCAGGGTTTGAGGTTTGTTTTTATTTGGTTGTTTGGGTTTGGGTTTTTTTTGTTTTTTGTTTTTTTATTTGAAGGCTCATTTAATTGGAAAACTATATGGCAACTGTCTGAAATTTCAGGCAATGCTTTTTATTCATTATTCTGTGGCCCAAATCCATTCCTGTGCTCTGTTGTGGATGACTGGCAGTTCCTAATTTAATTTATTCATTTTCTTTCGCAAATGAGAATAAACTTTGGATTTAACATATTCTTTTGTAATGTAATAAGTGTATCAAAGAATACAGGAGATGAGAAGGATCATCAGATTCTAAAGCTCAGGAGAATTTGGAATTTTATTAGAGAAATGTAGAAAATGTTTATGGATGCTGTTTGCAGAAAACAAAATGAACAGCCATTGCCTATCTTTGCCCCACTGTCTGTAATGAATTCAGACTTGAGGTGCTCTGTGCCACATCAAGTATGTTCCCCTGTGTACACGTGATCTGAATTTTTTCAAATTTCAGGTATTTAAAAAGTCTAATAGTGGAACATTTACAACATGAGTATTTTTTATGAGAACAGTCATTACATTATGTATGTGCCCATTTAGCCACTTTTATACATCTTGAACCATTTTTAATATCTGTTAATGAATCACATGGAACTTGAAGCCTGACTAAGTAGCACGATTAACTGAAGTGTGTATTAACCAAGGGTGAAGTTATTAACTAGTCCCTTTTATTTATCTGTGGAGGGCTTAAGGATTCCTAGAGCATGAATTTAGCTTGGAGGCTTTTGTTCATTTGCTCTTTTTTGTTTGATTCATTTGCATCATATATCTTTCAAGCAAGAAAAGTAGGGCATCAATTCATTTTAGAAAGGGAGTGTTGTAACTGGATTGAAAAACACTGTACATGGCCTAGCCTTTTATCACATTGCTTAAGAACTCAAAAAACTTACGTGATTATTTAGATGGGTGAAGCAAAGTGCTTTTTAAATGAATGGGTTAGAATGTGAACCTATAGAAGCTAATAGATTACTGACTGCTCTTCAGGTAACACCCTTAATGTTGTCAGATGAAAATACGACTAGTCTAATTTCCTCATTTCCAGTGTTTTAAAAATGGATTTCTTTTGTACAGGGTTGTCAGTAAAATCTATTTTGATGCATTTGACTGTACCTGAGTCATCTAATAGCTGTTATTCCCCACTTCTATTTAGTTCATTGTAGATTCATCTTAAAACTGTGCAACTTGAATTTCACATCTGTGTTCAAATTTTTCCTACTGCCTTTGTATTGAAATGTCGCTGTGCAAATTTTCTCAATATTTTGATCGTCTTGCTTATCACATAGTCACAAAAGTTTGCAGACATTTCTAAGATTTTAAGCTAGAAAATACTCCATTGAGGTATGACTGTATAAGTGTAAACCTTTTTTCGTTGGTCATGAAGAAAGTGGCAGTTTTCTTTTTGTACTCTTCAATCTTTGATACTGGCTTTGCCTTTTGAGGAAGATTTTTCCCTGTGCAGTCACTCGCACATCCGTACTTGTGACTGGGTACAGTATAAAAAAATGTCAGTGTATATGTTAAGCATTCTTAACAGCAAACAAATCAGTTCTTAAATGTCTGGAGGCTGGAAAGAAAAATTACAGAAAAAAACTTGTTGCAGCTGTATTTTAGGAGAAAAGGTAGCAGTGTAGGGCACAAAGCATGAGGCTGAGTGAGCATGTACAGAAAACAGAGAAATTGGGTTAACATACTTTGACACTGGCCATTTAAAAATAGGAAAACAAAGTACTGAAATACCATGGTGCAATCAAGGCAGTGGTATCCTCCAGGCAAGCAGCAGCATATGGAAGAGTACGGGACACATAGTGAGGGGTAAATACATAGGAGATAGGAGGTGGAGGAAAGAAGCAGTAGTTGAAGTAGATGGTTTACACAAGGGGAAGAGAAGCAGAGACCCCACATCTAAGAAAAAGAATTAGCAATTCCTTTGTAGCTGGAAATGAATCTGGGAGGAGAGAAGGTCCGTGTGGCAGGGAAGGGGCTGGCCACAGGAGCCCTGGTGCCCTGGAAGGGCCATGCAGCTCTCTGTCAATGCCTTCACCAAGCGTACTTTTTACTTAGTCTGTATGCTCAGTGATGGGAGCAAAAGGATGATAACTGTATCCATATCAGAATTCTTTATTGATTGTAAAGAAAAAACCAGAGCAGTGGTTCACAGATTGTGTTCTTTTCTAACGCTCCAGTCTTGAAGCGTGTCTCATTTTTCCTGTGGGAAGCAGTGGGTTTCACTGGACAGTGGTAGTCCCAAGGCCATTGCTTCCTCTGCCCTTTAGAGTGTGACCTTGGATAGGTTACAGTGCTGTTTTTGCCTCAGCTGCTTCTCTATGAAATGTAGGTGATAACAATGTTTAATTTTGTAAAGTACCTTGAGAAATGCAGGAGCTACCTATTCATTTTTGCCTAGCTATATGGTTTAAATTCCCTGTTAGCTTCTTGAAGAAAGGTTGAGTAAGGCATAGAATTAAAGTTTTCAGGGAATCATTTGGAGGAACAATTAGGTAATTTTTTTATATAATTTGATTGCTTACCCTGTGTAGATTCTATTTTTAGACATTAAAGAGCTAAGTTCAAGTTGTTTCATGTCAGCAAAGGGTAGAGTCTTGCAAACTCGCCACCCGGTGCACAGCAGAGATGTCTTAGTGCAGGACCAGGGTAGACAGATCAAGGGAGAGAGATGTAGAGACCTGAAACTGTGATGTAGTGAAACACCTTTGTCTGCTTAGAGTGTTTTAGGAGAACAGCTTTAGCCCAGTGTTTATACTCATCACAATTCAGAAAAAAAACCCAACAACCCAACAGATTTGAAATTTATTGAACAAATCTTAATTTCATGTAGGTTCTCTTTATCAGGCAGTAGATTAAGGAGAAATGAAACACAGGATAGAGACTGAAGAAAGCAGAAATAATGAATAAGTTTGTTAACTAACCACTGTGTATACACTAAGTTTCCTTAAGGCTATAGTTACCCAGTGACAATGCAAAGATGAAGACATCTCTTTTAGTGATTTGGGCATTTATTCCCTGTACTGTAGTGCTGTCTGGGAATTAAGGATCAGGTCTGTCTGGCTGTGGGCATTACGTAAAAATCTTGGAAGGTACTCACTGCCAAAACTGCTTGCAAACTTGGGGGATGTGAAAAAACATGGTTTGAAGTTCCATACGTAAATGGTATCTATTACGCCATTATAGCATCAAGTGGAAATACAGTTACTAGTAATATGTTAAATGTTATAAATGTGCAGCTATTAGAGAGTTTTCCTGAGGCAGGAGTAGTGATGATATTTTCTTAACAAATCAATTTGTGAATGTGCAGGGAGTATATCAATCACTGATCTCCTGCATCTTTTAGAGGAGATAAATGCTCAAATCCTTGGGCTCATCTGAATAACAATAAATTTCACGTGCCATTTTCCTTGACACTTCAATTAGTTTTTTTTTTAATATTTATAGACAGCAAGTTCAGAATACTCAGAATAATGTATCAATTCTTTCTCTTTTTACAGAGGGAAACTAAAGGTCAGTTTCTCATAGATCACATCTGCAACTATTACAGCTTGCTGGAAAAAGACTATTTTGGCATTCGATATGTTGACCCTGAGAAGCAGAGGGTACGTATATGAACTCTTACTACATTTACTTTTAAGTAATGTTAAACTGATTATTTTTTTCCCCAATAAGCAGGCAAGTTTTAATGCAAAGTTATGGATCTCTGAGGGCTTATGCTCTGGCCGTAATCCATAGAGGTTCTTAAAGTGGCATTATTAAATTTTCCCCTCAGTTCATGTATTTAGTTGCAGGTAAATAGATATATTCTGATTTGTGTAGTTTTCCTGGCACTGAAGGTAGAAAAGATCTATGGGCATGACTCAGATGTAGCACAGGGTAGCTCTAGGCTCTGGCAGTGCACTGGATTTTGGATTTCTGTTTTGCTGTAGAGTATACATCCTGAGACATGTAGGCAGGAATCCTATTGAGTTCAACAGCTAAAAGCGTCATTCAGGTTCACTTTTCACAGGGCACATGGGCTTAGATATCTGTAATACACAAAATAGGTATGATTTGTCAGGTTGTGGGGGAGTCTTCAGGTTAGTTCTCCCCATGAACATCTTTACATTTGTGGAATGAAATTTACAAGCCTGTGCTCTAGGCATTTGTGTGGACAGTGATTTTTCATCTTTCTTAGGTGGAAGGTGGTCCTGCAGGTTGTACTCTGTATATGATTTGCTACTGCTACTCCTTGTTTGTTTTCAGATGATTGTTACTGTTTGAGAGCAGGAAAGGATGCAGGAGTCCTCAGACAATGGAATTCAGAACTTCTTCACTGTGTGGTCCTGCTAGTCTCAAGATTAAGGCTTGAATATGTCTTTAAATATCTGGCATCTACTGGCTTTTAATCTCTGAAGATGATCACTAGCTTGAAATGGCTATGATTCAGGAGAAGAACATTTTGCTGGATATCTCTTGCTACACCCTAATTAGTTCTGTCAAAAATGATTGGGAAACACGCTCTGCTCAACCTTACAGAATTGCAATAGCTTTGCAAAGCTGCAGCAGGTCATTTCCATTGCATCCTCCTTTTAAAATTAAAATAACTAGAAGAATGATTAGCAGTTATTCTGACCAATGTACTTAATTCTTCACAATCATTAAATTTATAGAGGTGTTCACCTGGTTGAAAACAATAGGAGAAGCAGGTGGAGTGCTGGATTAGACTGTAATGAGGTAGGGCTTAATGAATACTTACTTTTGCTGAGCCTTTCTCTGACAGTCACACAATAATTGCTACAGAAAAGCTATTTTACTTAATAGCAGTCAAGAGGGGTTTTTTTTAGTAAAAGCTTTAATTTTTTTGGCAGAATACTTTAAAAAAGTGATGCTTCAGAAAAAAATAAAAAAAAAACACTCCTGTTGGGATGCTTGTTATATCATACCTTATATGGTTCCCATGTTTTAAAGAACTGTTTAACTATACTGACAAATTCACTGCAGTACCAGTCTTGGCTTCACAGCTTACTTTTAGGTCTTATAGTGTAGCTAATTCTGTGTTAAGTTTATGGAAGATTATTATACTGAAGGTTTCTCTTAGTTAGTACTAAAAGACAATCTGAGAAAACATTTATGTTCTTACCTAAAAAATCTTAGGTCTTCATTTGCCTTTATATCCAACAACTGAGAATACTGTGGCCATCCTGTGTAGCAGGATGGCTTGTATCAACTGGCACATTCTTCAGCTGGAATTTTTTTAGGCAAACTTCTCAAGCTTACATTTTCCATACATGCATTTTTAAATGCTGATTTAGAATTACTCTTGTGTATTTAAGCATATGGTAACTTCTCTAATAGGGTATTAATTGTTGATTTTAAACCCTGATGAATTAAAACATAAATTGTAAGGGTCATTTCTTTAGACTTCTTTAGATTTAAAAATGCTCTGGATGATGAATTGAAAGTGACATAAATTTTTCTCCTAGGTTTATTACAATTAATCAAAATAAGCTATTTTAATATGCAGTTATTCTGTTGTCCCTTTGTCCTGTTCTGATGGTTTTTTTTTCTTTTTTAAGATTGCACTTCTAAACTTTTAGACATAGATTGCTTTCCCTCAGAGTGGATATTTCCTCTGCAACAAACCCTGTCCTAAAGACTAAACTGCAGACAAATGTTCTAATAGAAGAATAGTTCTTTTTTTTTTTTTTTTCTTTTTTTGACAGTTTTACATCATCTGGTTCTTTTGAATCTCTGATCTTGTTGAGGTTTGCTTACCTGAGTCTTAGCTCTGTATCACATACAGTTGCATTGATGTCTACCAGTCAGATGTAAGAAGACTGTGAAACTGTAATTACAGTTCATCTCCCATCAGCAGACTGTTCTGAGCTTTTTCTGATCTTAAAGAAACATACTAACCAACAGTCTCCTGGTACTATAACAATGTGGGACTTTATGGATAAGTGTGCTGGGGCCCAAGCACTGTAGTTACGTAAAGTTCATCAGCAAACAGCACAGTAGAAAAATAGAGGAAATCATGATTTTGAAATGATGAGGTAGGTGATGGCTTTTCCCACAGTTTTGTATTTTAGTAGTTCTAAGCGTAGCTACCTGAAATTCATGTTAACAAAAGCCCCTGAGATTCCAGAAGAGTAGTTGTTTAGGTCTGTGGTTATAGAGATGAGCTATATAGCAAGTATAAGATGTAGTGGGGTCACAGGGGTAATGTCACATCATTGTAGCCACCTTACATGGAACAGTACTTACAGCTCTGTAGAAGAGTTTTCTGAAGCTCTGTGGAATTCTTGCAGGTCCCACCAAGGAAAAAGGGAGAGACATTTCCTGCAGTACATTCTTATGGGTCTGTTAGATGCATTACAAAATGGAAACAGTAAGATCTGTATGTGGAATTCACAGAGAGCTTCATTCTAAAGTTAAATCTGGTGATTTGACTGAGAACAGTTGCTTTGAAGGGAAGTGATAATTTATCCTAAACCAGTTCAATAATGTATGTGATAATGCACTTCAGTGCCTTGTGGACAAATAAAGAGATATGGGACAATGAATAAAATGAATATTCCCTGGTCTGGTGTTGGCATGATGTGGCTATGACAAAAGACAACACTTTGTTTGCCCCTTGTTAGGATTGTATTTTCAGGAAAGTATTAAAGTCGTTACACCCTAATGAGACTGCAGTTATTCTGATCTAGATGTCTGCATTTAGGAAAGATCAGTTTAACTGAATCAGGAGATGGACTGTTAGAAAGATAAAGAGAATGGAGAACTTGTTTTTGAGATGATATTAAGAACAGCATAACCCGTTTAGTGCAGCAAAACAAAGGATAAGAGGATACGGTTATGCATGCATCAGAGTGTAAAGCAGAAAGAAAAAGAAAGTTTGAGCATGAGAGGTGGCTTCTTAATTAAGCCAATGAGAGCTGTAATGTCTGCAACAGCCATAATAGAGGCAACGGGGCAAAATTTTTAACTGGATTTGTGATGAATTTTAAGACAGATCTCTATAATTTTATGGAAGGGTTTACGTTAAACATTGATAGAGATAAAGACCAGGCATAATTTTCTGAGTTTTTTTCCAAAGAATATGTAATAAAAGCTGAAACAAGAAAGCGTGATTTTTTTTTTTACGCTTTTTGATTGATTCTGATGCAGGTAGTGTACAATTCATGTTACTTTGCCTGTTTTCTTGGAAGTGTTGAATGCCTCTGTTGTAGTTTATATTCCACTGCATAGTCTCTGCTTCTGCACAGATAGGGCTATAGCTGTGGTTCCAAATGGAACTGCCAAAATCATGCATTTAATTCTGGCTTTTAGTGAATTATTCTTGATTGGCTCTGAATATTAAAGTTATATGACATAATAGTATATTATTATATAGTATACACACACACATATATATATATATATATGAATATTGTGCAGAATTACTCCTGCTGGAATTTAGTCTATCAGTGATGCTTGCCTCTCTCTTATTTGTATGTAATTTTTTTTGTGAAGTTTACAGAGTTGCTCCAAAAGCTAATTTGCAGTCCTTTTGTTTTGTCATCTATTGAGAGAGCTCAAGCAGGCAAAAATACCAGCTTCAATTCACCCTAAGTGTCTTCTTTCCGAGTATGCTACCAAAATGTAGCATTTTGACTTAGGAGTGTTGGAACACTTCACTGAGTTTGAGAATTTAAAAAATGAACTGTTTCAGTATTTCAGATATTTCAAATGAAATGTTTCAATATTTGTGTTTAGAACATTCAGAACTTCTGACTATGTGAAAAATTTAGATGATTGAGCTCATTGTCTTAGGCTGGAACAAAATTTTGAAATGTGGGAAAACTGTGGTGGGAAACAGCTACTGTTTTTATAGGTCAATTTTCAAGTAAGTTATGATGTATACCTCCTTCCCCCCCCCCCTTAAATAATAAACTTTTCCTTCTGCATAAGTAAAACGTGTGTGGATATGTTAGGCATAGTCAAACTATAAAATTTTCTATAGTTTTTCATTTTCTATTCCAGACCAAAAAAGAAACTGGAAGACACTCCTAACAGAAGGCAGCACGTAGCTTTTTAATTATGTTTGGATATGCATGAGAGTAACAATGCCAATGAACTAGCAGTTAAAGACTCTAGGTTCTACATCATATCTGCTGTTTTATCGTCTAGCATCACATTTGGATGTTCCTTTGGGGAAACTATGCCTTAGGGTAGCTTCAGAAAAGCCAGGATTGTAGTAAAAGTATGCAGTAAATTGCAGCATGCCATTTGGTGTCTAACGGTACTATGCTGGGAACAAATGATTTCCTAGTGTTCACTGTTGAATTTTTTGCCTGGATTTCTGAGAAAACTAGGTATATGGGATCCCATTGGCCTTCTCCCCAACTCTTACATGTAGTAACTTTTGAAGCCAGCTTTGGTCAATTTTTGTATGGTGTATAGGTCTCAAACATTACATTCCTGTAAGGTTTCATCAAGATAAGCTGCCACATAGATGGGTAAATCCCTATTATTATTCTTACCAAGGGAAATGCTGTAGGGCAGCACTCCCCCATGGGGAATCTAGAGAGAGCTGGGAGAGAGACACTAAGAACCCAGAAACCATCATTTGGAGCTTGTAGTTTTTAGAAACGGGTAGTTTCAAACAGGGGACATATCTGGAGGAGGTGTTACTGGTTCTGCTACTCCAGGAGCTACCTGTTGGTATATCTTCATATAATAGATATTATACACACTCTTACCCTTGAGGATATGCAGCATAGCTAATTCTGTGCCAGATACCCTGGGTTGACTGAGCACTTTTTTGTGATTTTGGGGCTGTTAGAGTTGGGAATAGGATGTTATGATGCAGCTACTGTTCAGCATCCTCACTAGAGATTGCAACTAGAGAACCCTTGTTGAGGGATCCCACTGGTATTAAGGGCAGTAGAGGACTGGGCTGAAGGAAGATGGTAATGTGGTGAAATGTTTTCTTCAAGTCCCTTCAGTAAGGCATCTGAGCAGTGATTTATAGTTGGAAATACTTGTTTCCCCCTTTTTACTCCCAATAGGTGGATTTGAGCATGTGCTTGTAATTATGTTTTTGAATGTGAAGATATGTGGCAGTTAGGCAGAAATACCTTGGAGCTACCCATGAGGTAGGTTGGAAGTGTTAGGTGTTATGACAAGGCTTTGTTAGGACCGTGAAGCAACTGTGAAGTCTCACCAGTCAGCGTACAAATGTTTGAGACTGTCATCACCCTGAAGCATTAAGATGCTTTGTCATTTGGATGTGCTGCAGGGCTACTCAGGAGCAGTGCAGTGGGTTTAGCTCTGTGCGTGTATCCCTAGCAGTATGAAAGCAAGGCTGTATGACCAGTGAAACTGCTGTATGAATACACTCCAGCTATGCAGCTTATCTTTAATGGTGGCTGTGAGTACGCTGGGATTTCCTGACTTTTCCCAGAGTTAGAAGGATGACACTGTGCACCACTGATTTGCCAGTGCTCCTGCCAGTCTCTCTGTGGAGAATTGTTGCAAATACAATTCTTGTTTTCCTTTCAAGCTTAGATGAGACCAAAGCTGCTAGGCACCGCTACACACAGGTAGTTTTTTCTCAGATTACATGATTATTTCACTAGAAAGGCTGCTGGGGAGTTCCATTTGTATCCTAGAGTACAGCACTTCCAATGGACCTGGGCAGAGTATTTGTTTAATCCTATAACCCCAGTTGTTCAACATTGTCCCAGTATTTTCTAGGGAAGAAAACTGGACTGTGTTGCCTGTGAGCAATGCATTTATTTATTGTGAAGTAGCAGTTCTGTTTTTAGTGGGTCATGTACACAAAATGCACAGCAGTTCCTCATCAGAGGGACTTTTGGAAAGGGTCAGCAAGCCTTGTGTTCAGCTGGTCTCTTCTTTAGAAACAACAGTTATTTAATACATATTCTTAAAAATGTCTACTTGGTCCCACATTAGGACAGAAAGAGACAGCAGAGACAGCAGATAATTTGCAACCTTTGTTTAACAAGTCTATGTATTTGTGTAATGACCCATAAGGCTCCATAGAGCTATGTAGCTGTCTGTGAGCTCTCCAGCCTCTTTGAAGGGGTAGAGCAGAAGTATTACGGGCTGAACACCAGCGTGACTGATCCATAGGTTAATTACAATTTTAATCTTTCTCTACACATATGAATCTCCCCTCCTGCACAGATTTGTCACAAAAATTATGTGCTTTTACACAAAGTCTTGCTGTGACCCTGCTTGGTGTGTGCAGTTTCAGGTTATGCTGTTTCAAAAAAATACAGTAGGAGTAGAAAAGGAACAAAGGCAGCCCTGAGAATGATATCAAATAGGAATGGATTTCATGTGAAAAGAGATGGATTAGACTAGAATAATTCCAGTAGGAGAAGAGGTGAGTGAGAGAGAATGAATAAGAGAGCGTGAGAGAATGAGCAAGAGAGACTGACAGCGGAAGATATGATGTAAAATGGCTTGGAGAAGGCGGACAAGGAAAGATTGCCCTGTAATTCTTGTAACAGAACTGAAACACACTAAGAAATTATAAAACAATTGCTATAAAGAAGTAGTCTTTAAAATGCAATATTGATTCATAAAATTCATTGATGTAGCTGCCAAAAATATAACAAAATTGTTTAAAAATAAGTGTTTAGGCAAACTGATTAAAGTCCAGGAAGACTTAGAAACAAGTTACAATGGAGGCTGGTGGAAAAAACCCAGTGAACACAATGGGAGCTATTAGTTTTGTACTTCTTCTAAGTGTTTGCTTTAGGCCATTTCCAGGGACAAAGTGCTAAGTTAAATGGGTTCCCGCTTTTACCAGTAGCAGTGCATTTATGTACCAAGCACAGTCTTGGCACAAATGAATAGTGGTGTGAATGTACAAATTTAATTCAGCAGTAATGGTGCAACTAAAATATTTTGTCTGATGATTAGTAACCTTGTAAATAAAATAATTCTGCAGGCTATTTAATAAAGGTTGTTTTTCCATCAGTTTTGAACCTGTTGTCTATGAGCATGTGGCTGGCTCATGCATACATCAATATATGCAGATTTCATGGCTGGATGTTCAGCTGATATTGAGGTTATGGATCAGTTGATTGGATACAGCACTAAATATATTGATGTAATAGGAATAACAGAGTGAGACTTTGGAAATCTGTTTAGTAAATTGCAGCTCAGAATCATACAAACAGTGATTCTGTTCCATTGTATATTTGTGATAGTGATGTACCTTGCTTCTTCCTGCTTAGCATACCGCTAACCAGAGTCAGTGCCCTGATTTTGTGAACAGTACAGAGGAACAGCTCCCTTGCTGCAATGGAAAAATATTGATGTTCTTAGTATAGAGCAGGGGTCCTCAAACTACGGCCCGTGGGCTGGATATGGCCCTGCAGGGTCCTCAGTCCGGCCCCCGGTATTTACAGACCCCCCCACCTCCCCCTGCCGGGGGCTGGGGGGAAAACCAAGCAGCCGCAGATGGCTGCCTGCCACTTCATCTGTGCACTGCCCCCCTGGTTAAAAAGTTTGAGGACCCCTGGTTTAGAGGTTCTTGAAGCCATGAAAAAATGGTGTCAGCCTTAGGGCGTGAAGAAGATGACGTGCAGGCTGCCCAGGGTCATTTGGCATCTGTTGTGCTGGTACAGAGTGGGAACCCAATTTATTTCCCTGTCTGAGCTTCCATTAGCTTTGGATACTGTTACTATTTTATTTTTTTTTAATCCAACTTGTGGCAGGCAGTGACCTGGTGCAAGTCACTGCTTTGAGGCTAAAGCAAATTGATTTTCATTTTGCCTTTCATTCAAGGAAAAGGTTAGGTATTAATTTTGAAGATTAATATAGGTTTGAGGCTTAAATAAAATTAATCTTATTACATTTCTAGCAATGTTTCAGTGCATATCTCCATTCCCCTGCTCTCTTCTGTCCATTCAACAAAGTCTTCAAATCCATTTGTTGCCTGGTTAAAATATTCTTGTAACATCTGCAGGTTCTTCTTATTCTGTTTTACTGTATGCACATCTGAGCACGTGACTGAGTATTGCTTGCTGGGTGTGATTTAAATACAGTATTTGGCCACTTTTGGTTGCCCCTTTGTTACTGCTCCTCTTCCAAACACGGAGACTAAATAAAAAGCCTCTTCTGTTGCAGGAAGGGAGAGACTTTTCACTGAATTCAGTGGCTGGTCAGGTCCCGAGCACCTGCTCATGGCTTGGCAATTTTGTAGGAGGTAGGCTTTGATTTATGCCAGTCTTATGCTGGAGTCCATAGGAAGGTGAGACTGGAGCACACGTCTTTGCACCATAGAGTGGCTGCTGCAGTGTAGAGGAAGAACAGTGGGGTTTTTAATGACACCTGACCCCTTACAATGGGTGTAAGAAGAGATATGGGACATTATGTCCTCTTTCCTCCCTGCTTCTAATTCCAAAACCCTTAACCCTGTGCTATACCGGGACCAAGCTCAGTCGTGTCTGAGCTTATCAGTGAATGACTTTGTTCAAAACAGGCTGAAATGTGTTTGCTAAAATCCACATCAGTGTTTTTGGAATTAAATTGCCTTTCTAGAATGGTGCTTTTACCCTTGTGTGGTGTCCTTGCTCATCCTCAGCTTTTGCTGTGGAAGCTGGTAGCACATCAGCTGCCCAGCATTTGTGGGTAAGCAAGAACACACCTGGCCTTACTAATGACTACTCAGTGCCACTTAAAGACTGATCAGAGGTGAGAGCTGTATTTACAAAGTAAAAATTGCATTAGTCTGAAACACAGAATGCAGTTGCAATGAAACCTCAGTCAGAAGGCAATTCTCAGCATATTATGATCCCAGGACCAAAAGTGATACCCATAATAGTTTGCTTACTCACCACTGGCACCTGACTCATTAGCTGTCCCATGACTGACCCTTTTAAGTATCTTTCTGTCTGCCTTCTGCTTCTGTGAGGACGTCTGCCTGACCAGCTAGATGCCCAGCTGCTGCTCAAACCTCTTTCAGCAGAAGAGATTAGAAATTGGCGGTGCTGAACACAGATCTCGTCACGGGATCCTTGGTAATAGGTGTTAGCTGGGCTGGGATCAAAGTCTTTTCTTCTCCATTAGGCAACAACCACATTGCTAACATGCCATCAAGGAAATGGGAAGCTCAGCCTCTGCAGGAATGATTTCTGGTGATCATTATATACTATTACATATAAAGCCAAGCTGGTTTGAGGGTGTAGGCCATCACCCAAATTAAAGCAACCTTTACGGACAGTGATGTGAAATACATGAGGCAAAAATGAAACTGTTTAAGATTTGCTGGGGTTTTGTCCCCCTCATTAGCACATTTTACTGCAAGGAGAGAAATTAAAGATTATTGCCTCTGGCTCCAAGTTTTACTTCTGACTCTCTTTGTTTATCTATTTTGTCTTATGAAGTGTTAGCCTTACAAAAAAAAAATGGAAACACCTATCTTCTGTTCCCACAAGGCAGTGTGGCATACAGTAGTAATGAACTTTTTTCGCAGTTGAAGATTTGAAATGCTTTTAAAATTTGGCCTGACAGACTGACTCAAAACGTTGTATTTCCCTTTCATTTGAGGATTTTTTTTCTTTTTCAGAGAAATTGTTAAAAAAAAAAGGTTGATACATGGAAAAAGCATTTTGCAAGGCCGTGATGCTTTTCAATTGAAAATTCCTGCAGAAACCCTTCCATGAATTTATAGGAACCTTAGTCTGGTCCTAGCTATAACAGCTAATTAATCTTGGAATAAATATAGCATGAATACTCTATAGTACTATAGAGATGAGGCACTATTATTAATTATTAATAGTCAATGCTGTAAAGCTGAAAGATAAGTACTCAGGGGAAAATCTTTCCTAAAACTTAACTTGAAATATGCAAACAAATATAAGGGTGACTATCTTCAGAAGTACTGACAATGACTAGGTGTTTATCTTCCCCTGACACTCAGAATGCATTAAGCACCTAATTGCTGTGTCTTTGAAAATCACAAATTACAAAGCAACTGCTCAGTTTTCTGGAAGATTCAGCTGAATTGCCTGTATGTTCACAATATTCCACCAACAGAAGGTCACCACAGAAATCTGAGCTTATAAAAACTGCCTGTCAGCATATTGACCTCCAAGTGAAAGTGTAGACTGCTTAATTGCTCAGTGTCTTTTCAATCCATTTTTAACCCATGAAAGTCAGGTCTTAGTGAAATGTGTTTGCTTTTGGATGTGTTAGTTAAATCTGCATTCCTGGGGGTTTGGTGCACTGCATGGGGAATTTTCATCCATGTTTCCTCTTTCTCATTATTCATATGGTAAATTAGAAGGGTTTCATATTTGAAAATTGGCTTTTTTTTTTTTTTTACCTCTGACTTTTTGTTAGCATAGGTAATTGACTTTTTCAAACATCTGTACACGCTGACCTGGTCCTTGCTAATATTTCAGCTTGGCCTTTCAAAAAGGAATACCAGACAAGTTCTGTTCTGCTCCTGTGGGATGAAAATAGTGAGATACCTCCTCACGCTCAGTTCCCAGGGAACAGTACAGCATGGCTTACTGTCCAAGTTCTTCTTCGCTGTCTGAATCTTCACCTTGGACTGCCTAGATCCTGGTGGAGGTGGGGTAGGTGTGTGAGGATGTTAAGGAAAGCAAAATTGCGTATCTGTGTGTCTTGACTGGTTTCCTGTCTGTGAGTTCATTCTGAATTATGTATCTATAAAGTACTGCAGATGGTACCAAATGTCTTAAATTGCCTTACTTTTTTTATGAACAACCCTTACCCCCCATTACTCAGAGCAAAATGTATAAATAATGTATCTGTGTGATCTAAAAAAAGAATGAAATGAGCTAGATATTTCTGGTAAGTTGGTGAAACAGTCATTGCTTTCTCACTTGTTTCTTTCTTTCCCTCAAAATAGGAGATACTGGGGAGAGGAAACAGGTGAAGAAATAGTGTGGGATTGTTTTTGTTGTTGTTTGAAGTTTTGGTTTTTTGTTTTGTTTGTCTTTTGAGTACTAGGGTTCCAATCAGTCTCTTAGTTATAATTGAACTTCAAAAAGAAATGCACAGTAGTGCTTATCTCCAATATTGCTGTAAACTAGATGCAGGAATTTCTGAGCAGCCATAGCATATAAGCTGCAGATATTTGAAAATGTTCTTTCCGGTTTGTTTTGTTGTAAATTGTTTCAGAAAATTAATTCTAAGTTACCCCTGATTTTGATTGAAATCTTGAGATGTCATTTTTAAAATAATTTTCTGTCACTTACTAACAATACCTACAAAGTATCTTCCCCTTGCCTTCCTCTGTAGAATTCCTACAAGTTATGAGGAAAAATAGTAGCTGCTGTAGGATATTTTAAGTATGACGTATGTTTTAAGAAATGCTAGTTTTTTGTTTTGCAGTAGATCATAGGGGTTTAGAGCTAGAATGAAAAGGGTTAATAAATGAAACCCCTTGGTACAAGGCCTTGCAGTGTTGATTAAGCTTATTAAAGCTGAGTACTATGCTTTTTGACCAGCTGCTTCTGCAGCACAAATCTTATTTTAGCATGGAGATTTTTTGCTTACAGGAAAGATGCTGTTGGCTGTGGTCAGAAGTGGGCCTTGAATATCAGCATGTTCTTTTGTCAATCAAAACGTCCTACTGACAGTTCAGCTACTGTTACCAGGGGATGTGCTAAGGGTCTTAACTGAAATGTTAGCCTACCTTTTCATTATGGTAGCATCTGAGTTTCTTTTCCAGGAGAATTAATAAATGAAAGTTTTCCTGCGATAGCAGTCTTTCCCTAGAAATTTATACATCAACTGGTAGGCTCTGTTGTGCATTGACTGTCCGTAGCATAAACATTTAATGGAAAAGAACACTTTTTTCCCTTCAGATCTTTAGTTCTTGCTAGAAGAGAACACTGAGGGTGCTGACTGAGAATACAGTATTTACACATGCTTTAGTTACAAAAACTGTAGAAGACAGCATTAATGAACGGATTGTGTTAATATTTCTGAATACTCTATCCTATGTCCAGTATAATTCTTCTGGGGAAAAATGGCTGAAAGTATAAGACTAAAACGCCTGCTGTGAATTAATTTCTAGAGCCTGTCTCCTTTAAATTGGTCTTTGAATTATTTGTCTTTTTTTTGTCTCAACTACATCTTATAAGCAGTGGTAAAATATCAAGTATGCTTATACAGTGCAATTTCAGTATTATAACACTGTGGAGGTGCTTTTTCGAGTTTATGTATGTCTCAGTGAAACAATAATCCTACTTCCTGTTTTTGGTACCACGTACATCTACAAGGATATTGTTGTCTGCTGTGATCCATATTAACCTGTGCTCTCTGCTTTGCTTTTCTAGCACTGGCTTGAGCTCAACAAGTCCATCTTCAAGCAAATGAAATGTAAGTGTTGAGAGCTTTTGTTTTTAAACTGCTTTGGAAATGCTGAAAGGTTCTCCTGTGCTTCCATGCAGTAATTTAAAATATGCTTCATTTGTTTGTTGGTGCAAATAGGCCCTTCGTGTGCCATCTGGACTCCTAAAAACTCCATGCTACACTCATTTCACTGTCTCACAGTGCTCTGCACATCAAGAGCTTTAGTTTACTGCTTCAGGCTAGAGCCAGAGGCCAGCTGATGTGTGTGGGGTGGCAGATCTGGTGGGAAGACCTGTATGTTCTGGCTCTTATTTTCAGGCAGATGCAATCATCCACTGGGAGATGGCAATAAAATATGGAGTGTGGCAATCTGCTTCTGAGTCTTTCTGGTTTGCTTTCTTTCTGCTGCCCCCTGCTTCCTGAATGCAGTGCATTGGTTTCAGATCAGTCTTACAGTCCAGCAAACTCAAGTGCTGTGGGTTATGTGGTGAGCTCCTGCCACAGGCAAGTGGAAAATTACAGTCATCATTTCAAAAAGACTCCTCAAAATAGGAATGTATTATTTTAATTTTCTTTTTGAAATTTTATGGTCTGGCTCATCCTTTCCAATGGGCCAACTGTGAAGACTTCTTCAGGAAACGGAACTATTTTGGTGCTCAGGTTTATATCCAGCCGTGGAAGAGAGCCGTTATTTGGCAGTTCTGAGACTTGACTGAGGTCACTGGGAGTTGTGTCTTGTTTGGTAAAAGATGTTGCCTATTTTTAGTTTACAAAATTAAATATAATTTTATTCACATACCCTTCATATGCAGCCATTTTCTATTTTAAGCATAAGGTGTCTTTTGTATGGGAAATAATGTATTTGTTTTAAAATGTGATGAGGCTTAAGAGATTGTCTAATACCTAAAAACAGTAGTCCTGGGTGCTAGCAGGACTACATGGAATACTTCAATAAATTCTTCCATTAATGCAGTAATAGTATATGTTGCAACACGTTCATGCATGTGTATATAAGCATGCACACATCTACCTAGCATATTCAGTGTGAACTGTTTATATCTAGTGTTTAGCTAACCAGAGTGTTATCTGATAAAAAATAAGTTCAAGAATGTCAAGCTAAAACTAACTTGTGCTCCTCTGCAGTGCCAGTGAAAGAAGAAACAAGGGACAAGAATTTTTTTGAGAAAGTGAAAATATTCTGGAACTCTGCTGGCAGATATGCTCAGAATTTTTTCACTTACTCAAAAAAATTCTACCTGTGTATAGATGTTGCCTAGATGTGATCGATGGTACTCTATAAATTCCATAGACGTAGTGATGTGATGGTCTCATCAGAGAACTTGTGTGCCTTTTGGGGTAGAATCCTAATAAAATCTCTGAAGACTGAAAAATTAATGCATAGAAAAAAAGCAAAATAAAATGCAGCTAGTATGAAGTTATTTATCATAGTGAAAAGGTCTACAACAACAGCAAAACAGAATGAGACACAAACAAAGGAGTTTTGTTATCAACCTTAGATTTAGGACAGAAGTGCAATTTAACTATGTGATTGGTTTTTCATGAGCAGCTTCAGTTTAATAGTAGTGTAACTTTATCTTTTGTCACAGATGAAGGATTTTAGTTGCTACAGTAACCCTTTGAGGAAATAAAACAAGGAAATATATATATATATATATTCTATACATGTGTAGAATCCACGTAGATTATGCATAAATAGATCTTTTGCTCCCACAGGTTTCAAGGACACTTTTGTAAGCATTTCACATCAGAAACCTCCTGATTTATTTTTCTATAATATGCTATATTAATGTCAAATACTAAGCAATTTCTAAAGGCACACAGGTTAATTTGTATTTTATCTAAAAATATTCAGTTTACTATTAAAAAGTTTAGACTCAGAAGGAATTACCAATATTCATTTGAAAAGCATCCCAGTTTCAGGTGACACAAGTGAGGACTGAAATTAGTAGGAGCTGTAAAGTGCTTCTTTCCATAACTGAAGCCATGAAGTGACTGGTTAATAGAACATGCATTATGTATATATGACTTCTGGGAGAAATGGTGGCAGAAAGCTATTCACAGAGACTGCATTGGATGGAGGCTGCCTTTTTTTCTTTGACACTAAGGAATTTAGAAGACAGTGAAATGATCTGTTTTGTAAGAATTGACTTTAATTTCCTCTGATGCAGGAGTTGGCTGTATTATTACTAATGATTCAAAGTGCTCTAAATTCAGTTAAATGCTCAGATTTACATAGGAATACAGAGGACTTGCATACATGCAGCAGAATTTGAAAAATGCTGCTTGCTTGATCTCAGCTACCATTTGTGGGGAACTTCATTTTTTCCCCAGCAACACTAACAAGCTTTTCAGTGTATTTATTCGTGCAGCTCAGTATTACAAATATTCAGAGCAGAAAAGGAATGTCTGGGAGTAGTGTTCTAATACAAATTTCAGTAGGTGCTAGATTTCATGGGCCTCAGTAGTACGTGAATCATTCAGGCGTAATCCCTCTATACAGTCAGGTTGTACAGCAATCAGAATTTGGCAGCTGTGTTTCTGTCAGTGGGACAGAATGTTGTATGTTTGAAGCTCTGAAGTCTGCATAGGTTCTTGTGTGATGTGCTACCATTTTAATTTCTTTAGCTTTCACAAAGATTGCTTTAAGTTCATATTTAGTACTACTGGGATATGACAGAAGGCATCTTCCAAAATATTTTATATTTTGTCTTATTACATATGAAACCGTATTAAAATGTGTTCTGGTGCAACACAAGGAGGAGGAAGGCATGGCATCTTTTATTCTCTCGGCATCTACCTTTGCATTTACTGTCTTCACTGAAATGTTTGTGTCATAAGATGATGTGTAAAGTCTAGGTCTGTGTCTCAGCCATTTTTACCACTAATTTTGCCTGAGAGGGGAAATTTTAGTCTCTAGAAATGCCCTGTACCACTGCCAGTCTTGTACTGGTTGAAGCCAGCTGGTGGCCAGTGATCCGTAGCTGTGAGCACCATGCTTCAAATAATGTGTTGAAAAACTCTCTGGGAGGTTGCCTAAGGTAGCTGCATCATCTTTGTGGTTCTTTTAAAACTATTTTTTTCTGTTCTTTTGTGGTTGTTGTTTTGTTTTGTTTTTGTTTTTGTGTTTTTTTTTTTTTCCATACACAGTTATTTTCTCCCAGATGCTGCCAGTAAAGTTCTCCATTTGGCCATCCTACATGTTTTTACTTATTTTCTGTCTAGGAATGTCTTGGTGTAAATCCTACTGGTCACATCAGTACTAATGTTAAAGTACAGAACAGTGTTTTCCCATGCACTTTCATTCCCTTTTTTCTTCAATTTTAAAGGTTATTCTGTATAAGTGTACAGCTATCCTGTAACTTGCTTGTGGGAAATATCCAACTGTATGTGTTCTGTTCTTGATTACAGTGGAACAGAATCAGTTCTGTTGCTGTTACGTGCAGGAGTTCAAAATTTACGTTTTTCTTGCTGCCTTGCATCTCAGATGATCTGAGAGAGTAATGCAGAAAGGATGGTTTCCTGTGTCAGTCCATTGAAATTTGTTAAGTTAATTTCATTAATCTCTAATGCTTTCATAAAATATGAAAGGAGAAGGAACAAACTAGGGGAAGCAAGAACCCAGGTGCAGAGATGGGTTGTGCAAAACTTTCTAAAGATTCTTAAATCTCAACAAACTTACCATCAGTTTTCATGTTTCAGCACAAATCTAAAAAAGACTGTAATCAAATCTGTGGTGCATAAATCTGTGCACAGTGACAATGGGAAGTTTTGTGTGATTCTTCAGGCACTAATCCAAATGCTGTGTATCCTTTACCTGAGATGTTCATGAAGATTTAATAACACGCTCTAAAGCATATTATAACTGGTTGATGAAAATCTACTTTGCCCTGTGTTGTTCCATAACTAATTGAGTGCCATCAGGAAGACCCCACAATTTGAGGTTTATATTGAGATCAAGTATTTCTTATGTATAAAAGAAAAACACTGAGTACTGTTCTGTCTGGAACATGCACAGCAAGTTGTATGGATAAACAGCCAATTCATCTGGTAAGGGAAAAGGTCTATGGAAGCAACAGCATATGTATTCAGGGTTCCCCAGAGATCCTTCTGCAGCATCAGCAAACTTGAAGACTGTTTGAGTGTAATGTTTTTGTGTGTGGTTTTTTTTTTTGATTTTTCACTTAACTTTCAGTAATGTAGCATAGTTTAGAAAATACGTAACATCGAGGAGAGATGCAAGTAGTTTTCTGCAATATTACATTCTCAGAGCTATGAAGATAATTTAAACATCTGCTTTTGGCTTTCAGTATCCATCTGTACTCCATGTTTAATCAAAAAATCAACACTACAGCTTATTACAGAAGCTAGTATTTGTGCTGGATGAAAAGCAGGCTGTTAAAAACAAACAGAAAACCTTCCCAGAAGTGGCAGCTGAGAATCTTCTGTCCTTCTCCCTCTTTGGTTCACACTTCTAAAACTTAAATCAAGATTTGCACCAGCTTCTAAAAACAAATTTTCTACTACATAAGTATATTTCTCTTGTTGTTTCAGATTGTTTTTCTATGAAGAAAATGGTAGTATGAATGTGTAATTTTTATTAGGTTTCTCATTCCCTATAAGCTCTTCAACTTCACAGAAGACAAATCATGCAGTGGGCTTTGCTTGAAAATGAATGCACATGAGACTCTGTCCCTTACACGTTGGTATCTGTGCCAAGGGGTGAAGCTGCTATATCTTTGCTCTGGTCAGGATGTTAAGAGGCTTGGGTTTTAACTAGGAGATCCTTACTGTTTCATATACATTGTCTTAGTTAAATACAACTGAAATAAACCTTAACAGCGTAAAACCAGTTGCCTGGAAACCTTCCATGCTGTGTATGTATTTCTTTCAGGAAGGGTCTAGACTGGTTTCAGCATTTGATATAATTTAAATGTTTGTATTTGTTCTTTTGCCTTCCTTTTTTATGTGCTGTTAGCACATAAAGTGCCAAATTAATAGCCCTATTGCAATGGAGTTTGCAGCCAGTACTGTTTTTCATGCTAAAGTCCTTTGAAATTACTGTAATTGTGAATCTTTTTTAGCGAGAAAGCAAAGCCTGTGATGGTGGGGAATTCTGACAAAGCCTTGGGCATTTCACTATACCAGCTGGTTCTTATCTGACAAATAAAGGACCACGCTGAAAGAAAAGGCTTATAGCTATTATAAAGCGGATTATATTCAGGCTGGTTTTATGTTGAAGAAATGTTCTGCAAATTGAAATCTGTTTTGGGAAGGTTTGTTGTTAATGTTTCCACTTTAATGTGTGAGTAAGTGGTAGAAAGTAATTTTGCTTTCAAGGAATTGAGGAATTGTCTGGCTTGACAATCTCATCTCGAGCTGATACGGTTCACTCTCTGTCTTGCTTTCCACTACAAGCGTACAGTGACAGAGAGTAAGAGGTTCTGGTGTGTTTCTCCAGTACTGTAAAATCTGTAAGACAAAGGCTTTAATAAATGTTTGCATATCATCAAATGTGTTTTTTGAGGAACATTAGGCTTACGATCCATTTTAAAATTAAGATGGCGAGGCAAGTGGATAGCTGTGGGTGTTCCTTCCTTCCCTTTTCAAGTGTTCATTGTTTGTGGCTGGTTTTCTAACTGGGAAAGAGGAACAGAAAACCAGGATCTTGTTTCCTTCAGTGATTGCAGGGTACCTTCTTATCTCCAGAGATGAATTGAGTGGAGGGTATCATATTCTTTTTAACATTTCCAATTGCAAGTCAGTCAAGACTGTGCCATTCTTGCAGGTGTTACTGAGAAAAGGACCTCTGTTTAGGAGGCTGCAGCAGCCTTGTTTTGTATTACTTGCTGCACAGCTGAGGAGGAATATTGTTACAGAAGCTTGACTCCAGGAAAAGGTTTGCAAAGTAGGCTTCAAACTGCTTTGCCAAATTTCCTATGCATATTCTGTGCATTGGTGTATACTTACTGTCTTTCTGCTACAAGGAAAACATTTCCTATTATAACCTTTACTGTTAACAATGTGGACTATTTTTTTAGTGCAGTGTATGCCATTCTTTCCTTGCTGTGGTACTCTTTTCATATGAGGCAGCTGTTGCTTTTCTGTGGTTGCCATAAACTTCCAGAGTGTGACTCTTCTACTGTAACTCTAACATATTTTTTTTCCTTTCTTTTTATAACAACCAAAGTTTCAGTCATTTCATTGACATCCAAAACTTTGCGTAAAATTCAGTACATTTTTAGGGTCTTGCAGTAGGCTTGTAATAGCTAAGGGCCCTGCAGAGCCATGCCCTGTCTGTTCTTATTTCTGCATATCCCTAATTCAAGCACAAACTACCTCTAAATCTGCCAGGACACTTAAAAGCCTTTTTTTTTTCTGACAAAGAACTCTTGCTCATTTAGTACAGGTTGGCTCTTCTGTCGTGTTTTGTAAATGAAACCGTATTCTGGAAGTTCAATTTTTACTCCCGTGCTTAGTTTTAAGAAGGCTATTGAGAAGAGAGAACCCTTTAAGATGACTTATGTTATCTTTTGCTTTGTCCAGGCAAGATGACTCCTTAGTGCATTTCTGTATGTCTGTTTCCCTTTCTGGGACATTGAATTCAGTTTACCTTCTAGTGCCATTACAGGGCAGGGAGGACGTAACAATGTCCTCTGTTTTGCAGCCTATTTCCAGTCACTGTAAGACAATGCTGTGGTCACATCTAAGATGCCAAAACCCACAGAAAGCAGTTGGAGTGTTTTGCTTCCCTTCAGAGGCCTTTTCCAGATTTGATTAGCCTGAATGTTCAAACCATCCCTAGGAAACACTTAGAGCTTGTGTTTCTTTCTCCATTTCCTCTTGTTTCTATTTGTTACTGTTTCTTTGCTTTCTTTTTTTCTGTATTTTTCATTTTTCCATCCCCATCTCTTCAGACGTTGTGTCTTAAATGAGTAGTTATTTAAACAAGTAAAAGAAGGTGAAATCAGCAGGTTTGTTAAGGCTGATCATGCTTTTAAAAAGTGCAATGTGGGGTTGTTAAAGGGGAAAATACTGCTTCATCTTCAAAAGCAATTGAACTCTCCAAAAGATACCAACCATAACAAAAGTTGCAATGCATTTTTATTTTCTGTTGCTTTGTATATCACATAGAATTATGTGATATCTAGAGGTGAGTTTCTGGAAGACTGCAGCATATGAATAAATACTACAGTCAAAGTAGCTTTAAGAGTATCATGATTGTTGAACTAATGTCCACATGCTATTATACAAGCCGGTGACCTAAGTAAGCTTCAGGAGATGGTACAGTAAAATGTTACAGTAGCTCAGTGATTACTGTTAGAGATTACAGTAACTAAAAAGTAATTATCTGATTCTCCTGATCTTTTTCTTCATTTTCTCTGTAATTTTCTTTGCCCTTTTCTTCTGCTTTTCCTTTTTTCCCCTCCTGTAAAAGTACCATCTCTTCAGGATTTGGGAAAGTTAGATTGACTCTGTACTTTGATTATACATTAAGATTAAGGGACTTTTAAAACTAACTGGACTATTACAGATCTGCACTTTACTGTGAATTAAAGTTGCATGGGTGCTTTCCTTTAAAAAAACCCAATAGAACAAAACCCCAACCCCCCACCTTGTTAAGAGGGTCTATAAATGTTGAGTACTAGTGTAAATATGCAGAAAGTTAATTTCAAAGGTAAATATTTTAATAAAAGGATTACAGTTCTGCACTCAGGTCTGCAGAACACTCCCAAATGAGCACAATGTTCACAGGTTTCCGTTTTGTTTGAAGCCTTATCTATTTTTCTGTTTCTGTCTATCTAAAAATGGCTGTGCTGATAAATGTTTTAGTAAAGAGGACCCTCACATTTCTTACTCGGACAGCAGTTATGCCTTGGTGCTTCCTCCATCTCTGTGCTCCCTCTTGGTGTTACCAGCAGGCCTGCCAGTTACCATGGCCTGTGTAAATATAGGTGTGTTTTTTCCCCAAACTGTTTACCTTTTGAAGATGCAGTATTTTCCTTCTCGCTTTGAACTAGATTTGAAACATGAACGTTACCTGGCTGCAGATAGCTCTGAGGGCTCTGCCTACCTGTGTATTGTGCCTGATGTGTTATTCTTAAGCCTTCCACTTGGTTTTCCCATGTCTTTTATCCTAACATGAATATCACAAGATGCCTCTTTCATTATAATGGTAGTCTTCGATTTGCTTTCTGTCCCTCACTGAAAGATCAACTGGCCTAGGATTAGTTATTTTGAATGCCATCAAAGATACAAAAGTGGGATATAAAGCTGTGTTCATTAATGTAAAACTGAGAGGCACTGGTTTCAGAATTGAAATAATTCCTGTTACTGTCATCTTGCTTCCCTCCTCCCTCTCTCCCTCCCTTCCTCCCTTCTTTCCTTCCTTTTTTTGGAAGCAGTATTGTACTTAAGGTCTGGTATTGGTACCATAGCTCAGGAGCAGGTAATGTAGCCTTATTAAATACTGGAAACAGAAACAGTTCTGTGGTCTCTAGCTTCGTAACCAAATTTAATTCTGCCATTTTATAGTCTAGGCATAATCATTATCAGGAAGTAACAAATATACGTAATACTTTTGTATCTCATTGTGACAATATGCAATTACTTCCTGTTTATCAATAGCCAAAAGAAAAAGGCAGCTCAGATGTGTTTTGTACCTCTTGGATCAAGCAATAACTCTTGTGAGGTGCGAAACCATTTATAAATTGATTTGCCTTGGTTAGCTGTGTTTTGTATGTGTTTTGGCCTTTTTTTGCCATATGTTCTGTTCTTTTTATATGTATAAATAATTTTTGGTTTTGTTTGAGTCCCTGCCTGATGCTCTGGAGCTAACCACCACACAGGCTATTTGTAAGACTCTTGGAGGGCAATCCTTCAGAGTGCTGAGGCAGTGTTTGCTTGCTACTGTTCTCATGCTTTTTCTTTATAATGTTTCAGCTCATCCACCATATACCATGTGCTTTAGAGTGAAATTCTACCCACATGAACCCTTGAAGATTAAAGAAGAGCTCACCAGGTAATTTTTTTTTAATGTGTTTGTGCATTTAATGTACATTGTTAACAAATTCAAAATAAGAGATTGTTGCATAGGGTAAGGTTCTCACTATGTTATAATACTAGAGTAGACAGGCGTTTGCCCTACTGAGAGCTTTTTTATTTATTGTGATACCTGTAGATATTTAAAAGAAGTTTGAGAGGACTTTTCTATAACACAGAGGGGACTTTTCTATAACAGAGAGGCAGTGATGCTGAAAAACTTTTAGAAAGAGAAGCAGTGGTTAAATGATTGGGTAAGGACTGTCCTGACTCTTTCTGGGAAAGAGTTGTGCTCTTGAGTAAGTTCCTTTTGTGTCTGAGGTGTTTGGTTTTTTTAGGGTGAATGAATCTGTTCAAGTTTAATTCAGGTGTGGCCCTGGCTCTTTCAACAGGAGCATGGATAGTCTCACTGAATTTTCTGTTGTGTGTGTCTTTAGGACCACAAACAAGAAAGTATTTTTAAACTAATGATAGACCTTTAGCAAACTGATGTAGGGGTGCAAGATATTTGTGTTTTTAAAGTACAGCTGCTCTGGAGGTTAAGAAGTCTTGTTACTTACATTGGAATTTTCCAGCTTATGATGTGAAAACACAGCTGTGCAACGGATCAGTCATATTTAACAATGGAAATTTGTCCTTCTTATTAGCCATTGTGAATATTCTGTTGCTCCGGGTGTTTTTCAATAAATGCGCTTGGTGGAAAAAATGTAGGAAAGTCACAGATCTTTTGACCTCTACACCAGCTGTGCAGGACTATGTACAACTCACTGTGTTGCTAGTCAGCAGCTCATACCGCTGACTAGTAGTTGTGTGGAAGCACAGAGCGCCTGAGTGCTTGTTATCTTGAGTTCTCCATTGATGCTTTCCCCAAGCCCTGCACATTTTTATGCTCGCAAGTCACTTCATGAGCGGGAGTGATCCCCTTATCCCTGGTCTTATACTGGAAGTTTCAGGAACAGCTCGCATTCTGCTGAATGGTAAGTCTGTAGTTTGTACAGAGCAGCTGGAACATGCATTTCATATTATAGCTGTTTATCTTAGGTGAAATACTGAACCTGTCTAGCTGAGTGAACAGGTTGTAAGCCAGGAAGTCAAGGGATTTTCATTATTTGTTAGTGTTTGTCCTTGGATGAACATTTAACTTTTTATGAGCCAGAGTATCAACTTTGTATAGACTTCCCTCATTCAAGAGCCTTAATTAATTGATTTTTTTTTTTATACCTGCTTCAGTACCCTTCCAGGAGAAGTTTTGTTAAAAAGCAAAGCACCTAGAATTTGCTCACTGACATGTATTGTGCTGTCAGTATGTTTTAGGCTTTGCTAGAATATTTCAAATTATTTTTTGCAGTCAAGCAGCTGTATAAAAAACTGTTTTATGGTCTTTTATTAAAACTAATACTATTAAGACCTTAAAAAAGAGAAATAATTTCTTTTTTCATATGTCCACCTTGTGCACGTGACACCTTTTTGTATCTGAGCAGCTTTATAGTTTCCTGATACAGCTATTTGGGAAGCTTTGTCTCTGCCCAGGTCTCTAACACAGTAACAAAACATAGAAATCATCCTGAAACAAGGAAGTGAGGTGTATTCATGTAACTCACCTCTGAGAATTTGCTTTTTCATCTGAAGCAGAGGGTTAGTTTGCAGGTGACACTCCAAATTGGCTTGAGTTAATTTTTTTTTTCTTGAATTGCAATGATTGGTGAAATTCAAGAAAGGGAAGGTCCATTAGTATTTGACTGAGGGCAGACATGAAACCTTGACAGCTAGTTGGCTTTTTGGTAGATTTTGTTCTGGCTCTGCTGTTTACTGGACAATCACATTTGTTGCAGTGTGTGCTGAAGATGATTTGAAAATAAACTAATAATATTGTCCTCTTTGACTTAAACGCTATTTGTATTTCATAGCTGTATATGCAGTCAGCTGAGTCTGAGTAACTGTGCTTTGCATTTCTGCTATTCTCTGTGCCTAACTAAGCATGTCATAGAGCTGCTCTCTTGCTAGAAATCCGATGTGTGTCTGTAGTCCCCATTTAGATAATGAAATTAAGATACAGTAAGACATCCTGTCATATTGTCATACTGCTCTTTGGTTCAGAATATTAATTAACCCTGTCTAAATCCCCCATGTGGATTATTGTCGATGCAGTCATTGTAAAAGCTTTATAGGAATAAATCTTTAATGAAGTACCTCAGAGACATCAAAGACACATACAGATGTTAAAAAGAGCTGGTTTTCCTACTCTTCCATAGCAATATCTGATGCAAAAAAAATATCATCTATTCAATACATGAAGCTCTGTGTGTGTGGGCCAAATGGTTTGATTTCTCTGAAAACAGTGGGTAGAAGTACTATTCAGGATGTAGATATTGCTTGCAGGAATAAAACAGTATTTTTCACCTCAGATTACTGCTGCTTCATTTCTATCTTACCTTTGGTGTGCTCGTCTGGACTGTTATCCTTTAGTTAGTCTGTGTTTTTACAGGTGGAACTATTTTCAGGAAATTAAGATGGAGAATGATATAGCTGAAGTTAGTCCTCTGCCTATGATATAGAAAAAAACCCCATAAAAGCCTGAAAATGTGTGTGTGCTGTGTGTTTAGAGACTAGGAGTGCCTTGGGCAAAGGATCATGCCATGCACTTGCTTGTCACTGCATTTGGTTCCACTGCTAAGGATGCCTGTGCATACCGTCAGCCATGTTGTACCATTCCAGCTGCGTACTTTCATCTTCCCTCAGTTTAATTAATGAGCACTTCCATAACTATGCTTTTGAAATAACACCAGTGCCTGCCTCTGGGTGTTAGGGCACTTTGAGATATTACTGTTAAATAGGAAATTTATGGACTCAGGACAAAAGTTCTGCCTCATGCTACAGAGGGAGGTTCTGTGTGGTCCTTGATCGCTGTTTTCTCTACAGTCAGCTGGTGCTGGGATTGTAATTCACAAATAACTTCAGTGGCCATGAGGGCTGTCACCTTGAGCTCTCCTGTTTCTGTAATGACAGACTACATGAAACCCAACTTGTCAACAAAGTCCAAATCTTAACGCGCTTCAGTGCTTAACCTTCTTTGCTCATCTCCTTAACTTGTGCCAACACGGATTTAGAAGATCTGTCTTTAATTTTGGAAATACTGTTTTCTTGGTGGGGCAGTCTATTTGGTGCATTTCAGTTGTTTTTCCAGAGACCGTGATAGGCTTGGTGGTGAGAGGAGTTTTGCTTTAGCTATGTGCGTGGAACCACGTGCAGAAAAAATGATACTCCAGAGCTCACTATGATGGTCAGGATTATTCTGCTGGCAGGGCATGCACAGATGCAAAATTTCCGTGAAGTCAGTTGTAACTACAGAGGTCATTCAATCTGCAGCACACACAGCATCCCACTGCACTCTCTGGAAAGCACAGACGTTTTTGTTCTGTGCCTCTCCACTGTTCTTTGATCAGCGGTCAAAGCCCTGGGAGAGTCCATAGCTGGGAAAGCCTGAGATGCTGCATGTGAACAGAATGGGAACAGTCAAAGGAGTGTGAACAGATGGATCCAAGGACTGGTCATACCCGGGTACCGATATTTTACTGCGTTACTTCTTTTCAGCATTCTTGTTTAGGTAATAAATAAATCAGTGTTCTTTCTCATGTAATAGAGCAGCCCAAGGCCTCACGTGTTCTTTTCTCCAAATTCCTACATTATACTGTGTATGTATAATTAAAATGAGAGAATATAAAGCCGTTTGAGGTCTCAAAGAAATGATCTAAAATGCTACAGATAATACTGTGTCAGCAGTAATCCATGATTACTATAGAAAAAACAGACCTAGAAGAGGGCATGAATAAGTAGGTGATGGAATTAACCAAAGATGGATTATTTCAATCAATTTTTATCATGCCCTTTCTTTTCTAATCCATATTTCCTAACCCAAGAAGCAGTTCTTCAGTCACTAGGCTGTTACAAAAGTGTAATGAGTACTTTGATACAAGAAGAGCAGATAAAAAAATGTTTAATTAGAAATCATATAAAATGACAAAGACTTGAGGTATGTAAACATGGCAAATTCTAAAGCCCTGAGTGAGCTAGCTCGGGCAAGGAAGAACAATGTAGCTGCATGCATAACGTGCTTGACTAGTCCTATCTCAAACAGCTGTATTTGATACTGACTTGTGCTGGAAGAGTCGGTTGCTTTTCCCTCCAGAAACGAGAGGCCAGTTGGGGCTGTAGTGCTCCAGCTGGTTGTTAGTGCTTGAATATCTTAATATCGAACCATTTATGTGCAAGTTGAAAAGTCTTGCAATATGTTCATCCTTCCAAGGGTAAGCCAGTATGATGTAGGACTGTGCTGCTGAAACCTGTTCCAGGCATCATTTAGGAATACCTCTGCTGCTCTGGATACCCAGTCCTGCTTTTCTTGAGATGTGCAATGGTAGCTATGTTTTGATGCCTCTGCAAGTCAGCTTGTCTGTTCTGGCTTTCTTAGGGCCATATTGGCAGTTGGCAGGTGAGTTTGTTGTTTTAATAGTATTGGGCTCACAATCATGTTGAATAGCATAGGTCTTAAAAATGAATGCGAGTTATGCTTGGTGCAGGCAGGCTTGCACATAACATTTGGGGCAGGGAAAAAAATTATCCAGGAGAGTCCTGGGTGTTTTGGTGGAGCTTGTGCCTGTGGGAGGAGACCTTACATGTTCCAAGGTCCTCTTGTGGTGCTCTGAGGGGAAGGCAGGAGGCGCTGAGAAGATGCAGTTCAGCTGTGGAAGCTTGCAGAGGGGAAGCTATTCCTGTGCCGTAGTGAGGCTTTTATGTACCCAGCATCCAAAATAAAGCTTTTCCCTAACCACTCCTTTGTCCTCATTATTCATCAGTGAAATTAGTTCTTGTATAGCAATAAAGCTGTTTTTTTTCCCGTGTAGCCAGTAGTGTCAAGCAGCTGGCTGGCATGTTAATTTTTCACATTTTCCCTTTTCCCAAGGAAAGACCATACACTGCAGTGCAGGCCCTGGCCAGTTCCAAAGCCAGAAGGACAAACCCCCACACTGCTAGTTGTAAGTGGCAGTCATGATCCTGATCACAGAAATGAGAGATCTGAGATTACTGGAAAGCTGTTATTCAAGTGATTTTCACACCTCCACCCCATGGCAGGAGAATGGACTATTTTTTTCTGAGGGAGTAGTTTTGATGTTTGTTTGTTGAGTTTTTGGTTTTTGGGGTTGTTTTTTTTTTAGTGTATGGTGTTGTGGTGGTTTTTTTGTTTGGTTAGGTTTTTTTGTTTAATTTGATTTGTTTATTTGGTTTTTACATTTATATATATATATATATATATATATATATATATATATATATATAAAATACTATGAATCCAGAGCTTCTCTGATTGTTTTGGCCATCTGTGGGAGACATAGGTTCAGGATGGAGTTAAGGGATGCTACTACTTCTGTTGTGTTTGAATACTTAGCATCAGTACTTCTCTCCAGAAGGTATAGAACAAGGAGAGAGGTTCTTCCTACAGCTGCCTGTTAACGCAAAAGACAGTCTTGCATTTTCCCAAGTAAGGTAACAAGGTAGTTCCTACTACTTACAGTCTTAGACATTTTAATAGAAATAGATTTTTCTTTTTTCCTGTGTTTGAATGTGTTTTGAGGACATGATTACTATGTCCCTAGTTCCAAATTCCTCTGCTAGAATTTGACTTATATCTGGGTAGGTGGATTGAAAAGCAACTTCTGTACTAACATCACTGTGGCACACATACTGCCATGTGTACCTGTTTTACAAGTGCTGTGATGGGTTTAAGCCACGCCAGTGTGAACAAAACTTCCATATTGTTCCAGAAAAATAAGAAAACAAACAGATCTCTTTCTCATCCAAATTCACTAAAAGGTTTCTGGAATTATTATATTAACAATTTTAACAATTACATTCCTGCATATTTATTTCAGTATTGTTTTCTAGATCTGTTGTTCATGAATTTGTCTGATCATTTATATTTTTTTTTTTTTTTTACTTAGTAATACTGTTTTTCTTCACAGCCTCCTGAGGCAGTTAGTTCACTACCTGCTGCGTAAGGTATTTTCCTTCATCTGCCTTAAGCAATTCCCTGGATTTCACTGACCTCCCCTTAGCTCCAGTGTTACAGAACTCAGTGAATAGCAGTTCTGTGTTTGCCTTTCCCACTACCCTCAAGATTTTGTAAGACTCACTTTTATTCCCCCTCAGTCACCATCTCCCCTTGTATGGGAGGTTCCACCATCTCACTCATTTGAGTTTTCTTACCTGTCAACCTCAGTTATGTCCTACATAGGATGGATGAACTAGAGCTAGGTTATACATTCAAGATGTGATTACACCAAGGCATTAAATAGTGGCAGACTGTCCCTCTGTCTTGTTCACAATATCTTCCTGCATCATGCCCAGCATTTTATTAGCTTTTTTGGCTGCTGCTGCACTCTGAGTTGATTTCAGGGACCTGTCTGTAATGACTCCAAGATCTATCTGTCACCTCTGTGTTTTGTTGGTAGCTAATAGAGTGATGGCTTTTCTTTTAATTTATAAGATACCAAAATACTTCTTTAATATTAAGTAGATAAGCAATATATTTCTAGAGAATATAATTATTTTTTCTATTAGCTTTTTTATCTAGGTGGCACTGTAAAAGCATAGAGAAGGTGTTTTCTTAGTTGTGGCATTACATACATTACATGTAGTAGTTGATGTTTAGGTTAGGTTCGTAGACTTTGGCAGGAGATTAGTGCTCTTGCAGTGTACTTGGTGATATCTACTGGAGAAGACACAATGTGAAGTTAGTATCCAGAATAATATACATAAAGAACTCACAAATCCTGCTGGGGGAGGAAAGCATCCAGTCCAGGAATGCAGAAAATACATTCATTTGCACTCTGCTGCCCTGCACCTGAATATGCACAGCAGCATGGGAGAGAGCACTGCAGTCAAAGTCAGACACCACACTGAGACAACAATTTTTGAAACACTGCTGGATCTCCTGAGGTGACCATGCCTGTTAGCTGGAAAGACTGCAACAACTCTGGGAGAAATGCTTGTTACTGGAATAGAAATGAGTGAAGTGACCTGAACACAAGAAAAAAAACCACTACGTGGACAAACCACAGAGTTTGGCTGTGGGAAAGCTTTCTTGCCTCACTGAACATCTTAAAATAGATAACTAAATTGACTATTAAGCAGTTAGAAACATCATCTCTGGGGGTCACAAAGCCTGCTTAAAAACAAGAATAGATACTGCTGACCCTTCATCTGCAGTTGCAGGAAGGGCTTGGCTAAGCTCGAGTTGTCCTCTGTATTGCAAATGGATAATGGATGAAAATGAGGTTATTCCAATGATAGACATTCGTGAGTGTAAGCACTGAAGCATACATTTACTAGCTTGCTGGTAAGACTGAGTACTTAGGGCTGTAAATCAGGCTATAAAGTTGTGCCAAGGCCTGGAAAAAACAGCTGTGGTGGAAAGACATGAGAAACAGCAAAATCAGATCTGATATTGCAACTTATTTTTCTAAGTGTAGCCAATCTGAACTACATGGATAACCCTTACTGAATTCAGGAGTGAGGTGAGCATTCATAGGTTCTTGCTGAACTGGGACATAAATGACTCTGTCAGGATTACAGGAAGTGTCTGATGTTGAGCCAACCTCTGGTAAAGCTTGCGACACTGGTGTTCAGTCCATTGTGCATGCTTCTCCTTCGTTTGAAAGAACTTGTCTTAGTGGTCTCTGAAAAACACAGTCAGGCTCTGATTCTGCTCTGCATGCATCTGCCCTTCTAAGTGCAAGTGCTTCCCTAGCGTCCCAGCTAACAATTTTTCCAGTCGCCACTGTGAACTATGCTCTGTGCCTCTTTCCCTCTCTTGATGGCTGCCTTTTTTCTTGGAGGTGTTTCTTTGTTCTTTTTTTTTTTTTTTTTTTTCATTATTCTTAGAAGCAAAATAGTTCTTTGAAAGTGCAAGTTTGAACCATTTCATTAAGGATTTCAGTGGTCAAATGCGTGCAGCAACTCAATAGGAAAGAACCTTAGTGACAGAAAAAATAAACTCCAGTATTTTTATTTAAAAAATTATCGGTGTAATAGAAAGGTATGTGAACAATTTAAGAGACAACCCCCCTGCCCCTCAAAGCCAATTGCAACAACAAACCCCCTTTCACATAAGGTAGGAAAACCAGAGCTCCTTCCTCTGACTAGCAAGTACTAGGAATTATATATTTTAAAGCAAAGACACGTGAATAACATCTATGGCCCACATCTGTGACAGAAGCTAGCCTATGTGATGGCTTGTGTTCAGCTCTGTCATCCCAGGGTGATCACTGGGAGGAAATCCTATCTGAGGCACAGATATTCTTTTCCCTAAAATAATATCTTATGTGCTGGTTTGGTTATATATCCTCAGTTTACTTGGATTTTTTTTTCTGTTAACATACCTCACAGCAAAAGATTGTGTGTTCCTGATTGTTACAGAAAGGAAATATTTCCTGGTATGTTAGGGAGACAAGACAATGAAAAATGTGTTATTTTGAAGTTCCAGAAAAATTATAACAGAAATTTTCTGCAATTCTAAAATCCTGATTATTTTTTTTTGAACTCTGAACAAGTTGCAGAGCCAGTGATTTAGCTGAATGGGATGGATAATAATACATTTGTATTAGCTTCATGTAATTGACAAGAGTGTATTTATTGACAATATAGATTGAAAAAGTATATATTATTTTTTATTATAATGAAGCTAACTTTGGGGGGTATTTTTTGACAAGTTTTAGTAGTTTCATATTGCAAATAGGCTTAAGCAAGAAACTAGTTTAAAACTTGTATTTATTCCTGTTTCATTTCTTTCTGGGGAAAATAAACATTTGTTTAATATTAGCTCAGACAACTGAGACTGTTACAGATGCAGAAATTTAGTAACGACATTGAGGATCTTTGATTGATCCTGGTCAGCAGCAAAATATTTACTTAAAAATGCCACAGGTATGCACACTCCCACCCAAGCTCCTATGTTCATCTATATAGAATTTTGGTGGGATGCATAGAAATGAGGTTTTGCCCTCATTCTAAGGGTTTTTTTGTTGATGCTGCTGTTTGTTGTTCTTGATCTTAAATGCTGGTGTAGTATCTTAATGACCCATCATGAACTGTTGTATTTATGGCTGTCCCCCTATATTAAAAAAAGGAAAAGGTTTTGAAACCTAGTGAATTCATGTATGTGGTTTTTTCAGGTTTATTCTCATAAAATAACCATACTGGGGCGCAGGGGAGCTCCCTGCCACCTCACTTCAGGAATCTTAACTCGTGATTTATTGCATAGCATTTGAAAGAGAGAGTAAGAGAGAAGCTGCTTGACTCTTGAATAGGTGCTTTGAGTCAATTCTTGAAGATTTTCCTTTCTCCCTGGTCTCTGAAGATAATGGTCTGTACTATATGGTCAAAGTGGACAGCACTGGTGCCTAATTCTGTTACATGGGAGAGAATTTCATGAAAAACTATTCTTTCTTTTTGTAAATACCAAAATATTCATAGAAAAGTAACTGTTTATAGGATTTGCATCTATCCATACAGCTGGAGAATTGGACATGGCATGATGCTGAGACTTCAGATTCTTAGTTCTCATCTCAGTCCCACATCTGCAAATGTAGGACAGGATCAGTGGGTTAATATGCTTTCCCAGGAGCTTATGTACTTTTGTATATCATTATAGTAATTTTCAAAATCAGAACTCACCTATGTGCAGTGTTGCTAGAGGTCTGTTGACCTTACAGCTCAGCTAACAAGCTGCACTGTGAAATGCCCTTTCATAGGTGGCTCTTTTTTGGTACTTCTAAAAAGGTGAACTCAGTTTGGCCTGAAGCTAATGGTCACTCTGGAGAACGACAACCTGATTTTTCACCCTGGAGAGACTTACTAAAAAGTTTTAGGATGGAGACTGCTCATTTGCCCAGGTTATGTATGGTATTTGCATCAAGATACTGAGCCTTTTCCAGTAGCCTGTCATTGCAGGTTAAGAATTTTTAATGGATTTCACTGAGGCCTTCAGTACACCCTGATATGCATACCTGTACTGTAGCAGTACAAAATTATGGAACGGAATTAGTGAGCTGTTAGTGGACGCTGATTACAGGAAAAAATAGGGATTGAAAAATAGTAACAAAAAAAGACCTTGAAGTGCAAGGTGCTGGTAGAAACTTGTAATACTGTTGAGTGAAGGGATGCATTCACAATGAGAACAAATTGCTTCTCTCAATGCTAATTGCATTTATGTAGCATTTATTAAACAATCCAAGGAAAGGAGGTAAATTTCTCTTGCCCTTCAGATAATACTTCCAGTCTTGCTCAAACTAGAACTCACTGTAAGCTTTGGTTAAGCTACTTGGCACAGGAGCTCACGGTCCACACAGAAGCAGGTAGCTTGGGCAAAATGCATCTGACATCAGTGTTATTCATAAAACACATTTTTATTGGCTACACTGTAGCTCAAGGCTGGAGAGGACTGGCAGCATCAGGGAATGTCCTGAAGGTCTGCAGAAGCCACTGAGTTTGATAATGTGCTCGAGATCGTTGACTTTATGTGGCTAAAGCAATGCCTAAATGGTTTATTTTCCTGGAGGGATTAAGCTGCTGAATGGTGCAGCTGTAGCCAGCCTGGTGGCTGGGAAAGGAGCTGCAAACGTGTCGCTGGGCTGTGAGTCGCTCCATCTCTGGGAGGCTTGCTTTCCAGGGGAGGAAGCGAGAGAAAAAGCAATGGCCTGGCCGCTTTGCCTCTCCTCCTGCTATCGGAAATAATGCTGTTCGGTGGTAGGAGGCGGAGGGCAGGGAGAAGGAGCCTTTTGTTTCTTCTCCCCAGTTCTTCTGGAGGAAGAACAGCTCAGAGGAATGGGAGAGGTTCCCTCCAGGCAGATCCCCTATGCCTGCCACCCCCCTGGGCCTCAGGCAGTTGCTTCTGTCTCAAAAATTAATCTAGGATTCTTCACAGACTGAAAAAAGAAAAGGAAGGTAATCCTCTCCACTGTGGTAACGTGCTATTTTGTCTATAGCAACAGAAGGATTTCCTTGTGTAAACCTGTATTCAATGAGAGTTCAAACAAACTTACATTTCTGTCTTTTATTTCACCTTACCAATAAGCATTGTAACAGCTGTACATTTTAAACAAAGTACTCTCCGTGCTAGCGCTTAGTGTGTTGTTGTTGCTTCTGCTGTCATTATTTTACTGTTACTGAGAAGAATCTCTTGTCTTACATTTAATTGTTTTTGTAGTCATGCTTTGCCTCTTTTTCCTGCCATTTAAGGTAGCGAGAGAGCGATCCAGAATAGTTACACAGCTGGTTTCACACTAATAAGTTAAATCTGTTACAAAAAGATGCCACATAATTTCCTATTTTTTTTTAATTGTATTTCAGATACCTCTTATATCTACAAATAAAAAGAGACATTTTCCATGGCCGTCTGCTGTGTTCTTTTTCGGATGCTGCCTACCTGGGTGCCTGTATTGTTCAAGGTAAGTACAAGCAGCAGGCTTTTTTAAATACTTAACTCATAGGTGTGTTCATCATAAAGAGAAACTCAAAACTGTTGTGGGAATATAGCTAGCAGAATGTACTTTTTTTTTTTTTGTAGTTGTAGTTTCCCTGCATTGACATCACTGTAAAAATGTTCTATGTGATTCAGCCCTTTAGCCAACTAAAACCAAACTGTAACTTAAAAAAAAATAATTAAAAAATGGGTTGTCTTAGTATTTAAGTGAAAAAGTATGGCATCAATGTTTGATATCTGTTCTAAACAAAGCAAAGTTCTGTTCTGAATCATGAAGGTAAATGTAGCCTATTCCATTTGAACTAAGCAGGGAAAAGTGTCGTTCAGTGCCCTTTCTTACGGTAAAGAAGAACTGTGTGATAATGGAATCTATGGCAAAAACAGTAGACTTAATTCAAGGAGAAAGGCCTTTTTCCCCCCCTTCCTATTTTTTATTCTCCCTCTCTCCCTCCCTGTCATTTCTTTAGCGCCAAATTCAGGTATGTCTTGGGTTGCACACAGAGAACCAGTTAGCTAGATAGCTGAGTAGAGATGTTGTATATGTAGAAATCCCCTTCATTCTGCCTTAAAATGAATCAAGGACTTACTGCATTATAAGGTAGTGTATCCAAACCATGATTGAGTCTAGACCTTATTAAAGGAGGCTTATTTCAAAAATTAAGACACCAGATGCCATGTTTGGGTAACTAAGTGATGCATCCTTTAGAAGAGGAATCAAATACTGTGGGCCACCTTAAATAATATTACAGCCTGTGCTTCTCTGCCAGAACAGAAATAAACCAGTCCATATTGGTGAGGATAAATTGGTGTAAAAAGCAGTAGAATCTGGAGTGCGTTGTTTTAGTTCTGCCTGGTACCAGAATGACACGTATTCAAAGGGGGAACATTACCTATGCCTCTCTTTTACAGAGCACGTTTCTGCCACAGAAAATAGTTTAGGACTGCTAATTACTGCTGCATTTAATCAACCATGAACTTCACTTGACACTCATTGATGCAGTGGCAGTTACAAATTTTGTCCTTTCAGTTAACTGTCAATTCTTCAGCATAGCATTTCTTGAGAGATGCTGTATTTTTTCCAATCATGGAAGTGTCTTGAATTACACTGTATTAACTGACTTTTTTTCCTTGTTAAATAATGTTGCAATTGCATTTTTCTGTTTTGTTTTGTATTTTGGATCTGTTTAGCTGAGCTTGGTGATTATGATCCTGATGAACACCCAGAGAATTACATCAGCGACTTTAAGATTTTTCCCAAGCAGTCACAAAAACTCGAGAAGAAAATAGCTGAAATGCATAAAAATGAATTCAGGTAATTTAGAATGCTCTTTGGTAAAGAGACAGTGAAGAAATACTTTTATCTGTTTCCAGGTAGTGTATGTTAATTTAGGAGGGTTTGTTCCTTGGATTATAATAGATATTCTACCGATATACTGTCTAATATGCCCTATTTGAAAATGCGGTTTCAGCGTAGTGGGTTTTCTTTTCCTGTTAACCTTCGTTAATCAATATGCAGGCCTGGTGAGCTGCTCCTACTAGCATCATGAGTGCGGTTTTGTTTGACGAGTAGAAGAGTAACTTTCATTTAGTGATCACATGTCTTTGACTGTGAAATTTCTCTTTGTAGTGCAATTATAAAATTCTTGATAGCTATTGACCTGACTGAAACTGTAATTAAGTTATTTTATCTGTAGGTTGTTAACATAGTGGTGAATTGCACAGAAATGTATTTAAATAACTTCTTTGAAAGACTAAGGAGGTGAGATTCAGAACTCTGCATGCTCTTTTTGTGTCCTAAACTTTTAACAGTGTGACAAAGGGGAATCAAAAAAGATAGATTAATCAGTCTTTTGGTTTCAAAGTTGAATGTGTCCCTAAGCATAGCCTTTCAGCAGAGAAGTAGCAGTGTGTTGTGCAACTGTACCCTCTTCTGGATTGTCAGCGAATGACACACACAGCAGTCAGTCGTGACGGTAACTTGCATGATGCCCTAGTCACTTTGTATGTCCTCAGATAGTCCTCGGAAAACTTGGAGAGGTGTAGGATGTGCAGAAAATCAAATGAAAGGAAACGATTAATTACATAAAGTAGACGAGTAACTTTTATTCGGAGATTACAAGGCCCTTTGCCCTTGCTTAAAACCCTGTGTTTTGTTTTCATGTTGCAATATATGTAAATGGTTTGCTTAAGTGTATGAATGCTATTTATACAAAAGTTAGATTGGGAGACACCAAATTGCAGGCGAGGAATGAAAAATTCCGTTTTAGAGGTGTTAAAGCTTAAATCATTTTTTTCCAGAAGCCTATCAAATATTTTGTTCAACTAAAATGCAGCATTCATGACAGTAAGCTTGCCAGTATTAATGTCTTCTCTTTTTTCCTTCCTGAAACCTATATGCTTTGCTTATATTTCATGCAGCAAAACAATGTTTTAAATGGCACAGCGGTGTCTATTATTTTTAGAGCAGTCCAAGCTGCATTGTACATAGACCCACAGAAACCCATAGCCTTTTAAAAAAGAAAGCAGAATTTCTCTTACTTTCAGTATTGTTCTATACAGTGGCTGCAGATTTCCAAAAGATAAATTCAACTTTTAAAACCCAAGATCTTTCATCAGTTAAGCCGAGGCACAATTGAAAATATTTTGATCAATTCAGTCTTTCAAGGAACAGGCTAGTCCTTTATTTAAAGTTAGGAGAAGAGAAGGAAGGGTGGTTAGCAAAGCTGGTGTTCTTTGTGTTTCATAGCCCTGGGAGAGATGTATTTGTCTGTGTTGTTTTTTAACTTTGTGCGTTAATTCTGCCCATCCATTGTGACTTTAATCTGTTAGTTCCTCTTTTATGAATAACCAGACACATTTTTTAGCTCATTTTTAACCCCCCTTTGTGTCCTAAGAAATGTGATGCTTCTTATCCTGCGACAGTAAATGTTACAAGCCTTCGCTCAGGTCCCTCTGGGATTCTCCTAGTCATGGACTCCTCCCTTCAAGGGCTGCTCGGCATGTGAGGATGTCCTCTGAATTTCTTCTGTAGTCTTGATGGGGGATGCTGTTCATTATTGCCTTTTGGAAATCAGGTGTATCAACCCAGCTTCTTTTGCCTGTGGATCTGCTGATTCCTGCAAAGAACTCCAGGAGGTGTTTGAGGCATAACTGCACACTTACATGTGTATGTTCCATAATCCCTTTCTATTCTAGATTTTACCGATTCGTATGTTATGGATGTTAGGCCCAGTGGCTTATCCTCTTTGCAGCCCTCAGGGGCTATTTTCTTTCTTTTCTGTTTTCTTTCACTTACGTCAGCATCTGGTGTGCCTTACCTATCTGTCTGGTTTCAGAGCTGTCTGTAGCTACTATCTGGAAATTTTCCACTGCAGCTCTGTCTTGCCAAAATTGATTGTTCTATTGCATTTTTTACATCAGACATTCACTAGTCACATAGAAATGTTGCCCTTTTCTGGATATTTAATTCCATGGATCGCTATTCTAGGAGTACAAATTAATAAAAGATATCTGTCATAGAAGTATCTATATATAGAGAGGTCTAGTGCTAGATGATTGGATTTCTGTATCTAGCTGGAAATAATCCTTCATATGAATTTATATCAAATTGTATGCCCTTTAACAGAACATTTGCTACTCTGAAAAAATTCCCTGGCTTTTGAAAGATACCTGTCAGCTAGAGCTTCCTGATTCCAGATACCTGAAAATACATAGATTTCCAAAGAGAAGATCCACCTAAATCCCTATCAAGGGAATTTATATTTGTAGGATTCATGGGGCTTTTTTGTCTTTTTTTGTTGTTTGTTTTTTTTTTAAAGGACTCAGTGGTTGAAAATAAAGAGATTTTTTTTGTGTCCCGCTTGAAAACTAATGATTCGTTTTTACTTATTTCTAATATGAAATATTGTGCTATGTATTTTATATGAAAGTATTATGTAAACAGTCATGAATTTATCTGAAAGCACTATGCAAACATTAACTTTGCCCAGTAAATTATAGAGTTATATGACCTGTTCAAATGCCTGTTTCCCATGCTGACCTCGTATGGAAGTTATTTAGTATTGCTTCGGATGGCAGCTGTGGATGCAGGCTCAGGGCGGTTAAGTGCTACTGAATTGGCTGTCATCTCCATTGTCTGTATCAAATATTCCAGCTTTTGTAGAAGTCATATATGGGAGAACATCTTTTGGGAGAAGAAAAAGTTTCCTCTAAGGGCATGAAATCACTGCCATGTTCTGCTATTAACTATCTCAAAAGCAATGTAAACTTTTAAGCTAAAGGGTAGTATTTTCTTGAAAACCAGAGTAGCAAATTAATGCTTGTTTTTGATCCGAGCAAAATGAAAGGTGGTGTTTAAATTTGATTGGAAAGGCATATCATATTTTTATCCTTTGCTGCATCGTCCATACTGCAACTGCTTGGTGGGGGTTTAAGCACTTTTAACTTTCCTCTGCTGCTTTGTTTTACTGTATTCCCTTCACCACACTATCAGTTACCATGGGTGCTCAGACTCAGGTGCCAGGAGGAGTACAGGATTTCCCAGTCTCTGCTGATCGGGCTCTTCAGCTCTCGTGCAGGCATAGAGCTGTCAGGGGAGCCACCGGCAAGTATAACAATATGTTACCATCAGAGTACATTCTGGGAGGCTGTCCTAGAAGATTTGGCAAGGACTGCTGGAAAATGCTTCTCTTTGTGGGTGTTAATATCATTTAGCCAAGATTAAAGGGACTTCTTGCATTCTGTTGAATACATTAAAAAGTGCTAAAACTAAATTCCCGTTTAGCAAGTCCAGAATAAGGTGGGTCTTGTATTTCATTTAGGATCTTCCTGCAATTAAAATTACATGTTATCTGCTTTTATGCATTTAATGCTGGCAGCACACTCATCTACACTTTATATTTAGCTTCTTGTAGTACCCTAATCACATTGATATCTAATGTCCTTGTACACATGAAAGGAATCTGATCAGAAGGACATATGGCATGCTTTAAAACTTGCAAGTCATGTTACGGGAGACAGGCTGCTTTGCTGGGGACCGAGGATCTGTTGAGGTTTGCATGGAGGGGAAGGGGGGGTTTGGAAAAGAGCAGGACTTGGCCTACAGCAAGGATAGCTGACTTCTAGGCCTAAGGAGCCAAAGTCTTTGTAGTTTTCAGCTATACAAAGCATACCAAAGACTTTGGAGAGCAGAGGAGGATGGTGATGTGTACAGGGAGTTCATAGGCAGATAATGGTGGCTGCTGCTCTGGGTCCCACCTACATTACAGCCCTGGGTGGCATTGAATGTCCACTTCATTTCAGCCTTGATAGGCCCTGCTGGTTCCTTTCCAGTTTCCCAGTGTTGGCATTTAGGTTTATCCATCAGGCTGTATGTTGGCACATGTCACTGCAACTTCAAAATTATCTAATTCTCTCTAATTTAGAAGACTGGTATTAAAATGACGTTGTGTTAGCTGTAATAAATGAACAATTTGTTTTTAATCTGCTGTATTTTCCTGGTGTATTCTTTCACTCTGTACACTCTTGTCAGTTGTAATTTGACTATATTAGAAAGATGGCTGGAATTTATATTTATTGGAAGTTTGAAATAACAGGTTCTCCCAGTCACCTTGTCCTTTCCCTGAAAAATGATGTATGTGTTGCTTTCCTCAAAGCTTTTTTCTTTTGAACTATTTCTTTTCTTACAGAAGTGTGCTTAAAACCAATTAAAATTAAGGAACTATACTTGTAACTATGGATGCACTTACTAGAAAATTGTAAGAGCGAGATAATTTTTGTTGGGATTGGCATTTGCATGGCACAGAGAGTATTTCCAGAAGCTTTAAGGTGAGGAACAGCTTTACCTGAGCATATTTTAATGGAAGATGCAGTTGTAGCAGTAACATAGAGAGAGGAACTTCACAGACAAAACAGGTGTTTTCCCTCCTCTTTTCCTGAAAGTTTATCTGATAAAATGAAAAATTGAAAAGATCAATATATGTGATATTTCTTTTAATGGGAATTCCAAGAAATATTCAGTAGAAAGGATAATCTGCTTGAATTGGAGAAGGTAGCGGCTTTTGTTGTAACTGATAATTTTTTAGCTTTAGGGAAGATTTATTCTGTGTGTGTGTGTGTGTATGTGCATGTACCTTCCCCATTTCCCCACCCTGGGAAGAGCGGTCGTAATCATGAACCCCAAATGTGGTTGTTTTCTTTACCAAGCTAGTTGTTGCCTGTCTCATGGTGAGGTTTGGGTTCACACTCTGCATATTTAGCGTACTGCTGAATTCAAATGGCAGTGTGAATTTCCACAATATAGGGATTTCCCTCCTCACCTCTTCTTTATTTGGGAGGAGGCTTTACAAGCTAGGTCTATCTGGACCAGAAAGATGAATCTACTGTGGTATTGAAAACACATAGCTCAGTAGAGGTCTCTGTATCATGGGAATAGATTATAAATTAATCTATTAATTAATTAAATTAAATTAATTAAATTAATTAATTAAAATAAAAGGTAAATTAAAACTGCATCTGTTTTGTAAATATATTCTGTCTGTTGAATAGACTTAGAGCTGTCTGTGTCACTGATCAATTAATGAAGTAAAGGTGAAATACAAATACCTAAACACAGACTTCAGAGATACCATCTCAGCCTCATCTCTTAAGGCACACAAGTAATTTAAAACGTTCTGGTAGAAGGAGTTATATAAGTGGGACATATCATTACAATATGCATGGTGTAAAATTAACCCCCTAAGCATTTAACAGACTCAATAAATGAGTTTGATTACTATTTTAAAGTGATTATTCAGGTTTTTGTCATCCTAGGATTCTATCTGAGGGAAGAAACAATTATGCAGTACAAGTTAAAATTTATATTTGTCTTCTGCAGTTTTCTATGTTCCAGAAACATTTCAGCAATTCAGCTACCTGCCGGGTGATAAGGGTCTGTTTTCATATGCAAACCCATTTAAAGGCTTTTAACTCCCTGATGTTGGTGGCCCTGGCAATTCGCAGAGGAGCAGTGCTGCTGCCTGGGCAACGTACAAAGCCTGGCCTCACTGTTCTGACAAACTGACCCACATCCTACAATGCAATTCCATTTGTGTCTTAATGTTGAAATTATCACACCATCATGCTATTGTCTCCAGTACAACCGAAATGGGGAATTCTAGGAGATTTATATTTCAATACTACATAGACCTCCTTAGCACCTTCATTGTGATCAAGAACAGTAGTGGACAGGATGTACTTAAAACCAACTCCGCTGTCTCATGTCCTGAGCTCAAATGAAAAGTAAACTATGCAAGACCTTTAGCACTATAATTGTATAGCAGTTGGTGTCTCAGCCACCTCTGAAAAGATTTAAAGAAACAACAGCAAAACCTCAGCTATGTGGTAAGCAGTTCCATGATCAGTATATAGTGTAGCTAAACATGTTGATTCTTTCTGAAGAATTCTGGATTTATTTATTTTTTTTTAGATTAAAAGGAAACACAGGTAACCCTGTACAAGATCTGGGATATAACAAGGAGAATGTTTCATAGATGGAGGTACTTCCTGAATAGTCACTGTGGTCTCTCCTGAGACTGCAGTGAAGCATGTCCACAGTAGCAAGGCAGAGCAAAGGGTGCCTTTGGTGGCATCTCTTTGATGGAGGCTGAGCCTATGTTGTTTAAAGCTTTATGGCTGGCACTGGTTTGTGTGGAGGTGAATATGCAATGTTTGTAGAGGCCAGATCATTATGTACATACTTTCTCTTTGAATTAATTAAATTGAAATGCCCTACAGACCATAAATATCCAGAAATTAATCATACATGGGGCACACTCAAATACAGTATTGCTATTGTATTCTGCAGCAAGTAACTTTGTTTAACATAGAGATGAGGCACAAAGGTGGACATTAATTTTCCCTTTTATTAATATTATTAGTATGCTAATGGTATCTCACAGCCCATTATCACTCAGTAAGAGAATTAGAAAAGATAGATGGAGTGACTTTACTAAGGTCATTCAGAAATCAAGAGACCAAAAATAGCATTGAAAATACTTTCTTTGCTGTTATTGTTGTATAGTCTTCTCTGTTTGTTAAAAGAAATCAGTCCTCAATCTTTTGCAATCTCATCCTTGACTTTCACTAAGCTTCACTGCTTCTGTATGGAACAGATACACACCTCAAAGGAAAGGTATGAAGGGGAGAAAATTTTAGAGTGAATTCGTGTGAGCAGCCAACAAAAGGAGATCATTGCTGTAGCACACCCTGGAAGTATTCCCTGTTGAGCTTCCTGGCCTTTGAAGTGCTTCAGAGTTGGGGGCCCTGTGGGGAATAAGCAGAGCTTGTACATCCGCTAGCGTGTACTTCTTATGAGCCTAAAGGAAAAAACAGACTGTGTTGCAGACCTCTCAGTCTTCTATTAAAGACTTGGTTTCATTAAAATTTTATTAGGAACTTTTGCAATGATTGATTCCTAGGTTGAATCATTAATCCATAGCTAATGACTATGCAGCTTTAATTTCACAAGTATTCCACATTTTATTATTTGTATAGTATACAGAAACTTTTCCTTGTAATGGTTTTTTACTGGTCCTGTTCAAAACTTTTGGCATGCTGCAGCTGGGTGCTATAGTGGCTGCAACATATGGAAAGGGAATACATCTTCCACTGCATGCTGAATACTTACTGAAAAATTTGGGAAGTCATGTAAGATCAAAAGACGTGAATACACTGACAGAGATCTGACTTTCTTGAGAGAACTGAGTTACAAAACAGCAAAGATATGTGGTCTAAATATTCCCTTTTTTCCACTGTTGAAACACTTGCATAGGTAAGGAAACTAAATTTTTATATAAGGCTGTTTGTTGCATGTGTAAATCTTAAAGGCTTTTTAACAAAGACAGAGGCATAGCTAATTTTAAATCAGTGATGGATAAAAAAATACTGGCTTTGCTGATTGGATTTGCAGTAGTTACATTTTTATTTACTAAGGGAAATTCCATTACTAAGTTACAGATAAAAAGCATGTTATCAAGGCTTGAATATTAATCTTTTGATAAGGGATGAATGAGGATTTTTAAATGTTATATTGCCCTTCACTCTTCTGCTTTGTGTTGTTTTTTTAAGGCTTTGCTCAGTAGCCATTTGATTAGCCTGTAATACGATAAGTTCAAACTTGTCCATGTCTTCTGCTTTTTTTCCAAGTACCACAGCTTGTTCCACTTGATGTATGCAAAGATAGCATGGGTTTAGAGGATATAAGGGGGGAGAGCATATTAATTCTTTTTTAATGTGCCTCTTTAATTATAATTGCAATTTAATTTTTTTTTACTTTTGGAAATGTCAAACCCCCTAAATTACATTGTTCCAAATTGTTTGTCACTTTTTGGTCCTTTCAAACCAGAAGACCGACTGCTTTCCTTTGGATCAGTAAAGGGAGGTGGGAAAAAAAGATGCATTTTATGATCTTATTTTTCTGTAAGGTCCAATTTCCAATATGAAATCAAACTGTCTTACTTGTTTGGCTTTTCACTATGTAACATAAGTGTTCTAAGTAATTTAGGTCAATTTAGTTGATTTCTTCTGTCCTGGGCAGGTGGTTGGTACATGAAACAAACTTACTGCTTTTTTAAGGGTCTTTTATGGTCTTTCAGTTATGATTACACTTAAAGCTTGTGATTTATTAGTATTGAAAAGGGAGAAAACCAGTTTAGTAAAGCTGCCAGAAATTTGGTTGGGCAAAATAAATACTGTTTTGTTTGATGCTTTCATGCTTTTTTCCCCTTAAATATTTAGCTGTGTAAATGCACTTTTGTAATATTTAGTGTTCCATTTGATATAAGAACTTCTCCATTCGAAATTGGTGAGAAAGAGACCAAGAATGCAAGGAGAAAGAAGGGCACTTGTTCTCTATCTTATGTGTTTTTTAATGTTTAAAAGCTAAACATGAACAAAAATATGATCTGAAATAAAGTGTAGTATCAAAGAGGACCAAAAGACATAGGGAAGAGGCTGAAGAAGTATCATGGGATTGACTGGGAGACGGTAAGCAGTGAAGTACAAATGAGCATGAATTAAAACTTTCTAAGAGAAGATGTTATTGACACATTGCCACAGGGCATCAGGTTGGTAGGTTCAAAATAGGATTTGACATCCACAAGCATGCTAGACATTGTCTTAATTGTTTAACTGAACTTTGAGCCAAACACTGGATCTTACATGTCAAAGCTTGTTGGTTTCCAGCTACTGAGGGGTAACAGACTTAAAGGGAAATTATTCTACAGCAGTGCACAGAACAATTTTTAAATGCCAGTTCATGAGTGCCATTGGTCATGGTGTGACACTGGACCCCAAAAATGCAGGGGTAAGATAAAGTATGACTATTGATGTGTTCCTTGAAGTTTGATATGGCATATTTTGGGGATAATTTGCATGAGAAGGATTTATGAGGTATGACTTTCTAAAGGTCCTAAGCACAGCCCGTTGTCACAAATGCATATTGTCTAATAGGGTCATGCACTCTAGTCATTCAAATATGTAAATAAAGTAATACTTGGAACAGTTCACTGATAAGCAGGCATTGCAAATCTGTGTTAGACCTTGTTGTAATGGCAAGAGTTAGAAGAGCAAAATTCAAATAATAAAACTTACTCTAGAACTCAAGTCTTGCATGCCATGTTTCAGGCTTGAGTGTATATTCATGGTTCATTATAGACACCCTAAAAATAGGGGCATATAATGGAAATGCTGACAGATTCTGAACCATCATGATGGTAACAGGCACTGCTATAATTAGGAGTACATCTGAGCAGACCAGTGTAATATGATTGCTGTGTTTATGCCCTGCACTGGAAGGAATGTCAGTTAATCTGCACGATCCTTTTATATGAGCTGGAGAACAAGACTCTGTGGAAAAAAGATGCTGAGGTTTACTTCATATTCAGGCTGATGTGTGTGTATATCAAAAGACACCAAATACTTGCAGGATATCAGATAACTCTGGTTAACTGCACAACATATGTTCTCTCAGGAGCGGGACAAAACCATCAGGATTTACCTGAAAACATCAGGCACTGTACAATTCAGCAGGAGAAAACATATGAAAAGTTATCTGTTCATAAACAGAACATAGTTGAAATAGTTTGTATTTCAGTAAGAACCTTTCTTTCCTCCTTTTTTATGTGTTTAAACTCTTCAGTCAAAAAGTCTTTTTCTCCTGTTTTCTTTTTGCTGTCGAACTGCTGTTTCTTTGTATTTTCAGAGGTCAGAGCCCAGCTGTTGCTGAATTTAACTTGCTCCTGAAAGCATATTCTTTGGAAACTTATGGTGTTGATCCTCATCCTTGCAAGGTAGCGGTTCTTTTTACTAGCATTTAATAAAGCATTATTTTTACTGACACTTAGTAAAAAGCTGTTAATTGAATTGATTTAACTCTGTTTTTTATCCAGGCACAAATAGGGAGTAATTTATAAAAGAACTTGCCCTGGAACTATGTTATTATGTTTAAGCCTTGGAAGAACATTGACTGGCTGACATTTCTGCATCAGTCAAAGGAAAGGTCTCCCCAGAGGAAGCAGAACATCATAGGAGAATGTAGTAGAGTGTCATGACAAAAGCTTTGATTATACTTCATAATTTCTTTGCATTTAATGCAAAGGTTTCTCTAAATACTCCAGGTGTGAAATATTTTGTGTTTGACAAGATTTTCGGGATTCAGCATTATTCTGTCCAGAAGATGCAGCAAAGTGTTAGTCCTTGGCTGATTATTTTTTCAAACACTATGAATATATGGAAATCTTAGGAAGCACAGCAAACCAAATGTACGAAGGGGAGAACTGGGTATGCATTTGCATATTCTCCCATTTCACTGTTTTGTGGTTTCTCTAAGAAGGTGATTTTAGTTACTAGTTCTGATTATCCCTTACACCTGCATTTATAATTACTTGGGTTTTATCTGCATAAACTACAGGGTTTATTTTTAGTGTTACTTGCTTTAACTCTTGTTTTAACTGCTGCTTTTGCTCTGGCTTGTATACCATGCCATTTGGCAGAACAGCACGGCTGTCTGGTTAGCTGTTCTGGTGGTGAGTGCCCTTAAAACAGTCAGCTCTAATAAAGCTGCACTGGATTTTGTGTATACTTTGCTGGGAATGATGCTTCTCTGTGAAATACAGGGTCTGGTTCAGAGCTCAGTGAAGTCAGTGACTTAGTAAACTTTAGTTCAAAAATATAGTGCAGATTTTCAGGTGTCATCCCAGAGACTTATGTTGGCACTTAGAACAGGGTCAAAACTGGCTCAGAATTTCCTCTTTACCTGTGCAGCAGGGCTTGTAGTGTGAATGCAGTCAGGGGTTCACAGCCCATGCGTAAGCAAAATTTTTCAGTCTTCTGGAAGTGAACTGCAAAGCAAAGTGCTTCCTTGGCTTCTTATGATGTGCTCCCTTACAGTGCTGTGGCTGCTACTACAGAAACATCACTGTTTCTATTCCCCTTTATTTGACTGGTGGAACATAAGTCACAATAAAGTTGACTGACTTTAGCAAGGTGAGGGTCTGGAACTTGGGATGGACAGGAAACCTAATTAATGGAAAACTCACCTGAATCCTTGGTGAAAAACTATGAGCCGGAACTTTTATTGTGGAATTACAAATTAAAAATAGTCTTTTCTGTTTGAAAGACAAGTATCATGGTATGTCCTGGTTTGTAGTCAAGAGTACTTGCTTACTGTAGTAATTCTGTCTGTCAGCAGTACTTCCACCACGACATCTCACAGAGGAACAACGTTATTGTGAAATCTTAAAAAATATTAGTGTTGAAGTAGATGTGAATGCCTGATTTGTAGTTAGTCTGCTGGTTAAGAATGAGACATATACAGAAGTTGTGTTTTCAACAACATTAGTAAGTATACCTAAGGATTCCCTGTTGTCATCAGCTACAGGTAGATGGAAACAAAACATAAGATGCTGTTACTCATTTAAATGCCTAGAAATAAATGAGACCTGTATGGCCAACAGTAGTCTTTGTTTTTTGAAGTCTACAATTTGAATGAAAAATTTATTTCAAAAAGGAAAAAAACTAGGGGTAGTCTATAGTGGAGTAACAATTTATTCTAACCTTAAGAAATACATCACTGGATGAGGGGAAAATTCTATTTCTTTTTTCTCTTTCAAGGACTCAACGGGGATGACTACATTTTTAGGATTCACAGCTGCAGGATTTGTAGTTTTCCAGGGGAATAAAAGAATTCATTTGTTAAAATGGTAAGCATGTGAAGTAAGAGTAGATTAATATGCAGGAGTCTTTCCTCCTGTGTCTTTCCTTCTTCCTACTGTCTTCACCTGCATTTCTTGTATTTAAGATGAACCACATGAATATACCTTCTCTTGCCCCATCATGTTTCTGTTTTAAAAGATCTTAGATGAGAAGTAGGATTTGGTCTCATACTTCCTCCAGTGAAAGTTGTTCTACAGGGTGCGTTAGTTGACATAATGCACAAATGCTAAAATTAAGTAATTTGATTTTTCAACTATGCTGTAAATCACCAATGAGGCTTATTGGCACAGGTGTCTGGAAGAGTCCACCTGCATCTTTATTTCACTCTAGGAAGTGTTGCTATTTCCTCAATTAACCTCAGTTGGAAAATTGTAAAATAACTTATTTGGTAAGCAGAAGAGGAAGTGAGAATACCGCTGAATTTTTATTTTTTAGTCTCTTTTTTTTTTTTTAAGGACTGGACATTTTGGCTTTGGTTTGTCTGGCTTTGCTTTTCTTTTCTGCTTGTAAAACACTTGACTGGGCAGCCTCAGCCACGTTTGAGGGAGAGGTAAAACCCATCTCCTGCAGGTGGTGTGACAGCATCTGGCCATGCCCTCAGCAGTGTTGTGCAGAGCGAGCCCAGTAATGCTCAGACATTCATAAATCTCATTTTAGCCCTGCTGGTAAACGGCTGCCAACAGTAGTTACCTAGCTGTGGCCGCTCTGCCTCAGTGCTCCCAGTCTGTCTTGTGGGAAGAAGATGGGCAGAAAGTGAAGAAAGAAATGGCGAGGTTGGTTTTTGGTTGTTTTGGTTTTTTTTTGTGTAGAGCTGAACTCCACTACATATTCACAGAAACCTCCCCAATACCTGGCTAACCTGAAATCCTCAGAATTCTAAAGTCAGTGTAGTTCTGTCAGTGTGATTCAGTTCCCTGTGGAGCTTTGAGGACATACCAGTCAAATACCATCTATTTGTGATCCTGGATTTGTGCTGTAGTTTCCCTAGGGTTAATTTCAGGTAGCCCTAGTCACAGTGCTAAGGTAGTTTGAGATTTTGGCTTAAGGACAAATCAGTCTGCAGTGCATGCAGGAGAGAATAACAGTTGCCAAGCATGTATCCACCATGTTGTGGGTAATGAGTTTCACAGTGCTTAGATTTTCAGCTTACTTAAGGGTAACGTGTCTTTTCGGAGATCTCGGTGTATTCATTTAGTCCATCAGCACGTAAACCAGACACAAAATGAAATAGTGGTAGAGGAAAAACCATTAAGCTGTCTCAGTGTTATGCTGGCTGTTGGAAGGTTAATCTAGTGAGATTAATCTGAATGCCATGTACAGCTCCTTTCATTTCTGAGACCTAGGAATGAGTGCTAATTTAACTGATATTAGCTGAAATTTGCACTACACACAAATTAATGTTTTGGATTTTATTTTAGATGAAAAAGCTTTCTTAGCTGGAATGATTTGTTGGTTTTGTTGTTGTTTAATGTTAAAGCAAAACTTTCATTATAAAGTCTCAGGGATAACATTGTCCTTGCCTCCAGAATCATTCCCATTTCAAACAACTGATGTCCAAAATCTTTAGAGCAGTTTATTAAAAAACTACAGTGTCTCCATTTTAGCTGTGGTGATGACTGTATTTCCATTACAATTTAAACAGAGGCATTGCATTGCTTTTGTATGGTGTGCCGCTATTCCATATGTAGATTGTGCTTTCAACTTTAGTTAAATTAAATTTTGTCATAGGTTTGCAACTCACAATGCCCAGTAGTAAGTGCTGTCAAACATTTTCTTTTTCTTCCTGTTGTGTTCTGTCTGTAAGTAGTCAGTTACTAAGATGTGTGATATGAATCCATAAAGAATGGTAGAGATGAGTATTTTCTTTCCCTCAATTAATTACATAACTTAATTACATAACTTAATTACGTTAGATGTTCCAAGATTGTAAGATACAAGAGGAATTACAAACTGTGTAATAAATAGAATGTAAACATAAGCTTCTGCCTACTTTTAATTTCCTCTTCATTTTCCAGCAGCCAAAGTCAATTCTTTGAAGGTGCATACAGATGTAAAAGAAATACTGTGGGATTATGTTCTCTACTCTAAAGAAAATTAGAATATTGAATACTTTCATGCTAAAGGTTGTAAGACTTCTGTTGAGGCTCTTTGTCATTTGACAGCCTGCTTGACTTTGGAAGTCAGAGAAACATGCATGCAAGTTGCTTTTCTTACCTATGGATCTATCTGTTTTTCCTATATTCAAATAATTTTTCTCTTTCTAGGTGTGATGTCTATAAACTGAAATTTGAAGGGAAGACTTTCTATGTGTTTGGAGCCCAGAAAGAGGTCAGGTTTAATATTTTTACAGAACTTCTGTATTTGATTTAGAATCAACTAAAACATAACATTTTTTAACTAAATAAATTTCTAAACAATCAGTTGTACCTCATATTGTAACTAAAACATAGAATGAGTGAATGTGAATATTGCTGTTGTCAGAAGAATGCCTGGCTTGCAGAGTTGAGACGTTCTCACTGAACATTCATGCAGTGCTATGTTGATTGCTCAGGGTTTTGATGGTCTGTGTAGTCACATTTTGATGGATTTTAAAGCACTAAAGCTGTACTCACACACTCTAAAGCATGAGTGACATCTGTATAAGATTGAAAATTCAGGTAAGCATTGATACCTGGATCCATGTGAGGTATTTTGGGCTAATTAAAATCATGTCCTCAAGTCCTGGTCTGCTGAATAGGCTGGAGTCTGTTGAAGTAGTTAGGAGTCTTATCGCTGGGCTCTTGCCATTGAAATTGTAGAGATCTTTGCCTACAGCACATTATAATCAGTTCTTCCCCTAGGGCAGAGTGATAAAGCCCAGGCTTATGGCCTTGGATACAATCTAGGTGAGGAACAGAAAATGGAGGAAGGACATAATGCCGGAGGTATTAGGGGCTGTTTGTGTGGTAGCAAGGAAGATTTGATGGTAAGACATAGGGAAGAAATGGATGGTAAGTAGGGCAGTGATTGTGGAATGTGTAATATTGAACACAGAGACTCCTCCTTTGATTTTGGCTTGGATAGAGTTGGTACAGATTTATTCTACAAGCCATTTGTACATATACCTTTCTCTGCCCACTTGAAGCATTTCCTTTTATTTCTGAAACAAGTGTCTGGGCAATTTAAATATCAGCTACATATGGGTTGAACTTCTGTAGGTGAACCACAGATTGAGGCTCCACAGGAAGACTTACTCTTCATTGTATCTGGTTCATGGTGATGCCGTCAGGTACAGCTGATTCAATCTTTGAGAATTCAACATTTTAATTACTTTTATTTGCCTTCTTTTCCTTGCACTTAGAAAAAGACTGTGTTGTCATTCCATACCTCTACACCAGCAGCCTGCAAGCATCTTTGGAAATGTGGGGTGGAGAACCAGGCTTTTTACAAGTATGTAAACCTGAAGTCATTATCTATACTAAATGTAAAAAAAATGTGCATGTGAGTTAAAGATCACTCAATATGAAATGCTCCATTTCACTAATGAAATTCAAAATGCAGACAGAAAATACGCATGTTAATGGAGAATATTATTTCATTTCGAGCCAATATTATAAACTGTTTAAAATCTAAAGGAGGCAGGAGAGTTTTGGCAGTGAATAATTACACTTTTTCCAGCACGCTGCTTTTGTCGCTCTGTGTTGTGATGTTGGATGGACACAGTACTGCACTTGTGTCTGGGAACATCATTGTTAATCTTAGCCCTGTGGTTGAATACCTTGAGAATGAAGGAAACTGTTGTGCTTGATTCTCTGGGCTTTTCTGCTGGTAGATGATGTTCTTCCACTTGAAATCCAAGATTTAGTCAGAGTTGGTTGAAAAAAAATATTCTGTGCAGTGATTTAAAAACCAAAAGAAAATGTTCTTAGATACATTTTGAAAGATGCCAGCCATCTCATAAAAAAAGGCCTGTAAATTGACAAGAAAAAAGGAGTATCTTCCTCTTTATTCCCTAAAAGACAACCTGAAAATAATTTATTAAAAAGCTCTCATGTGTTCTTTTTGCCCTTCATTGACTTTGTTAGATTTTTTTATTGATGCCTGCCTTTAGGCCCACAGCTTTTATTCTTGCTACTCAGTCTCTCCTTACAGCATCTTGCATATTTTATAAAAAAATACTGGTTTTGTGTTGCAGCATAGAAACACCAGGGGGCTGCCATAAGGGTAAATAATTACTGGGTAGGAAAAATGTGTCTTCTAACATGGGTGTTAATGACCTGCTTTATTTTGGAGAGAATTTCTTCTATTGTTTCAGCACTGATATACTAATATATCAATATAATCTATTAAATTGATACATTCAGTGAAGAAACAGGAAATATGAGCTGGCACAGTGTGGCTGTTAATTCTTTATGTTAACGTCTACTGTGTTTGAGACTGAAGTAATAAAAAGATTATCTGGAAGTGTTTTCCATTGGAAGTGTATGTAAACACACGTAAGCAGGAAAATAGTGCATGGTATTAGAGAGGTTTTATTTTATGATACTAGAAAGAAATATGGGGAATGGGAAACAATTCCCACCCAAAAGAGAGAAACTGGTGTTCAAAGTAAAGATGTCTGAGGGACACTCACAGGAATATAATCTCTCTGCTCTTACTGTTAGGTGGTTGTAGCATTAACTGTGGGGGGTTGGTCACAAATGCATGGTTGTGGTGGGTTTGGCCTTGAGTAGGTGCCAGATGCCCATGCATCTACTCTCTCATTCCCTCTCTTCAGCAGGTCAAGGTGAGAATATAAGACAAAAAAGCTCTTGGGTTTGGATAAAGACAGAAGGATTGCAATCCAATTACTGTCATGGGCAAAACAGACTTGACTTGAGGAAGTTAATTTGATTTGTTTCTCACCTCTTACTCTTTTTTGAAGTGTCAATAAACACAAAACTAAAACCACCCTTCCCCTGTTTCTTCCCAGGCTCAACTTCACTCTTTCATTTCGCAGCTCCTCCATGTCCTCCTTGCCCCAAGCAGTGCAAGGGAGATGGGGAATGGGGTTTGCAGTCAGTTCATAGCAATTTCACTCTGCTGCTCCTTCCTCCTCACACTTTTCCGCTCCAATGTCCCTCACAAACTGCTCCAGCATGGGTCCTTCCCATGGGCTGCAGTCCTTCAGGATAAACCTCCTGTGGCACGGGTTCCTCTCTATGGGCCACAACTCCTCCAGGAGCCAGCTCCTGCATGGGCTGTCCACAGGCTGCAGCTTCCCTCAAAGCATGACCACCTGCTGTAGTGCAGGGACCCCTGTGGGTTGCGGTGTGGGTATCTGCTCTGGCATGGTCTTCCATGGGCTGCAGGGGGGACAACCTGCTTCCCTGTGGTGTTTTCCACAGGCTGCAGGAGAATCTCTGCTCCGGCACCTGGAGCACCTCCTCCTGCTCTTTCTTCTCTGACCTTGGTGTGTGCAGGGCTGCTTCTCTCATGGTTTTTTTCTATTTTCTGAATGCCTTCAGGGCACTACTGTGGGGTTATTTCTTTAGCATGATTCCTTAAAATTATGCTTGCCTGTTTCAGTTTTGGTGGGTTTTAAAAGAGGGCTACTTTACGAAAGTGAAGCTTGGTAGTGATACTCAGTGGAGAGCAACCTGGCAGGTAGATTAGAAAATAGTAATGGTTAATATGTGTGATACAGAAAAATAACAACAATAACCTGAACACGAAACTGAAGCCAAAGTAATTTGTGAATAAATGCTTAGAGTAGTAGTTTTGAAACAACACAGCTTTTCATACGTTTCAGAGAAACTGAGCTGTACGGTGTAGACTGTTAGCGTCTTACAGCATTAGATAAATCCTGTCTATGTCCTGTATGATACCAACAAGGAATTCTAGTAAGGTTAGGACAGATGAAGCCAGGTTGTGTAAGTAATTAATGATAATGGTGCTTTGCCTTAATTAAATTTGGTCCTCTCTTCTGCTCAGAGGAGCTTGAGACTTGGAATTTAAGATAAGGTCATGATCACTTGGTATGTCTTGAAAAACAGAGCTTTAGTTGTGTTTTGATCCAGGCTCAGGGTTGACTGTTGTGATTATTTTGGAATAGATATAAATCATAGAAGATTGTCTACTAGGGTCTGGGAACGAGAGACTTGATACAAAATCAGTATGCCATTTTGAAGGCAGAGAACATGAAGGAGATGGCATGTCTGAGGTACTCTTCCATGATTTTTGTGGTAAAATACTGTGATAAAAGGTTCCTGTGTACTTTGTGATTAGAGAGAAGCAGTAGGATATGGTATAGGCTACTGAGAAGTTGACACTATAGAGACATCAGAAATGCAACTACTTTGGGAGACAAGTGTTACCACTTCTTTTTTATTTCTTTGGTTTACTAGTTGGAAAGTGGAAATAGCCGTGTCTTCCCACAAACAAGGTGGCGTTAGGGCAGACTTGTCCCAGGGGCTCTTGGTGTACCATGGTCTTTCCTGTGTCCTGTGAATGAAAGTCCCCAGAGATGCAGCAAGTGTCTGCATCTAGTTTTCTTGCTTTCTTATCCAGGCAATCACTTGTTTGGTGTTCAGACATTCTGTGCTATCTGATTTTTTTTTGTGTGTGTGCTTTTTATTCTAATTTGTAAGGCCTTAAAAAAGTTGGAAAGGCCAATTATTGAATGTTACTTTGTGGTATAAAAATAGAAAAGCTTGTAGTTTACCTTGTTTGGTTTTGCTTATCAGGTTCCTTCTGTTCTGAAAATGTGACAGCCTCTGTTATTTTTCTTCAGGTATGCAAAATCCAGTCAGATCAAGACCATGTCCAGCAGCAAGATATTTTTTAAAGGCAGTAGATTTCGATATAGGTGGGTGTTTGCTGTTTCTTTTTCATGGTAAACCATTTCAGAAAGTAAGAGAAAACATGGGTAATTACGCATGGTAAATTGAGAGCTTTTCCTTCTTGAGGACCTGTTCACCCCTAATCCAGGTCAGGATTTGAAAGACTTTCTGTTCTCTCTTTAGCATCACTTATAAAATGATGTGGAGGCTTCACGCAGACCTCTGTCAAAGAGCAGTTTCATCAGAACAGCACTTCACTTCTTGTGCTGTACAAACAAGGATGTGTGGCCAGTGCAGATTGTATGCTCCCTGTAACTGGGCATCTCTGGACCACGGATGCATTAATGGGATAGTCCAGTCCCACTCCTAGCACTGTACTGCAAAGTTGCTTTTTCTTCAACAGCTTTGCAGACAGGTTGTCGCAGAATTTTTAATCTGGGACATTATATGTCCACTGCATAGGATTTTTTTTTTTTTTTACCTTTTCCTATTCTTCTTTTGAATGTACCTGAATTGTTCATGTATATATAGTGCTTGGCATGTAATGAGCTAATCTTAGCATTTGCCTGAATATTTATTTCATGTTCTAATGCAGTGGAAAAGTAGCCAAAGAGGTTGTGGAGGCAAGCTCTAAAATCCAGAGGGAACCTCCTGAAGTTCACAGGTATGTCTTGATATTCGATATTAAAGTTCAAGGAGTAAGGATGATTATTGTTCTCTACAAATAAATTCTCATTCCTTTCACTTGAACTGTAATGGCTGTCATGCTGAGCTTCTACAATGAGGCATGCAAGCCTTGGGAAGTACATGTTGCCAGTGTTATGAAATTTTGACAATAGCATGTAGTCTACACAAGGGAACTTAATCTGTGCTGGTTTGAAGCTGGTTTTAATCTATCAGTCAGATAAGTCCCTTATATAATTTTCTGTGTTATGACATAGACTCTTATTACATGATCCTGACAGAAAAGTACATTCTCATTTCATTGCTAGTTCTTGCCTGGTTTCGAAAAATTCTGTTTTGTGTATGTATATCGGTATGATTAAAAGTATACTTTATAGCTTTTCTATAATGCAGTCAGATTAAAAAGCAAGACGTTCATTTAGTAAAGGAAAAAAAGATCAGACAATCTTCTTTTCAGAGAAAAATCTGGCTTGTTAGAAATAAGCAGCTGGACTTTGCAAGCAAAATACTTTCTTGACTTTATCACTTATTGTAGTAACAATGAAAACTGGTAGGAACCTAATTAAAGTCCTTCAGACAAGAAGAAAGAAGCCAGCAGGAAAAAGCTATTTTAAAAGGCTGCTTAACTTTCTGAGCATTCTACAGCCATATCCCTATTTTTACAGTGATTTTTTTTTTTTCAGGGGTGGTGTGTGTGTTTGGCTTATTTTTAATTTAATATGGTTATTCCATCTATATTTGAGAAAAACTTGGGTTGTCTTTACTAAAGGATAGGAATATATTTGCAGCAAATATTTATAATTATGTTGTAATATATGTAATTAATAGTAAGGCCGTGCAGGGATGCTTTTGAACATGCTTTTGCAGATTACATTTAAAAATGGGGTAAGCAATGGTCTGAAATGTGTTAATTGAGAACACACAAGGCAGAATAGAGCTCAATCACTGAGGCAGAGTAGAATACTTGGGCACAGAAATGCATTTTAAATGCAAATAGTTACATAAGGAAACAGCTTATTGCCTACTTTCCATAGGGTCTCTTTTTTCCGTAGGATAAGAAAACATTTTCATGTAAAATTATTTTATATCTTGTATTTTACTTTTCTTTGCTTTCAATATTTAAAGTATTTTAAACATACTGTTTAAAACTCAGTGTTCATAAAGAAATGGATCAGAGGGCAAATGAGTCATACAGATTTAATACCCATAAATAATAATGTATATTTTTTGTGATTAACTTCTTAAAATGCTTGTATATACAGTATTATGGCAGCTCCAGGTTCAGTTTCTTAGAAAGACTAAGAAAGTCTAATGATTTAAAGTGCTTTTATAGTGCAGGTTTTGAAACGGGAGACAGAGGTAGATAGCTTGTCCTCAGTAGCACCATTAGGCAAAAAGCATAGAAAATTTTCATCACCAACAAAGCAGGCCTTAGAATCAAGTTACTCTGTGAAAGAAGATTTGGGGATGGGAAATGATAGTTTTTAAGATGCAAAACATTTAGAGGAAATGATAAGATTTATGATAAATATATATGTATATAAATATAAATATAAACATAAACATATAAAAAGAAGTTTTCTATCCCTTGCCCCCTCCGTCAAAGTCAATTCGATGGTACCATGGCTGCATTGAGAAAGAAATATACAGTTGTAAGGAGGTTACTGTTCCGTATCTTTTTGTTTGGATATTACTCTTAAAGGACCACAGGCTGAAAACCTGTTGGAGTCTGTAGTCATGCAGCATTAATGTGGTGGTGAGTTCTTCTGACAAATGCACACTGAATGATGTAATATTTTGCTTCCAGGACATGCCTTAAGGAGGCATCTTTGTAAGTAAGTGTTGAGTAGGAATATTCTATGGGCTTTCAAGCACAACTCCTGTTTTGGGAGTTGCTTGATAGCTCTTTACAGCCAGCACAAAGATTCAGGGGATGCATAATGAGCCTGTGGAGGTACTGTTGGATTGGAGCGATTGTAATTACAGTAATCCGAGTGAAAAACTTCTTTGGATAGTGAACATTTAAACTAAACAGTTATTAGAGACTGCTTACAGAATGCAAATGGAGGATATTAGTTTTGGGCATATGTTAATGGTTAACGGCAAGGAATTGTGGCAATTGAGCAAGAAAGCTTGTTTATCCCCACAGAATATTTAATGACATGTAATGTGACTTTACATGGGACACCTGTGTCTGAGTTTACCTAAGCCCTCAGCAACACACAGTCCCTTCTTTTCACTTGCAATAGGTGCTTTGTTCAGTTTGTTTATCTATGTGGAATTTTAAGCTGAGTCATTGTGCAAACTTGAAATGCAGTTTGTGAAATTCAGCACTGTACCTATGTACCATTTGAAGTCAAGTCGAATCCTCTTCCCTTTCATCTTTGCTTTTGTTAAAAGTAAATATTTTATAATGTAATAGTTCACATTTATAGCAGGACTCTTGCTTCAGGCCTGTAAGTCCTAGATAACTTATTCTGAAGAACCGTTTTATCTTCTCAGTAATAAGATTTTAGGCTCAAGCGAATCAACAGCATTCCTCAGACTTCCCTGAGAAAGTTCAACACCTGCTATCATGAAAGCCTGTTAGAGCCAAGTAAGACAAGAAAGAAAACCAACCTGATCACCTGGAGGCATGGTGTAGAGGTAGTGTCTGGAGTGTGGGAGAGTGAGAGCATTGTGTATCTGTTAACTGAAGGGATACAGCCGTTCTTGCTTTAGCCTTTCGTCTGCAGTGCTCAAACCATAACAAAGCCTTTACTCAGTCCTGAAGGCAATGGAACAACATCAGGAAAACAGTTTGTATCCTCTCTACCTTCCCCTTCCTTGAAGCCAAATACTGGTGTGTGCTGTGCAGCATGGTGAAGAGCAGCCCACTGAAATCCTGCATAAGGTGAAAAGGAGTCAGGCTGTGTAAAGGGAAGTAAAGCAGCACAAAACCTTTCTTACACTTCAGATGTTGAAAGGTTTATATCTGCTGAAGGTGCAATATAACACGGCTGGAAGCAGCATTCAGTGTGCAGAGTTTGTTATGATCACTCAAGGCCTCCTGTAATTTATGCAAAACAATTCTGGGGTGAGATGTACTTGACTGCAGTTGTTTCCTTGTGAATAAACCGATCCTCTTTCCCCCATTCTTTTAGAACCAACATTACCCAGAGTCGCAGCTCTCCCTCCTTGAACAAGCAACTCATAATCAACCTGGAACCTCTACAGCCCCTCCTTCCTTCTCCCTGTGAGGATGAAGAGGTTCCTTTAGATGAAGGTGAGTCACTTACCCGATTCCTGCCAAATGCTACCAATATTTATGATAAAATGTATGGGAAAAGGTGAGTTACTGATGCAGGGATATGGGAAAAATTTAATAATTTCCATTAGGAGTACACCATTAAGCTTTTGCATGTCATACTGGGAAATGATCACTATCTCAAGGAACTGTGCAGAAGCCTCGTGTGAGATTGTGAGGAAGTTAATGCTGTTCAGCTTTCTGTTTAAAAAAAATTTTTTTAGATTGTCAGGTGAAGGGAACTTAACAGGAAATAAATAATCTCATTTTTATAGCACTATTTTACTAAAAAGTAACTTCAGTTACTCAGGAGTGAAAACTGGCAGTTTACTGTTAAGTATCTTTGTTTTCCTTGCTTCCCTTTACTTTTATATTTCTTTCTTTTTGTTCTAATGTTAGGAAAAACTGTCTCCTAATTGAATTCCATTGACAAAAAGGACTGCTATTTGAAGGTCAGTTAGGAAAGAATCTCTTGTAATTTAATCCCATTGACAAAAAAGGATGTTATTGGAAGATCAGTTTTAATGCATTTTGTTTAACAAGGTTTTCCCTGTATTTGTTTATTCCTTGATATTTTAAAAATCGCATTCAACACTATCTTTTTGAGACCCAGTCATTACATAGAATGGTATGAACATCTTAGCCAGCTTAAATGAGGGTAACTGCATTCTTCCTAATAAAAAAGGAAGCCAACCCAAAAAGCCTAACAGTGGTTCTTACTTGAGATGTAGTGAGCTAATTGTTTCAGAACTTGGGAAATATGACCTCTGCTGTTGGTTTGTTGTGGATGATTAATGGGAAACGGAAAACAGCTCAGCAAGTATGTTCATTTTCACAGGAATGCATCCTACTTTAGTTTTGTAGGAGTCATATGAACATGTTTTGTTTGTTCTTCAGAGTTTTAACAGTGAATGTAGCAAAAGCAAGGTGAATTAGATTGTCTGTGAACTTAGTTTGTTGTAATTAGTAGTAGCTGCATGACATGTAGTTAATATTTATAATTACTCATTTACCTCTGCTGTGAAATAAGTGTATCTGAGAATTCACTTTCTGACAACCAAATATCAACACTGTGTTCCTGCTAGGCAGTTGCCACCACTGCAGAGTTATCAACAGCTTGCTACTGCTGTACCACACTTACAACTCTAAGCAATGAAATCCATTTTTGGAAAGTGCTGACTTACCATTGCTGGTTTCAAATGTACATATTATGTAAGCTTGAAAGCATGTTTCCTTTCATTCAGACAGATTGTTGTTACTACTGCAATTTAATAGAAGTACTTGCTGGTGGATTTCCTGTAGAAAGTGTTATGTGTGATTAAATACCACCAGATGCTAAGTTAGCAGTGTTTAGCTCTTTTACAATACTTTCCTGCAGTGAATTTGGCTGTATTACGGACTTGCCTCTTGAACTGATCTCACAGCTCTCTGACACTGATGCTGGCTGTTCTGCCCACATGCACTCAATCCACTTCCATGGATTCCCATCTTCTCCCTTGCGTCAGCACTGATCACCCCAGAGTGAGCTGGGAGGAGTTAGAAAAAAACCAAAAAACAAACAAAGAAACCAAACCCCAACCAATGCTCCCCAACGCACCCCTAACTGTACAGTGTCCCACTACTGCCTGGCTCAACCTTGAAGAGGCTCATCACAGGGGGCCAGGCAAGGGTCCTGTGCAAGGCCAAGGGCAGGAGCAGGAGGTGGGGACAGGGGAGGCACCTAGCCCTGGGACAGGCTTACCTGCATTGGGAAACTGCTTTTAGTGCACTGCGCACATGTAGCAGCCTTGGCATCTCTCTGAATGTCTGGGCCTGAGGTGGGGATGGACACCCTGGGGTGCTTTCCAAAGAGCCTGCAGATGGTGTTGAGAGCATGGTGCAGTCCTGCCTAGGTCAGATGTGGCTTTGCTGTGTGGGTTGGCTAATGCAGCTTCCAGGACCCTCGGTCCTATTTCTGCAAGGTGCTGCCATATGCACACGGATGTTCCAGCCGCCAGTGGCCGAGACCTTCACATAGTGCTGCACTGTGCTGTGTAGATGGGCCCAAGCAACTCATTAGCACAGCTGGTGATAATGGCGCTGCCAGCTGTGCATGCATACCTTGGACAGATTCAGGAGAGTGCACAGCTTTGTCTTTTAACTGAGCAAAAGTTACGTGTTCTTAATTTTAAATTGGCTTTATGTATTATGAGGAAAACAGATGGACAAAAATATGGTGGCCTCAGTGTCTTGAGTAAATATTTCTGCTTCCTGAAACTTCTGGAGAGATGAACTCTGAGCTGGCTGAGACTGGGTTGTATGAAACTGAACTAACAGAAACTGCCAGGTGAGAGTGAAGATTTTGTGCCAGTTGATAGTTGCTAGGGAAAAAAGCCATCAGAGATGGCCACAGCAGAGCCCACAGGATTTTGAGCAGCATCAGCCTGCCTTGTTGTCCGTATGGGATAATCCTTTCAGATGGAAAATAAACATGATGCAACCAAATATTGAAAAAGAATTAAAGCACATCCATTCTCCCATATGAAATTCCATCTTACAAATCTATTCTGGCAGTCATGCTGAAGTGAAGGTGTCCTCCAGAAAAGCCAAAATTGTCCATTGGTTTTGCAGACATGTTAAGAAAGGGTACGCTGCCTAAACACGGTCATAAAGGACCACTGTGGAAAGAAAGATACTGGACGCCCATGATACCACTGTAATAGTTACTTCAGCAGTTGACATTTACACAAGAGGATTTGAAAACAAGTAATGGCATTTTATTTTTTATTAGAATGGCAGGAAAAAGTATCCTGAGGTTGTCTATTGGTGTCTCATTCTTCAAAATGCAATTCTTCAGTTACATTCAGTTAAATTACCGTTATGTAAGTGGTTTATATAAGAGGTTGGCCACCAGCCAGTACATATTTTATCAAATTAAAAAACTAATCTCATGTGTTCATATCTTAGGTTTTGCAGGTCATCTGTCAGTGCTTTATTGCTACTGCCTACGATTCTTCACACTTCGCACATTCCTTGTTACTAACTTTTGTTTTGCACTGATGTCCTTCCATCTCAGGAAGAAGAAAGAAAGAGCCATGCTAATGTGAAAATGCAACCATAAAGTTATGCATAGAGGGTTATTGCATGGAATTAGATTTTACATGTATGAGTGTCAGATATGCTTGGAAAGATCATTTCTAACTTTTGAACCTAAAAGATGTTGTTCAAAAGGCACCTAGCTACAGAAGTTCGAAGTGTATCCAGAATTGTGATTGCAAAGTTCCTCTTTGTCACAGAGGGCAAAATCAGGCCCTCTGAATGCTCATGTTAGGTCCTTTCCATGGTCCTTGCTCTATGTGCAGTTGAACACATTATAATATTTTTGGCATTGATAGAGGAATTCTGTGGCTGCCTTCTTTTACCATCTGATTTGGTGAGACATATTATTGCTTGTCCTGATCACTTGGCAATTATTTTGCAGGTGGTAGATAATTGTCTTTGGATTTCCCAACACCAGGTGCTTCATGTACTTGAGTAGTCCTAATTTAAAAAAAAAAAACAACAGCAAAACCACAGCTCTGAGTGACAGCGTATTAATGGTGTTTTGACAAAGTGACGAAAAGGTCTTGTAAGTCACTTGGTACATGTATGCTTAGCTTTCATACATGAATGATTTTCCTAGTGACATTGACTTTTGCCCTTGGAAAACCAAAGTGAAAGAGTGCTTCAGTCATCGTATTGATAGAATTAACTTGTACTGTTTTTTAGAAAACACAGTGTTGATGGCACAGACTCATTCTAAATTCCTCTTGTTTAAAATCCATGTTCCTCAATTCTTTCTTCCTCACTGTTTAGATGTCCTCATTGATCTTTTTTTAAATTCTGAAATTGTATGCCTGTGCATCTGAGTTATGTACGGAGAGCTCTTAACCTTTAGAAAACTTATTTTTGTGTGTCACTTAAGTATAAGAAATACTGCATTAACAGCAATTAATTGGCACAAGTAGTATCTTTATTTTATAATGTGGAGTCTTTGTTGCATCTTACAGGTATGTATGGGAATGAGCACACACCGGCTCCTGCAAGTCTGCGTGAGAGTTCTTATCTGTGTAAGCTTTGCTTGTAGAGCAGAGGCATATGGAGCTTTTGTGGTTACAGCTTAGGCAGAACACATGAAAAATTAGCCACTTATTAATAGTTGTATAAATAAATGTTAAAAATATATTGGTAAAATAGGAGACAATTTTAAGTATCTGTTCACGTGTTGTTTGTATAGCAAGAGCACTATAACAGGGAAACTAGTTCACTTTTTGCCCTGGGTACAGCTCAGTATTGTTACATTTAGTTTTTATTTGAAAAAGAAATTGTTGGTTTAGTGCTAACTGTTCTCTGGATAGAACTAATACACAGCTTGCCAACATTTATATTTTTAAAATCATACCTGCTGTATATGGGACACATACGTTACATCAGAGAGAATCATTAAATGTCTTATGTTGTGTATCATCAAACAGCTTTTCCCTGTGAAATTAGCAGAAGCAATAGTCCTGTTAGCTGATTGTACCAGGTGTGTGTGTGTGTATGATAACAAAAATTGTAACATGTAAGAGTTCATCAGATTTCTTAGTGGCTTTTCTAAATAAAATAATGGTTCTATTTTTAGATTCCTGTGATCTGCTGACATAATTTCTTCTAATATTCCAGTGAATTTGGTAGAGGCCAAAGTGAGCATCCTTTGGCCAGGTTGTATGTGGTGGAATTTTCTACTGTTTTTTTGCTAGTTTATTAATGTTGAGATCATTCTTTTATTTATGGAATAAAGTCTGGTCATCTTAAGTTTCTCCTGCTGCTGCACACTTTGTCTTGCAAGTTTCTGGGAGTCGCCCAAAGAGCGTTCTGGCCTAAGGAGATCTTAACATCACTGCATGCATCATCATGTCTGTCTTCAATAAACTAACGTGGATTTACAGTCCTCTAACCATGTAATTGAGCCCTGCAAAGCCCCCAAAGAATTTTTTTAGGAGCAAACCTTTTGCTTCAAGATGGCAGTACCTAATGCTAACAATTAGCTCTGCCAGCTTTCCTTTGTAACTTATTTACAAATTCTCAGATTTCCAGGTGTTTATCATGCCATGTGCCTACAAAATAAGATCACTACTTTAGTTACAAACTAAATAACATTGTCCCCATCACCCTAATAGGGTACCTCTAAAATCTGAAGACAGGTGATATACTTCCTTTCCACATATACATTAAAATTGTTATTCTTGAACAGGAATTTCCTGTTCACTGTTTTCACTGGCTGGGACTAGTTTGGAAGAGTGTTTTATTAGTTCTAGGTTTTGGTTTTGGAAGGGATTGGTTTTGCTTTTGTAAACCATACTTTCTGATTTTAAGGGAAGTTACATAACCATCTGCTGTTTTCTGGCCCCCCTGTAATGGTGCATGAATGGTAAGGGTCTCTGCCACAGTTCCCACCGGTCATTAGCCTGTCAGCAGTGCAGTATCTAGAGTAGCAATTCAGGAAGGAGGAGAGTGAAGTGAGCTGCAAAAAACAATTAGTTACTGAGAGTGGACCCATCCCCTTGCTGGCACTCGTCTGCACAGAGTCCTGGGCAGCACTGCAGAATAGAAGCAGGCTCCTTGTCTGGAAAAGCTTTGCTGAAAACCATCTTCCAACCGTCACGCAGGATGTGCTGCCTGTGTCAGGTCACGCAAAGTCATCTTTCTCTCAGGAGACAGAACCTGTTCCTTACTTGCAGGGACTTAGTAGTAGAGACAGAGAGTTGCTGACTCAGCTGCAAGATGTCAGCATAAATATCCCTTAGTTTTGTATACATGGTTTGTGGGAAGTGACTTTAAATCTCACAGTCTTTTCTCTTTTGCATGAGCATGGTCACATGAAGCATGTTATTTATTCATCAACATGAATGTACTCCTGTTGGAAATCATCCACAGCCATGTCCAGGTGACACTTGTGTTCTTTCCTTTGCATATTGAATGTGTTGGTGATCAGACTCTTGTAAGAATTGGTGCTTTCTATGTTTTGTAGCTGTGTACATGTTGGAGATCCATCCATTTTTGGTGAGATTTTAATGATACTCTTTTGGTTGCTATAACAGTTATAAGAATAAAGATGAGAAAAGCAGAATCTTACTTTTGAAGTGGTGACAAAATGGAGATAGAAAGCAGAGGGGCACATAATCTCAGACCCGCAAAGAAGTGCTGGCAGGGAAGGAAAGGAAGAGAGGAGAGTCTGCCCTGCAGGAGGAAGGAGCAAAAAGTAAAAACCTGCTGGATATTCGTATTGTGTGGGCCAGGCACAGGAAAGGAGCCACAGTAAATATGCTTTCCAAAAGCTCCATTGAAACGGGTGTCTTTCATGGGAGAAGTCACTTGGTGTAAAACACACAATTACAGGACAGTCTTCCCTGCCCATTTCTTTCCCACATATTTGCATGCACATCGTTGATGTTATGGTGCAGAGGGAACAAGGACGCCAGATAATGAAGACTTGGATGGTATAATATGTCATAAACATTAAAGGTTAAGTATTCTGGGAAATGAGAGACTGCCTCGCTGCCAGTATGCTCCTTCCAGTTTATGTCCTCTCTGAGGTTTCAGTGGACCCAGTAAGAGCTCCTTTCCCACTAGGACACTGTGATGCTGTGCATGAGGTTGCATTCCAGCTTCCAGCTGGAGCAAGTTGTCATCGGTCAGCGTGTGAGTGTCATGCCTTTTTTTAGGAGCCTGCATATCTTTGCTGGATGGCGCAGTGCCCAGCCTTCTGAAGCAACACTTCTGGTGGATACAAGTGTCCAATAGCTGTCCACAAGTGGGAAATGGAGAACATATACAAAGGGAGACATTTTTCCCAAAGTTAAGAATTTTCTCTTCTTGTTTATACCAGGCAGGTCAGCTTTGATTCTAGGCTTGAAATGAAAGCATTTTCCTCACGTTGGTTTGCCTTGTGACTGAGGTTTGTAAGAACAACATAGGGATTTTTCCATTTGTATCTATACATTTTCTGCAGATGCTTCCCAGGCAGTGGTGGGAAACCAACACCAGTGGCCAAATTGAAGCTCTTTAGAAAAATAATGGCCACAGTGTCATTTTTGTTCTGTGAAAAACGTACTCCAGATGCTGGCCTTTTGTTTCACTGTGTTATGTTTTGATGCCATGGATATTTTTATGCTTGTTCAGCTGTTATGCTAGCAACTGCTAACTGAGATAGATGCTGTGGAAGTTTGTATTATACGTTATGAGGCATTTGGAAATGTTTAAAAATAACCTCTCGTTCTGTTCCCTGCTGGGATATTTTTGTTGGCCATATTGGAAGCTTGTCATTTGATTCATTGAGAGTGACTTCTGTTAGTCTCTTAAAACTCAGTGGGAACTCAATAAAAGGTCAAAGCTGGTATGGGTAGAGCCTTTACAAGACTTTGAGAAGAGGAATTAATAGTCAAAATGGTGAAATGTCTTGTAAAAATCCAAACCAAGAGAAGCATTCATTTGCGGATGATTAACCACTGCAACAAGGAAGTGTGCGTTCGATTGCTGCGACATGGCTCCAAGCTCACAGCCAGAAGGGCTGGTAAATTTACATTTTTTTTTACTCAAACCTTTTCCCTGCCCCCACCCCACCCCCCAGTTTGTTGTGCTAATAGAGGTCTGTTGGAAAGGAACTGTACTGTGAATGGCAATGTCACATCAAGTACAGCAGAGAATAAGGATGAATTCCTGACAGAAGCAGAGTTGCAAATGGAGGATGAATGAGACAAAACTTAAATGACATTTGTTGTAATAGCTGATGTAAATTGTGGATTTATTTGTTAACTGCCAACAAATGAGTGACTGGAATTTTTCCCCTCGTAGTTTTCTTGGGCTGAGGAGAGAAATACTTTGAAACTGATAATTTCTGACAAAGCTAAATAGGTCTTAAATTATCAGACAGGTTCATGGCAGAGTTTGGATGCCAACTGAATACAGTGTGGATTCAGTTTAGCATTTTACTTCAACTAAGTGGGTTGGGTTGCCAGATCATAACTTTGTTGGTTTTATTTTTCTAGATACAGAATAATTTAATATAGTGAATAATGTTACGGGGGGGTGGGTGGGGAAGGGAATCTGGTTCAGATCTGGTTTTCACTTCCACATAACACAAGTGCAACCCAGGGAACAACGTGTATTCAACATTGCTTTGGATAGCAACCAAAACAAAGACCTTTTTTCTCGTTTTTATACCAAATCTCTTTGCCAAAGATGGCTTGGCCTGTCTATCAGTTTATCTGTCTCTGTTTCTTTAATGCTGTGAGACGTTTCAAAATTTGTTTCTCCATGCTGTTTATGGTACTGTTTACTTTTGTTATTTTTGCATATATAGATTGACAGATTTCAGTTTCCATGCACCTATATAAAACTATGCCTTTGTATTGAATCTTCATTTCAGTAATAAATATTTACAGAAGAATTAACTGAGAATGTCCTGGCAAAGACCAGAATACTCTCACACCTTTGGCATCTGAAAATCAGAATGCATTAAGCACAGCAGATACGGGAGAACCTGCTTCTTGCAGTGATTTGTCTCTTGAATAGCAACAGCCCCTGGCTGCCTTTGCTTCATGAGTTCACCACTCAGGGTAAACGATCATGTGTACGAGAATGCACTGAACTCCCTTGATTCAAAAATAGGTAGTAAGATTGAAAAGTGTTAGTATTTAGATGTATTTTGTATCCTTATACATCAGAGGTTAAACGCTGGCTCCAAATAGACACAAGCCATCTTGTTGGTTTAATATGACACGAGTCTAGTAATGTGTTTGTGCACTGGAGCTACACTGGTTCTTAAAAGATTTGATTTTACAGTAGTTCATAGGATGTTATTCATTTTGGTATACACATACATAAAACCTGTATGTCAGCATATGAAACCTAAGGACTGGAGGTAGCTTGTGCAAAACTCATGGCAGGGGCCATAAATCCTTGGAAGAACCCTGTTGTGTTTGCAACCACTTCAGAACAACGCTGACTCTCACCAGGAGGGCTCACCCAAGCTGAGTAGGGGTGATGAAATGTCCCACTTTCTTCCTTTTCTTGGGTGCTAAGCTTTCACATTGTGCCCAGTTCTTTTCAACCTTAGTCTCATTGGCCTGGTGCTAGACACTTGAGTCGCTGCAGTTCCTTCACCAGCTTCTCCCATTTCCTTGAGCTACTGACAGATGTATTTGCCTTCTCATTCCTGCTTCCATGATGCACAGTTCTCTCTCCCTGCTACTCCCTTCAGCATTTTCGCTGCTTAATCCTGGTTCTGGAATGGGGTCAGCAGTGCTGGGGTGGGCTCCTTCCAGGCCAGAGGGAGGTTAGAGACAGGCACACCAGAACGCCTGCTGCGCTGTGTGCTCTGTTTTGCTTCTGTCTCTGTGCTTTGGGTGCCCTGTGGGTGTGAAAAGCAGGGCGATGGTCTCCGGTGGCTGCACTAGCTGTGACATCGGTTGAACACTGACACACAACGCCGTTAAGAGGCGAGTTGTAACGCTGCAGTCACAGTGCTTGCCACCGGGGTGAGTTGGCAACTGTTGACAGGGCTTTACTCCCTTCTAGAATTGCCTGTAAGATTAGAACAGATGGGAATGGCCAGCAGGAAAGCCAGGTCACTGTCTAGAAAGGAGTTATTATAACTGTCATTGATTTACTCTCCTTGCAAATCTAGAACAGGTGTTTTCTGTGGGCACGGGATGTGGGTAAGGTAGGGATCTATGTCCTCCTACTTCTGAGGGCTGGACATCTGGCCGTGATGTGGATCTTGCTTTGATATAGATCTCGTGTAGGGGAATATTTGAGTTTAGTGCAATTCTAGATTCTGTTTCCCTTTCCTACATATTCTTTGTGACATCCATGCACTTTGCTTATGTGAGAAAGTCACCCTCCCCTTCCCTCTGAAAGGTCATTCTGTTCATAGTACAAATGAATTTTGTCCACATTGAAAACAAGCAAAGGACTACACAATATTTCTAGAGGAAGTAGTCCTTTTTGCAGCCTGGCTGGCCTTACTTGTTTAAATGAAGTATTGCCAGCACTGCTCTTTCTGGGCAATATCTAATTTTACATTGCTGTTTAGAAGAAGGAAAGACTCACACTTGTTCCTTTCTCCACTATACTAAGCCTTTACAGATGTGTAATTGTGTTTGCATCTCTGGTAAGTAAAGCTGTGTGCAGTGTATCTGGTCACCAAACAATGCATGAACTGAATTTTTCAATAAGCAGAGGATACGTTTTTCTGGGGTGCTGTATTTCCAGCAACTGCAGCTGCTTAAGAGAGGTGAAGCTGGGGCTGCCCTTCATCTTGCTAATCCTCAGCTGCTGGTTTTGGCCCCTTTAGAAACACTAGCGGCTGACAAAATTTTTTTATACCTCTTGCATGTTAATATTCTCAGCAGATGACCACTGTAAAGTCATGTTTTATTCAGCTGTTCGTGTTTCTATCTGCTGTAGCCAGTTAGAGGTTTGAACTAATCCCAGTATTTGGTGGAAGAGAAGTGCTGACTTTTGGCTAGCGTAATGAGATCTTTCTGGAACTGTAAAATTTGTCTAGTTGTCAGAAAAGTGTAGCAGATTTTTCCTATAGATATATAATACTAAAAATAAAATTGAGGTTATTTACTTGATATTCCAGTAATAGGTGTTAAAAGATTCTGATCTATGGAATGTAAATTGCTGGTAGAAATATAAAATGAAGAATGGAACAAAGAAGTTGTTCTCAAATGTAATTTAATACTGAAGTCATCCTTTAAATCTAAACACAATATAAATTCAGTAGACTCTTCAAAATCTATGTTTGCTGTGGGCTTACGCAGTTCATAGCTAATTGTTTCCTCAGTCCTTGACCTGAGAAATGTTGTGGTGTTATAGGGAATATGAAGTAATGAAAAGAACAGCTTTATATATTTAATTTTTCAAATATTAAATGAGCTTGCAACAGCAGCAGTTAATGCCTGTTCTAAATTTTCAGGTTTTTACATCAAAACATTACTTACTTACGCATCTGTTTGGCTGATGTAGAATGCATTTCATATGTCATAATAACATGCAAAACAGTTGAAAATTCTTGTAATCCACTAAGGCTAAGTAGTGGACTGTAAAGCTGATGTATGCTCTGGAACTGCTACATATTCCAGTGTTAATACAACCCCTTCAGAAAACACTGATCTGAAAATGTTCCTCTACCGCCTTCTATCTACAGTTAATCACAATGTCAGAAGTTTGCTAGTTGTTTGAGAAAAATACAGTTTTAATGAAAGTTAATATGATCTCTTGTGTTTATGTTCACTATGCACACTGGAATTTACTCTGAGGAAGGAGAGAAGGCTCAAGAATCATCAATTGGGGTGACCTTTCTTTGCGGTAGTTGCAGCTGTCTTCTCTATGATGAGAAACACGAAGAAGATATATTACTGACCTTGCATCTAAGCAGGTATAGAGATGCCTATGGCCCAGATTCTCAAATCTGAGAGGTTAAAATTAGTCCTTTAATCCATACTGAGGTGTCTAAGTAAGTGGTTCAACTTACCTTTTACTTCTATTAAGAGAAAGTGGAAACCACATTTGAAAATCAAACAGTAGTACTTGTGTATCTAAAAATACGTGTAGGTGTTTAATGTTGGGCTCCAGAGTTTAAAAATTTTGGATTTTATATTTTTAAGATATCATGAATGCACTCTCAAATGACTTGGAGTGCGGTTTGATGATCCAGTGTTACCAGCTGTTACAGTATGCTTAGGAGAAAGTTTACCCCAGATCTCACCTCTTAGTGTTCTTAGACTGTTGCGTCTAGTTTCCATCAGTTTGTGTCCTCCTCTTGATGATTGTGGCAAATGTATTTGTTAATGCACAGACTGGTGTAGACAGTAAGTTCCAGCACAAAATATGTTTCATGCTGAAATGTGATGAATTTCTAACGTGGCTGTGGTAGGAGAGGACAGAATAGTTGAGGCAAGAAATTATGCAGCCAAATTAAGCTAATGATGAGACATCTGCATTTTCTTTATTGAGGACAAGCTATGCAGACCTGCTGGCTTTGTGTTGGTGAAAGGAGTACTCCTCCTCTCTCTCTGTGTCCCTGGTCAGGTGCTGCACTTGTGAGACCGTCTGACAAGCCAGTTCAGGAAGAAAAACCATCAGAGAACTAACCCAGGAAGAAAACCAGTTCTTTTCCTAGGTTAGCTTTACAAGCTGGCTTGCTCAGGGCTGAAGTAAGGGGAAGCAGAAACGGTGGGTTTCGTTGATTTTGCCAGAATGTGAAATCTCACCTGGAGGCATGGCCAGTGTATCTCCCAGAGAGCAGGAAGAGGTAACGAATTATGGGGGGGGGGGGGGGGGGGGGGGGTACATCTGCCTGGGCCATTTTGAAGACTGAAATGGGGAAATCAGTTTTAATAGCTAATGTGTTCTACAGAATAAGGGGATGCTTCCTGAGGACGGTGTTCTGTAATTAAGAGGTTTTCTGTGATGAATGTAACATGACAGGTAAAAGGATTCATTAAGAAATGGATACAGAAACATTTCTGGTCACATTAGAATCAAGCTAGCTTGTTCAAGGAGTGATTTAATGTAGGTTTTCTGTAATTTCTTACATTTTTAGAAATATTTGTAATATGTTGTTATTTTATGTTGCATTTATTGGCATTTCATCCCGACTGGCATTAAGTTTGGTATAACTTCAAAGTTACCAGATATTAGCAAGCCATCACTTACCCAACTTTTGGGAAGTCTGTGAACTGGGTTAACTTAGCAAGTACCTTACTTACCCATTCGATTGTCTGGAGAACATGCTCACAGAGCTGCAGAGGTTGCATGGAGGGTTTTATGATAACTGTCAGGCACTCTGTCATACAGCAGGAGCTAAGGCAGATGTTTACGTGAGGAAGTGTAAAAAGTTTCAAGATTCCTAGTGCAGCAGCCCTTTCTCACAAAGTGTTACTCTGGTTGATTAATTTCATTTACGAAGTTTCAACATGTTGACTTTGTATTGGGAGATTTTTCTGCAAGTACTGGGTATTTTGGGCTCTGGCAGAAATATGATCATGTGTCTGTGTCTGGCTCAGGGCAGGTCTACTGCTGAGTGACCTATTAGGACACAAAGCTGGTATCAGTTATGAAACTGAGGCTTTCATGGATATGTCCTGTCCCATGATAGTCGTGGTAGATATACGTGTGTGTGTGTGTGTGTTGGGGGAAGAAATTGAAAATAGAGATTATAAGACCTTGTCATTCAAGAAATGCAAAAGTTGTAACAATGAGGAGGTCTAGGGTAAGGCAAGTATCACCAACTTTGCTGAAATGTAGTTATGCCTACTGCTAGTAGTAGCCAATGACTTAAGGATATTCTTTTACTATCTAGTGTAACAAAGGAAAGTAGGTTTCAGAAACAAAGTTAATAATTTCAGTGCAATGAATGGTATTTAAAATTCTTAGTACTAATAATGTACAAAAAAAAAAAAAAAAGGTGGCTTTTTCAAGAAAAAATGTGAAAAGTCTTCTGATCTTAAAGTGAGATTCTTTGCAGAATTCTGGTCAGTTATAGTTTGGTTACTATTTAAAATTGTGGCTTAGTATTGTAACCCAAATGCACCTAAGCTGTTTACTGTCCTATATTGTAGATGCCTTTATGACGGGGGTTTTTGCTTTTCAGTTTTTGTCCTGGTTCATATGTTTACAGAACACTGGTGCATCTCTTCTTTATAGCATGGTTCAGGACATACTTTATTTCCTTCATCTCAAATTGACCATAATAGGTCTTTTGTTCAGTTTAATTTTTTTTATGTTTGCCATCCTTTAACAGAAAACTTTAATGTAGCTTGCTGAGACCCTTGTAATTCACACTGAAAACCATTATATGTCCAGTGTAATTAGGGCTGGAGATGTACTGTTTTTCCGAGTACTTTTTTTTTCTGTAATAATATATTTTCTGTTACATCACGTTGTTTTGAAGTCTCTGAACCTTAATCTTTACCACAATAAAACTGGAATGAATCTTTGATAATGTCAGTTCACTGTCTTTTACAGAAATCTTTCACTAAAATCAAAGAATTAGGCTATTTGCATTATAAATAGTACATTGACATGGTTTTCCTGAGTTACTTGTTGGACAAGTCATGTAGCCTTGTATTGGTTTTACCTGCTTGATCCTTATCCATCTGTTGGTTTTGGATTAGTCAGTAAAGAATGGAGAGATGCTTAACATCACAAAATGAGAAGTACTAAGTGTTATGTGTTTCTGTTGCACATGATACTGTGTATGGTCTGTTCCTTTTGCATATAGATGGTATCTGATGATGGTAATGAGAGTTGGGACAAATTTAAATCTATTTTTCCCATCACTTTTTCTGAGCTCTGTGTCTGACTCTTCTCCCTTCCACTCCTGCAACTGATGACTAACAGCAGTCACTGCTGTGTTGATATAGTTGCTAAACACCAAGACTCTTTTTCAGACTTATTGCTACTGATGTTAAACTGGAAAAAGGTAAGTTTCAGGAAGAGAAAGCTTGGGCAGCAAGTGGGGTAATAAGAAACAAGCATACCATAAGGTTAAGAAAGACTCCTCTCTGAGGGGAGGAGAGAAAAATTTAAAGGAGAGGGAGAAAAGAAACTGTGAGTACAAAGAGTAGAAAGATGACTGGAAGAAAAATTAGACATGAGAAGAGGGAGCTTTTTAGAGGTGAGGCTCTTTCATTCTGTTTCAGTGATATCTAATCCTCATACTGAGTGTCAGCCACCTTCTCCTTTTGTCCTCTCTACTGTTAATGTGAATTTATCGCGATAACCTATTATCTCTTTTTAATGTAATTCTCTATCAAAAATTCCCCACCTCAGCCCTTATCTTACCACATTCTCCTCAAAGAAATAAAGGTGTGTTGTTGTGTTTATTTTTACTGTTATTGTTATACACCAAATAAGACCAATTCACATATGTACTACATGTTAATTAATATCAGAAGTCTTATTGTTAGTAGAAAATGAGCTGTTTTGTTTTCTGTTTTGCATTACAGCATTATTAGCTGCATCAGTTACAGTTAAGCAGATCTGGTTACTGCAGTGTTGTAAAGATGTTGCCCTCTGTAGCTTTTCAAAAACCTTTTCCAGTTTTTGCTAATCATGTGTGGTTTGGTTTCAATATACAAAATAATTGCAGAATCATCTTTCCAACCTTTTTTTAATACTATTGGAAGGATGAGTTTTGCCACCAGGAAGGCAGAAATTTAGGATCACTATTCTCATGTCCTTTTTTAAGGTATCCAGCTGCCAAAGGAAGATGAGATTTCAGTACCTGTGACTTCAAGCTCCCCCGTTAAGGACACTGGGGAGAATGTTGATCTTGCCATTGAACAGGAAGAGAAGATGAAAGAAGAACCTTTAACCATCTCGGAAATGGTATACAATCCCAGTGCCAGCTTGCTGCCCACCCCTGTTGATGATGAGATTGACATGCTCTTTGATACCTGTCCAAGAGTAGAGAATGAGAAAGATGATACAGATTCGTTTGAGGAACTGGAAGCAGATGAAAATGCATTTTTGATTGCAGAAGAGGAAGAACTGAAAGAAGCTCGGAGAGCACTTAGGTGGAGCTATGACTTTGTAATGGGCAACATAGAGGTGAATGCCTTTGTGAAGAGTTTCTCCAGACTTCTTCTTGTAGGCCTTGGACTGTTGTTGTTTGTGTTTCCTCTTCTGCTTGTTCTTTTGGAGTCGGACCTTCAAATTTCTTTTCTTCATGAAATCCGTCAGACACCAGAATTTCAGCAGTTTCATGTTGAATATTACTGCCCCCTTAGGCAGTGGGTGGCTTGCAAAATAAACTTCATTTGTGACATGCTGGGCAGCTTTTAAATTTGAAATAAATATGATAAAACTAAGGGCTATATTCAAAATTTCAGTTAGTGCCAGCTTTCCATATTGCCCCTGGGGCCATCATTTGGTAGCTGTCTTCATATCCAGTTCATTACAGATTCTTCAGCTTCTTAAATTCTCTTTACATACTTAAGCTACCCCTTTAGTTACAGGTTTATGCAGTCACCATTCAATAACAAAAAAAGAAGCTTTATTTTAATAGCATTTCAGACTTCCTGCTCATCTATTACATCATATAAAATGGGGTCACAGTAAGGTTCATTGTCCTTAACCTTTTGATTCATGACACTAAATCCAATGAAACTGAAAGAAAAACCTTTTTGAATATACTCCTTAGTACAGCAGTCTCTTCTAACCAATGCCTATACAAGCAATGTTTATGCTGGGGTTTTGTTTTTGAGTTGGTTTTCTGTTTGTTTGTTTTTTTTACATTTTTATGTGTTTAAAATATTTTGGTAAATTTTTAGCAAAAGACAACTTCTGATGTTATTTAAATGTAGAAACCGTTAAGAGTAATGCACAAGGGCACGTAGGGTGTTTTTAGTGTTTTAGCAATGATTTGTTTTTAAACTATGGGCTGAAGAATGAATGAGTTTAATATAGCTCTGTATAGAGGGACTGTGGTTTGGAAATATACAAAAAGTTCACTCAAGTTCAGTAGGGGCTGATTGGATGAGGTGAAAGGACACCAAGTGTGCAGAAGAATTTCTGAAAGGCACAGTTGTAAAGCTTGGGGAAGTGAGCAGAACTAAAAAGAATGATCCTTCCTCTTACCTGGCAGGTTGTCTTACACTTTATCAGTGCTGTAGAAAGTCCCTACAAGATAGTCCAAGTACGTAAGTATGTTTTGGAAGACATTGAGTCTTCAGTCTATATGTAGATTAATGTACATAACATGGAAAAAGACAATAGTAAGGAGAAAAAAAAAAAAGAAAAAAGAAGAAAAAAAAAGTAAAAAAAAAAAAAAGCACCCTACCTAGATCAATAGGGAGTTACCTACTTTACAAATTAAGAGAAGGGGAAAGGAGGAAAAGGAATATATTTTTTGTATTCCTTTTTAAAAACAAGCATTAGGCTGTACAGTCGATGTAAAAGTATCCTACTGACTCAGTTAAAGGCTTAAACACTTTAAGAGAGATGCATCTTCATCCCTGATGCCCATTATTACTAATCTCTAAGACAACATATTTTCCGTGCATACTAATATGCTTCCTTTCACATACAGCAGCATACTTACCCTCTTTCCCATTATTATAAGCCCAGTTACATGGTCTAATGCTGTTTCGTGTAACATGGATTTGTGTATCTGAAAGTATTCCAATATAGCTTAGAGAATATACTTAAGTACAATCTTGTCAATATTGAGAACATTCGAAGGCCTTAAATACAACCCCTGTGGTACATTTGAAGAGGAGAAAGTTTTTATTCTTTTTCCCTGACCTGATATTAGTGCAGATGTATTTCATATTTAAACAAGGGAAATCTGATTTTGGCCTCAGAGCCTTTCTCCTGCTTAGACATTTATGAATTGGAGACATATTTAAGGCTATTTTATTAGATGTGCATTTAACACATTGTACCAGATCTCCTACTGAATAAATTAATTTAGTTTTGATATCAGAGAATCAGTTTTGCTTGGTTTTCTCATGTGAGCCTTTGCAGATTCTAGTTTGAAAATGGCAATTTCCATGGTGGGTTTCTCCTTTCCCTCTAATCTTCCCCAGTTTTTGAAGGACAAAACAGTTACAGGGCTTAGGAGTTCTTTTTTAGTTGAAAACTTTTGAATTGCTATTCATTTCCCAACCAAGAAAGGCTGAATTAAACAACTACCTTTTTTCTCTTGTTTTGGTTGTCCTTGCCAATCTGTTCCCCAGAAGAATCGTTATTGATTAGTTATTGATGTGTACTTCTTCTTGTGCTACTTGCAGCTAAATGATCCTTTCCCATGAGGTAGTAATCATTCAGCCTAATAGAAATGGAGAGTGAACTAAAGACGATATTTGCCCTTAACAGGAAATTACTCACTTGCATTGTTTCTAAACAAAGGTGTCAGAAAAGGTGTTTTGAGTTGTGAAGGCTGTGGCAGCTGGCATCCTGCTGGATCATGGAGGCATGGTTCCATAGAGGAATCTATATAAGCCTCATAAGTATTTAAGCAAAAACAAAAACCAAAACTTAGATCTTATGCTCTAAAATATAGTCTTGTCCCTGTAAATTACAGCACTCCCAAAGTAGGAGTATTGGTATGCTTGATTTAACTCTATCAGAAAATAGCTGAGTTGCATGAGAACATAATCTCAGAAACTGTGCAGTGCAGTAAGGTTTTACGTAGGGTTAAATGCAAGCGTGTGTGCGCACATACGCCTGCCTTTACTAACTATGTGCATATATTCAGGCCTGGCCTTTTAAAATTCTTCCCTTCCTTCCTGATATTCTCTAGTCTGTAAAAGTAATTTAACCGAAAGTAATGAGAATCCTGTAACTTAAAGGCTAGGACCACGTAATACATACAGAAGGATATGGCTGGGCATATTCAGAGAGAGTAGCAGTCTCGTATTTTATGGGTGAGGATGACAGACTTGGATTATGGAGAATCTATAGGTACAGTATTGTGTATTTCTGTCTGTGCTTGGATTATATTGTTAAATGTTATGTACTTGAAATCTATTTTGTGGTTTGTCTAACATTTATAAACACAACTCTGGGAAGAATTTAAAATGGTTTTATTTCATGGAGACTAAGGGGAAAATATACCTGTAACTTGAGCCTTATCTTTGTACAGTGAATTTCACATTTCTATATGTCAACATCCTGATTGTTTTGTATGTTGATATGATGGCAGGAATCCCTAATAAAAATACACTGGAGAAAAGGTTTCTGCAGTTATGACTGTTCATATGGTGAAAGATGTTTCATAAATAATAGTTCTTGTTGAGAATTAATCAGTACGTGATGCAGTGCGGATTTCTTAGAACTCTTACAGGTTTTTTTACATACTGATTTTTTATTCATCAGCTGGAGAGACAGTAAGAAAGTGCTTTAAAATGAGATATTATTAACATGGCTTCAGATACACTAACCAAGGGCTTAATGGTTTGCCCAGTTACTATGTAAGAGTTGATCGTAGTCTTCAGTTTGCCCTGAAATAAAATTACTACACAGAGAATACAAATTGAGAACTCTGGTTTTAAAGTTAGGCCCTTTTAAAGTTAGACCCATAAAATATGGCTGCAACCTTTTGGTAGGCAGTTCTGGCTAGACTGTTACGCAAGCAAAGCTTTGCAGCTTTTGGATGGAGCTTGCTTATATTAAGTTGATTTGGAGCTCGGACAGTGAAAAAGCATCTGGTAAGAAACATACAGTCTGCAAAGAGGAAACAACATTGTTTTGGAGAGCTAAGTCAGAAAAAAACAAGGACACTTCTTGAACACATAAAACATTTAGATGCAGATGTGTATGTACAGTACAGAAGGTGCCAAAAATGTAAATGGACTGTCTGGCAATTTGAAATGTAAAGGGCCAGTACTATATAGTACAAGTACACCTGTTTGCTCAGTTGAAATGGGGTAAGTTGTAATGCTGCCTTGAAAAGAGGTTGCATTCCTGCGGTAACATGAGAATACAGTATATCCTCCTCAACATTCTAAGTACTTGCCACAATTTATGGGAATAGCATGTGTACTTCGAGTAGAAATTCAGAATTTGTCATAAAATTCCTTCTGAATAATGACACATAAAATTTCTCTAAAATTAAAACTCACAGAAATGTCATGCAAAATTGGCATCTGAAGACATCAGGATGCAGGTATCAGTGCTAATAATTGCTGTAGGTAACTTAAAACTTGACAACAGTCGTGTTGGCCAAATTGAAGATCACAAGCACTGGAAGGCAAGAAACTTCATTTGGAAGTCAAGGTACGTTTCTCAACTTTTTGTTTTATTTTGTTCATTTTTGGTTTTGTTTAAACCCAAGAGGAAGTAATAATCTTTTCTATTTGTATGGATTTGCTGTAGGTTTTCTTACAGCTGTGTTTTGTGTGGAAAAAGATCTCTGAGACACCTTGTGAAGGTCTCTGCTGTTACAGCTGTTAAGTGCCATGCTGCAAGACTTTGATTCCATAGTCTTAATGTTTTTCATTCTGCCCGTCTGCAAAGGTGAATCCTTTATCAGTCTTATCCTCAGAAGTTTGTAGGAGCTGCTTTGATGTTTTGAATCTGCCTTGCTTGCAGCTGGTTTCTTTTAAAGCAGGTTATTGCTGTTCATCTCAGCAGATGAACTCCCTGCAGCAATTCTGTCTTACGCTGTTAAGTTCACAGCTTGCCCTTTACATGCTTTGTAGCTCCCTCCTAGAAAACATGGGCACTAGCTGTTCCTATGTGGTGATGCTTAATCACGTAGTGGGAATTTAAGGCTGTGGCAAAACTTCTATCACAAAAGTTTTCCTGCTATAGCCAACCACAGCATGACAGTGTGTGACAGTGAAGAACAATAAAGCATGAATTTCTACTTCACAGTCATGTAGTGGAGGGGTGCAAAAAATATTTATAAAAATGAAACATAAGCATGAGAAATTACCTGCTTTGTGCATTTAGTTCTGAGTTTTCCCATGGTAGCTGGCTTGCCATTTCAATCCAGATATGTCTGCTGAGCTCACGAAATGGTAGATACTTCAGAGGTGCAAAGTGGCCCCTAGAATCATCAGTGTCCTGATGAACAAATACTGCTTACTAATTGCTAGTCACAAAAGATGGAAGAGAACGTAACTGGTTTAAATGGACTAGAAATTGAGGTGAAATAGGTTACCTTTCTTTGACTGAAGAATAATTAACTGTATTGATTGAATAGAGCATGTGTTACTGGAAAAAGCTGTAGACAGAACACAGAAAGCCTCTCAACTGCAATCCTATAGATCCTATTTACAGTCTGTAATAAAAAGATCTACCGCATGTAATGACTTCTGAAAAGTCTGTTTTTAAAACATCTTTAAAATGTGTTCTGATTTTCAGTACTATTTGCAGCAATAGTTTCCTGAAGAGAAGTTTTGAGAGGGTTGCATGTATTTTTAAATTAACTTCAGGTGCAATGACCCTGGCAGTACAAACGAAAATGTCACCTGATGTGTCCCCTATTTTTTTCCGACTAAATCCTCAGTTTTCTCTTCCCACAGTTAGAGCTGGGTCGACATATGGAGATACACTTAGGTATGAGAAACAGAACTTCTGCAAAGCCAAATCCAAAAAAACATCTGAGCACAATTTTTGCTTAAGTCTAAGTCGCAGCTGTAATCCTCACTCAGCAGGTATATAACCACTGGAAATGCCAAATTCAGTAGCACCGCATCTCGTGGTCTCATGACAACCACCATTCCTCTACTGGTTTTGCCTAGCTGATGGCATGTGCCATTTAGGTCTGAGATCATGGTATATCCGCAGGGAACTGTAACAACAAAGGTGATGTAAAGAGATGCCTTCGTTATGCTAAACTGGTATAAACCCCAAATAAACATCAACTGCTGGTGAAAATATGAAGTTTTGCTTCATAGTTGCCTATCTGGTTTTGTTATTTCATCCTTTTGGGTTTGTGTTGGGTTTTTTTGTTGGTTTTTTTTTTTTTTTTTTTTAATAAACCTGCTGTTAAGCCAGAATAGGCCAGTTGTGTTTTCTTTGGACAGCTCACCAAAAATATTGCTAACTCTATTACCTTTGAGACCATTATTCTATTCCCACAATTTTCTTCATTTCAGATGGATGGGAAGTCCTTTTCCCTTCTTCCGCCCTGCCCTTTCCTTGACACTTCTGTTTCCCAAAAGTTATTTTGGAACCTCGGAAATGAGATAAAACATGTCTTTAAAGAGCATGGCATGGTATGGGTACACAGATGAAGGGTTGATCTCTTCTTTTTAATGTGAGCAGTTCCTTTGTCATTACAACAGCATAGCTGGCGTGTTTGTGTGTGAAGGGAGCTCAGAGGCTGGAAACAGGAATTTCTGTTCCCAGCTGTGTACTCATTACATCCTCCTTCATGTGCACTGTCTTCTGATCAGTCTCCTTTGCTGTTCTGACTTAGGCAACTATACTCCACAAAGCACGAAGCTCCTCCTGTGAAAATCCTTATTTTCTAAGCCTCTCTTCCTCTTCCGTTTCTCACATGCAACTTTAATACACACCCTGGACATCCAAACCATTCTGTGTGCCCCGGGGACTGGAACGGCCACCCCCGGGCTGCTCACCAGCCACAGCCTGGCCACCCTGGCTGACGGGGAGGTGCGACTGTAGCAGCGTTTGTCAGTAACAGGGCAGGGTGAACCTTTGGCAATGCACTAAAAGGGCTAGTTCCCTTTCATTCTCCTGGTTATTTACAAAAAGCATAGAGAGTACAAAGAGAAAATGCTTCTGAAACTGAACTGCTGCAAAGTAAAATATGGAACCTGGCACCCCAGGCAGGTATGCCTGATGAAAGTGCTAAGGAGAGAGAGAGGCTAACGTTGAAGAAATAGTAAAAGGGCAACTTACTTAAAAACTAACATACACTTTGTGTATCCATCAGCACTGGCCAGGAGTGTATGTGGAACAACAGGTGAGCCTTTGGAGATGAAATAAGGCATGTCTTGGAGTGAAGTATCGGGAAAAAAACAGTGCAGCATAATGCCTAGATCATCAGGATGCAGAGATCAGAGAGGGCCATTTATATGATCGCGTGAGGAAAACTTCTCATGAAGAAGTGGGAGGAAACACAGTTCTATATTTCTTTCCCATCCTTTTTAATTTGGTAATATTTTGACGTGTTAATTTTCCAGAGCTGCAAAACATGTACAACTGATTCCTGTATATTGTGTGCTGAAGAGCCATTTTTTTGCAACGTGCATTGCAGCACTCACTGTTCTTACATACTTGCTAAAAATCTACAGATGTAGCAAATATGCTGTGATCCAGCACTCTCAAAACCTTTATAAAGTACAATAGCATCTGTTTCAAAGATTTTGGCTCTGTGACTGTCTCTACTCTCCTGCCTGCGAATAACACCTCTGAATTTATGGCTGTACTTAACTTATTGACTTCTGGAGTTATCAGAACTCCCTTGGCGGGACACTGAGAAGAGCATTTAGCAAAAAGCAACCAGGAGACTCCGAAATCACAAGATACTTCTCCCCAGAGGCTGGAGCTATTCATCACAAAATAACAACTTAGAAAAAGGAATACAGCAAATTTGAAATTATGAAATCACAACTGAGCAGACCTCACATCTACCTAAAATACTAAAATATAGCTGTGAATGTACACCAGAAAGCCCCCACTATAGGGGTCTGACTCTCCAGAGATACACAAAGCAAGAAGTGTTAATCCTATTTGTAGTTACATTCATCTAAGTGTTAAGCTTCCATATAGATTATAAGAGAACAAGAAGACAGGAGAAAAAATACAGTTGTTCATATTACTACCAGCTATAAAATGGACATTTTATTACAAGTTTCTTCATGTTTTCTTTACCCAAATCTTTCCTGGATATGGTGACAATGTGGTAAATTCAGCTTGCTGGAAATGCTGTGGTGGATCAGACTGGACCTAGTAATGTGGGGAAAGTTCTTTTGGTACTAACACATCAGACTGAATAAAAATCAGCAAACAGATCTGAAGGATGTAAGTAAACCAGCAGAATATCTCAGACATGGCCACGTTGGTCAAGGCAAAGATAATTGTGGTCTCCTGTATCCACCTAATTGCTGCTATGATGAAAGCCAAAGTTAAAAATGTAATGTTGAGTCTTTGAATAACAATTTGAGGCTACTCTCTTCCCCGTAAAGCAACTAACCAGTATAATAAGGGCATTAGTCCTACTCAGTTTTGTTAACAGTACTGTTCACCTCATGAAAACTTTAAAATTAAGTTAGGCATGAAACACCTTTATCCCAAATGTAACCAGCAACATCAGCTATTGTTAAGTTTTATTGCTCCTAATCAGTTTATTGTTAAGTTGTATGTATAAAGAAACTAATTAATCATTTAACTTTTTCTTTTGTTGTTGTCCTTGTTCAGGCCACAGAATTTACTGCAAGTCATATAATAAGCAAAATGGAAAAAGATTTTACAAGTTGATTGTAAATGCTCCACTATAGAGAAGGAAGATATTTTATGTATTTGTGTTAGTTTTGTTCCAAACCTGTGACTGGGTTACATGTGCATAAGTGTTTTTAATGTATAATTCACATATTCTAATTACTTGCTTGACTTTATCTCGAAAACTTGCACCCAAAATCTCTAAAATAATGATAAGCCAGTGACACTGTAGTTATTTCATTATTTTTAATACTACAGCTAATTTAAATACCTGGTTTATGGTTCTAAAAACGTAATTCCTAAGAAATTTTTAGAACTAGTATAAATGCCTAGTTGATTTGAGCAGTTAAAGCCAAGGTACATGAGTACTGGTAAGACACCTTTACAGAGATGGAAATAGCAAGTTTCTAACAATGTTGTAATATAGTGTAAAATACGTTTACATGCTTTCAGAGAAAAGGTATAAATGAGCACAGTAGTCAAAAAAGCTGTAAGAACCAAAGCTTGTGCAATTTGTATAGGGCTACAGCTGTCAGTTGAGCTAAATTTTTTAAAGGAGATATTATAACAAATTTTATTAATTATTTACTACCTGAATTCTGAGCTTAAACAAGATTTGATTAATATCAAGAACTGTCCTTCTTTTCTGTGTTGCTGGGGAGCAGAAATCTATATTTACCACTGAATACAAAACAACTTGTAATACACCTGTCCTCATTAAAAAAAGAAGTTTAAGAGTGTCCTCTTGTGGTACTACAGAATAATCCATCAGGAGTTCTCTGCCTTTTTTAAAAAAATTGATTCTGATATTGGTGGGGGTTTTTGGGTTTTTTTTAGTAGGTTTGGTTTTTGGGATTTAAGTTTTTTGGTTATTTTTATTTATTTATTTATTTTAGTAACACTAAATAAATATTTCCAAACAGTTTTGAATTAGATGTTTAAAGTTTTAGGCATAAGTTCAAGTTTTGTTGATCTCGGAATAAACTTTTACACCGGTTCAGAAAAATACAGTGCCAAAGATCTCCAGTGGCACTTTTTGCCACCCTGAGTGGACAGGGCTGGGTGACCCCAGTGTTGGTGGAGCTGTGAGTGCACAGCCATCCTGCTCAGAGTTCTGCCACTGCTGGCAGCATCCCTGCAGGTACATAAATATGCATCTCTCTATATATACATTATATATATAGTATATCCACAGTGTGTGTCTGTGAGGGGTAGTGAAAGCAAGCTCTATTTAAACCTTCAGCTGGACTTGTGTGATTGTAATGACCCTCTCATTGGCACTATGCATCTTTCTGCATACCAGGATTGCCTTTGGTCACGCTTCTCAACTGCACTTGGAAATGACAAGCAATTATTATTATTCAGTTCTGTTTGGCTGGTGGTATCATGGATAAATTTAGCTAACCACAGCTTACACATTTTCAGTTTAGTCAAATGAGAGACCTTTAGTCACTTTCTTCCCTGCCTGTCCTGCTCTTTTGAAATTACTTTGCACCAAACACACAAAAAATAACAGGTGGTTTTTAATTTACTGCAGCACTGCTGTAGCTCAGGTGTCCCAGGAGTTAAAGAAGATATTGGTGTTGATATACAGCAACACAGAAGGGAAATCTGTTCATCCAGGACTGGTGGCCTCTGCTGTATGTTGGCCTCCTTGATTGCTCTAAAAGATCCTAATGATACATTTCTGTGTAGGCAGCTGCTCCTGAGCAGCGCGTAGTAGGAAGGGAGACCTCAAGCATTTGATATCAAGTTGGAAAATTTGGCTGTAGGTTAACATGGCACCAGAGAGTAGACCTGTAGAAAAAGGGAACAGAAATGAAGACAGTATAGTTGTGCAGCTGATAAGAAGTGTAATGTCAAGCTGAAATATTTAATTTATAACAGATTTTTTTTTTCCTGAAGAATCAATTACTTAAAAGAGAACAAGGACTCGCAGTACTCTGGTGGAACAGTGTTTTCCACTGGGAAGTTTGATATGAAAAGTTCCTGTCAGCCCTGTTGGTCTTCACATGGATAGTGTGAGTGCTTCTGCTGATTTCACTAAACGGTAGAAACTGAAAATTATCACCTGCATCAATTTAAGTGGCTGCTTTCTTGAATTTTATGGGAAAACTATAAATTATAAAATTGTCTCTTGTCCTGTTACTCCCTGCAAAGCCTTGAGGTAATACAAATGAGACAGTTCACTGAGAGAAAGTTGTCCAAAGGGCATATGGGAGCAGAATACTGTGGAAGCTTTCCCTGGGAACAATTAAGGGTAGTGATCCATACAACCTACACGTGTACTAACACACAATGCACAGTTCTGAGCTTTAGATAGTCTCCAAGTCTAAAAACGCTGTGTTCTTGTGATATCTTCTTTCCCCTCATTAACTATGCAGATTAAACTTTTGATTTTGTTCTTTTTCTCGTAGTGAGGAAGAACAGGATGTACTGGTAAAAAGTGAAACAGTTTGATCTGAGCCAGAGAGCTTTAGTTTTAGGCTTCATTTTAGGAGGAAAAAAATAATCAAAGAATGTTTGAGAATTACTCTTAGAGAAGGCAGGCAAGCAAAAGTATGCGGGACAGCTTTGCTTTGAAAATTAATGTGGTCTGATAACCTGAAAACCAGGTTTCTGAGAGAAGTTATTATAATAAATGTGTTATAAATTAGTATAATTTTCTTACCCATTCAGATGGCATTTGCAAGATAAATTTAATTTCTGTGTTGCTGAATATTGTTTCTGTGGCCATATTATTCAGTAAATTATTTGTGAATGCTAGTTATTTGCTTTATTTTGCTTTTTATCAAACCTACAAGAGTCTGGATTGCATTTCTTGCTGTGCCAGTTAAGATTTTGTCAGCTGCTTGTTTTGGTTTTTCTAACCTCTAGCAACCAAGAAAATGTTTATCAGCCCCTAAGGTAATGTTTAAAGGATAGAAATACACAAAGCTTTTATTACTCTTGTGGTCTAAATTACAAATGGAGACTAGAGAGTAGTTGAAATTGGAAATAGAAATACTTTGAAAAATGCCCTTGGTATGTACAGAGAATGTCAAATCTTTGGGACTTATAAGAACTACGTGGGAAGGAAACATAGGCTGTGAAATAATCAGTAAGTATTTTCTTGGAAGGAACTTATCATAAGTTTCCAAACAAGAGACCTGTTTTTCTGCACTGTCTCCCCTGTCTTCTATCCCTTAATTATTTCCTGCTGTATCTTACTTACATAGCTTACTTATAGCTGTAGGTATCAATCATCAGCTCTGTTGTATTTTACAAAATTATATGATAACATTTAATTTATTATAAATTTCATTTGGTATATATTTTGTTATAGATGTCATTTGCTCTGTATAGATATTAAAAGGATTTTCCATTATAACTGATAGGTGCCATTTCGATTAGACTGTCCTTCTGGCAGTCTTGTAGTGCCTCATGCTGCCTGCTCTGCTGGAATCAGAAGGGTTGTGCAGACTGTTCGGTTGAGGCCAGCAGGTACGCAAGAACCCTTTGTTAGAGCAGAGACTGGGTGGAATAACATTTATTTTCTTGATTGCTTTGATACCTGAACCCATGTGGCCTCTGCTCCGTGAGCAGGGTAGCCAGAGGGGGAGTATGTGGAAGATCCGTGTCAGTAGTAAGGTCAGTCTAACATATCTTGAACCTTAGGAATGATATGGTATGACTTGTGAATTCTGATTTGCTCGTTATTTGCCTAATATGCTTCAGCCTGCTTAGGTGAGTTACTTGGGCAAGGGCAAGATCAGGGTGGGAACAGAAGTCCAAGAATATGTGGTATTTCACCTAAATCCTTGATCATCTGTATTAGTTCATCTTAGTGGCTTTAAACCTAATGGAAGTTTTAGATTTTAAGGGATCTGGCTTGCCTTGGAAGTATCTGCAGTCAGTTTTGTCTTGGGAGAATATTTCCTAAGGGCAGCCTCTGAATGAATTTGTTTTACTGATTATATTAGCTTTGAGAATTGGTCTTTGGAAACACATCAGTTTTAGATGTGCTGTCAATCCAAATGCTTCACTGCTCTTTTTACCTTTTATTAAAATTGTGATTGATAAGCTTGTAGTATATTGCCTTGTTTCCTAAAATAAAAAAAAGTAGCAATATGAATCTGAAGGCTCAAATACTCAAGGAAAATACTGAAAAATAACCAGTGCTTTCTTTCAAGTCAGTACTTAAGCCTGAAACAGACATTGCTAAAGTTCCTTCATTTTAAGGGGAATTCATGCTTACAGGGGTGACCTGTAATCAAAATCAAATGCTGTTGAGAGTAAGCCTTACCCAAATCTTTATTAATATATTCAGTTACATGCAGGATCATGTTATCAACATTTCCTTGTCTGACTGCGTAGTCAGTCTGGAAGAAAAATGTTGGTGTTAAGCTGTAAGAGAGAGAAAAAGACACCTTTTCATGTAACCTAGGATAGCTATATGCTTGGAGTTAAGCATGTAAAAAATTTCTTGTAAGATTAAGGTCTATATCTGTAGACAAGTGAAAACGGGTGAAGTAGATTTCCTGTTATTTGCATTATTGCTTCTTTTCCTCCAGTAAGATCCGTACAGATCTGGATTGACAGCAAAAAAAAAAAAAAAAAATATATGTATGCTATCAACTTTATTGTGGCTTTTGAGTTTAAAAAAAAAATTAAATTCAAATACATTATAATCCTTTTTGAATGACATCTTGATTGCTAAATTTCATCCTAAATGGAATTGTGTATTTCATAACGATTGATGATATCTTGTGGCACTGCAGTGTTCATTCAGATGAATTTGTTTTGTGTTCCCCAAATCTGAGCTAGTTTGATTTTTTCTGAGTCTGCAAGACTCAGCTGGACCTTGGAAACAAACAAAACTATGGACTTTGTGTTAATATCACTGGAAATATTATCATTAATCTTAATGAAGTCAGGATTTCACCTTCAAGGTTGTCAGGGCTTCATGAGGCTTTAGCAGATCACACATTTAAAAGATTTTTGCAGAGGCATATATGCATATATCTATGAGTTTGTTGAATATCTGACAATATAAAAAAAACCTTCCTTACTATAATTCTTGATGATAGAGAAATTTACCTGTCCTACCCTTGGGATAGTGAGCTGTGATTAAGGATTTTATTTCAAAATTAGGTTTTGCTGGGTTTTTTTAAACTTTAGAGATGCTTTGCTGGCTAAATATCAGATTTATTTAATACCCTATATTATTCTTATACTCCAGAATATTGTTTTGGAAATAATGCGTTTAATATTTTTGTTTCTGTTGTACTATTTAAATTTCTGATGGATTTTCAAATCAACCAATAAAATCCTGTTCGCCAAGTGGAAAATATATGGGTCTGATAGCAAGCTGGAGTTTTGTGTATTGTCCTATCTAGTTTAAAGGTAACTGTGAACATAGTTGGGGTTTGATTTGTAACATATCAAAATAGCAATAGAATACTGTGTAAAAGGTCTGTTGCCTTTTAACTGTGAAATTAAATATCATCTAGATTTTAATTTTCATATATTCATACATTCAGAGTCTGGTTTTCCAGTTTAAAAGTAGATAAATAAAAGATTTTCCATATGTTTAAGAAAATAAAGTAGCACTTCAAAGAGCTGCCTTACTTGCTATGAATACTTTAAAGTTTCAGAACTTTTAAAGAGTCAGTGGTAAGATGCCAGTGGTGCATATGCCCAATTCTAATCACATGAAAACTGTCCTTGAAAAAAACTTAATTTTCTCACCTATTTCATGTTAGGCAGATAGAACTTCAACAAGGGAATATTGCTTTTATGTCTTTGTTTGGCATTCACTGAGCTCTTGATCTTCAGGGTTGTCTTTGCTGTCAGTAAAGAATTTCCTTTATTAGGGGCAGGATCAAATCCGCTATCACTAAATAGTGAAGTACAACAACATCTTTATTTAAACATAGGTAATTTCAAATGGATTTGCATGTTTTGGGACTTTTTTACCCCACTATCTTACAGCTTTCTGCCAACAAAATAATGCAGCTTTGAATATATTAAAGGAACATTTTAGTTCATTTTGACATGCTTTCTTTTCCTTTCAGGCAGAACACTTTTCTGAAAAAGCAACTGAACAGCTGCATGCCAAAATCCCTAGTGAAACAAAGACAACTCACGCTCAAGACCTCAAGTTCATACAGGTCAAGCACCTAGCTTACTACAAAAAAATAAAGGTTTCCTGTCCTGTTGCTCAAAACCAACCAGAATAAGCATTGCAAGGAAAAATTTTGTATTCCATAATGAAGGCAGAAGATGATGGAAATCAATTTTGTATCAAACAGCACTCAGCCACTCAATTAGACAGTGATAAATGACCTGGAATATCACATTCAGAAAAAGACTGGATAACAATATTAGGTTCAGAAGTATCTAGAAAATGTATAGGACAGACTCACAGTAAAACTCCCAAGAGCAATTGTCTGTCAAGAAATTCACAGTTGTACCAAGAATGTATCTTTTCTCAAGACAGTGAAAGTGAGAAAGCAATAGTTAGCAAGATGGAGAAAATTGAAAGTTCAGGTAGCTTTTGCTTTTCGTGGGCAGACAAGTTCAGTTTACATGCTGATGTGTGCATCTAGACTTTGTGGCATTTAATTTATCAGCATGGACTACACAAGGAAAATCCATTCCTATTTATTCATTACCTTTTCAAAACAAATGTTTCTGTAAGATTCAGTCTTACAGAATCTTACTAATCGACAAAGAACAGTAATTATGGATAAATGGGAAGGAAAGGATCCTAAGATCTAAAAAGTTACTTTAGGCCAACTTCCAGCTGTTGATGACCACAAAACCTCAAGGAGAAATATTTTGAAAGCTTGGATGAGGGAGAAACACTGCATGAAAACACTCATACCTATTTTTTGATTACCCTAACTGATAGATCTGATGAGAACTGTGCAGAAAGAATTGCTCTGACAGACATTAAAAGGAGATCCAATAAGGATATTATACCAAAAAAGTCTCCAAATAAATTTTCTTCCTTCAAAATAGAAAATACAAAACACTTTTGTTCTACTTGGTTGGAAGGCAATGTTTTCTTCTGGAAAAAAAGACTAACAGCAGTGGAAAATGCTGCACAAGAAAAAAGCATATAGTAGATAATAAAGACAAGATGAAAAATTCTGCTTTTCCCATAAAGGCTGACATTTCCTGTGTTTGCAAAAATATTACAGATAACACCAAGGGACAGGCTTTCTCTCCTAAGGCAAAGGAATAAGTAGATGATTTGGAGGCTTTGATCTTAAATTTTGAAGTTTTTAAAGTACAGACAGGTCAGAAAAAACAAACAAAGATTTGAAGATAGAGAAAAGGAAGGCAAAATGTTGGAAGTGAGAAAGTGGATTAGCATAAATCAAATGGATAGAGCCATTATTGAATCAAGTATTGACAAAAGTTTTGGTAATAAATTAGCGCTACAATCACCTGCAGAAAGTTCTGCTGTGGAAAGCAGTGATTTGATGCTTAACTCAGGAGACAGTCCTTCAGGAAGCTGCCTGTCCTTTAAAGGTTTTTCCAATTATAGAAGTCTCAATTTTCCTAACAGAAATTCTGAATGTGGCTACACCCCTGTTCAATAAACTCTGGGAAATACATTGGTGAGCAAAGAGTGTATAAAATCTGATAAGCACATCTACAAAATTTTGAAAAGCAGCCTTGATAAGGCTCCGAAAGTAATAAAGGTGTTATGTTGGGAGGATGAACCATTAAGCATGGATCACAAAATGAGAGTTTTGTCTGTTTCAGGATGTTAAGTATGATGAGATGGCTTCAGCTCAAAGAAGAAAATGAATCACCTTTTCTCCAAAGGGAAAATGTGTTCTCTGAAGATGATTTGCCAGACATCTTGAAAATAAAGTTGTTGAATGAGACAAGATGGAAGGAACTGGCAATGGTTGCAGATCATCCAGACTAAGTTTTAATAGTAATTGAAGGACTGGGATGTGGAAGAAAAGACCATACCGCTTGAAGATGAGAGATTTTATGCAGAATCTGCAGTAAAGCATGTTTTTCCAAAGCCTTTGGATAGTCCTGAGTCAACTAATAAACTAGGATTTATTATTTTTAATTATATAATCATTATATATGATTTTATTATTAAATTAAATATAATATAAAATATTACTATAATTGTATATAATTTAATTATATAATTTTAATTATATAATTTAGGTAAAGAATTTCTGACATATGCTTAGCTGTTGATTTTAATTGTGTAAATAATCATTGTTCATAATTCTGTTAAATACAAGTCATGCTTTTTGATATGACTGTAATTAATTTTGTTTTAAATACACATTGTTACTGTCTTTAATGTAGTAATAGGAATAATTGCACTACCCTGAAAAGTAGTACCCTTACTCATTAAAATACATAATAGATTGATCTATTCCAGCATGGTCAATTTCTGCATTAGAAAAATATTGTCAAACGAAACATAAAGCTTGCTTGTATAACTAATTGTTAATATTAGCACTCTTCTGTATTCTATAGCCTGGTTGTACACAAAAAATCGCAAATAAAGCTGTTCTTGGGTGTTGTTCACAGGTGGTGATACCAAAAACTGGTTTTAATGCAGCACAATGTAGTAGAGAACTATGAAACTGTGCTTAAGCAACACAGTTATTTTACAGTGGAGGAGAAGTTTTGGTCTCCCCTTATTAAAAGGAACACTCATCATGTTTTGTATTATATAAATATGTTTTGTAACATTTCATGCTGTCACACAGTTTAAATAGGAAACTCTCTGTAGCACAAACCCTTAGGACAAAAGTGAGTGGTCCGAGGAGGCACTGGGAGAAGTCCAGACTTACGTAGTCATCTTACATACATGGGCAGCTGAAACCGAGGCTTGCTTACTTTTTGAGCTCATATTTATTACAAGATATTTCTTATCTTTAGTGAATACTCCAGTGAGGGCTTTAATACTGACTTTTAACAATACAATGTCCTTAATCCTTACCTTCAGCTTTTATATTTTTCTCAGTTTTTAGTGTATTGCGTTAAGGTTATAATCGTCCTGACAGTGACTGAATTTAAATCAAAGAAAACAAACTACAGTTGTCAGAGCTTTGTTTTAATACACTCCACAGTGAGGTGGTAGACTACAATGAATACATTCTGTTACTCAATGTTTCTGTTTGAAGCACATCCATAAATAAGTCAAGGTAAGTCCTGTATTGCTAATATCCTGTAAGGCCTCCATGATGTCTGCGGTAAATTTTTATTCAAAGGCCTCAGAACTTCATTACTTTTGTTTGGTAGACAGCTGAATATTTAAGACAGGGAATAGAAAAAGTAACCACTAGAAACAGAAAGCCTGTATACAAAGCCAGTATATTTAAATAAAAGAGATTGCTTAGCATGAATCAAATTATCATTTACACTGAATGTAAATCTAATATAAAATGAGTTTAAAATGAGAAAAAAATTAAGTAGATGACCTGGCGATGAATAAAAATCAAGCCCACTGGAGAAAAACAGTGGGAGAAAAAAATATTTGGAAAACAGGTGAGGAAAAGGGCTTTGAAAAATATTTACATAACAGGTACATATTTTTCTATTTCTACGTTCATTTTACACCTTCTTCTAAGGTCACTCACAGCAGCAGAAAACTGAGTACAAGTAAAGTGGCCGAGCCCTGCTGGGGTGCTGCATTTTGAATGTTCCTGTTTTCAGAGTGCATGGAAGTTGTCTCGTCCTGTTGTGATGTGCTTGTCAGCATCCTTGCCAAGTTATTCCCCATGGAGTCCCACAAAGGCAACAGGACTCTGGACCTAGTGGGTTTCCCTTCACTCCCATTCAGGTCGTGTATCTGCATACTTCATAAATCACCCAGCCTGAAACTGGAAATAACATGGTGGATGACTGACATACTGCAAATAGTCTTTTTCAATATCTTTTTATTCTTGTGCAGTATTTGATCTTAATAGGAAATCCATTGTATTCAATGATTTGCAGGGGATAGTGTCCCAGTTACTTGCCATGGGCAAGACAAATCACCTCTGTTTTTTTTTAAGAATCTTTTTCTGCCTTTTTTCCTAGTTTTACTTGAGATTTAGCTGAAAACTTGTTTTTCCACAAAATAAAGAACTCAGTGTTGTTGTCAGAACCTTATGACAATATTAAGTTTTCAAAATAACAGTTTCAATTTAAAATTAGGTAAGGAGATAATAAAAAAGTGATGCATCAAAACAGACTTGAAAGACAGATGCATTTTATTTTTTAAATGCTTAGAACTTTTTAATCAAAAATTTTGTCAAAATGGTGCATTTCTTCAAAAGCTTATGTTTGCAGTTAAGTAACAGCTTCCAGTGGAAAACTCCATCAAAATAGTTTAACCACTTCCTCTGAACTTAGATCATCTATGCAGTGTCTGCAGTCAGTTTGTTCTGAAAGCATTATGTGAATATGTTGTTAAAATCTATGCATGAATGCATTTTTTTCCAGCTATCCTGTTTGAGATTTTCATTAAGAGAAAGTAAAAAGAAAGGTTCTTCACTGGGCTGGTGTTATTTTTTACTTCTCTTCTCTTTGACAGCATGTATTTCTGATCATATTGTGGCCTTACTACCAACTGAAACTCTCCAAGCTGAACATTTTAAGATTGTCGTCGTCATCCACTCCCACCCCTCACCCCGTATTTGTCTCTCCGCACTATGTTATTAATGCCTGTCAACACTTCACTGTTATTCTTTTGTTTTGATTAATGTGTAACTTTGTATGATTCAACAGCAATGAATTTTAGCCATGGCTAGGATTATTTGATGTGGTATTAGTCATGTGATGCAATGAACTAAGCAACCTAGGCAGTCTCCTCCACTCCTAGGTTCTGCTGCCAGCTCCTTTGTATCATTAGCAGAGAATTTAAATGTGTTAAAACCAAATGTTAGGACTCTGAATTATTCCTTTAAGGCTCCCTACATGCAGTTAATTGCTGCTAACTTGCTGCTTGTTCTTCTTCATTCCATCAGTTTCCGTTGCATGTGACCTGAAAAAATTTGAATGAGCATTGTGTGTAATGTTGCATGAAAAAGTGTAGCAAATGCCATATAACCCCCCATCAATTTCCTAAAAGAATTTTGAATGAACTTTACTGTTTAGAAATGACTCTGTACTTTGTGCCTCATTTGTTCTGGTTCATTCATAAGGGCAAGCAGTAATAATTCACATTAACAACAGAAATATGCAAGGCTAAAGCTTCTTTAACCCTTGTAGCGTAAATCCGTATGCAAATATTCGTTTTTTTGGTGTACCTCATTAAGGAGAAACAATGAGAACTCTTTTGAAATACATTGTTGTCAGAGATCATATTCCTAGATGAGAGGTATACTTGCATTAACATTAAATTTAATTTGTTGTATGATGCTGAAATGAACACAGGATGCTCAATATCAGTTGTCTAATAGATGACTGTTAGTATGTACATCGGATTATGAAATTAGTATAAGCAATGTAAAAAAAGTTTAGGTCTTCTGATACTTACATTTTAATGGGAGGAATCTTGTATGCAACTGTTCAAAATAGTTAACCCATGAAAGCTAAATAACAGAATTTGAATTACTTTCTTTGAAAAGGTAATAAGCTGATAAATATGACAGCATATTACAGAAATTCTTCATATGACTGTTCGGTTGGTTCCATATTTCTTATATGGATTTGCAACTTATTAAATTATACTGTCTCTGCAAAGAGGGAGCCATTTATCAAGACATGTAATATGCTTAGTACATTTAGTAAAATGCTACTAGTATGATTTCAGTTATGTTTTTGTCTTCAGTGTATTTTAGTACTGTATTTGGCAGTGCATCATAGCTAATGGGTCATAGTATGCTAAGTAGCATACTAATAGCTTTTCATGAAGAGCAAATGAAAATAAAGAACTAATTTAATGAGATATTTTATTGCCTGACACAGATCATAATATGTCCAAAGACCAGTTTCAGCTGATACAAACAAGAAGATTAGTGATATGTATCAAAATGGTCAGTCTTCAAGTATGTAAATCAATATCCATTAAAATAACAAAAGTCCTTAGGTTAAATGTATGGCTGAGGCAATGGGGCATATCTGTTAACAATGTGCCACAGCAAATGTATGTGCTGTTGCAGATTTGTAGATAAAATACAAATTTTGATCAATGTCTAGCCTACAACTCCTGCTGATAAGTGTGAGACAAATCTCAAGGTTTCAGAATCCACATTTTCACCTTGTTTAAAATGGTCATATAACTATTCAGAAGAATGAAAACAGATTTTAATTGCTTTTATATTTTAATTAAAAACAGAAAGAAAGCATGACCTTTCAGTGAAAGGGGAATGATGTACTGGAATCTCTCAATATTCTTCGGTTTATTCTTTTCTGGTTTACTTCTCTTAATCAGTGTAATTAAATGTGATGTTCTGGTCGTTGCAGTCCTACTTCCAAGTAAACAAATACTATGAAATAGGGAAAAGCCCAGAAAGTGGAACTGGATTGCTTATGTGCCTAGGAATACACAGCAAGACCAGTGTAACATCCTACAGTTTGGTGGTAGTTACATTGTATTTCTTTCTTGCCACACAGAATTTGGAGCCTGTGGGCCTGTGTTAATTACTACCCTTCCTTTACCTCCAATTACTTCCTCCATCTGGTAGACAAAGTTGCTGAAAGTTTGACTCTGAGCCACCCAATGCACAATACTCACCTTTGAAAAGTAATTCAGAAGGTTATTAATTCAAATGTACATGATTTCTACATGTCATCTGTGAGCTTATTTTCTTCTCGTGCAGATCCTCCTATCTTTTCACTCTCCATCCTTTTGAAGAGGCATTCTTGCACTATCTACATGCCCCTGCTGAAGGGCTTCAAATAAAGTTGTGCTTCTTTGATTTAATCATGCTAAGAAGTGTCATTCCATTTATATTGTGATTACTTAGAGTAAGCATTTTATTGTTCACATTGCTGAGATAAGCCTTGAAGACTGAAAATCAGAGCAACTTTTTGAGAAACCGGTAAATGTGAAATCACAAAATGATTGAAATAGGGGGAACATCTAGAGACTGTCTCATGCAGTGTCCCTGATCAGAGAAGGGCCAACTAGAGCAGATTGGTCAGGGCCATTTCCAGTTGAGTATTGAATATCTCCAAGGACAGAGACTCCACAGCTGGTGTCCTTCAAGGCTGTTCACTAGATTTGGCCCAGTATGACCATGTCTCTCTTACAGTGGGGAGCCCAGAGCTGGACTCAGTTTTCTAAGTGTGTCTCACCAGTTTGAGTAGAAAGGAAGGATCACTTGCTGGTGATGCCCTTCCTAATGCAGCCCAGTTGGTTGTTACCCACACCAGGCAACAGTGCTGGTTCATGTTCAACTTGTTGTCCATAGCATTCCCAAGTATTTTTCTGCCAAGCTGCTTTTCAGGTGGTTGGCTTCCAGCTTGTTCTGGTGCATGTGGTTATTTCTCCCCAGATGCAAGACTTTGCCTTCCCCTTTGTTGAATTCTATGACATTCCCATTTATTAATTTCTCCAGCCTTCTGTGACATCACAGCCAACTGGAATGTCAACCCTATAGGTCAGGATTACTTCTGTAGTGTTGTGGTATATAAATTAATTATGTATGATGTGTAAAATGCAATGTAATACTGCTCCTGCAAAGGTTTTCTTGATATTTCATGTAGGAGTAGTAGCTAATTTTTACCGAGCCTATGTTGAATTTTTTGATTAAGCAAGCAGCTATTACTCTTATCCTACAAAATACTCAGATTTGGTTTTGTGTTCCGTATTTTCAGCTTCTGGTTCATGCTTACACTTACACTTACTGTGTTTCTTCAATTTCCCTTTTACATTAGTGTTCTGCACAAATCATGCAATGACAATGACAATTATATACACTTTCTATAAAAGGAAAATGCTCACTTTGCTGGATTTTTATCACACTCAGCCGGTAGTTACTTATTTGACAGTCCTTAAATTGTATAGCAGTCTTAAAAGGTTTTACATGCATTCTAAAGCATACTGGTTTATATCTCCTGTGTCTGATCAATTAAATGAAATTTTTCAGAAGCAAATAATTCTCACTTTTATAGATTACAGAGCTTGCTTTTGCCCTTTTATTTATGTCTTTTGTGCTACAAGGCAGCTAATTTAAAACAGACAAGTTCCAGTAAACAATTTATGCATGGACACTTCCACTGTATACAGAAAATATAGTCTTAGAGTAAACGTAGAAACTGCATTTCAGTCTTTCAGATCTTATGTTCACAGTGTCAGCACACTGAAAAAGATCCTGGAAAGGTCTTAACATCCCATTGCTTAATAATCCTCTGTGCTTGTACTAGGTACATTCTTTCTGGAAGTAATGAGAAAAGGTTCCAATCAAAGATGGAACGCCCTAACCCAGCAATCAGTTGACAGATAATCTTATTTATCTCTGACTGCGATTCAAGAATAATGGTTACATAAAGCCAACCTTGTTCATTAGCAATGCAACTAGAATCCATGTTATTTTTTGCCATTAATCTAGTTATGTATTCAAACAGAAGAACTAAAGACTTCACACAAGAAGATAAAAATACCTTCCCCCAGCCCACCCCCCGCCCTTCTTTTCCTATTGCTTTATATCTCTCAGTTCATCAAGCTGGTGGATCCTGAGCCACATACCATAAGAAGCATCCCATGACTTCTGAAACATGACTTGTTGAAAATGATTAACATTCTTGACATGGGGCTTCTAATGTTTAAAAAGATTCAAAAACTGGGAAACCAAATTATTAGAATAGGCTGACTGGTCCAAAAAATACCTTGCAGGTAAATTCAAGACTGAGTGAAGAGGTCTGATGTGAAGACTGAATCATTATGTTTCAGCACATTAGAACTGCTGGATTGCTACAGATAAGTTATGCATAAAGATTGAATCAAGTGGTGGCATGGATTCTTTCCAACCTGTGAAATAATTTTGTTCTATGTTCCATTACTTACCACATTCTAAGAAACTAAGAAAATGTTATGAAAACATTTTTCCATAGTTTGTGTTGATTTCAGACAAGGGAAAACACTTCCTTCCTGGAAATTTACTGTGTCTGAGAAAGTACAACAGAAACTGCCTGCTGAAAACAGAGTAGTAGCTCTTAAGAGGACTAAATGCACATAAATAAAAACCATTATATAAGTATCACCTAATTTCTGTGCTTGCTACATCTACCACCTTCCCCTTGCTTGGTTTAATTTCTGTTCAGATCTGGTGTCATGAACTCAGTGATGTGCTGAGTGGCTGAACACTGAGCAGCTGAAGCTGCTGCATCTTTTACAGTTAAGTTTAAGAAGCTTACAGGAGGTGGCATTAAAGCATAATCAAGTAACCTCTCTTGGAAATGGTTTGAAGCTATCCTTGGATTAGTGGCTGAAGTGATATTAACAGGACTGTAAGATTTGAATGGGATACTACTGATATGCCTAGTTCTTTGAAGACATAATCAAGTAGTCTCTAGCTTTTGTATCTTAAGGTCTTATAAGGATTAATGCAGACATTAAGTAGTGTATTAAGTTTTAGAATCTGTAAATTACATGAGAATGTTATATACAGATGTTATTTCACTGGTTGATTACAATTATTCATACTGCTTGTATCTATAATTGGAAATAGACATTTGCACTATTGTGTTGCAATGAATACTAGCAAACACAGCCCATCTGAGTTCATGACACTGTTCTCTTCCATCCACAAAGACAGTCAGTGACTCTGCTTCAGTAGTCACATAATAATGTTAGCATGGATTACTGAGCATGCTAATTATTTTGCTTTCAAAAAAAAAGACTGTGAATGCACATGGGACCACATGTGGCTTTGCATCATTGCAGAAGCTATCTGAATAAAATACAGTTGTCCTATAATCACAGGTGCTCTAGACTCAGTATGTTAAATAGACTATATTTTTTTAGAAAGAAGTTTATGAGTCATTCATTTTTTGTTGGAAATGCTCTTCTATTATTCTGCAAAGAATCCCATCAACAGAAGTAGTAGGATGATTTTAATGCATAGTAATCCTGTTAGGACATCAGCTGTCAACTAAGTACAAGTTGAAGTGAAGGGCAGATAGCATGGTACTCCATGTTCTCACTTGCTGTGTTCACAGCCTTTTAAGTACCAGCTTCCTATGTCCACAATTACTGGACTCTCAGTTCTCTACCCTGCCCAGCTATTTAGCTTCATGTGTAAGTGGAACAACAGAGTGGAATTTGTCAGGCTGATGGTAAATCAGCAGTCTTCTACAATCTGCCATGCTGCTGAACTTGAGCTGTGTTGAGTTCAGTCTAGAAAGCAGTGTAAATATTTCACAATGATGTGTAAAAGCCTAATTTGCTTCATGCTAGAATAATTCATTGGCTATTAACTGTTGGCCATGTAGCAATTGTAGTGACAGAAATTAATGTGTAATCGCGTAATACCAGTGACTGAGAGAAAATACTAATTGAATGAAAGACACAAATATGTTGTTCACTTCATGAGGTCTCATTTCTTAGAAATGGGAAAGATGTGTTAAAATCATGTAAGCTGTCTGCCTCCTGCTCTGGGATGATTCCCTACAACATAGTTTCTTAGCAGCTGTTAGGCTGGTTTTGTAGAAAGTGTACCTCTGCATGCTCAGACATCTTTAAGAAAGAAATTGTGCCAAAGTAAGTGCAAACACAAGTTATTCTGGCACAAAATTTTGCCTCCAGTTGCCTTTGCCAGTAATTTGGAGACCTAATAGGCCTTTGAAAGTCTGAACTAAAATGTAGAATAGATCCCCATACATCACAGGGCTTTTCAATCTTATGTGTTGCAAGTTCTTGGAAATTACAGTCTGGCCAGTTGTATAGTGGTTAAAATGGAAATGCTGAATTCATAATGGAAAATTGAGAAATTTGATCCTGTTTTCCCTGTGATAACAATGTACATATATCTTTCTGGCAGGGTATGCCAGTGCAGCTTGACCACTGCTTATGTATTTATTACTTTTGGTTTTTTTTAGTATCTTTCCTTACTAAAAAATCCCAAAGAAAGTTACTTATAACTCTGGGATTCCAAACTAATCTCTCTTTTTTCTAAAATCCAACTCCAAATACAGTCCAGCTTCCAAAAATACAGTTCAGACTGCTGAGAGAACAACGTATTTGGTAAATAAGTACATCTGTGCCTAGCTACATGTTCAAAATACTACTTTGACGTTAATTTTTACTATGCCACAAATCCACCTTCAGATATTTTAAATTTTTTTGGGGGTGTGTGTGGTGTGTGTGTCTATCTTAAAGATTCTTACTTTGGGATTGCAGAGGTGTGAGTCCTGAAACTCCCTTGAAAAATATAATGGCATGGTCTTTATTTGCAAATCTGTTCTCTAGCTTATTTTTACAAAACAGCTGTCTTCCAGGATGTGGTAAGGATTTTTTAAAATAGGGACTACAGATCTTCTGAGTGTCTCTGGTGCATGCTTTAGACCATGTTTCTTTTTCAGAAACATTAGATGACATTAAAATAGATCTAAAGAACAAAAGAAAATGCTCCCCTCCAGTACCTGACTTTGCATGTCTATCGCAAGTCAAGAATTGACAAGAATTGTCAGAGACTGTACTGTATTTGTTGTCATTCCTTGCAACTACTTGTAGTTTTAAGAGCAATAAAGGCAAAAGTGACTTCTCAGCGTGGCTTCTTCTGCCTGATGAGGTGTGGCTATGCATTGTCTTACTGCTGTCCCATAAGTCTGCCACTGATTCCACTGGCTTGCAAGGGATTAATTGTTTTGTAAGCATATTACAGTATCTGGATTAAGATCAGTAAGATGAAGGTGAAGAAGTCCCCTCTGGTGGGAAATAACAAATGAAACTCTAAGAAACACCCTAGTAACCACTGATAGATATGGAAAAATTTAATGGCACATTTTTATGTTTCAATGTGGTAGTTCTTTAGTCTAAACAACTTTGTGTTCACAGATGTTCAGAAATAAATTTAAATTTGGCAATACTCTAATTGAGTTATGAGTTTTTGTAGAATAAATTCCTGTGGATATTGTATTTGGTGAAACAATAACTTCTCTTACTCCTATATAGGAAGTGTTGTAACTGACAGGTTACCATTAAGAAATGGTGCATATATTTTCATTTGTAGGATATTTTTGAAGAGGAAGAATGTGTTCAGTTTTTGAAGCTAATAAACGTCGTCTTTTATAGGCTATTAACCCCATTTCTAAAATCTTAAATTGTAAAGATTTCCTTTGTCTCCAATAAGTTATGTGGTGGAAAGATGATGTTTAGAACAAATTTGTCTGTATTGATAATTATGCAGATCATGGTTACAAAGAAATGTATGTCTGTCTGGAGGGGAGATGGAAAATAATTTAATTTTCAAGGCCTTACTAGAAATTTGTCACATGCACTATGATATGTAACGTACCCCTTTTTGTTTCAGTATGTTATTTAAGTCTTTTTAGATATGCCTTGTTTTTCTCTATATGCACATCTCAGTATTGGAAATTGAATTTACTCTAGGCTTGTCTAGTGTTCAGCTTCTGCATTAAGGAGAATACTATTCCATAGTGCTCCATTTTTTCTGGAACATAAAAAGACTTTTATTTTACTAAAGCACTTGCACTATAGAAAGGTCTTGCAAAAACTTTTATGTTTGTCATATATTGTAAATCAAGATAATAACAACATGTAATGGCTAAGTAATTGCATTATGTGGAACAACAACAGATATTACTATACTTGTTTTGTTCCATGTAATGTATTTAAAAAACCCAAGAAAATCTCCTGAATGTATTTATATTAAAGTTCTTTAAATATTCTTACATAGCCATTATTAATTTGGGACTAATGCAAATTCTAGGTAATCCCTGATAAAATATGACATAAATAACTGGATTTTTTTTTTTCACAAATTAAGTGTTTCCATTAAGGAAAATTGTCACATACTTATCTCCTGTAAGTGAATTCTTCTCAAGGTGCCCTCTCCCTTTTGTATTTTTGTTTTCATTTTCAAGTTCACCTTGATGTGGTAGCTGTGGATTTTCTGCAAATACTTCAAGTAATTCTAGACTCAGTACCCAGCTAAACATATACATGAGTCTAAACCAAGAATAAATAATAAGAAAAAAATTTTATTGTTACCAAAGAACACATAAATATGTGCCATCTTATTAGGTGTGATCCACATACTAAACCTGACAGATGTTACTTGAACAATTTTTCTGTAATGAAAAAGTCTTCCTGCTCTTCTCCTTCAGCAGAGATTTTGACCAGCTGGGCTCACATGAATATGTAAGCAGGAAAATTGTAGGTTTGTGATCAGTGGCATTTGGATTGAGATCTTTGCCACAAATATTCATTCAGTGACCAAGGTAAGTCACTGAACCCAGCTTGCATCAGTTTGTTTGTACAGATTTCCAGAATCTTTCACCCATGGGAAAGTTTAACTTACTACAGAGAAATAAAAAGGAAACTGAAGATTTCCCATTGTCAAACCGTGTTTCTGTTTTATTGTTCTCAAGAATTTAAGTCAAAATATAATAAAAAATAAACCCACCAGCAAACTTTTATCCGTAGACCAAAGAAGAACACTTCAGAAACAAAGCAGAAGAAAGCTTACATGCACTGAATGACCTGAATGGTTAATAAGGGTGGCGGCTTCTAAAAAAGGAAGAAACTCAAGGCTATGACTAAGGAAGCAAACAAAACTGGAGGTCACCTGCTGTAGATAGATCTGTCAGGGCTTATGTCATGTTCTCACGGTGAATTCCTGAGCAAATACTTACACCTTGCCCAAACAAAGTAGGGTGTTGCATTTCAGTGGTGCTGAACAAATGTTTTAGCAACCCAAGCATTCTATTCCTCCAGAAAGAGGGTGGCAGCAGCAGCAGTAGCAGGTAGGGTCCATGCGGATGGGCACGCAAGTCCTGGCTCACCCAAGGTGCATCACTTCAGGAGCCTCCATGCAGGATTTTTGCACTGTGTCATAGACTACCATATATGATGTAAACCAAAGTCAACAGACAGGCGTGGAAAAATTTAAGTCAGTCTGGGATTTTTAGTTTGGTGCTTGTGTTGTATTTGGCTTTGGTTATTGTACATGTCGTGAAGGACCAAAGCTTCAAAACTCAGTGAGGTTTTATCAGTTATACATGGTCAGATAAATAAGAAAAGGGCTGTGAACTGCATAGTGAAGATAGGTGTGTCGTACTTTCAAAGGCAATATATATATTTGTTTTCCAAGATGGATGAAGGCATACTATTATGATTGACATTAGTTATTTCTGTCTGTGTATTTCCATGCTATCCACACTATTTCCATGCTAGCAGTAGTATTCTGCTACTAGTAATACACAAAGTTTGCAAATCTGAAAGTAATGTTGATCTTCGTTAGCCTTCTAGGAAGCCTCTAACTGAAGCTAGCTTTTTCTCTGAGATGAAGGTCCTGTGTTTTAAGACTTAGCCTGTCTTTATCTTGCCCTAACATTTCAGACTAACATAACGTCATGTTCAGCCCATGATGTCGATACAATTATGCACTTTATATGCATATTTTTGAAATTTTCATAAATTCCTGTATTCATATGTTCAATAACTGTAGCTACTTTCCCCTTTAATGATTCCACTTCCTTAACTGGTATGATTAAAATTGGCTGAAGCCAATCCAAACCCAGCTTTTTAAAAATCTGCTTGCTAGTGCCAAGCTGGTATTGACAGAAAGATTCATAGCAGTAAGGGCAGTGATCTTAACAAAACTGTCCTCCAGTTGCTGGAACAGGAAGTACAGCATGATGGAAGAGCTAGTATTCTGAATACAGTAATGTATGAATATCCTGTGCTTCTCCTGTAACCAGCTGCTTTAGGTTATTCCAGTCATTAGGGTTACTAGCATGTATTTTACTTCTAAGAATATCTTACTTTTAAGAAAGAATACAGATCTATATTAGCTTATCATATATATTCTGTAAGCAAATATACTATCTCTTCAGGCTCAATTGGAAATAATGAAATAATTTAGCTCCACTGTGGTTACAAGTGCAGACAGCTGCTTTGGGTTTGCTGATAGTCTCTCAGCTGGTTGGGCAATACTCCATCACGCAGCAAGAGTGGAGTAGGAGGCATCTCTCTCTCTAACTTTTGCTCTTTAGTGTTTAGAGTTTGTGTCTCTGAAAATCAGGTCTTGTTCTGCTTGTGATTCTTAGTTCATGCTTTTAATTTCTCTTCTCAACCAGTTATTTAGATATGTTTTCTGTTAGTCTGTAGTAATTATGAATGTAATTTTCCAGAGTGATTGTCAGGTAAGGATTTGGGGACTGAGAATGGGGCAGTCTCATGTAATCAGGCAGTTATCTTTAGTAAATGGTGTTACTCACCAATTAAATTACATTTGCCTCTTTAAACCAGCAGGCTTATTTAGCTCAGCTATATTGTTCCCTGTTCCCTCTTTGAGGAAACAGCTGCAAATGAGTCTTAACTGAAGTTATGGATTTTTTCTTAAGTTTATCATAAAGCTTTCCTACATACGACATAGAGGGATGTGCATACTTACATATATGCATATAGGTAACATCCATAGAAAGAGTGGCTGTAAAAGGAACAAACCTTTGAGGCCCAAGCTCTGGGAAAAAAAAATGCTTTTTCATATATATACTATTTACATAAAAGGGGCTGTGTGTTCCCTAAGTTTAAGTCATAGTTAATTCTTTCAGTAGATGTTATCATGTCTACCACAGCAAATTATACAAACCTTAACCTTAGAAACTATCCATATTTTTCTGTCTATAAATCTTTCTTTCATAATTGATATTTGCTTCTTGCATTTTGAGGTGCTTTGGGGTCCGTGTTGGAGTACCAGCAGTTTCTGTAGACATGAATGCAGCCTGGGAGAGTTTACCACCATCTCCAAACAAAGCTGTAGCTTGACAATATACTACACACGACTAGGTCATTTGTATGTACAGTTTGAGCTGATGTACATTGTGTGTAAAAGAGAAGAAAGAGATTAAACCAGTGTATTGAAACTGCTAAGGTTTGTCAAGTCACTTAACATAGGATCTGTTTTGTACTTTCTTCTTTTTGGAACTGCAATTTAAGTTAATGGAGGTAAGTACTGTGATTGCTTTAAGTTTTGTTGTTAAATCCTACAGTGACTTTTGGCACACAGAGAAGATGGTAAAGTGATTAACTTAAAGTAAGACAGCACACATGGGGAGAAATAGCAGATTCTAAATCTTTTTCAAATTAGGTTTGTTAATTTGTTATTGCTGTTGCGATCATAGCTATTTATACAGCACTTGATGTGCATGTGGTACCCTTTGAACAAGTAAACACAGTATTTTAGCTTTGTTTTAGGTTAAACTTAATGGTACTTGAAGAACAGTGAATAAACGGGAATAACTGATAATAAGATCCTCTTAATACAGTTTTGTAATATTATGAAATCCTGAACTATATGTGGTTCAAAAAGGGAAAATGGAGGACTCATAAATGGCTGAAATGGTTTAACTCTGCCCTCAGATATTTCCCATTAGTAGAACAGACTCTAGATCACTTTTGAATGACAGTATAAGCTCAGGCTGCTGTATGTTGAAGATCTATGCAAAAATGAGGATATGAGAAGCCTGATGAAATACCATAACAGTCAATTGTCCTGTATTGCTTCAGTTTGGATGCAGAATATAGATTGGTGTACATTAACAGAGCAGTCCATTGCATGTTGAAGATTTAAACAATTTCTTTAAAATCATTTTAACAACTGTTAGGGAATTTTTATGGTACCCAATTTCTTTAAAATCATTTTAACAACTGTTAGGGAATTTTTATGGTACCCCTTGAGGCAAATTAAATACATGCTTGTGCTTAAAATGTAACAGAAAATTTAATGAACAATGCATTGGGCAGAGCCCCACCACAACACACTATCAACACACAACACAGAGTCTGCAAAGATGTATAACAAGCAGATTCCTCATATATACTTGGACCAGCATCAAACCTTGAGCAGTTGCATGGGGCACCTCAGCCTGACTATGGGCCCATTGCAAAGTGCACTCATTTAACCCTTTATTTATCTGTCCAGGAGAGATAGTTTTAATTTCCTTTTTGCAATGAATTGTATACATCTTTTGGCATTAAGCAGCTAATTTGAAGGCAGTTTGAGGTATTTATACAGATGACTTCCTGCTGTTGGATCATCAGCTGAAGGAAGAACATTTAAAATAGCATAGTGGAGGAGAGGTCATCGAAGTGACCTTTATTTGTGTATTGCCACACCCACTGCTGTGGGCAAAGTCTGTGTGAAAGTTTGCCCTGGAGCAGTGTTTCATTATGAGGTTGCTATGAGCACTGGTATACAGTGTGTTGCAAACACAGACAAGGACTAACTTTCCAGGGGGGGCTCTTTTAGAGATAAGTTTCAGTTACTTGGGAAATATTGAACCTTTAAAGCTGATTTTTTCAGTGATAACAGTCAAATTAATCTTTGCTATAACAAATCACCAACATTTCAGCATGTATTACAAGTCTTTTGGTTACTTTATTTAGATACATGCTAGAAGTAATTTAGGTTCCTTTCTGCTCAGATTTTGCCTTGGTGATGTCCCATGCATTCATCGTAAGTTAGTTTGCTGCAGAGTCAGCCAGGGTAGTGCACTTTCACACAGCAAGCAGCTGAAAGTAGAGTCACAGCTGGAAAGAAATAAAATAAAACCCTGGGAGTTAAGAGCCTTTCAAGACCAAGACTAAGAAAAGAATTTTCAAGCCAAGAAAGGCCCTGCCTAGATTAAAACCTTTGGCACATCAAGACCATGTTGAGGGGGTACTTCAGAATATAAATTTGGAATTTGGAATCCATTCTTAAGTATGACCTGACAAGTGTGCTTTAGATCAAGAGTTTACTTGAAAGGATTTATTATGCTTCTTGCGTTAGCCTAGATACACAGAGCCTTGTTAAACAGGCTGCAGCAGTGCAGAACTAATTAGCTGACATCAAAGACATTAATTATTTGGAAGTGGATGAAGTTGACATGAACTACCTGAACAACATGATCGTTTTCTGGGAAGCAAGCAGAGCATGACAGAGGTTGAGCTGTTCTTTACGCAAAGCCTGACATATATCCTAAAGGAAATTGGTAATGCACCTCCAGTTTTTAGCAAGCACAAGGTAATCTAAGCTTTATCATAACATTTTGGAACAAATAAATTTACCAAACACCAGAAAGTATTTTTTTTTACTTATGCAGCTAAAAATTAGGAGTTACACTTTTAAGAAAGTGATAGTACAACACCAGATGAGCAGGAGAAGTGTCTAGTGGTTTATGTGTTAAAGGTGTTAAAGGAAATAGAGCTTTGTGAAAACCCTATATGAAGAAACAAAATTGCATCAGTGAACTTACTGCCTTTTCAAAGATTCTCCTTCTAAGAGACATAACCTGACAGAAATCCAAGGGATGTTATAATCTGCTGTAGCAGCTAATCATCTTGCAGAATAACCAGTATTGAGCAGAAACACATTTTTAAAGCCCTTGAAATGTTATTTGTAATAGCTTCAAATATGTTTCATACTTAAATGTCTGTTGGAAAAGCAAGAATTTTTTTTCTAAAAATTTTGCACATACAGAATGGGCAGAGTTACAGGAATTTTCACCTCTAAATATACTCAAATGATACCTCTTGTTTGGAGTAGTATGGTGTTGTCATTTGTACTTCAGGAGCTAGAATCAGTATAGCCACATTAGCATGGCTGTGCCCTGTGCTAATTAGTCTGATTGGCAGAGCTAATTAGCCTGGATGAAGCATTGTGCTGATGCAATTATACAGCTTTTTGGAACCTAAGCTAATGTTGTTGCATGATAATATGGTGTTCCAGTTCATTAATAGCTAGATCAGCTGTTTCCCCAGCATGGTGTTGCATTCCCTGGTGGCTCATAAGAACTTTGCACAAGAGACAATTTCTGAAAATTTTCCGTAAGCATTAACATGACACTGGAAACAGTTGGAGGCTTAAGGTAAACTAGGTTGCTTCTGCTGCAGCTGGTCTTCAGTCCTGCATTAGTAAGACTTGCGCTAAACATGTAGGTTTGTAAAAGACTTCAGTCATATTAATTGAGAGTAAAGGAATAGAGGAGAAAGTTTTTAGAAAGTGATGACATAATAGAGCCTATCAATGCCTTTGTTTCATGGAGTCACAGAATGACAGAGGTAGGAGGGACCTCTGGAAATCAGGTAGTTCAATGCCCCAGCTCAAAGTGAGTCAGCTAAAGCAGGTTTCTTAGTGCTGTCTCCAGCTGGGTGTTGAATATCTTCAACGATGGAAACTCCACAGTGTACATGGACAACATGTGTCAGTGTTCTTAGAGTCAAGAAGTTTTTCCTATGTTTAAACATAATTTCTTGCATTTCCATTTTTGCCCCTTGCCTCTTGTCCTGTCATTGAATACCACTGAGAGAAGTCTGGCTCTGTCTTTACACCCTCTCAGCAGATAATTATACACACTGATAAGATCCCCCCAGACCTTCTCTTCTCCCAACGTGCTCAGCCTTTCCTTCTGTGACAGATGTTAAGTCCCTTAATCACAGGACATCAGTCTCCTTCATGGCTGCTTGCTAGTTTCAGTACAGTATGACCATGTCTCTCTTGTACTGGGGATCCCAGAGCTGGACCCAACTCTCTAGGTGTCTCACCAGTGCTGAGTAGAGAGAAAGGATCAGCTCTATCTACCCAGTGGTGCTGCTTATCCTAATGCAGCCCAGGCAGCTGTCAGCCTTTTGTTGGTGAGCTGCTGGCTTGTGTTCAGCTTGCCTGCAGAACTCCCAGATCTTTTTATGCTAAGCTGGTTGGCTTCCAGCGTGTTCTGGTGCATGTGGTTATCCCTCCCCAGACTCAGGACTTTGCCTTTCCCTTTGTTGAACTCCAGCAGATTCCTGTTATTTGTTTCTCCAGCCTGCTGAGGTGCCTCTGGTTAGCAGCACAACCATCTGGTGTAAGAGCCATGCTTACTAGTTTTGTATCATCTCCAGACTTGCTGGGGGTTCACTCTGTGTCATCATCTAGATTGTTAATGAAGATGCTGAATTATATCAGCCCTTGATCAAGCCCTAGCACTCTACTCCATCCGTGACTAGTCTCCAACTGAACGTTGTGTCACTGATCCATAACCCTATAAGACTGGAATTTTAGCCTGATCCTCTTCCACCAATGATAAGTCTTCCATGCTCCAGACTTTCTCCTGGGTCTCAGAGGGCTGAGGTTTCTGGAGACAAATCCTACCAGTAAAGATTTAAGTGAAGAAGGTGTTGAGAACCTCAGCCTTTTCCATATCCACTAGGTTCTCCGTTTCATTCAGCAGCATGTCCATATTTTTGTTGCAGACGTACCTGTGGAAATTCTTCTTGCCCTTCATATCCCTCACCACCTTGAACTCCAGATGGGTTTTAGCTTTCCTAACCCCACCCCTGTATGCTTGAACAGTGTTTCTCTATTCCTGCTGAGCTAACTAGCCCTTCCTCCAGCTCTTAAATGCTTGCTTTTTATGTCTGAATTTGGTCTCAAGTGTTTTGTTCATCCATGCAGGCCTCCTGCAGCCTTTATTTGATTTCCTACTTGTTGGGATGGACCATTCTTGAGTTTTGAGGATATAAGCCTTGAAAAGCAACCAGCTTTCTTTGACTCCTTTCTCTCCGGGGCTGTATCCCATCAGTTTCTTCTAAGCAGGTCCTTGAAGAAGCCAAACTTGGCCTTCCTGAAGTCCAGCACTGTGATCATGTTTTTTACCATGTTTTCTCATATTAAGATCCTGAGCTCCACCATCTCATGGTCACTACAGCCAATGCTGCCCCTGACCTGTACATCCATGATAAGTCCTTCCTTTTTTGCATGTGTGAAGCCCAGCAGAGCATTTTTGCTTGTCGGCTTCTCAATTGCTTTCCAGAAGGTTGTCATCAGTGCCGTCCAGAAACCTCCTGACTGCCTGTGCCCCGCTGGATTGCACGGCTGCAGCAGGTGTTGGGGTGGCTGGGACCCACCCTGAGCACCAGGGCCTGTGAATGTGAGGCTTCTGCTGGCTGTCTGAAGGGACAACTGTTTGCTGTAGCATTTATCCTGTTTCATTTCTTATTATTTAAACTTATTTGAGTTATGGGTGCTAATAATATTTATAGATGCTAATCAATGCTGGTTGGTTTTGTGTGGGTTTTTTTTTTGGGGGGGAACAATTATTTTTCTCCCACTTCCCCTCTCAGAGCTTGTTATGAGTCACAAGCTGTGATGATATTTTCCCTGTGATTTTGTTGTAGTTCCATTAATTCTTGCATTTACGTATCTAAATTACCTTAACTTCTAATGGGAAAAAATTAACATAATTATGGCAAATTAACTGTAAATTTATGCTGTGCTTCTGTATTCCCCCTGAAGTCTCAGTGTCAGCTGTGGATCCTGCTGTTAGCTGCCTTCTGTATGCAGTTCTGCAGGCTGCAGAAATGGGAGTGTGTTGGCCTTGAAATCCTGGTGCCAGTATTTCAGGATTTATGGTGTTAGTCTATAATAAAAGCAAGACCTAAAGGGATTTTCCCTGCAGTTTCTCCTTTATGACAGAGAATTTTCATGTCAAGTTAACAGAAGGGGAATAGGAGTAAATGGAAAAGGAGAGACAAATTTTGTCTTGGTACAGGCCTGTACAGAAAGTGCAGCAAAGGGCACTGATTCAGTAGTTTGCATATTTTCCCTTGATAACTGTAGATTATTTCATTATTTCCTCTCATTTGTTTGCTGGACTGGCAGTGAGGACTGCCCTTTTTTTCAGCCATTTTCTGTCAGGTGGAGAAAGTGTCCCTCATTTCCATGTACCCCTTAGCCTTACCTTCCCTTGCTGCCTCTCCCATGTAGGTTCCTCAGCGTATTCTGTCTCCCAGTTTTGTATTTGTAAATCAGGAAGTGTGTGGCAAAATCCAAGATGGAATCAAGTGTACTTCCTAGAAAACAATATTGATTTGATTTCAAGTTTTATAGCTTTTATTAACTTTATAACGTGGTTCTTTTTCCCTTATCTTAACGAGCACCAGTATCCAGCTACCTGTTGTAGCATTTGTTGTCCGCCATATGCTCTTTCTTACAATATTTTCTCAACAATTCAAGGTTTTTAATAATTGGTTGCCTTCTACCACATGATCTATGTAGTCAACTCTTTTTGGATGGAAGTCTCAGGTTTGATAATTTTAAAAGGGTTATTGTCTAGTGAATGTTTTTAAATATAAATCTTAGTTCTTAATGACCTGGAAATCTTCTGTTGTACAAGGAAATCATCTGGATTCTTTTAAAATGCAGAAGAGAAGCATGCATTGAACAATTTTGCCTTTCATGCAATATTAATAGTATAACATCTCTGTCTGTAAGTGGGATTATATCATTGGCATTATTTCTTTTGTGGCTAATTTACGTCAAACGTTAGTCTTGCTGGCCTAACATCTGATAATACAGATTTATTTCAGCAGTCTTTAGCTTTCCTTATCCTTTTCCTGCACTTTTTATATTCAGTTTTATTACCATCTATTTCCTCTTTTTAACATTAATTATATTTGTTATTTCTGATTGTTGCTTCTAAATGTAGTTCTCCATTGTTTAGACAAAGATGACTGGAATTAAAGAGTTTTGCCAAGTGCAACACTTGTTTTAACTTCTGATTTTTTGTTATATTGTTTTCTATGAACATTTTTATTCCCAGTAATTTTTCCTATGACTTTTTGCATTGGGAAATTTATCCCTTTTGAATTAAAAAATGTGTATAATTATTTGTTGGGACTGTGTTCTGTATTCCCATATTGAATATGTGTGTCACAATAACTTGTCTTTAAGCAACCACTAGTTTCCAATCTAGTAATTAATTAACTTTTATTCATTGGATTGAGATAAAAAGTAGAAGTATTTACTGTTTTGTGCAACACCTTTGCCTCAGTCAATTAACTTCTATAATATTAACAAATGTAATGATTTGGTGCTCATTGCACAAAAAGTCCTGTGTGTCATAGAAGTTGAAGTCTACTCAAAGTCCTCTATTTTAGTTTTTACCCATTACAGAAAAAGTTTTTTAAGAATGAGTTATTTTGTTGTCCAGTTTGGTCTGGAGCTAACTAGTTTGTGGTTGGGTTTTTTTCAACATAATGCATATTGTTGCATTCTGTAAAAGGAGAATGTGGATAATTTTGCATATTTAATACTGAATTTAAATAGGAGTTGCATTGCTTGCCGCTATTAATATCCTGTGTTGCTAGTTTTGTCATAGCAGAAAATTGTTGCTTTTAAGTGGAGTGAAATAAAGTTTGAGAACTTAGATTAAATTAAAGCAATTTACATATGTAGCCAGACAAGAAAATGAGCAGTTCTGCTAGAGTAATCAGCAGGCATACATCTTGCAATTGCAGGCCAACTTTTAGAGCAGAACTGTTGATCTTCACTAATAATTGGGTATTTCTTGACAGAAGCCCCCACAGTTCCTATACCCTGTGAGATGAACTCCTGAATGCCAAAAACAGTTGACCTGAGTTGACTGGGATTCTGTTGACTCACATGTTCTGATTTTCATTCTTAACAGTAGGTAAAACCTATTGGTATCCTCAGAAATCACTCTTCTTTTTCTATTCCACAGTAAATGGGTTATGACACTTCTAAGGCAAAGCAATGTTTATACTTTGGCTTGAATGGGTGTCTGAAATGTTTGGGTATGACAATGCCAGTATTATGTCTGGTCTAAAAAAATCCTTTGAGGTTTCATAGGGAAAAGTGAACATGAGAATGTAACAAATAAGCAGAAGCAAAAAATATTCTTTCTTCAATAATAGTTTATAAAGGTTATTTCCAAATAGTACTGTGTAACTATAGAGTAGTTTTTTGTGAAGTGATAATACCATACCAAATAGCAATAAAACTTTTAAAGGACTTTTTGCTGGCAGAAGACATAGAGGAAATGCATGTGATTGAATTTTCTTGTTTGTTTAGGGAGCACTGGCCTTTTCAAAGTTAATCTTCAGTTCAGACTGTATTCTAATGATGGATTTATTAGTAGAAAAACATACTGTACACATATATTCTGGATCTAATTCTTTAAATAAGGTCTTTAAATAAACTACTTTCAACCTATTATGTTATACAAACAATGGAATAGAAATATGTGCTTGTATTTCTTTGTGTAAAATGGCAACATGAAATTCTTTTTGCAGGAAGGGAGATTCAGATTGCAGATTAACATTACTTGAATTATGGATGGTGGATCAGTTTAGGACTCCACCATCATCAGTGTTTCACTCTTTACCTTTGCCACAATGAAACCGTCAGCTTACTGGTGAGGGCTTAGTTCTTGCAGAGTCTCTTAAGGTAATGCAAGTTTTTGTGAGACAAAAGTCTTTTTTTCAGAGACGTGGTATGGCTTATGTGCTGATATGTTTTTGATTTTTAAAAATGTGCCATTTTACTACTATGTACATTCCAGGAAAGATTTGTTCCACATAAAGGTTTGATTCTTTTTATTCACATTTTTAATATGTTTTAAAAATACATGTTTAGCATGTGGTGAGAATTATCTTTTTGTTTCCTTGTGTTCCTTCATTTGTTGTATTTACTTGTTGCCTCACATCTTGGTACTTACATTTATGCTGTTTGTGGCAGGCATGTTTTGTATTTTATACATGATCTGAAAAAGTGATGGTTAGATCTACAAATTAGTGACAGACATTGTAGTGCAATAAAATGCTTAATGATAGTTATAAATACTACTCAGATACAAAAAAGATGTATTTTATTTTAAGTATGTTATATAGTCATAATGAACAACTGTATAGAGGTTTACCTTTTCAAAGTAGTGTCCTAATGTCATCAATTACTGCTCCTCTTATTTTACAGAAAATGAAAAAATTGAAGTAATGCTCCTCTTATTTTACAGAAAATGAAAAAACTGAAGTAAAGATGCTCTAGCTTTGTCAGGCATATGTGAGTAAAAGTAAGGACTTACATTGCACATTTGTTCTATTAAATTCTTGTACTTCACATCTAAATATTTTACTAATATATAATACATTTTAACTTACATGGTCAAAATGGCATATTAAGATATACAAAAGTTCTAATTACGTTTCGATTTTGTCAGTGACTGCACTCTCCAATTTATGTAGGACTAAGGAGTGAATTTACTATAGTCTTTCATATAAACATATGAAGATCCACATAGGTTTTAAAACAAATCATGTTTTTAAAACATTGAAGATTTATGGCAAGAAGAGTTTTTACTAGTCAAGTACCTCAAACCAGCTTTTCTTAGCAATAAAATGATGGCAAAAAAGACCTGTTGGTTTATTAAGGGTCTGTTTCACTGAACTGAAATAGTGACATTTTCTTGTGTTTGTATCATAAATTAGGCTTTCAGAGAAAAATGTGGACATTGATTAACTAACCTTGCAGCACTCTTATTAAGTTACATTATTCTTATCTGGGTTTTACAGCTGAGGCAAAGAACAATTGACTTGAAGCATGAGACTAACCACTGGAACAGCTTTCCCACTTACTTACACCATTTATATAGCAAAGAAACTGAGAGTGTTCCTGGTTCATACTATTATAAATGTGGGGAGATTCAGTTCCAAATAATTAATGATAACACAGCAATTTTAATGGTAATAAACCCTATCTCCTCATTTGAAGAACATTCAAAAGCTGTGCAAAAGTGTGTCTATCTACGTATTGCATTGCACTGTGGAAGGAATCCTTAAGTGTAAACTAGGTGGTGATCTCTGGAATGAATAAAGCATGCTGTTACAGGCAGCAAGATGCAGCAACAGCCTTCAGCTGGTCAAAACCCAGTTTATCCCCAGGGAAGGTCCAAACTGGGTGGTGCACGGGTGTGTCTACATTACCAACCTATGCAGCGCAGCAAGGGAAGGACTGGGCGTTGATTTGATGTGAGCTGTTATGCCTCTAAGATTGCATGTCTGTATCACACGTTTACCAGCAATAAAGTTCCTGTCATTTGTCAGTCCTAGGCAAGCACTTTATGTCGGTACTTAACAGGATGTTGCTGTTATTAACAGAGTATTAGATGTGGAAAAAGAACTACAGGAGACCTTGCTTCCACATGGTGAGTTAGGTGCCTTAACTGATATCCTTGCTCATGATTTCAGCCTTGGTTGCACCACTCTGAACACACCTCCATAGTTACAAGTATAGAGACAAGAAAAATTTGCACCTAAAAGGAAACTTTCCAGTGCCCTAGACTGCTAAAGTATGTTCACTCAGTAAGTCACTCAGTGGTGTGACACTGCAATAGCAGGCTGTAAATGCTTACCTTCTCTGTACCTCCATTCTCATACATAAAAGGGGAGTATTATCAACTGTTACCTGTCCTGTAAGTTAAGGACAATTTCTCTTTGTGAAATGTTCTGTTGCTGTAATGATGGTCTCATCTTAGACCTGACTTTGAATGGTGGGCAGTAGGTGGTACATGGAACCAGGAGTTAAACAACAGTTAAGATAAAACTGCTCAGTGGCTGCCCTTGAATTAAACACTGCCATGACAAGGAAAACAATTTCTTTTGAAGAAGATAGTATGGGATAGTGTAAGTTGGATTTCCACAAACACATTTCTGACATCTTATTAGAAACTCCCTTACCGTAACAGAGGTTAGAACTATGCCTATTCCTTTCCAAACCTGTCTTCAACTTTTATCTAGTGTACACAAATTATATTGGTATAAAATTATTACAAGGTATACAATTTATAAATGGATTTGCTTGATTCTGGGTTGTTGCCCTTGATCATCGTTAATGATTCAAGAACTCTTTGATCTTTTACAGATGAATGAGAAAAAGTTTTAGGCAGAACACACTTAATTTAAAAACATTCCCTTACTTGGATTTCTTTCTTAGGTGTAGCAAATTTAAGGGTTTTGTGTGAAAAATTAGAATATTGCACAAAAAATAACCACGAGAGGGAGCCCAAGTCACCAAGTGCTTTTTTAATATACTCAGCAGGCAATCCTGTGTTGCTTAAAGAGTTAAACATGAGAATTTTTCTTTAGTAGTTAAAGGTGTTCAGACTTCTGTTCAACAGAAACTAGTGAAAAGTTATCTGATGCAGTATATTTCTGAATGTTACCTCTATCCTGGGAAAGGTTTAAACAGGTAAGATTCTTATTTTGAATAAAAACAGAACCAAAGAATGTACTGAAACCCATTGTCCCAGTTGGTCTCTACCAAATTCACAAGTTTTCCAATAAATTTTATTGGAAAGATCAGAGTTACATCCCCAGCCTCTTAAGGATAGCATATGCACAAGCCTACACAATCCTTAGTTTCTGTTGATTTATTTTTATTAATTTAAGAATTTTCAAGGATTAACATAGATTAACATGGTGGTAATATTTATCATGTAGCTTCAATCAGCCACTGATTACAAAACCTCCTTGAAGCCCATTGTACAGTGATGAAATTGATACAGTGTTCATCAGTATGCTGAGATTTTTCAACAGAAAAGTAAAAGTAATCCATTGCCAAGGCTTTTTATTACTAAGAAAATGTATTTCAGTGACTGCTTTATTGAAATCAATTAATTAAACATGAGCATAATGCAAAACTGGGGGCTTAGATCTATAATGGCTTTCCAGAGAACTGTCTCAGAACTAGAAGATGACATAGAGAATTTAGTTTTGAAACATATAAGGACCTGTTTTGTGCAATTTGAGTATATTTATTAACAAGATAGCCACATATTTCCACAGGATATGTAGCTAGAGAGCTTAATCAATAGTTACAGGATGTCATTCTGCATAAGCAGTGATAAAAGGAAGATTAAGGAAAAATTGTATTAGGGTGTATTAGCCCTTAAGTAGTGCTTGTCTTTGAGGAAGAAAAAAAAGGAAGCCAGGAATTTTAGTGTGCTAAGAATAACTACCATTCCTGGAGGATTTTTCAGATAAATAATAAAACTTAATTTTCAATGGTGGTAAAAAAAAAAAAAGAAAAAAGAAAAAAAGAAAAGAAAAAGGTAAGAGATACCTTGTTCCAGTCAATGGCCCTCTCTGCCATATGCTAACAGGCCTTACAGAGAGGCTAAGGACAGTAGAGACCAAATAGGTGTTTGGCACTGTCCTTCATGTTATTCTCACAAGCAATCCAGAGAAATGGGCTAGGTGTAAATATCTGCAAACAAATGAAAAAATGGAATCTGTTTCAAGAGTAGATGCAAGTAATTTGTTTTCATTATAGAGAGAACGTTTTGAACTCTTCACAGGTTTTGTTCTACTGTTTTCAGTAGAGATTTCAGTGATGTTCAGTGAGAGTTTTCAGTGATCTTTACAATGCTGTAGGCAGCTTGCTCCTTACATTTGCAGTTGGTACCAAACTGAGGGCCTGTGCCAGGGCTTTGCCAGTCAGGATTAGGTAACAAATCTGAGTATGTATCAGCACTGTCATGCTGCTGCACAGAAGGTGAACAGCAAGGAAACCATCTAGCTTGTGACATCTTGACTGTTGAAATCTCCGAGATGCTATTTATCTTTGTGGTGAAAGTTGTATCTAAAACAAGGACAAAAGGTAGAGTTATTGACTGATACTTCATATGCAACTGTGTAAATACACAGTTGCACATACACAGGTATAGGCAAATGAGTTAACATGTTTCGTATATGTATTACACCTGAAATAGCTAGTCTGTCCTCAGTATTAGCCAGGTTAAGTGAACAGATCCTTTAGCAGCAAACCCAAAGTGTCTGGTAAAAGAAAGTGTCTTGTAAATAGATCATCAGTTATATCAGTTAATTAGCTTTCTTCAGAACATTAGCTGTGGCTGAGTATTCCCTAATAAGACCCTTGGGTTGAATAGCAAAATTATTTTCAGACATAGAGGGTAACTAGGAATAATTCAATTAGTTTCTGCAGCAGCTCATCTTTTGTACAATAACTGTTTCATTATATGTCCTTTTCCATAAGATTCAGACCAATGAATTTAAAAAATCTGTTATTCTAAAGCCATTATGGAGTATATTTACTAGTATTCAGTAGTCTCTTATTTAATAGCAATACTAATTTTTCAATCTGGTACTGGAAAACTGGTGTTTTATGAAATCTGGGCTGCATACTCTTTCAGGTTCTTCTACTCATTGCCTGTTTAATATAACTACATTTCAGACCAAACCTAGTTTCCATTACTGGCAACAGAAGGGATCCTGGTGGCTTCTGTGGGAGACAGGTTCTTTCTTTCCCCTTAGTTTGTAGACTTTGAAGTTCACTTTAAGCTTATATGAGGTCTTCTTCCCAGTGTCTTACAGCAAACCTCAAAAAATCTGACTGGTCGCACATCTGTGTAGCAATTTGTTCCTGCATGGGCAGCAGAAACTGTGACCTGGCTGTAAGGCTGCTTTTGAAATTACTCCAGGCCTGGGCTATTTGAATCACTTTCTGTCAACATTTTGACCTTGTATATTCAATGGCTTCTCATTTCTTCTTCTTCTCATTGCAGTAAAAATAAGGGAGAGCAAGAATATATATGGAAGAATAAGGGAAGTGTTGATAAGCGGTACTCAGTCCTTCGTGCACATCTTCAGTCTATTTTCAGTGGCCAAAGCTGCCAGTGGAGGAGAAGAACCTGCAGCCAAAACTAACCAGATCACAGGAAATGCTGTAAGCCAGGAATTTTCAGTCAAGGTACTGAAACTGTTATATGGGAACTGCTGAGTCTGTCACAGACTTCTTGTTCTGTCTTCATGAAACTTTTCAAGGAGAAGTGAAGACTCGAGAATTCATGTATTTATATCTTCAGTTCGGATTTTACTTACTTGCTGATAATGACACTTTTTGTCTCAAAGGTCACTGCGAAGATATGTTCCTTACCTGTCAAGTGTTCTGATAACGTGGTCATAGAAAATACAAAATTATCTTGGTAAATGGGTACAGGAAGAATGTGTGTTAAAGATTATATAACATTCTAGATCCTGTAAATGTATCTATCATGTGAAATGTGAAAGCAAGAGAAAGAAAGATGCCTAAAATATTTAATTGGAGTCCAATGAGACATTTCAGTAGAAACACTTCAATTGTGGTACCTAGCGATTTGAAGATTGCATAGGTGAACCATTAACTGATGATTGATTTAAAAATCATACAAAATCAATATAAACATGTTTCAGTGCTTTATTCCATAGAAGAATAACAATAAATCTTTTATTGATTAACATAATAGGAGTTTCCTGACAAAATGGAAGTTTTCTTCTTCTCTTTGGAAATTCATATCCGTATCCTGTCTTACAGAGAAATGATTTGTGGCACCATGGTAAAGTTCTTGGCATTTACAATTGTTTTCATGCTATGCAAGTGAATAGGCTTCAGAGAGGGGGTAAAGATAAATCAGTTGCCAGGGGGACAGAATGTCAAGCAGAGAAAAACCACAGGGGATATCTGAGTTGGGCAGCCCATAATATGTGGCTGCAGTTTCAGATGCTGGCATTCAGTGGGCTTTAACCAGGAGAGAAAAAATGGACTTACAAAGGACTTCAGATTGCTTTGTGAGGAGCGATTAGGGGCAGCCTTGTGATGTGATTATCAGCTGTAAACCTGCCTTTGGTTCAGAGCACACAGTAGACATCAGGTCTGAAAGGCTTCACTGCACCAAAGGTGGTTGGGATGGGGGCCTTAACAAGCCTGAACAGGAGGCAGAAAAGCACACAAACTCGGGTGCTGGCTGTCTTCACACACACAGTAAGTACACACTGGTTGTCCATAAAAGTGAGTGTGCTGATGGATGTCACAGTGAGAACTGACTAAAGACAAACTGCCAGCAGACTGAGAGGGTAATTGCTAGGCCACTGCACACACCTGATAACTTCTGAGTGTCAGGAGATAACAGTGTGGGAGCTACATGGTTCAATTTACAGTCTAAACTGATGTCTGTAGCTACTGTAATACCTACACCTCACCCCTGAGAACAGCAATTCTGCAGGCACAGGAGAGGCAAATAAAAGGAATATAGAATTAATTTAAATTAATTTATTTTAAGTTGAATTAAAACTGCTTTAAATTTGTCTCCAGATTTTTGAACTCTTAAAATTGATAGAACCAAATATGAATCTACAAACTTCTTCCAGTTTATAATTTTGCTTTAATGGTAGAGCAAGGAAACAAATATGATCTTTACTGTCTGTTATTTTTCTTGTCAACATTAGTGATTTTAATTAATGAACAAGCTATTTTGTCCTTGAATGTAGAAAACAAGGGCATTGCTACAATGCTACACTGCTGTATAACAACTTCAACGCATACCGAAGTGGAACTCAACTGCAGTTAACCACATCAATAAGCAGCTAAAGTTTTGTTTAGGTGAACCCTATTTACACCTACAAGAATAATTTAGTTTTGCACCATATAAAAACACTTAAGGTAGTGCAAACAGATATTTTTTCACATCTAAATGTGTATTTTGTATGTGGAAAATATATAGTACACTAAGTGCATAGGCTTATATGTATATGCCTATATATGTTGTAAATGTGCTGCTTGAATCCCATTAAAAAGAACAATAAACAGTGTCATAAAATAATTTTTTAATTATGTGGATATAAAAATGAGGATGAAGAGTTGTACTTAAAGAATAGCATCAGGATAAAAATTGCAGTCTGAGGATTCTTCCAAGTCCATGTTTAGTGAAATAAAGTTCACCCGGGTCTTCCTCTAGAAGAATTCAGCACTGCTCAGCAACAAAGCTGCTTGTACTTTTTATATCTAGATATTGAATATAACAAGCTGTAGTGGTCCTGTGCTGAGAGGGGACATAATCCTGCTGCATGCAAGCAGCTTTTGTAAACAGTTTACCTCTGTGGGTAGGTGGCTGGGCAGGGTCTATTGATTTAGAGATCATTTCTTTAGCAGAAGCTTCTTCAAGGTCAAATGTTATAGGAAAAAAAATGAAAATCAAGTCTTATCATACACTGTTGAAGTCCGTACATACAACTTGTTTTGTTCACTGACCTAAGTTTTCAAAAGCCTCCTTTATTCACTTGATTCTTGCTTCTCAGCTGTACCAGAACTCTGCTCATCATGCATGGAATGAGAGTTTTGTGGCAGGGAACAAATCTCTACTCTTAATTTTCCAGCTTTAAAATCCAGGTACACCCTTGGGAGTAGGAGCTTTCTGTTAGTATATCTCACTTCAGGGGTGCAGCTCCCTTCTGTGCATCCTTTTTGCATTGTGTCACTACAGGCTTCCTGCTTAGAGGACTGGAAGCAAGCAGCAGAAATATTTACTCCAGCTGAAAGATTTTAAAGCCTTTTCTGTTTGATTGCATCCAGTTCCCTTGCCCTATATACCTCCTAAGTAATGGGAAGGAGTTAGAGTAAATTAGTCCTGATCTCTGAAGCCAGTGAAATTGTCAGCTTTGGATTTTGTGGGGTTTTTTTCCATTTGTTTTTTGATTTGATTTGTTTGGTTTTTTTTTTTGTTGGTTTGGTTTGTTGGTTGGTTTGGTTTTGGTTTTTTCCTTCCAAGACTGGTGAAATAGACATTACTTTTTGCATTTCAGTTTTCAGGGTGTTTCTGCTAATGGATGCCAGATTACTGATGATGCTTTAAATACCCTGGTTAAAAGCATGGTAAAAGGTAACCACCATTCAAATGACCCTGGGCAGTGATATTACTAGTTCTTTGTGACACTGCAGTTCTTTTGGCTTAATTGCAGCTGAGTTTTATCATCTGTGTTGACCTGTCTCAGTAAAGGTGCATATGACTGTGTTTACATTGAAAAGTAGCTACTAATATAACTTCCAAGGAAAAGTTTTTATAACTGTCCCTGAAATGAGGGTGTAGCTGCTGCAATACTGTGCTTGCTTAGCAGAATGATAAAGCAGTGTCCTATGCAGAAAAACACCTGGTGATAACATAGTGGTTTTGACAGCAGGGTTGTGTGTCTACCTGAGGGCATTAATCCTTGCCAGCTGGGTTGGAGGTGTGTTTTTCGAACTCCAGAGACACATGACTATGCCCAAACTTTTAAGTGTAGGTGGAGACTAGAGACTATGAGTTAATTACTTGGCCTAGGGTTTGAGATAAGCAAAGAGGTAAGTGTCTCTGGTAGCCCGTTTACTTCCCTTGCCCTGTCCTTACATCCACTTCTGAGATACCAGATTTCATTCCAGCTGTGTTTATGAATTAAACATTCAAACTACACAAACATCAAATATAGTCATAACGTGAATCAGTTCTGCTTGGGTATGACACCATCAAGCTGTTCAGATTTAAGACTGCACGTATTTTTCTCTAAGAGGGTCCTGTGGTAGTCGTGTGGTAGTCCACTACTATGCAGTGCATCATGTCCATATTAAGACCTGATGCATTGGAAGACATAGTTTGATGGTTTCTCACATGTCTTAGAAATTTGAGAAGTTCCTGAAGGCTGCCTTTTGCAAAAAATTATGGAAATTTTCATGGTAATGCCAGTTGTCCTCAGTTAAAGAAGTTGCCAGAAGTTGAGCACTAAAAATCAATTTTCACCTGTTTGAAGCATGTTAATTGTTAATACTTGAGAATTCAGCATACACATAATTTATTGGTAAAGATGACATACTTCAGATATTGTAGTAATATCATTCAATGAAAACTATTACTTGTGCTGCTTTTTCCAGAGAAGAATATGATTTTTTTTCATAGTTCAAGAATTTGGTTGTATGGTGCATTTATTCAAATAAATTACATTAGCAAGAAGAAATGAAAGTGATAGCAGTAAGCTGCATTGTCTTCAAGCAGTTCTTTAATATTCTGTGCAAAGAATATGCATTATGAATTAAAATGATGGAAACAGAACCTTATCCATCTGATTTTCTTCAGCAAATATATCATGTATGTTTCAAAACTTCGAAGATGCTTAAGTGTTTTCTTTTAGTTTAGCATCTGTCTGAATATTTTACTTAGAATGACATAAAAATACCTTTATGTGATGAATTGCTGACCCTTTATCTGTCCTTCCTATTTCATATCATGTGGTACCATGTACTACCATAAATTAATGTATGTTAAACTTAGGGCAGGACCCTGCTCCTCACACTGAATTGGAATTTTATGTGATGAGTTAAATCCTTGGCTAATGTAAAGGGAACTCAGTAGGATACTAACTGATGTTACAGGAGCACCTGACTCTCCAGACTGCCTCTCAGGAGTTGATCTGGTTTGTTTGTGAGTACGATATTACATTTCTTCTGTAGCAGGCGGGGAGGAGGGATCTTCTTATCTGTTATAAAAGAAAGAAATGCAATTTGTGAGCCAAAACCAAACTTTTCAGCTTCAAAAGTAGGAAACACAGTTACTGTTGAAAAAACACTATTTTAATAATAATAGCTGTCTAACATAATGACAACATTATCTTCGGTAGTAATTTTGATGCAGTCTTTAGTCTGTGTCTTCCCTTTCAAGGTTAGACATCTAAAATTGGTTATTTACAGAACCACTTTAAGATTGGCCTCATTTTCACACCTGGTGAACATAATTTGTGTGGTCACTGTGCATTTCACAGGGCAAACTGGGTTTCACAGCTTAAAAACCACAAAAGCACCTAATTGATTTGGGGGCTGTCTGCACTGATATTGGCAGATGTGTGTGCAAGTCCTACAGCTGTCTCAAAATGTGAGAGCAGGGGCCCTGCGGGCAGTGTTGCAGAGCAGTGCTCTGCCAGGGAAGCTCTTGTGCTTTCCTGCTCTGGATAACTCCATAACAGTTATTCCAAGAACCTCTTCACCAAGATTGGTTGTATGTCCTTTAGGGATATCAGTACTGGCTTTAAACTAGCTTGGCTAAGCACTAGGATCACTGTAGAGAGAAAGGCGGCGCAGAGTAACTGCACAGATACGTGTTTAGCTGCTTTGCATGTTTGTAGTGGCCACAATTATGCTCCACGGTGCTGCAGTGATGCAGCTAAGCGTTCATTCAGTGCCAGCTGAGGCATGGCACACAAGCTGTGATCGCAGCAGCAGCTGCAGATTTATACAGAGTACTTGACTACTGAATTCTGCTTCCATTCCCTGTATGTCTACGTATGGCTGCATGACAGAGTGAGAACAGGTGGTTGCCAAATGCAAGAAAATGTGTAGTTATAAACAAGCCAGCCAGGATCTGTATCCCGCAATTAAAGTTTCAATGCTGTCCCTGACAGTTCTTCTCCGACTTCTATTTTACCACTTTCAAAAGAACACCTGTTCCTGCAGTTATGTGTAAGTCTTGTATTAAATATTAATCCCCTCACATTTTGTAAGACAGGAATGACCATAATGATCTGCAAAATGTGATGACAAATGGAATGGGTTATGCAGTACATGGAAACAGGAATTCCTCTCATTCTTAGAAATGGCATCAGAAGCAGAGAATACAAAATAACTTGTTTTGTCTCTTTTCTTCCCGCAATGAAATGAAAAGATTTGGAAGAGACAAAGAAGATTAATCATGATCATATGGGACAAATGCTTTCTAAAAATAGATGTTAAAGTGTCAGAGAGAAGGAAAGATGTCAAAGGAAAATGTGAATAGGAACAAAGAATAAAATACTACAAGTATAAATGAGATATATTTCTGCTGAGGAGGAAAGTGCTTCTTTTTTGTGTCCTACTAGATTCAGGAAATAAGCACATCATAAAGTTTCCAGCGCACAGCAGGTTCCGACTTATGATCAGAAATTTAAACAGGGACTTTCTTATCTGGGTATATATTTGCCATGTGAAAGTGGCTATAAAACCTACCACCTTGTCCTGCCGGGCTCCTTTGGAATGAATGAACCATTTCAAGCTGCAGTCTGGTTTGTTGCAGAATACAGAAGGTGTCTAGTGAATAATTCTAGTTAGTCACTAACCATAGTCTGTATTTTCAAGGCAGTTTGATCTGTCTGAGGCTTGAGTTGCTAGTTCAGCTGCAAGTGAGGTCTTTGGTGACTGCTGTTGCTCAGCAATAGTTTTACTAGTTAAACATTAAAGAAGCAAGTGGAGTTGAGATTGAAGCAATGTGTTTTGTCTTCTGTTTCATTATAGATGCTCCAACCTTTGGCAAGTCACCTTTTCTTAAGTAAAAGTAAACTAATACAAAATAATATTGTTTCCTTATCTCTCAGAGGAATTGTAAGAGAATTTAAGTTGCATTTCAAAGGATTCACATATTTTATTGATGTGATCCTCCAAAGCACCTAAGAGGAAAAAAACCCAACCAATCCTCAGTGCAATGCTATGCTATAACAGTAAAGTGCAGAATCAGAGAAGTAAGGTTTCCTCATTCTCTGACTTGGAGCTGTGTTGAACCTTGATTAATGTCTATATTATCATACCACTAAATGAACCTTATAAGCCATTGAGGAAAGATGATGAATTAAAATTGTTCATCTGCTGAAATCCAACATCTTAAATCCTCTTCTAGTTTTAGAAAACAAATAGATTTTATTAAGTATATTTATATTTGCATGGTATTAGCATGGTAATGGACTATGAAGTAGTCCTTAAATGACCATATATGTCAACATCTGTTACTGCTTTCAAGGCCAAACATGTAACTTTCTCATTCAGTATCTTTTTCATTTCTCTTACTACTTTCCTATTTTCTAATGGATTGTGTGTTGTTGTAATGTAAGTTCTGGGAGAGGGGTTGAGTCCTTCCAGGTTGTGAGTTATGTTGTACTGGAAACTGTGGCTAAAGGGTCTGTTCAAGAGGGAGAGGGGAGAGTTGATATATAAGAAATTAGGTGCCATCCTAAGAGCTTTGTATTCACATTTTCATCCACCAACATCTTCAGTTTATATGTCTAGGATTATCGTCTATCAAGATGAAAATTTAAAATAATTAGATATCTGAAGAGGTTTCCATCACTCTAATACCCAGACAAGGAGATTCAGACACAGGGACTAATATTTGACTACCCATTTCTTTTTCTGTGGTATTTAGAAGTTTCTGTTTTACATGTTTCTTCCCACATTATCCAGAACTGGATAGTAGGAAGTCATCAGTGCCTCTGTGTCAATGTTTGCAATCTTCTTGATGTCTGGTCTATTTAGGAAAAAGAAAACTGAAACAATTTAAAACAAATTTTGTATTTTTGGGGGCTTTTGTATTAATGATCTTGAATTTGATGTTTCTGTAATTTCATCCTTTTGTTCCCAGACATAGAAAACTAAAACTATTTGGCTGTCATTCTCTAACTGCCAAATGTGTAAGCTCCATGGCTAGTGGCTATTCAGAACACTGGCAGAGTCCTAAGCATTACCCATGCCTGTTCATCACATAGTTTGGAATATCTGAGAAAACTGCACTCAGTGTAACTGGGCTCAATGTGGTAATGAAGTTTTGATTTCTTGCTCTTGCCTCAATTAATTTTAAAATTACTAGGTGCAGTTTGATTTGTATCTATATTATTTGCATCATATTTGCTGATATTTGTAATGCTATGTGTTGATATTTCCTATGTACTTGCAGCATTTTGTGTAATCCATAAGACTCACGGTAGTGCCTCCACGTCTTGTTTCTTTAAAGAGTGCGGGCATGGTATTATACAAATGGCATAATATAGAGATTGTGAAAGTCTCCTACATATTTTGCAAAACAGAGAACCCTAAAAATATTGTGATGGTGTCTGACACTCATGTGTTGCAGTGTTTTCTGCAGACTGAATTTAATATATAGAAAAGACAGGAAGTTACCAGGTCTCATTGAGTATCAGTAGGAGTCATTACATACAGCTTTAAAAAACACAATTGGGGTATAAAGTGGAAAGATATCCTCAGTGAAAGGACGTGAATGCTTCCTGTGATAATGAACAAAACACAGACAGTAATAAAATTCTGTTATTAAGAAAACAACCTGTTGCTATGAGGTCTTTTCTTGCAAATAACTATCTGCTCCTTTTATTTATTTTGGTAGCTTAAATCAATGTATAGTTCTGTATTTTGCCTAACTAGTAAGGAAATAGTGACGACCCTTGACTTAGCAACAGACAATGTGTTGTTAGAGGTCTTTGGTGAATGAAGATGTCATGGTTTGGGAAGATCTGCTCTGAGTTAGCATGATGCTCATAGCAGAGTGAGCCTGTGAGGGGAGGATCCAGCTATGTTATGTATGCTTGATAATGGAATCAATATGTGTTGCAAACTTCAGTCTTAACTGTTACTACTACACATTTTACTTTGTTATCATGTCATCTTTTTTTTGAAAAAATGGGCTAATTTTTCAAGGAGCGAGGACCATGTAACCCTAAGAGGCTTCACCACCAGGCATGTTTTGATGATAAAGTTGGGTATAATGATAACTGTATACTGCTTATCTACAGACAAGTTGTGCAAGCATGAATGGCCATTGGATTTTATTGTTTTCAGCTGCCACTCAATGTTCTGGCAGGGAAATTTTAGGCAGGTATGTTTAGGCACATATTTAAAGAGTTTGTATTTCATTTCCCCTCTATGTGCTGCATTTTAGATGAGAGATATTGCTGTCCATTTTATTATGACTCAGTGTCCTAAGCTGAGGTATTTAGTTTTCAGCTCCTTTTCACAAGTGACAGATCAAAACTGGTGGACTTTAGTACCTGTTTATGAATGATCAGTACAAAGTTGAATGCTGAAAGGAAAATGTTTGTCCATATGAGAGTCTTGTCAATTTGAATATTTCAGCCATTTGAAAAATCATGTGAGTCTTGCTGGTATTCCAAAAGCAGAGACTGTGGTTTCTTTACTGGAGATGTCACTGTGGAGGTATGCGAGTCCTGAATCAACAGTTAGTCTTCCTGGTTCTAGTGATTGAAAGCATAGGTCTTTTGAATGATGTCCTATTTGGCAGAAGCTGGCTACATCTGTATAAATATCCATTTTTTCAGCAATTCTGATTTAAAGAAAGATGGAAACATCAATTTTTCCTCAGAGTGTATCCAACAGGAGAAGATAGTGATTCTCTGTAGAAATACTTATCTTGCTGTGAACAATCAAAACATTATGTTATTGCTCTGTAAAGACATTTCTGTGATGAAATCATGATACTTTATGCAAGACTGCAACATTCTGAATTATTAAATTGCTGGAGAAGTAATTATTTTCTATATAAATACTGACAAGAATATCACTGTTTTCTTTTTTTTCCCTCACCTTTTTAATATATGTAAATGAAAAAAAAAAACAGTTACAGTATTTATTTAAGGAGTGAGATACTGTGACAACACCTACTTCAATTAAGCTTTCCTTTTCAGCTACGTAATTCTGAGTTCACTGAAGCTATAACTTCTCATAATTCCTTTTATCTTTCTGTGTGGTTCTATGCAGCTGGAATGACAGAAGATGATGAGGTAGCAGAGATTGCTTCTGTCCATCTGTCTTGGGTATTTTGATGGTGCCTGGTGGTAATAATTGAAGCACTCCTTCCTCATGCTCATTAACCATGTTGCTGAATGTTTTAGCTGAGCCTGCTAGTTACTTATGAAAATTGGTATCAAAGCAAGAACATAGCATTACTTTCCTAACAGAGCCCTCTAGCATGCTCACACTCATGAAATTCTTAGGTAAACAAATGTTGCTTAGATTTATAGCCTCCGAGTGGGAACATGATAGTAGAATCCACCAGGAAGAAAATGTTCTTGCAGTCTATTTAGAATAAACGGATTTCATGTTGTTATTTGATATGATGGTTTAGCATAAATTTTATTCTAGCACATTATATCTATTTATATCTATCTATCTATCTATCTATCTATGCACAAAACATGCCTTAGTAACTATTCTGCCATTTTAATTCTTAATTGGTCATTTAATGCTCTAAAATCCCATACTGTCATGACATAGTTGTAAGCTTCCCAAGTTTATTATCTATCTTAGGTGACACAATTCAAGATTGAACACTCACCACTGGGTTTTTGTCTTACGCTATGAGATTGACATTCATGAGCTGCTTAGGCATAAGAGTTGCAAGAAAATCTAGTGGATCTCACATTTAGAATTCAAATTAAACGTGTTTATAGAACATTAAGTCTTGGTTGCATATAATTCATTTTTATTCTGGGAATCATTAAATTTTCCTTGTCAAAAGTGAGCATGTATATAAAAAAGCCTGAGCACAAGGTGGAGGAGGTGTCTTAGTATAAGCAACTTTCTTTTCTACGGAGACTATCCTGTTGATCTAGTGAAAATCCTTCTCATTAACAGTTTTTTACAAAATTCTTTTAAAGTGAAGCCATAATATAAGCAGGAGAAGTGAGAATCAATGTATTTTAGTATAGAGTGTATACATTTTAGAGTAATCAAACAACTTCTGTGATAATCTTACTACTAATTTAAAATATACAGTAAATGTATATAGATCTAAATATAGATGAAGACTTTCTAAATTTCATAATGTGCTCATAGCAAACATACTTTGGAAGTAATCGATTGTTTTGATATCTACAGGTATCTTGATAACTGTGGCTGTAAAAAGTGACTTATACAGGAATTCAGGCTTTGGCAGGCAGCCGTTGCCAGCTTCATCATCTTGCTCTGAGCTCTACAGCAACAAGTAAAAGAAGGTTTTTTTTTTAACAAAAACAAAAAAACAAAAAAACCCACCAAAACTTGTCTGAGGTTTAATATGCTGAAAGTAATTAGTATTCTTTTTCATTTTCTATCTTTTTTTGCTGTAAGAGTTATTTAGCAATTTTGTTTCTTTTGTAGAAATTTCCTTGCTAATTATGGGCATTCAGACATGGCTTATGTGGCATAACATTCAGTGTTAGGTGTATCTTAATGACACAGCATGGTTGGCATCCTTCTCTAAGTAAGAATTATACCAGCAATCCTTGGTTAAGGCATATCACAGTGTTGCAAACTATTGTGATATTATATGTTGATATGTTGATATTATATCACAGTGTTGCAAACTAAAATCAGAATGGTGCTTGCTGTGCAGAAATTCACAGATAATCAAATGGTTCATTCTCCTCCTTTCTTTGGAACAAACCATTGGCATAGCAAAACTCTGCACATTAATGGGGTGCTGCCTTAGAAATTCGATTTCTTGTTCCTGAAATGTGTAGACTCATTCTTTGAATGAAAAATTGTCAGCAAGTCAGATTTTCTCTGTGGTCTTCTTTCTTCTATCCTCCCCTTCCTACGCAATCCCAGCTGATGCACCGTTACACCATCCTTGGATGTAACGTACAGGTCCCCATTGTGCTATACTGTGGATAACCATTAACTTCTTCCCTAGCCATGACATAGATGCTTCTCAATTTGAAAGCCCTGCATGCACATCCTGACAAAAATATTGCTTCTAGTAAATATTTACAGCTGAAGAAGAAACATTTTAAATTTTTTATGGTTTGAGGTTTATTGGAATTGCTATCCTTACAGTTTTTACTGCATTAATTTATATACTGTTTAATAATCAAAATTACAAGCTCCACCTGCCATATATCGTCTTAGTAAATTTTCATATATTCAAAATACTTCTTTGTTTATAATGTATGAATTGAATTGAATTATGTTATTATTCATCTGTATGTTTTATGTTTTTTCATAGGCAGATGAACTATTGTATGTAGAAATGTAACACAAATATAATTTTAGAACATTTCTCTAGATTTGTAATCCCTCCTAGAAAAAAATATTTATGTGTGTGTTTTATAGAATAGAGAACAGGAAAAATATTAATAATAATTTCTAGTTATATTTTTATATATATATTGAGATATATAAAAGTTTTCATATTTGTAAAGAATGTTAGCTAATGTGTGTTACTTTAATTTGTAACGGCCTGTGATAAGGTGCAGATATCTCAGAAATGAAAGCAGAGGCTAACAAACTTTTCTTGTAAAGGTGAGAAATACTTCTCAAAATTTAAACAAACTGCTTAATCTTGGCTAGATCACTGACAGTAATTTCTTATTAATAATACAGATTATTACAGAGGAAAAGTTTTGTCCTTACCAATCATTTTCTTGCAGGAAACGATGAACCCTGGCTGGTCGCTGGATTACCTGGAAGACTCAGGCAGAGCACACAGCAGTCTCTGGTCATTGATTCATTGGGTTTTTCTTTACATGTGAGCTAGTAACAAATGTTTTACAAATGCGTTGACCACCACATTTCTTTTCCAATGGTTGCAGGCAGTGATTCCAATATTCTTTTTGTTACTGCTCTCATCTATATGACTACTAGCAGGAAAATATATATTTTGTCTATTTGAAGTATTTTCTTGGAATTCTTAAAAACATTTTGTCCTTTTTTATTTTCATAGTAAAACTATTATGTATTTAATTTTTAAAAAACGTTGACATTTTAAGTCAAATTTTTATTTCAGAGAAATATTCAAAGGTGTTGAAAAAGCAAACATCTTAAAGGTTTCTTCTTGAACAAAATGACAAATCTTAATTGACTAGTGAACATGAAACCAGAAGGCAATAGCCAGTGTATGATTCACATTACACGTGATCATTTTCCTTCCAAAATTGTCTTTCAGAACAGCAGTCTATGCACGTGTTGGTTTGTGTTACCTAAGTGTAGGTGACATTTCAAATAGCCAGATATGTAAGCATAATCTGCACTGTCATTCAGGCACAATGTTCACAGATTTCATTCAGAATTTATTATCTGCACATATTTGTGATGACTGGAATACCATTAGTTCACATTTCAAAGAATATGAAGATAGTATTGTATGGGAAGTATATAGGCATGTGTTTTTTCATTCTGAGCTGCAATTTCTCTGATCTCGTCTGAGTCCGTTCTGTTTGTTTATGTATGTGCATATGCTGGTATACATATGTAAGTTTGTATGTATACATGAATGCCACAAACACACAAAATTTGCCATACAAATGAATGAAAATAGGTGGTTCCAATACAGATGGATTTCAGGGGGTTTTTTAGTATGGTCTATTTGATGATTAGCTGCTTCAGTTTCTCTTTTAGATGACAGCTGCCTCAAAACTCTGAGAATTCTGGTTGAAAGAGGTAAATTCTATTTACTTGATTCCTGGACCAGAAATGTTTCTGGAGTTTTTTGTTAGAGATGATGTGTCAGAAAAAAATAGTTAATTGGTGGTGGTGTAGGTGGTGTACTTGATGTTTGACCAGAAGCACTTGTAATTAGAAATACCATCTTCAGTACGTGTTTGTGTCTCTGTACTTATATGAAGATTCAGGTGACTGCAAACTGTGTGAGGTACTCAATGACATTTTTGCCTTGGTCTTCATTCACAGGTGCTCCAGCCACACCATCCATGTTGCAGAAGGCAAAGGCAGGGACTGGGAAAATGAAGAACCTCCCATTGTAGGAGAAGATCAGGTCTGAGACTGTCTAAGGAACCTGAAGGTGTACAAGTCCATGGGTCGTGATGAGATCCATCTGCAGGTACCGAGGGAACTGGTGGAAGAAGTGGCTAAGCTACTATCCCTCATATTTGAGAATTTGTCACAGTCCAGTGAAATTCCCAAGGACTGGGAAAGGGGAAACATAACTCCCGTATTTAAAAAGGGAAATAAAGAAGACCCGAGGAACTACAGGCCAGTCAGTCTCACCTTAGTGCCTGGCAAGATCATGGAACAAATCCTTCTGGAAGCTATGCTAAGGCACATGGAAAATAAGGAGGTGACTGGTGACAGTGAACATGGCTTCAGTAATGGCAAGTCAGGCCTGACAAATTTGGTGGCCTTACAGTGCTGATGGATCAGGGCAGAGTGACCGATATCATCTACCTGGACTTGTGCAAAGCATTTGACACTGTCCCACATAACATCCTTGTCTCTAAACTGGAGAGGCATGGATTTGACAGGTGAACCACCCAGTGGATAACGAATTGGCTGGATGATCAATGATGAGTAGCATTCCTCAGGGCTCTGTACTGGATCCAGTGGTGTTCAATGTCTTTGTGGACAGTGGGATCAAACGCATCCTCAGCAAATTTGCCAACCATATCAAGCTGAGTGATGTGGTCAACATGCTAGAGGGAAGGGATGCCATCCAGAGGGATCTGGGCAGGCTGGAGCGATGGGCTGAGGCCAACTGTATGAGGTTCAACAGGGCTCAGTGCCAGGTCCTGTCCTTGGTCACAGCAGCCCCACACAGCGCTACAGGCTGGGGCAGAGCGGCTGGAAAGGGCCTGGTGGGAAAGGGCCTGGGGGTGCTGGTCCACAGCCGGCTGGGCGTGAGCCAGCAGTGTGCCCAGGTGGCCGAGGCGGCCAGCAGCACCCTGGCTGGTACCAGACACGGTGTGGCCAGCAGGACCAGGGCAGCGATGGTCCCCCTGTACTGGGCACTGGTGAGGCCGCACCTCGAACGCTGTGTTCAGGTTTGGGCCCCTCACTGCAAGAGGGACGCTGAGGTGCTGCAGCGTGGCCAGAGTGGGCAGCGAGGCTGGTGCAGGGTCTGGGGCACAAGGCTGATGGGGAGCGGCTGAGGGAACTGGGGCGGTTTAGCCTGGAGAGGAGGAGACTCAGAGGGGACCTTATTGTTCTCTACAGCTGCCTGGATGGAGGCTGTAGGCAGGTGGGGGCAGGTCTCTTCTCCCATAGAAGTGACAGGACCAAAAGGAAACAGCCTCAAGTCGCACCAGGGGAGGTTTATATCGGATATTTCACTGAAAGGCTGGTGAAGCATTGAACAGGCTGCCCAGGGAGGCGGTAGAATCACCATTCCTGGAGGTGTTTAAAAAATGTGTGGATGTGGTACTTAGTGACAGGGTTAGGGTTTAGTGTTGGACTCAGCAGTCCTGGGTTAATGGTTGGACTCAATGATCTGAAAGGTTTTTTCCAACCTAAATGATTCTATGATTCTGTCCATTGAAAGAATTCATATGAATGTAGTCATTAGAATTGGTTTTAATTTATCAGTTATTATTTACACTTTTACACTTATGTTTTCTGTGGAATTCTTTAAATTATTAATTTCCAACTCTATTTCTATTGAAAAACAGATAAATTTTCTTTTGTCTTATTAACTGACATATTGTCACTTTCTAATGTTATTCCTTGAGTTATGATAAGTGAACAAAATTGAGTACTTAGACATAATAATGTATTTTGATGATCAGTACCTATTATAAAAATCTGAATTAAAAACAAGCTCTTAGAACTTTCTGCATGACGCGTGGGCTTTGCTGTATAGTCTACATTCATGTTAAAATAGCAATTAAAGTTATACCACCATCCTACCCCGCCCCTGCATATGAGAATGGTATCTGTATCCCAAGCTGTGGGTTATGCTGGAGACGGACTGATAAATTCCTCATTGCCAGTTATGTTTCCTAAGTTCCTAGATGCTGTGTTTTGAATTACAGTCATTGCTTTCACTTTTTAAATTATTGTATAAAACCCAAATCTTTTGCAAAACCCAAAACCTTGTTAGAGTTCTGTTCCTGTCCTTGTATAAATATAATGAAATAAATTTAATTTTAAGATTTACAAGATACAGCTGCTTCGTTTTCTGTTTAATTAGTTTGAAATAAAATCTGGAAGAATAGCTGGTCTGATGCATTGTCATATATGCTTCTTTACAGTAACTGGTTTTGGACTGTTTTGGTGGGGTTTTGTTTTGGTTTTTTTCTTGCTGCTTAAGCTGTCTGCATAGAATCCTGACCCTGCTGAAGTAGTGGCAAGGTTCTTAACAGACCTATGAATCATCTTGCATTTAAATGGAATGGTTCAAGTTCAGTTACTGAATGCATACAATTACCACAGATGAGCTGTTAGAAGTAGTTACCACTGCTTGCCATTATAGGAAATGGGAATTGCAAAGGAAGAGGGACTTCCTTTTCTTTATCTTAGTCATTGCTCCGTTTATATATTTTTAGATCACTTTCAAGAGATGTGCTACTTGACAATTTTTCTTCAAAATTTATTGGCACCCCACTGCCCTGAGAGAAAAGTAATAGCTCTTACATCTCTACTAGTAAATAAATGAGTGTGCCTGGGAGTGTTCCTAGGTACTGAAATCAATCCACCTGGCACAACACATCTGTGCAGTCTGACTGCATGCACATCCCATTTTGGGAACAGTCTCTGAACCATTCTAGCTGCCTGGGAATTGTTCAGAAAGTGCTAGTTAGAACAGGCCAAATCTGCGCCAAGAAATGGTCTAATAACAGTAGCAGAGCCAGCTGAATTATGGTATCTAGGAAGTAGCAGTGATACAATGAAGATGAGGAAAACTGTCCACAAGTCCAGCTTAAATAGCTGAAGTGTCTCTTCCTAACCTTGAAAGTTACACATTAAAATTCCCCTTTAGTTAATATTTTTTACAAAGCTTGCTACTATTCCCAGAGTTTTTCCCTTTCCCAGCTTATATATAATTTCCCTTTCTTTCCTTTGATTTTTCTAAAGCATGGAAAATTAAATTCAAACTTCATCAACTTTACTAGGATTCTGCATTTAATAGTTGTTTCTGGTTTTCCAAAAGTAAAGCTGCCCTAGCCCTTACAATGATGTGATGTGCAGGTCTCTGCCTATACAACCCATAAATATATTTTTAAAGATACATGAAAGAATATAAGGTTAATTTTTATTTTGTTTGTGGGTATCAGGGTGCACCTGCTGGTCAGCTTTTGCTAGGTCTGTCTGGAATGTGTGAAGCTCAGTTTCTGCACAAATGTCACTTTGGATGCAATTAAAAACCTCTGCAGTACCTGCAAAAGGTAAGTGCTGTCTTTCCAGAAAAATATATCCTTCAGTCTTTGGCAGCTGCAGCATTTCCTGTCAGTTCATCATAACTTATTGCAAATATGAAAGCATTATTATTCTCATTAAATACAAAATATATTTTAAAAGCCATTCACAACTAACTTCTAAAATGCAACCTGTCTGTCTTACCCTTACAGGTATTTATCTGCACTACAGATGTTGGAATCGTGCTATAGTAATTCATAACGTCTATTGTTAAATTATTTAATTTTACAGGTTGTACACCACTTTTTCAAAATTACAGCTCTCAAGGTCAGAATATTTTACAGCGTTATGATGTAGATACTTTAAGCAGTATCTCTAATACTATATAGTACAGAAATCCATGAGCGAATTTGTTTAGAAAAGACTATATTTTATTTAAATGCCATGATTTTAAAAAAGTTTATCATGAAAGTAAGAATTATTCTAAACATCTTTGATACTGTTGCAGTGAATCATATAACAAATAGTTGGTTAATTAAGAGCAAAACTTTTTCTGTTGTTCTGGGTTGCTTGTGAACAGTTACTCTTCCCCCCTCTCTCCAAATCCATTTATTCAAAATTATCCACCAGATCATCTTAGTTTTACTTTGACAGTTATCATTTAATGATGACTATTTGAAACTAGATCTGTCTTAATTTCTGCTGAAGACAGTCATATGATATACTTTTCCTCCCTGATCAGATAAGCGAATGTGATGGCACATTTGTGTTAACCCCCCCCCCCGCAGCAGTCAGCAGAGCACATTACGTTAATTGTCAAATAGCTATAAAGTGGTATGAAATATAATATGAATATATCTAAAAGGTTTTAGCCCCATGGTGTAGTCAGCTAAAGCACTTAGACCTTATCACAGCTAAAGCCTAACAATGCAGCTGAGTGAGTAGCAGTTCTTTGGGTTTCAGAAGTCATGTGCCTTAGGAGGATCAACTTTTTTGTATTTACTTGAAGTTTACTAATACATGAACATCAGTACACTCACTTTGTTAAAGATTTGTGAGCGAAACTGATACATGACAATTTGTGGAAGAAGTTTCACTGTAGAACAATAACAACACACTGTAAAGAGTTATATTTGTAGTCTTCTCTAGTTATGTAAATGTTGAAGATCTGCAAGATAATGCACATGTCTAGAGGGTATAGTAAGTCCGTTAATGGATTTGGGCTCATAAGAACATAATTTTTTTCTTTATGTTTTGGAGACAGGTGGGAGGGAACCTAGTTTTAATGACCTTTTAGAGAAGAGAACATCCAATAGAATTAATCTTTTTTTTTTTTCCTTCTGATCTTATACTGTGTTGCTGAGATTAACTGTCTTTTCTGTAATTGTATGATGAGAAAAGAGGATCTCTTAAATTGGTAGAAACTCTGGCAGATGTTTTTTCAAGTCTTTTTTCTAAGACTCTGAGAAAATCTCTCTGCCTTTCAATATTAACAAGAACAGTATTTTATTTCACATTCTAGAAGAATTAGTGTGGCTTTTTAACTTCGTGGGTTTTTTATTGTTTGTTTTACTTTTCAGCTCTGAGTCATGTAACCTTTAATCTCCTTTGGTTTAAAAAAACCAGGAATTTCCTTTAACACTTTCCTATTTAGAAGATTCTTGAGGGATGCTTCACTACACATTTCTTCTTGTCCAGCTCTCCATTTTTTTATTGCAATATTGTTTGGTCGCACATTTTAATAAATAATTATTTAATGTTTTTGAATGCACTTATTTTACTTCTCACATGACAGAGGCTTAAGTGGAGAAAGGTCAAATTAGTTGTGTTCCCATTTATTCAGCATTTCAATTTGAACTATTTTGAAAGTACTATATGCTCAGGAAGTAAATTCTAATAAGATTATAATCTCGAATGTTATTCTGACCTTTTATAAATAAAAAGGCCTACATGAGCCAGTTTTCTACCCTAGTAAAAACACCATAACTGTTCTCTGGCACTGAGGTCAGTGGGCATGGCAGTGTCCACTTCATTGTTATTAAATTGGATTTACCTTCCAAAATGGGGTGACCACATTAAAACTGACTTACCCTATCTCCTAAACAGTGTTCTTTAGGCCACAGAAATAATTTGGGAGATGCTAGTATTCCTGCATCCAATGCTGGGGGATAGTTCTAAATAATGTAACAGTGCAGGTGGTTGAGTTTCAATGCCTTTGCCTGAGATCTGGCACTTTTGAAATTATTAGTTGTAGTCAAAGGGACTAAGAGACACCTTTCAAACTGCTTCCAATGGGGCATTGACAAGTTCTGTTTTCCCCAGGAAAATTGCTCAAAAGCCTGAAGTTGTGAGCATGTCCAATAGCCCTGTGGGCACTGAGCAGCTCAACAGCCAAAATCTTGGAATCCAGAAATGAGACATTCTTCCCTCATTCTTTAAAGACCTGCTCTGATGTCAATATGCGGAGTTTGCCTAACATAAACAGGAGAAGGTTTCACATGATGAAACAGTCACAGCCACTTTTGCCCAAGATAAAACAGAAGGAAGTACTGATTACTTTTGTCTTCGTTATAGAGCAACCTGAAAGTAAGAGCATTACACAAAATCTTGGGAGATGGATTCAGTCTTCCTCTCTGTCTGAACAGTTTCAGATATTTCTTGTTCAATACAAGAAACCCTGTCCTTTAAACTGTCATTACAGTTGTTCAAGTGACTGATTAGATACCATTTAGCCAGAATCTGTGAACATAATATAAGATTTTTCAGACCAGACAGAGAGAAATGGAGGATGGATCAGTCCCAACTAGCGTAGGGAAATCTGGTGTCCAGAATCTGCTCCAAAGACCGTTTTGTCTAGTTATAAGGCACTGTAAAACACAGGTACTTGGAGCAGTGGCTTTAAGTAGCTGGATGCTCATCAACTCCATCACTGTCCCCACTAATTTTGTGGTTAGGATACTTGAATGAGGAAAAAGATAGGTAACATTAATTTACTTTAGGCAGGGCAGTGAATTAAACTTGATTCTCCTGCTTCTGGGGAAATGTTCCAACACACTGAGCGAGAAAGGGAGGTAGGAAGAGGGTGAAACAGTGATCTTCCTGTCTGCAGGGAAAACCTGGACCTCGCTGTATCATTGAAAGAGCTTTGACACCAGTCAAAGCTAATCCTAACTGGAAGGCGCTATGTCTGTTTGACCAAACATTGTTCACCTCTATCTTGAAAAGAACACATCAATACTCTGTCTTATGCATTGCTTATTGTTAACTAGATTTGCACATAGGAATTGCATTTTGAGATAGCCATTTCTTTAAGAACAGAGAAGGTTCATCAGTAGTTGTAATTTGCTTTTGACTATTAGAATTGGAAAAGGTATCAAACATAACAAAGGCTTATGTACCTACTAGCTTGTATATCTTTCAGTTAATAAAGATGCTACCTTAAACTAGAAAGCATATTTTCCTTCTCTCTTTAGAATATTTTTTCCATTACGGCACTACCAGTGGCTCTTTTCATGGCTTCTGTGGGAAACTTAGGAGCCTGATCAATATGGATTTCACCATCTGTGACCATGCATGAAGGAGTATATAGCTCATGATGAAATTCAAACTCTTAATAATGAACAATGTGTAACAATTTAATGCAATAAATGACTTGTCCATCAACATATTATTTCTCTGTGCACAGAAGAGAACTGTTTTTCTTTTCAGTTCTTTTCATGAATGGACTCAGAGAATTTTGCTTTAGATTAACTTTTTTACAGCTATGGAGAAAGAAATAATAAGAAATTAAGCAGTGATCTGGTGTTCCTTCCACAGAACAGCACAGTTACTTCCTGTTGTAGCAATCCAGCCTTACCACAAGAAAATAATGCAAAATGGATCTAGCAGCTTGGATTTCTTTGAGCCTAATGGGACTGAAAAGACAAGGGAAGGAAAGCCTCTGTTTTCTAGGGTGGTTGTGGAACTTTGCATGTCAGCCTCATTTGCCCTTCTGGTTTTGAGTAAGTGTTACTTCGATACCTGAAGGTGGAATTTAGGCTTTGGTGACTTCTTTTGCATATCACTCAGCCAATTCTGCATTTGTATTCTTGTCATTAAAAATCACAGTATTTGTTAGGATTCCTAACAAACACCTTAAAAATAGGACTGAATAAAAAAATGATGAAAATATGATGAAAAACGTTTCCTGTAAAAAATGAAATTTACAAGTATTTATTGGTAGCTGCTTATGTTATTCAAAACCATTACAGATTTTTAGAATTAGCAACATGACAGCATGTCTTTACAACAGTCTTTTTCTTATTTCTGGGGTTGGAATATGGTTGCTAGAGCAGCATGAGGATGACTGCTAATGCCTTCAAACTAGTTCCAGCAGGCATTATTGGTCATTTCAGCATCATGCTGGCTATTTTGTTGATCACACAGACAAGTTTTTAAAAAGGATGTCAAATGTCCATAACTCCCTTGCTGCCAATACTTAACAATTTCTGTAAAAGCACCTTGGTTACTTCACTGTTCTTTTATTAATGTTCCATTTTCTCTGTTGCAGGCTGAAGATGCTTCATCTGAATGGTTTCCACTTCAGCCATGGTCTGGAGTCCATTAAAGAAATCAATGAAACTGTAAAAGTCTTTCATAACCTCACTGCTAACATTTCAGTTGAATGAAAAATTTGGTGCATCCTGAGAGACGTTTTTGGCTTTTAAATGTATCTCTGCTTTGACAAAGAGCTTTTATGTCACTTTGTGTCTCATTTTTTTATAAAGTCAAAGCATAAAATTATGGGGTTTTTTGCAATATTATGCAAGTTTCTTTATTTCTTTGCTTTGGACTCAGTTTTAAAGATATAGGTTATGCCTTTTCCTCTTCAGAGGTTATAAAGATGTAATATATTGGAGAAGTACAGTCTACATAGATGCCTGTTAAAACACATTACCCTTAGTTTTTAACTGAAGAGAATAAGAGTGAGTCACATTCAGAAGCACTACAAATTATACAGCAGGGAATGAAAGTATGTAGCAACGATCTATATGCCAGACTTGGCATTTAAGTATGTGCACCTATCCTATATGCTTCACACAAGGTGCATGCCTGGACATAACTGAGTGAACAGCTGAAAATGCCATCAAAGTCACAAAAAAGTGCAAATGAAGGCACAGTAGAGAAAGGCAGGGAAGGGAAATGGAGGGGGGAAGGACCACTACCATGGCCCATCTGCTGGAGACCTCCCAGAGCCACTCCACTCTGCATGCCACCCTCTCACCATGTCCTTCACCTGCCTGCTTCCCTTCCTGATGGTAGGGGGAGGGTGAGGTTCATGAACAGGTATAGGTACAAAAGGAAGAGATGGAGCTCCAGATTGGATTGTGATGTTTTGAGATATACGGTGGCTTGCAGAGGTGGTAAAGTTTGTGTCAGTGAGTGGAGAAATTGAGTTAGGTTTAATTAATTAGTTTTCATGTTGCTGTGGCCAGTACTATACATGTGTGTAATATTGACTGTTTTCAATAAGATGTTTCTATATTACTGGTCAATTCTATCTTACTTTCCAAGTAAACTGCACAATTTGTGCTAAATTTGTTAAACTGTCCAAATGTAAAACAGACAAAGGTGAATAAGAGAGTTATTGCAACCATAGGGGAATCCATTCACATTCTTAATCGTATGTAATATTGGGAAGATTAGTTAATATATGCAATATATTAACTATATTAACTATAGGAAATAGATACTCTGTCTTCAGAGTAAGGTCTGAATAGTGTGCATTAAATTGTAAATAATGCCTAAGGCCACATACAATAATAAGGAGAAACAAACTACTGAACAATTCTTCCAGTTTATGTTCTATTTCTTAACTTCAAAATACTTGGTATTCCAAGCAAAAGTCTTCCTTTAGCATGTATGTAAGAGTCCTAAAACAGTATATAGAGAGGTATAGGAAGAAGGCTGCTATTTCAGGCATGGGATCTGCCTGGAGCACACCATTCCAACTTCTCTGCGCTTTTGCACAGTTCTGCAAAACTACTCTCAGAGACCACATGTATTCAAATAGTATTTAAAAGTTCTGTAGCTTATCCCACTAGCCAGCTCAGCTTCTCTGCTCCTGTGCGTCCTGGGGCAATGCACAGTCTTGATGTCATGTGGTGCCACACATAACCTGTCTCTTCTCATCGATCAGCTCCATTTAACCTCTGCCGCTGTAACAACATCAAAACCCACCTTTTCCCACTTAGTATAATAGGACACTTTAGTAGTGATACAATTAATCTCTTCTTGTTCCTGTGTTCTCTTAGGCCTCCTTGAAGTTCAGGAGCATGATTTTGCGCTCTGTTCTGCTTTTGCAGCCGAACAGATACTCTGGCCAGCTTGTCTGTTTCATGGCACAGGGAAGTAAAACAGAAAAACTGAAAATTGCACGTGGGGTCTATCAGTATCTGTAGTTTTGGTATCTTACTTAGGAATTTAGAACTTCTCCACACTACTAGACCACAGAAACAGTGCTTTGGTTTTATTAATTTAGAGCTGCATTTGAAGGGACAGGTCCTTCTAAGAATGGGCATAATTTCAGATAGAAATTTCAGAACAAACCACCGTTTTGCCATTGCCTGCTGGCAATCCTGCCCTGATGACTCACTCTTAGGTCTCATAAAATAAAAGCTCTTTTATTTATCTCTCTGCTGTTTTGTTGGGACCATTTGACTGAACCATGGCCTGCCAAGCAAACACTGGTTGCATGGCATTGTGTAACACTGCAGGCATCATCTCTTTTGCAGGATGTACCTATGGCACGGCAGTGCTAAATGACACACTATACCTCAAGCCGGTGCCTGAGATGTGCATGACAAAACTCCTGTAACAGTGGAAATAAGGGAGATACCAAAGAGGATACACAAGGGACTACCTGCATATAAAAGCAGAAATATGGCCTGTCTAGGCACTGCATTGGAAAATATTGCAAGACTTTTATATGGCTGGATTCAAAACTGAATATTAATGTGAAGATTTCCATTTGTTTTCAATCTTCCTTATTATTTACTTGTATCACATATAAACTTTTCAAAGAAAATAAAGATTCAGACCTTTGCAGCAGGATGGTCAAACCCCAAGCCATATTAAAACAGGATTGAATAGAAAAGTTTGTGAAAAGTTGATGTTAAATCTCAGAGAAAAATAAAAGATGTGTGCTGTATGTTCAAAGCCTATGCCCTCTGCTTAGCAGTCAAAAGTAGCCACTGCCACAAGAGAGACACACAACAGAGTGAAAAAGAGAGTGGGGAGGATAAGGATTATTGACAAACATAAATTCATAAACCTGCAGCCACAAGAGCAAATAAGAAGGTGACCACATTTGATTTGAGTGGGAACTCCCTGCTGGTCTTGTGAGACACATTCAGCCCTGGATGAGGGTCTTCCAAGTTCAGCTCAGGAGCTTCTCCATACTGAAAGCCAAATGTCCTCACTCATCTGAACAGAGAGCTGGTGTATGTAAGCAAGACAAGTTTGTTCCTTTTGATTGCTTCATCAGTGCTATAAGGGCTTCACGATACTCTTTGGGTACAAAAAATTGGTGGGCAAATGAGAAACCATGGAACAGAAAAAACACTTTTGTTAAATTAACTCTGCTTTACAAATACACTGGTTTCTGCTAGACTCAGAACATGAAGATGATACCACTTTGCTACTCTTAGTAGTTCTACAATTGTGTAATAGAAATGTAGTGACAAGAATGTGTAAAATAATAAATGGAAGTCCTTCAGATATCTGATATTTTAAAGCTAGAATTTATATTCCAAATTTCTTAACAGCTATACTTCTCTAGAATAAGATGGAATATTTCAGAAAAAAAATTATTGACTAGATTGTTGGCAGGATTATAGACTGAGTCTGTCTAAGCCTGAAAGGACAGCAATCAAAAACTGTAAAATAATGATAATTTCCTTTGAGGGCATTCCACACCTTTTAGGCAGAGGAGTATTTTAGAGTTCCCATTTTCAGTATGTGATTTATTCTGAGGAGAGGTCAGCTGCACTACCTGTGCTTTGCTGGATCACGTACTTAGCCCTGGGCTATGTTTCTGTCAATAAGGAAACACTGTTTTGATAGTTGGATTTGTATTCTGTTTAACTCTAGCACAGCTTTGGTATACATAATTTACATTTGCAGTTAGACATAAACAAGAATAAGTGCAGGGAAGTGGAAAAAAAAAAAAAAAAAGTTAAACCTTAACTGCTTCCAGTGAAGTTTGGGTTAGGTGTCCAACTCCTGTCAATATATATATATTATATAGAGAGCACTGAAAATCTGGCTCCTTTGGTTATTGATTTCAATGTAGCTTTCACATTTTCGGTTTAAACCGGTATTGTTACAATGTAATTTCTAAATTACTAGTGATGGGACAGCAGTGAGCGCGTACTCGGCAACATATAACTCCAAGATTACTCGTAGTCAGCAAGAATTAATCTAGTGAAACTTTGGGTCATGCTGGGATCTTTGTCGTCCGTGAACGTAACAAGTATTTTTGTTGTGCCGGACAACAGAGATGAGGTTTAACGCCTTACGGTGGCCGCACAGCGCTGGGGCTCCCCCCGAGCGCTGCAGGGGGCGGTACGCGTCTGCAACCTGCGCTGCTCCGAGGCCCGCGCTGGGCTGCGGGGCGCCGGGGGGACACCCTGCCCGGCGGCGGGGCGGCGGCGCAGCCCGGGGCAGGGGGCCGGCACCTGCCGGCGCCGGGTCGGGGCCCTCCTGCTGCCTCCCGGGGGCGCGGCGCGCCGGCCCCTGTGCCGCGGGCCGCCCGGCACGGCCCGGCGCCTGCCACAGCCGAGAGCCGCCACCTGCGGCCCGCCCCTCGCCTCCCGGCCGCGCCCGGCCCCGCGGGGCGCCGGGGCGGAGTAGGGCCCATCCCACCCCGCCGAGCCGGCGGCGCAGCTGTGCCCGAGCCACGTTCCGTCCCGTCCCGGCAGCGGGCAGAGCACCCGCGCCCCGGCCCTGGCCGATGGATCGCGAGGCGGCGGGGGACGAGCTGTCCCGCTTGCGCGCCCTCTTCTTGGCCTGCGACGCCAGCGGCTCGGGCCGCATCGAGCGGGAGGACTTCGCGGCGCTCTGCGCCGAGCTGCGGGTGCGGCCGGCCGAGGCCGAGGCCATCTTCCAGCGGCTCGACAGCGACCGCGACGGGGCCATCACCTTCCCGGAGTTCGCCCGTGGCTTCCGCGGCGCCACCCGGCGGCGGCCGCGCGGCGGCGGCGAGTCGGGGGGCGAGGAGGAGGAGGAGGCGGCGGCGGCATGGGCTGCCGCGGGGCTGGAGCAGCCGTGGAGGGACTTCGAGGTGCGGCTCGGGGACGAGGCGAGGTACATCCCCAGGTGAGGCTCGGGCCCGCCGGCGCCGCCGCTTGCACCCGCGCCGACCCCGGCGCGGCGGCGGTGGGAGCGGGGCCGCGGCCGCAGGGGACCGGGGCTGACCCTGCCGGCGCCCAGCCGCCCCCGCTGCCCCCCGGAGGCGGAGCGGGGTCCTGGCTGCAGCTTGCTGCCGGCGCTCATGCAATGTCGGAGTTCAGCCGGACCCCTCGCTCGCTGAACTTAACTTGCGGGTGTACGGGGCCGTCCCCACAGCTCCTTCCCGGTTTTGGGGGTTTCCAGCTCTTTTTCCAGGGTGCAGCCTCTTGCTCGCTTCCTCAGCGCGGCCGTGCCGGGGACCCACCCACGTGGGAAAAGTCCGGCCGGTGGGACCCACGGGACGCCAAGTGTGGCCAGTTCCGTGAATGACACTTTTGCTGCCCGCATGCAGCTCTCGTGCACCCTTGTCCTCCTTTTCCTGGCGGAGGCAGACCAAGCCACCCCTCTGCCCGCAGGTTAGCCGTGTGCCGAGGCTCGGCTCCGGGCGGAGGAGCTGGCCGAGCCCGTGGGGGTCTTTGCCCTCCCAGTCAGCGGGGTGAAGAGAACTGATGGCGGCTTGGTTTGGGATGGAACCGGATTACCACGGGTCTGTCAGTACCGAGCTGGTTCCAGTTCACAGAGGCACATTTTGGTCGTTTGGAATAATCTATGCAAAGATTACTGATAGCACTAAAGGTACTCTAAATCGATATGAAAATGTTGGCCATAAAAAGTACAGAGTGATTCTGCTTCGTGTAGAAGTTGTAACTTAAGATGGAAAACAAACAATCCGAGTTTAAGGGCTTGGGAGCTAACTGAGAGGCTGTTGATAAAACCTCATACGTGAGTATATCCAGAGAGACTGTCTAAAGTTGCAGCCGATCCTGGCTATGAGGTATACGGAAGCTAATAAAGAGCGCACTAGTTTTGGTGTGATTTTTGTAACAATTGAGTTGAACGTGCAATATGTTGTTTTACAAGAGCATGTATTAAATCTTTGGCAAATTGTTATCACACCAGTCTCCATATAGTGCACCTTCAGTTCTTATTTACCCCAATAATCTGGTTCTAGCCACTTTGAAAAAATGAGTTCAGATTGTGAGATGAAAAGTTTCTTCAGAGAAATTTTCAGTTACTCAACCTGCTACTCATGCACAACTGGATTAAACTGTTCTTTTCTCTTTGGGCTGGAAGGATAAGAAACATTGGTTAGTCTTACTGGATTGCTCCATTTCAGGCATATCAGTAACTTCATGCAGGTCTCTCTTACCTAGTTCATGACGCCTTCCTTGCTACATATTTGCTTCCTAGAGGAAGAGAACAACAAAAGTGCTGTTTGAAAACTTGCAGAAGCAATTAGTAACTTAACCTAAACCTAACAGAAACTCAACAGGAGATGGAAAAAACCTGACTCATAAAGAGTAGTGGCTTGTGAAAGCATCCTTTTGGTAATAAGCCTATCTCAGTATCTTGGTTTACTATGTTGTAGCAGCAGTTTGATATAGTCCAGTTGTTTGTCTAAGAGGGTGGTAGGAAGGAATGGAAATAGCTTTCATGGGCTTGACAGTGCAGACGTGTCCTTTAGTTTTGTTAAATTCATTATGACACAATGTCATTTGATGAATTTCTTATGTATAAAAATTGCAAACAGACCTAGATTTTGATAGCTAAATACATGTGTATCAGGTGGGCAGTAACTTGATGTAAATGCTTCCTATTCATGTTCAGCTTTATAAATAGCTTTGAACATCCTTTGTAGTTGGCTGTATTTATTAGGTGTGTGCCAACGTCAGCTGAAGAACAGTGTGCCCTTTGTTTTCTTGTTCTTTTTCCTGTCCTGAAGTGCTAGTAGCAGATCTGTGTTAAAGCTAAACTTTTTTCCATTTGTGGCCCGCATGTCTTTTTGTTGAAATGTATGTGTAAGTTTTCTTTCATGTGAGTTGTCCCACTGAAATTATTAGGACCACTTGTGTAAGTAATTAATTTATTGTAATTGTTTGAGGAGTCTGGGCATAGGAGAGTTTTTAAGCAACAGAATGTAGCAAAGCCATGTAAAGTACAAGGGGTACTTCAAAAAAGTTATGTGTCTTTTTATTTAAGTTGTTTTAATTTTTTTTTTAGTTGCTTATCAGTTTAGGTGTTGTTTTTTTTTTTTTTTTCTCCAGGAAAGGCAGTACTTTTTGAAAAACAGATTTAGTTTGGAACATACCTGCATCTTCAATACTCTAAAACAGTTGGTTTATTACTTTTTATATGTTTGCTGTAACATTGGTATCGAAAACCATGAGAAAAGTGATTACAAAGAAGAAACTCCTCAAACGTAGATAAATGGAGTTTGTTGTCCATATTTTTAATCTCGATCCTGTGTGCTTTTTATCTCAATCATTTTGGGGTCCAGTCCCTCAAAACGCTATACCTTCTGACCCCCGTCTAGCAAAACACTGGCACATGTGCTTTGATGCTATTGTGATTTATATAGTAAGAAACAAGGCATTATCAGGTGGAAGTAGCGAGCTAAAACCAGGGCTGAAGTCAGGAGAAAACGACTCAGTAAACGCCTGTGGTCTCTATCATTCCTGGGCATGATGGAGCACCCATGGAAGCCAAGGGGAAATTTTTCACTGATACCAATACACACGGTTCAGCCTCTGTGTTTCTGTGACTGAGTCTCAATAACGGGGTGTGAACACAGTAACAGATCAATGTCCTGACCCAGTCCTCAATGTAGTAGCAGACATGAGATGCCACATTGTTTACTGCCAGGTACTGCCTTGTTCCAGATACTAAAATAAGCATATGCTACAGTAAGCATATTTTGAATTTAATTAGTTTTAAAAAACATAGTGTTACTATGGGATGGATCCTGCCTCTCTGTAGTTTGGTGTATCAGCTGTACAGTTCAGTTAGCTTACACTTTAAATCATCTGAGTCTGTACTGGAGCTGTGGCTGTATTTGTTACAGGTAAACAGGAAGAGTAACATCAGAGAGTTTTTTTTCAGCCTTGCTCCTTCCCTCTCCATTTGAACAGATTTTTGGGACTGAATTCAGTTAGATCTCATGGTAAGGTGGTCACTGTGTCTTAGTCTTTACTTTGCTCAGTGGGCAATTGTGCCTGTAACACAAAACAAATGGGAGCTCTTTCCAGGTTGATGACCTAATGTGTGAAGTCAGATTTTAGTGGAATTGTGTAGAGGGTTTGTTTTCTTTTGGGGGGCATGCATTTCATTTGAAAGGCAGATAACTTTCTGTGTTATTATATTCAGTCAGGTATAATGAGTAATTAAACACAAAAGGTTGAATACCTTTGGTTTATATCTATTGAATTGGCAACTGGAGTATACCTGTGTAAGCCATGGGAGATCTGCTTTACTGAGAACTCAGGCATGCTAGTTAGTTTGTTCTGCTAAGAAGTATTTGCAATGGTACAGGAGTAAACAAAAAAAGTTAAGAAACTTACTGATTTGGTGCTCTAGGCATTGAGAGCTCCTGTACCGCCTGCATTGGAAGGGTTTACCCCTTGGCTGTGTTACTGGGTGTTGCGTTCTTTTTTAGTATGTGGCCAAACTCAGATCTCTTTGGATTTCAGTGGTAAGATTGGAAGGTTCCCTCCACATGCGTGTGGGAAAGCCTCCTAATGGCAATGCTTTTCTGTTCCTTAGCTTGAACAGGCAATGATCCAACATCCACTGACAAGAGAAAACCTGTATTTATGAATGCTACAACAGTTATCTGTGTCTGTAAATTACAAGCAAAAAACTTCGCAGAAAACAGATTTTGAAATTTTAATGTCAAAGTCCTTCAAGCAGAAAAAACAAAGACTTGGGACTGTGTGTGCTGTGTCCATTCATGTGTAGTGTGGGATCACTCTGGGGTAAACTGAGTCTCTTTGAACCCTGCCAGGCAATTTTTTGTGTGATGTTTGGCAGATTGGATAATCTGATTGGAAAATGAAGTAAATTAGATTGAGAACAAATGGGGGGATGAAACTGGAGGAGAAAGTTTGTATCCCTATTTTGAATTAAATTCTTCTGCTTCTGAGGGTCCTCAATACTTCATTGCTTTGCTTTTTAGTTTTGGAGTCTGACTTACTTGTGTGCCTTGTACTTGGGGCCAAGCTGACTGTTCATTGGACTCCAATTTCGGTGCTGCCAGACTATGAGATTTTATGCATTATGCAATTCCAAGGTCTCATGATGTGATTATGGTAACAGTTCAGGTTCAGTCATGTCATCTGGAGCTGTATAGAAAATGTGGATCTGGGGGACATGATAGAATGAGAAGAGTGCTGTTTTTAACATGAGCTACTTAAAGTGTGAAGACAGGTGATGCTCCTGGGGTATACCGCCGTGCTACAGCAAAGGAGAAGGGTTTTGCTGCATAAAAAAAATGTCCAAACCTGTTGTACTCTTGCTGTCATAAGCTAGGATGGATTTTTACCAAAGTCAATACAGAGCACAGCATCATGCTGTGTTAGTGGTTTGCTTACTTCCAAGAGATGACGAGCCATGATACCAGCACTGGAGAGATTTCCTTGGAAGCTGAAGCATGTTCCCTGGAGAGGGGATGAAGGCAAAGGCTGAGGAAAAACAAATGCCAGGTCCCCCTTTGTCACAGTGTTGGAGAGGGGATCTCTGCTGTGAGAATTATGTCTTTTGATACATCACATGACAGGGGTTATGTCAAATGTGCTCTGCTGGAGGTTAAGATGGATGCCTTTCTGTGAGCTAGGAGACTTTCTGAGCTACCTTAGATTTTACTGCTCTTTTGTTTTTTTTTTTGCTTTAATGAGAACATCTGTGCTAGATAACTTAAGCACTGTAGCATTTATTTTCCTGGTATTTTCATGTCACATGATCATTTGTCATAAGGTATCATTTGGAGCATTCTCCTTTTCCACAGACTTCATTTTTTCCTCCCTGTCCCACAGTCTTTTCCACCTCTGCTCCACTGGCTCCAAATCACACCTCTCTCTTTAGGAAGGGAACTGTACTTATTCGTTGGAAACATTAAAAATCCTTTCCCTGGGAATCAGCCCTTGCCTAGGCTCTCTCATCTGGGCATTGCAGATCTGTTCTTCTTTCAATGCAGCCTGTTTCTGAAGGGACAGATACAGAAAAAGAAAAGGTAGTATTAAAGAAACCCATCGTGCTTCAGGTTGAGGCACACCTTGAATTTTACACCGTATTAAGATTTAGTGTAATCTATTTTTCCTCAATGCATTTAATCTAGGAGAAAGTGTTAGACACTCAGCTGTGACCAAAGTACGTCCTTTCCACTTTGAAACAGTTTTGGTCGATCCTCTCCGGTGGCCGATATGGTGGAATATCCAATGTGCCTGCTTTTCAATAAAAGGTTTTTCTCTGTCTCTTAGTGGCATACATAGGCTATTGGTCTTACACTCTGTCCATGTGAGGACAGTGATCAGATGCATAATGCTTCTCTTGCTTTGACCACCCAGCTCAGATCTTCCCATCTTGGACCACCTTATACTTTGTCCCTTCATGCCTGTACCAGAACAGAGCAGCAAGAAGTCTTGAGAGTAAAGCTCACCTACACTGGGAAGATACTATTAGAACAGTGTTGTAAAACTCAGGAACTGGGAGTATATTATCAGCATGAAAACAAATTTTAAGCATAGTGATGGTTATCTTTGCTTTTACCTGCACCTACAAAATACATACGGTATTTTTCCAGAGCTTGAAAGACTTCTGGGTCAAGAAAACAAAGAGAAAGTGTTTGGGGACCTTAAGTCTGTAGGTAAGAACATGGATAACAAAGAAGATAGAAGTGAAGACAAAGGTCACTAATTGGTAAGGGATAGTGTTGAGAAAGATATGCATGTATGCAGAAGGACCTACAAAACCTTTCTGGCTGGTGAATGCTTTGGTCTGGTTTTCTTGCCTTTCAAGACAACCCTTGTCTAGCTAAGCCTGACATCCCATGTGCAGCTCCCACCTAAGTGAGCTTTTACTTTGTTTTGCTGCTTTGTGCTCCCCAGAGTGCTCTGCACAGGAGGCCCTGAAATAGTGCTGGTCAACTGGTTAGTCTCCACCTTCCTAAAGCAGACCCAAGTAAACACACACAAAATAGCAATGGAAGAAACACTGAATCTTCACCATGTGAATGACAAGTGGTATTATAACATCACTGACATCTTTGATTTCTTCCAGTTTTCCACTGGCTTATTGCACTTTGTACATCTTTGGTGGAAAACTCTACTGAAAATACTACCCTTGGGGTCAGACTAAGGGGCCCATGTAACATAGCATTCTCTCTCTGGCAGGTACATAGGGAACATGTAAGATACTGAGCAACTGTAGAGTTATTCTTTGACAAATTCTGTCAACTCCCTCTGAGCTGCATTCAGAGTGTGGATCATTAGGCAAATGGTCACTGTACATTCAGCAAACAAAAATAGTGCTGTGAATTGTTATGAAGCAGCATAGTTCTGTGGGTTAAATGAAATATGCCACTTGATATAATCTAAGTGTCTGTTATCTCTAATCCCAATGCTGGTTTTTTCTTTTCTTTTTTAACACCCCCCCACCCCCCCCACCTCTCTTCTTGTATTCGACCACGGTACTTTAAATCTATCATACTACAAATTGTGTTATCATCAGGGCAGTTTTATTTTTGTTCTGTAATTCTCTCAGGAACTCTCTGAAACTATGTGTATACAGTAACTTTGCTTAAGTTAACTTGTGAAGTGCAAATATTGACTAATTACACTTACTAATTGTACAGACAGCTTACATTATAAAACCTTGGAGATGAGGTAGGGTAAAGCCAGAACAGTACTTGGCCAGAATACTATATTTGTTTGGATTCTAGTGTTTTGTCTGTACTTTGTAGAAGCAGCAGAAAGGCATGTATGGTAGATAGGGTAACCATAGTGCCAGATGGTCCCAAGGGACAGTTTCTTTCATATCCTATATAAAAAAATGCTCTTTCTATGCATTAGTTTTTGTCAATGCCTACAGTTGTGTTAGTGTGGAGCTTAAAGGGGTGCAGCTAAATCCATTTAAAAGCGATTTTAAGGAAGACCAGTTTTAAATGGCAAACCTGAGCATTTCTGATTCATTTTGCTGAAACTGAAGCAGGAGCATTCTAGTTACCTTTTTGTCCAGAAAAAGGACAGACTATTCAGAGTTCAGGAGTAAGCTTGGTGAAATCCATTTGTGAAACCTTTCTTGATAAGTAATTTTGAGTAACTAATGAATTTGCAGAAAGAAATAGAACGGGAGACAAACAAACAAATTGGGCAATATTCACTGAAATTAATCTATCCTGCTGCAGTAGTGTCACTGATACTTACCAAAGCATGTGAAAACCGAGGAGTGATGAAAAATATGGAAAGAGACAATTCAGAACAATTCCCCTCATAATAATGAAATAGTTATGGCATGTTCATATAGAGTGTATATAGTTACATCCTTCTAAAATACTGTGTATCTATAAAATATTATCACTGTGCTTGCTGCTAATTCATCACGGATACTTGGAGTGATTAAATCAATGGCAGTCTTCCCAATTAATGAAAGTATATTGCAAAGGCATAAGTGATTAAGCCGAGTCCCATCAATTTTGTGGCATGCCTTTTATTTCTCCTCTGTTTTTTTTGTTGCTGCAGTAGTTGTTGAGTCATGTTTTTAATTAAGATTTCCCGTAAAGTTGCCATAGGAGCACTCAGGTGTCACTGAGAATTTCAGTGGCTGATTATAATCTAAAAAAACCTTCCAGGCCCTTTCCAGAATCCTGCACAACTGTGGTTGTGTGGGTATAGTTTTGCTTCTTAAGCCTAAGTACTGACTAATAAAACTGGGTCACTGAGATATTTTGAATCCATCTGGATGGTAGCTGGTCACTGGACTAAGGATGAATAATAAATATGAACAGGCTTTTTTGTATCACAGAGGGAGAATACACTCACAATAATTACATTGTGCTTCTGACTAGTGCATCTTAAAGCAGACTTAGCTGTATGGCAGAGGTTCAGCAGAGATACTGATTTCTATTTTCAGTTCTGGTATGTCTATTTGCATACACTTAGAAAAGAAGCTGCAAGAGGGAGTGGCTGTAGCATTATTGTAAAGAGAATGAAAGTTGCAGAAATACATTACGATATTTCATTGCAAATGTCTTCTGCTCCTGGCAAAAAATACAGTAAGGAAAGGCCAGACTAATTGATTTTCTAATCCTATCAGCATAAGATACTGTATCTTCAGTTTTGCTACTTCTTTAATAATCTGTATGGTAGGAAGCCTCTGGTGTTAACATTATAAATGTGCTATTTTTGAACACAGGATTTGTAGTATAGTTTGAAGTTTGTAGTGTCATGGATATAGCTTGGTTTGATTTAAAGGCGGCATCTGATTAATCCTGCACAAGATAGGGTGAGAAAGAGTGAGTACCAATATAACCCTATAACAGGGGTCCTCAAACTACAGCCCGCGGGTGGATACGGCCCGCCAGGGTCCTCAATCCGGCCCCCGGTATTTACAGACCCTCCTGCCCCCCCCCCCCCTCCCCCCACCGGGGGTTGGGGGGGGAAACCAAGCAGCCGCAGATGGCTGCCTGCCACTGCATCCGCGCGCCAGCCCCCTGGTTAAAAAGTTTGAGGACCCCTGCCCTATAATTTTATGAAAAAGTTATGTAGGTCCTTAAAGATCCAGTGTGACTTATGTTTTGGAAGAGAATCAGGAGAACATTTGCTCATATAACGAATATTTTATGTTAGTATCAAGTAACAAGTAATTTTCCTACTGTTTGCTTGCTTTCTAGGGAACAAGGTTATTACTAAGCATCTTGTTAGTGAAATTTAAAGGAAAAATAAAGAAAGTTTCAGAACACAGATTTCATGTTTGTATTTCATAGTTCTAAAAATCATATATGTTGAGCTAGTTTGTGCTGAATTTATCTGCCTTGGAAGATTGGTAAACTGTCCATCTCACTGTGTCTAGTGCCATTTCTATTTTACATGTGACTTATTTAAAGGACATTGTGTGTATTCACACTGAAGAGGTGACATTCTTCAGCAGCTAATTCTGGGTATGCACAGTATTTACGTCTATCTAAAATTTGAAATAATCTGGAATAGTTTATTGGCTGTTTTGGTGAGCAGTTTGCAGCTCTGAAGGACAACTGCTGAAGTGCTAGGAATTTATGAAATGCAGCATGGGTTACCAGCTATCGAAAATAAATAGAATTTCAAATGAAGAGACTACATTTTGTAATGTCTGAAGTACAGCCAGGCTCTAGCTTCAGGCCTACCCAACATTAATGGAAGTGTGGTAGGGATTCAAGATGGTAACACCTTGAGATACTGAATTTGTTGTTTGTCTGTCTGTGTGTCCTTGGAAGTCAGTGTTTAAGTTCTACAAATCTGCTGTATCCATCTGTTGAATCCAAACCTCAGACTTACTTTGCGATACATGGTACTATCAAAACTGTTCCAAAAATCTGTTGTGCAGTAAACCCTTTCATGCAGAAATCTCACATTTGTGTGTTGTAATAGTACAGAGTGAAAGGAAGGCAGTTTTAAAGTGTACAATCTTATTTTTACTTTTTGTTTTTTCCTAGTTTTAAATTTCTGATGGTGCTGATAATGTCAGTGTTGTTCTAGTGCAAAATTACTGCTAAGGAAAATGTCCTTAACAGTTTTTAAAATGTGAATTATTAGTTGAGTAAACATACATTTGGGGAGTTCTTTAATGATATACTATTTATACACAGTTTGTAGCATCTGATGACCAGGTAAGGCTGTGCATTATTGTGACTGTTCACAAACCTTGACATTACTCTTGACTTAAAACATGTTTTGAAAAAGAAATTGTGTGCATACACTGGAAAATATTCAGAGCACTACATTAACTTTAACTTAACTTCTGGAAACACTGAATATAGCTAAACCATTAGTCTTGTAAAGGAAGCCCTTTGCAAGACAGAAACACGTAGGTATCCAGAAATGCCCCTGGCATCGATAAATCTGTATTTCTTTGTGCTGCTGTTATGTTTCTGTATATTGAAATGGATTTCAGCATTTCAGCTGGAAACAGACCTTACAGTGTCTTGAAATACTTCAGTTGATTAAAATGGGAATCTGAGCTATAGTAACAATTACGATACTATTGTAAATAAAACAAGTTATACCTTCAGTCGGGAAATCGCATAGAAGGAGCAGAGTGCTGCAGTACTGATAATCATAGTTGTGGAATTGCTTCAAGTGGGAAAAAATGCACAGAGTATATACTGATTGTTGATACCGTGCCCATGGTGAAGGTAATAAGTAGCACTGCCTCCACAGAAGATAGGAAAGCATCAGCTAACAAACAAGGAGGGTCATTAAATCAGAGTTTAAGCTTTCCTTTAACAACAAAAAGAGGTCATGTATTCGTGATATGTTAGATATGGTTTAGACTAGAACTTGCAAAACGTTATTTTTGTTTGTATTTCTGCCATTGATACGCTGTATTTCCCTCTTACTGGCCTGTTCCTCCACCTTTCTAGACCTTCTCTTCCCTTTTCCTTTTTTTTCTGTTTAATTTTTAAGTTCTTGAATACCTCGTGTTCTGGTATATAGTCTATGTGGCAATCAGCTTCAGTTTTCCTTGGGACTGCTAAATTCTGTTGTGGAATTTTCTCTGGTATATTGTTATGGTAATCCAGGTATTGGAACCTAGCTGTCACATAATGCAAAGGGTTGCATGACATTACTAGTGGTATGACCAGAAATCAGTGCTTTTTATGTAGTAACCTGTGTAATAATGCTTTGATGCATATGCTGTTCTTTGTTTTAGTGTCTTGTCAAGATTCTTTGCTTTGACAATTAAAACTGTATACAGCCTATGTAAATTTCCAGATCAAATGGAAACTGGAATATACTATGCCTCTATTGGGGCAGCTTTTAAGAAGCAGTATACATTTCAGGATTTCAGGAGGGTTTTTGATAACTAAAGGATCTACAGAAACTTTTTTTTTTCTTTCTGCTGTACAAGATACAGCTGTTATCTTTCATGTGAGAATCATATACAGGATTTACTTCTTAAAACAATGGACTTTTTGGGGTATAAAGCAGGGCTGGCATTATGAAGAGTACAGTTGTCTGGACCAGAATAATTTGTCTTAAACCGAAGAGCTGTACTCTCATTTTCCCCTACAGCTGTGCCCCTGCCGTGCACTGATACAAGAGAGGTAAATACTACTCAAGTCCAACAACATACCTCCTTTCATGAAGGAGGTATGATCACCTCCCTCTGCCCCCTTTAAACAACCTTTATAACGTAGGTTGTTGATATTCATACCCATTTTCATTTCTTATGAAGTTGTAAACTTTTTCACAAGTTACGATTAACATTAGAGCCACCAACAAACTTGATATGCATTATAAGTTGGTCCAGCGGCATGCTTTTCAATACACCATGAACAGAAGTACAAAAATTTACTTGAGTTAAAAAGTTTCTTCAGCAGCAGCTAAAGTAGAGAAGCAGGAGGGGTAAACATAATTTAGAATTGTTCCAAGTGAGTGCATTAAAATGGTATCTCTCTTTTCAGACAAGAGCAGGTCAGTGTTCTGTATCAGAACATACACATAGTGGAACCAAGATTGATCCAGCCATATGAACATGTCATTAAGAACTTCATTCGAGAGATCAAACTTCAAAGCACAGAGATGGAAACTTTGGCCAGTGCGGTAAAAAGGTATAGTGAGTCATGTTTCTGTTTCAGTTATGCAGTTACTTTTTCTCTATCACACTTTGTTGGATTAAACTACTGGGAGTTAATGCCAAAATATGTCATGTGGAGTATTTCCATAAACTGAGTTCAGCATGCACATGTCAGCATGCACACACATGTGCATAGCACATACAGCAGCTTTTAAATGATTCCCTGATCATATTTTGGGTAAGTCCTGGACCAAGTTTTTGCAGGCTGTATTGTTATGTTTAGTGTCTTAAAACATTTTAACTCCTCTTCCTTTGCTGTAGCTTTGAGTTTTAGCATTATACTTTCATTTTAGAAACCATATGTTTCCTTCTTCAGCTTCAAGGGATGTATTTACCTATTGTAACTACTTGTCATTTGCAATCTCACATCATCACTGTGAAAACCAAACAGATTAGCTCAGGACAGAGATCTTGTATGTGTGGGTAATTCTAGTTGCTGTAGTTATTCTTTTGAAGTCTCTTCATGAGATAACCAGAGGGGCCTTTTATCTCTGTAACTTAATTTTAAAAATGGAGACATGATGTATTTCATACTAATCATTGGCTGTCAGCTGCTATTTAAAATCTAATTTCCCTGTATCTTCAAATTAGTTTGATTTTGGTTCCCAACCATACCAGTTTCAAGGTCTGGGCGATGTTAAACTGTGTCCTTGTCTGTCTGTCTAATTTGTTTCAGCTGAGGTAGACAGATGTGTTTTAGATGTTTCTGTCAAGTCAGAGGGCAGCTCCTGAGAGAATATTTACTTTTAAATTGTAGAGCTCAGGATACAGCAGCAGTTCAGCTCAGTGAGCTGGAGGAAGAGATGGAACAACGGATACAGGCTGCAGAGCATAAAGTTAAAAAGGAAGTGAGTATTTTATATTTACAGAATTTCATAATTACCAAACTCTCAGCAGTCTTAAGCAGGATTGATGGCCAGGTGTGTTTTTGATCCTGATGGGCTGAATCAAAGCTGATGAAGGCAGGGTCTGGATGAAAACAACCTATCCATGAGACTTAAAATGTATTAATGCTTTCTCGAAGAGAAATGGCTGCTCAGATTTAATAAACTAAAAAAAAAAAAAAAGAAAAAAGAAAAAAAAGGTTTTGGTTTTTTTTTTGAGAGAATATGCTGGCCTAGATGGATTTATTTCTGAGACCAGTATTGGAAATGGATGTGGAGAAGATGACCTTTCACCATAAACAAATGGAATCTGGTTCGTTTAGTAGATGAATTTCTGTAGAAATTAATGCTTAGATAATTTCTTCCTAATTTGTATATCTGCCTGGATTGGTGATCTTTCTTTCTCCCATGCTGATCCTGCAACTATAATTTAAAGAGTTATAAGAGAGTGTAATTGTGATGACAGTGTGTGACGGCCTGGACCTCCCAAAGTTGATGGTAAATTCTGTTTCAATGTGCTCAAATTTTAGACATTCTTTCAACTGGCTTGTAGTCTTGACAGGAAGGTATAAGAATTTCTTCCCTTTACCCATTCAAAGGTTTATTAGAACCACATGTGGCTATGTAATTCTCATCAGAAAGCAGTACAGTAAAATCACCCTGTGTTGTTTGCTTCGTGTTGAACTGTTACTAAATAAATGCACATAAGAAAAACCTAACTTTATAGTGTGCATAAGAATAACAGTTTGTGAAAGTGTTCTAATGTGGACATGAGGAATGCACCAATTAAAACATATTATGGGAATAATTATTGCTTCGTAGGACACCCAATATACTAAATGTCTGTATATTTGGTATGGGTTCTTTCACCAAAGCATCTGCAGCTTCAGAAGCAACAAAGTGCAGTCTGTGAACTTGCTGATTTTAAGTAGTTCACAGTAATTGATCTGTGAAGGTAAACAGTATTCTGATAGATTTTGTTCAAACAGCATCTTTTTCTAGACAAGAGAAACACTCCTACAAAACAAAACCTCAATTTTTTTTCCTAGAAACAAAACATAATGACATAAAAATGTTAAAGATACCACCCCAGCAAAAAAAGCGTATTATAATATCTTTCAGTAATGATAATGGAACTCTCAGTAGAGATAAACTTCTGATTTCCAAAGAGGTTAAGTGTTTATGTTTAGAAAACAAATACATTTGTTCTGGAAAACTTCTGTTCTGAAAAAAGCCCTGAAGACTCTTTTTCACTACTCTAAAAAGATGACTCAGGTGTGTGTATTTGCCCAGTGGGAGAAGATCCACAGGTAGGGGCTAGCATTATGTAAAACACATCTGCTATGTATGAGCCTCACCTAGTCTGTGTTTCTCATTCTAAAAATTCCTCAATTGTCACCGAGGGTGGATTGCCATTTCACTGTTCACACCTAGCTTTAGATATGAAAAGTGGGCTGTAACTTGTTTCTTACAGTGCTCTTTTCATGTTCAGTCCTAAATGTTCCCTGTAGCTCATAGCTCCACATACTCCACCTCCTAAAACGCCCTGAGAGTAAATGTAAGATATTTACTTTGTGGGATTGTACTAAGCCATTAACCTTACTGCCTGTACTCAAAGGTATTGTTTGTCAGAGTGATCTCACTCATACCACCTTGACACCTGTCTCTGCATGATAGTATCTGCAGGTTGAGCCTATCCTGTATTTTGTTTCTTCAAGGGAAACAAATAGTTACCAAACAATACTTAGGAGTCCTAGATAGGTGCCAACAGTAAGACTATCCAGCTTAAACTGATTACTTTATCTTTTTAACACACGGATGTCAGCATCACCTACAGGAAAGCACTGAATTCTGATCAAAGTCCACCTCTGTCTTTTGTGTGAAAACTCAACCTGTCTTATTGGCACCATGTATTATTGATGCATTCTGGTTTCTTGTGTTGTGAAACTGCACTGAAGTCTCTGGGGAGTGACTGGAGTGAGTTAAACACATACTTGTGAATTAAACACACCGTTCTCATTGTGCTTGATGTAACTTCCTTTCAAAATCTCTCTGTTTTGATTAAAATAAAACTCAGAACAGGGTACTTGGTTTGATATTCAGACAAGTAAGGTATGAAGCTAAAGATGCTGTCATCAGTTTTACTGAACATGGGCCTGTAACATTCCAACACTTGAAACTGGAAAAAAAAAAAAAAAAGGCAAACCAGAAGTAACTGACTGATGGGGGCACAGTAATGCTGTTATTAGAACAGTGTACGCTGAGTCATAGTGACGTGCGGAATTAGACTCTATAACTCGAAAGTTATAAAGTAGGTATGTTTATTGCGCGCAGATGCACGGGGGATCGCTCCTCCACAAGCGTGCATACCCGAAGTGACGAACCATCCCACATTTATACAATAAAACAAATGAATATTCAATTAACTCCTATACATATTCATTACCTAAACCCCGCTTCGTATGTTAATTAGCTTATCAGTCCGTTTCCTGGAATGTGGTGGTCTTGCAGGTTTGTAGGTGATTCATGTTCTTGTGACCATCCAATCTTCTTCAGCAAGGAGACTTAGCACTCCCTCCCTCTAGATAGCATTGGAATATCTCTCATCTTTTTCTTTTTTAAAATAGCCCCTTTGTTAGAGGAAGAAGGGCAGGCGTCTCCCCGTCTCCCCTTTGTTAGAGGAAGAGGGGCAGGCGTCTCCTCAAAACTGTAGTTGTCTCCTCAGAGCTGTGTGCCTATGTGACCAGACACCGCACCCATGACCAGTCACCATACCCACATTCCTGAGTAGACATATACAATCACAGTCGGTGTCAATTGTCCCCATTTCACACTATTTCTCCATATCAATAGAAGGCTAGTTTGAAAAAAAGGGTATAATACTCTGATTTGTGTGGGGGTATGTATGTATACACACCTAAATTTAGACACAAATAAAACTTGGACACTTCTTTTTCAGTTCTTTTTTAGGACATCGAGAGTGTTGAGCACAGGAGACTATGATATGAGTAACAAACACTGAACTGAGCCATATCTTTGCTTCCACCTCACCATTTTTTTTCTATGAATATTTTATAAATGGACTACTATTACAGAATCAGAATCTATGGATCTTCAGAAAGGGGCAGTTTGATGTAATGGAAAGACAAAATTGCACATGTTAATCTAAGGGAAAAGTGTGTGGTTTCCAAACCAATGAATGCATTTTTTAATAAACATTTGAAATCTATCTTGACTTCTAATGAGATTAAAAATATTGCAGGAGAAGCGAAAAGCTGAAGAAGCACTAAATGAGCTGAAGCGCCAGTATGATATGGAAGTTGGGGATCTTCAGGTGACAATAAAAAAACTTAAAAAAGTGAGTTGAAGCCATGGCGAGAAGTTTTAAAGTGTTTTAAGAGATGCTGATGTTATGAAATGCTTTCCCCAAGATGGATAATCATAATTGTAGCTTTTTAAGTTAATGTCATTAGTAAATGACAATTGCAAATAATTTTTTGTTGTGTTATCATTCTGTGCTGTTGTATTCATTCTGTATAATTTACTGAAATATTTAGGAAGTGGACCAACTGCTAGCCAAATTCTGTTGCTGAATAATTTTGTAGGTCATCAAGCTGTTAACACTGCAGTTACCTAGTCTTGTATTTGATACATTAGAAATTTTCTAATATATTGTCTCTTAAGTATTTGTAATTTATAGATTTAGATGAAATTGGCAACCCAAACATAATAATTTACAGCAATATGATGCCTTTTAGCAACTAGTGCATTTCTCTCAAATGTTTATGGTAGATGTGGGATTAAGCTGTAATTTTAAACTGAAATTACTAGTCTCAACCTAACTTCAGCCTCATCTTTTCATTTGATACCTAAGTATAAGGTAAACTGAAGTCTCAGATATGAATATTGGTTTGGCTTATTTTGTAATTCAGGTTTAATTTTGACATGATAAGTTTTACCAGAATTATAGTGAGCAATGAGGACATATTTTTCTTTGTTTATATTGAATTGCACTTAAAAGAGCATTGGTAGAAATGGGAATTTCTCACAAGAAATATGAGAGCTTGTACTACAAATACTACACAGATGAAGTAGTATATAATTTTTTTTTTTTTTACATTTGTGGGGATGCACCTGTTTATGTCTTCTCAGTAGCTGGCTTCTCTGTCAGTAGTTATGCATATTCAACACCTACAGGGTGCAAAATGCTCATTAAACATTTTTTAAGTATTGATTTAAAAAATAGTTTAGAAAGCCAGTGGTTTTTTGAGTAATACTGTCTTCTCACATAGTTGGGAAAACTCTGGGGTTTAAAAACTTTAATAGCTGTAAATTAGGGGTTATTTAATGTGATTTCCATTACTTTTTATGTACTTCAAATCAGAAAAATCAATAACATATATTAATTTTGCATTTTTTATCTTTCTAGCTGGAGGAGCAATCCAAAAATGTAAATCACAGGGAAGATGTGGTTGAATTGAAAAAAAGAATACATGATATGTTGCTGGTAAGACATGTTTATCATTAACATACTAATTTAGCTTCAGTTTTAACTTCTGCAATACAGACTTTTTATATTTTTTTTTAATTTTTTTTTTTTTTACATTTAGTACTGGTTAACTACAGAATAAACTTTTAAAGTTGTTGATAAGTCTATGAGGATCTTAACTTGGAAAAAAACTTGTTCTATATAAATACATACACATTTTAAGTGTAACATTGGGAAACAGCTTGAGATTACGTAGTCCCCTTTTTGTGTAACTGAAATGGAAAAATAAAAATAGAGTGGTTCTTGCATGCTGATTTACTGACTTCTCCATTGATTTAAGTTCTTTCATTTGCTTTCCCCCTATATGCTCAGATATTCTAGTGTTTCATTTTTATTTGATTTTTATTTTACCGTTATAGTATGTCAACATTTTATGCAGGTGACTATGACAGCTAACATCTAATATCTTCCTTTTTTTAAGGAAAATCAGAAACTTAAGAAAGATCTTTTAGAAGCACAGACAAATATAGCTTTTCTACAGAGTGAATTAGATAGCTTGAAAAGCGAGTATGCAGATCAGACTTTGAACACTGAGAGGTAAGGTACTTCCACAGGATTACATTTTCACCAGGGGAAAAAGATCTTTTGTCTGATGTAGTTACTATGTAAGTTGGTAACTGTTATTTTCTAAATTTGCCATAAATGTACACATTTGACACCATGTGAAGTATGCTATGACTACTCTTTGCTTTTCTTACCAGGTTTCTGAAAGAGCAAGTTCAGGATATGATGCAAACTCTCATAATCTTGCAAGGAAGCCCATTGATTTTATGGGACTTTAGTTAGGAATAAAAGTTACAGCATCAGGCAATTTTTTCCTCCATGACTTGCACTCAGATGAATATCTGTATGAATATTAGGGAGAATGGCTTTGGAAGCCTCCCACAACAGTCTCAACCTTTTTTTCTAATATAAGTGAGAACTGCTTCTAGATATTAAAGGAGTGTAAATGACATTTTGATTATGTGGTTATCTTCAGGTAACACAAATGGTATTTCAAGGGGAAGGGAGGCAGTCCATATGGTTATTTTGAGGATCTTTTATTTTTCATTCACAATCTTTGTTGAGATACAGTGGCAGAGGTCAGTGAAGTTACCAAGTGATTTTACTTTGCATAAACTGCTTTTAACATTTTTTTTTTTACATTTTTAACATTCATTTTACATTTAACATTAACATTTTGACATTCAGCAGAAATGTAACTTAGAAAAACTGAAATATTTCAGAAATATTCAGAAATATTTTGAAATGGTGTTTTCCCCACTGTATTTTTTCACCTCTTATAACTGTTGACTGTTGAGTTTTGTCCTCTGCCAAAAGCAAAATTATAAAAATTAAAAAAGGATATCCTGTAAAATATAACTACTTGGGATTGTTTTCCAGAGACCTAGAAATGATCCGAGAGTATACTGAAGACAGAGATAATTTGGAAAGACAAATTGAAATACTTCAGTAAGTTCTTAGTAATACGGGATTTTATTAACAATTTTTTCCCCAGCATATTTGGGGTAAATGTTTTTGTATGCAAAAGGCTGGGATGAGATTTGGGAAAAAATACCAAGTAAAAATACTGAAATGGCTTCAATTCTCACAGGAGGTACTGTGCTCAGCTCTCATAGAAGGTATTGTGCTGCTAACTCCACTGTGTTACTGAGCCACTAAATCTTCATTGCTTTTTCTTTCTTTTCTTAGCCTCACTGACTTTCATTTCTTTATGATAAGCTGAAAAAGATTTGAGTCTGTTCATTGTATTATAAACATTATTGCTTGGCTTCTTTTTCTATTGACTTCACTTCTCCAGTAGCGCCCTGTCTTACCATTACCTAGAAAGTATTGTGTGTAGTATTATACAAGCTGTACACAGATTTTTGCTTTCAAGCAGAGTCACAATGAACAGGTTTTTTATATCTTTAGTTAATTTCTTTATCCTGAACATATTCTTTCTTTCAGGCTGCTCAATCACACCTGTCTTTAAGACTAACCTCAGCGATACTTAAAGGGTAGTCACTTTGTTTTTCGGAAATGGCTGTAGCAGTCTACTACCCTGTAGCTGTTTTACTGCAGCCATTCCTACCTCAGCTGACCACCAGCTGAGCTACAGACGTGAGACAATGTTTCCTAGGCTGCCACTGGAGGCTAAACTTCACAGTGTTTTTTTCATGTACAGTCATTTGTTTGAGTGTACAAACAGCACATTTCTAGTTCCACATTACTCTTTAGTGTTTATTGGAAGAAACACAGAAGTTTTTATTTTATTTGTATTTTTCAATTTTAATTTGTGGTAAGCTAAATAATGTTTTCTTTACTTCTGCAAACTAAACTGTGTTTCCTTGTTAGATCAGCTAATAGAAAGCTTCATGACAGCAATGATGGTTTAAGAACTGCACTTGAAAACAGTTTCAGCAAGTACAACAGATCATTGGTATGTATTTATATTTTTGTGATGTTGTAATAGAAGGTTTAAGAATTAACTCACCAAATACAAATTTGTTTTTACTTGTGTGGATACTCAGAAAATTGAGTTTTATTCAGTAGACTCACTTTGGGAATACACTTGTGTAGTTAAATTTTGCTAGATTTTACTTGTGTGATGTAAAATAATGGAGGTTTTTTAGAGCACAGCTACTTTCTGAGGTGCTTTTGAAGGTAGTGATTTTATTAATATGCTGTAGCCAAATGTATCTGATGAGGTGAATAAATCAGCAGTTTCTCTTGCACTAAAGGGAATACGTTTCTATTGTGTATATGGAAGTGCCCTACTGCTGAAAACACACTTTTTCAGAAAACTGCTTTCTTTTAGTAGCGAGGTCTTAGCCTAATGTCACTGGGAAAATGAATAGCAGGGACTGCTGATAATAGGGTGCTCAGTCAGATCCTTTTGTGCCGCGATTGAGAGATGGGACACAGCTTGATCCAAGCAAATGTCACTTTATTAGCCTGATAGCATGATGATATACACACAAGCAATTGTTACATCTTACTCTGATAGGTTAAAACCTTGCTTATTCTATAACTATGTAGCAACTCGCGTGAAGATCTCACGCTAGCTATTTAGCAATTCAGCAACAGTTAACGATAACGATGTCTGCAGTTCTTACCCCACGTCCTTGGGCAATCTGGCAAACTGACCACCTTATTCCTTGTATAGTCTCAACTTGCTACTTGGTCCCTGTTTCTATACTCTTCAGTAACTTTTCATGTCCCTTATCACCAGGGCTTGTGGCCCACAAGCTCGAGCACGTTCCTTTCAACTGATTGTTACTTGTGGCCCTGCTTCCCAGGCCCTCCTGCACTTTTGGGCTATTGCAACTGTACAGGGATCTGTTGTAACATGTGTAACGCTCCATCCTCCAAACCAGAGAAAGGAAGGCTTGAAAGTTACAAAAAAATCTGCTCTATGCTGCCATTTTGCGATATTGGGAAACCTGTTAAACTCCAGAACTAATGATTGGGCAAGTCTTTACATTATCAGGCAAGCAACTAATTGTTTTAGAAGGATGGGGCCAGAATAATGGGCCCACAGAGACAACACTGGACAGGAAGGAGGAAAAATGGGGTCATTGCCTGTTTCCAGCATACCATACCAATGAACACAAGTGCCTTTTGCTGATACAGGTTACCAGAGACTCACTGTAGATGCAAAAAGAGATACAATTTCCTTCTGCCATGCTCTGAAACATAAAGGAGGAAGATTACAGGGAAAACAGAGGAAATTGTTCACAGTGAATAAACATGTAGAGGGACGGCAGAACATATAAAATACTCTCATGTGCTATCAGTTGAGATTTCTCATCCTCTCCACTATCTCATTCAAGAACTAGCAGGTATCTCTACTGAAACTAGCTCAGCCAGTGACATTTCCCTTTTCAATTTAGTAGTCAGCGTGCCATTTTCCTACATATTACTCTTCGAAGTTTATAATATCAAAGTCTTAAGGTACAGTAAATGAAGTCATCCTCTTGGAATTTCTGTTGTCTTTGGTGGTTGAGTGTAGCTAGCAGGTTCAGTATTAAGGCAACAGTGGAGCCTAAACGCAATGGGCCTTTTAATATCCAGTCCTAGATAAAGCATGAGGTTAATTAAAAAGTAGTTGGATATATATGAAAATACACAGTAATAATTTTGATGCACACTTTTTTCATTACAAATCCAGATGCTTAAACTGTCTTCATCAAACTTTATGCATTTGTTATGCATCTGTTGCAGCGGTTAGCAAACACCTCACCTGGAAGTACCATTTCTAGAAGCAGTCCTAAATTTAATGGTGGACAGTCTCCTCTAAACCCACGGTATGACAGGTAAGCCACATTTGCTTTTATTGAGTTTAAGAAGACTAGAGCATTCCACTTGTCTTAGAAGAGAAAATACTGTCAAATAACAGAGAATAGTTCTGTCTGATTCAGAAGGAATGTGTAACTATGCATATGATACAAAGTATACTGAAGTCAATAGGAATCTTTTCAATGACTTCAGAAAGCCCAGGAAATTTCTTTTCAGTGCAAATCACGAACTTACAAAGAGTGTGGACAGCCTCTTTTTTGGTCTTGAACTCTCTCTTTTTTTTTTTTTTCTTCTCTTGACTGTAGCTTGATTCTCAGCCTCCCCTTCTTGTCTCCAAGAAACTATAAAAGTCTACTGAGGACTTCTGTTAGCTAGCTTACTCAGTACTTATGAAATGAAACATTTTTGGTCATAACATCAGCTTGTATGTCTGATTTTCCTGGGTAACGATTATTATAAAAGTATGTGGGCCTAATTCTTCCAACAAATAAAGTTCCTCATCTCACACTGACATGCAAGAGTAGTGAATGTACTTGAATATTAATGGGGTAAGAGCCACAGATTATTTATCTAAATGCAAATATCAAATAGTCAGAGCTACTTTGATTTTGTACTTACTGGATGTAGGTCTTTGATCAGAGGTTCCGCAGATCATTGCAGAGGCTCTCACTGAAGTCTGGCACTGGATCCAACCTCAAGTGCTGTAGGTCAGGCTATGTTTTCACACTTTAAAAAAAAAAAAAAAAACCCAAAACCAAAAAAATGTGTGTCCTTACTCAGATGATAGCTTGTTTTGTCTTCTTTTTCTTTCAGTGGTATTTCAAACTATAGTGTGTTCTCTATTAGAGTTCTTAGTAGTCTGTATTTTCCATTTTGTCAGAGATGAATATCTTTGGTAGGGATTAAGTTAGTTTCTGCTTCATACTAATAACATCCCCATTCATTCAATAGTGTTACTTTTGTTCTGCTGTCTCCATGTGAGATGTGTTTGCTGGCTGTAAAGTTTTGCTTGTCACAAAGTGACTCCTTCTGCTTAATGCAGATAAAACCAGCTCCCCTCTGTTGGACACTGCAAATTTTGAGAGGCATCCGCTACTAAGTTGCATATTATGTTGAATAATTTTCTGAAGGGATAACTAAAACCTCTCTGAAGGCTTAGTGATGTCCTTCTTTATGAATATTTTTTAGTAACTGCCACATGGTGCAATCTTTGTATTCCTACAAAAATGAGAAATGCAAGCTGCTTTAGAAGAAAGTTTATGTGGCAGGAATAAAACTGGCTCTTAACAGGTGTGACTTTGTAGTATTGAAAGATGGAAGGAGATATGAATGTCCCCAGACCTGTTAATTTTCAGTACTTTGTCTGTCTGCTGGCATCAGATCAGCATTAAGAAACACTGTTTTGCATTCTAATATGTTTTAAGTGATTTACATTAGTAAGTGTACTTCTTTTTTCAGCTGTATCATACATCTTGGTCTAACTTGCTTTAAGCACATATGAAATTCCCAGCACTGAATACATGCTTCAGTGAGATTGAAAATTGAATACTAAAGACCTTTATTTCAGGGAATGCCTGACAAGCTTAACTTTGTTATAGCATGCACCTTTCCTCTGTATTTCAGTGGTTTGGTATAGGCTAGTAGGTGCATGAGTACAAATAGCATGGATGCTGTGATATTCCACAGTAAAGATCACACTCATTCGTGTGATTATTCATTAGCCTGAAAGGATGTAAATTAGATGAATCTGAATGTTGTTGCATTGGACGATGATGCCTCTGTCACCCCTGTTTGGCCACTTGCAGAGAGGAATCATATTGGACTCAGTAACAGCTTCATAATTTAGGGATTCTCCCCAGTGTACTCTTCTACGGTGTGCCATTGCACTGGGAACTCCCAACACCTCTGGCAGTAAACTATCTTTACAAGTATGGATGCTGACCTTGCCTGTTCTAGCAGTTTAGTGCTTCACATTAGTTCCCAACAGGACAGAGCCAAACTCGTTCTCTCTGCTGTGTCTTGGAGACCTTTTCTACCTCACTTAAATTTGTGCCTGTCTGTCTTACTGCAGGAGTAAGTTAAGGATTGTAGCCACAGTAAACTTCTTTAATAGAGTGAATATTAAAATAATCTTTTTATCTTTCTTTTCTGTAGTTTCATTTACATAAATAAAAACTAAATTGTTTTTTTCTGTAAGCCATACTGTCATCGCTGCATCCATTTAAGTATTTTTATATCTTACAGCAACCAGAATGAAAAAAAAAAATAATGAAAAGGCCTTTGAAGGAAGGGTGAGGGGAAAGAAAGGACTTTTGTGTAAAGGTTTAAGTTTGGTGTAGCCTACCAAACTGCAAGAAAACACATTTCAGTGACTTGTTCCACCATTACTGATCTCCTGAACTTGGTTACCTTATTTTCTATATTTACAACTGTTACTTACTGGCCTGTGTGCCTCTGTGAGCAAATGCATTCGTTTAAATTAGATACAGTAGGTCAAGGTCATTAAACAATGACTTTTCTGTGTATGAATAAATGCCTACCGAGGCTCATGAAGTCATCATCAATAACATAGATTATATAATTTAATCGGAGCATTCTAAAAGAAATGATTGAAAAAGTAACTATTTAGAAAGGCAAAATAGACCCATATGTGTCTTAAACTTTGTAGTTGGCATTTCTAAGTATTGACTGTTCCAGAATGGCTCAGATTTTGTTGAGAAAACCAATTGTGGAATAACTTCTCTTTTTTCCCCTCCTGCAATATTTTCTTACTAGATCATCTCATTCTTCTTGTGTGGATGAAGATTATGATTCTTTAGCCCTGTGTGATCCTATGCAAAGGATAAACTGTGAAGTTGACAGCTTACCTGAGAGCTGTTTTGACAGTGGTTTGTCAACCCTGAGAGATTCAAATGAGTATGATTCAGAAGTGGAGTACAGGCATCAAAGGATTTTTCAAAGGTCACAGTGTATGCAAGAAAGCTTTGGTGGTGATGCTTCTGATGCAGATGTAAGTGCCAGAATTACTCCCTCTCTGAGAAAGACCTTTGGTTGGAGACAATGTTGGTTTCCTGTTTCTGAAATAAAATGAATCTTTGTCCGTAAGTCAGTTAAAACTAAGTATTTGGGTTATATGCATTTAAATAAGATTAGTGACAACTTTTTTGAGAATAGATTGATAGTTACTCCTCTTTAAAATAAAATGGGGTTTTTTGATAGATTTTTGAGAGAATAATTTCATTTTTGAAGTACATGTGGTTTTCGAAGGTTAAACAGCATGCACACAGAAGCCCATCTTCTAGTGATTAAAAAGCAGACACTGTCAAAATAAATAGTTTACTGTTTGCTTTCCGTTACTATGCTGTGGCAGGGAATGAAAAAATCATATATGAGAAAAAGAATGCTGTTAGTGCATACATTGACATAGTAAGTCTCAGCGATTTTTACAAATTTAGGGAGGTATTATTGTGTTCATTTTATTGTTAATAAAATGGAGAGCTTTACTTATGACTACATAGCAAGACTAGTATCAAGCACAACAGATTTTTTTTTTTTTTTTGGAACAGGTCCTTTATTGTTCGTTTAGTAGAGACATTTAATTTATTTGCAGTTGAAAATGCTATGAATAATGCTGATTACAGCTGTGCTGTATTTAGTTTAGCTTGAGTAGTAATAGCATAGACAGTAATGTCTTGTAATGAAATTCTTAATTTTGGTAAAATAAGCTCTAAAAGAAAGTATTTGTTCATTGTAATTATTTTATAAGCTGAAATTTTCCTTATGGAAATTAATTTTTTCATCTGGAAACTGTACTGAAAGCATGTATGCCAAACAGCAAACATGTTTAATGACCAAATATAGGGTATAGTAAACAGCAAATGTGAATAAGAAGAGAATAGTCACAGTATTTTGATTAGAATTGTAGAGTTCTGTTTAGTCCTTTATCTCCATTTAATCCAAACTGTTAAAGCAAATGTTTTAATTGGTCTTACCTGGGCCTTTCTGAAAAAGCATACTTTTCTCAGTGTAGGTAACACACTAACTTACACTTTCAGGTTCCAGAGATCAGGGATGAAGAAGCATACAGTCCTGATAACAGCAGTACAGTATTAGACTGGAAGCCCTCACGACCAGTAAGTCGAAGCAGCTCAATTGCTTCAACAAGGAAATACATATCTGCTCTCAGCCCTCAGGTAACCAGTTTTCTTAAGGAAAAAAAAAAAGTGTTTGGTATGGAGAATATTTTTATATGAATTGAAATAGAGGGGTTCTTTTTATTTTCAGTCAGATGCAACTGAATGTACTCCAAAATACCCCAGTTCAGAGAAGGCTTACAAGATTGTTCTTGCTGGAGATGCAGCAGTGGGAAAATCCAGTTTCCTTATGAGACTTTGCAAGAATGAATTTCGAGGCAATACCAGTGCAACCCTAGGTATAGTTTGTTGTTCCTAGTACTGAAGTGAGTTCTGTTGTTCTGCAGAAGTGGGTGAAAAGGTTACCCTCTGTGATTGCTTACCATGATTTCCTGAATATGCATATGCAATTTCTTAGGCTGTGAGATCTAACTGAATACTAAAGCTTGGAAGTACCCAACTGCTGTTTTGAGTGGATAACAGGGTATTGCTCTAATTTAGTTTCTCTTTGCAAAGCATGAAGCCTGTTTCTGAACAACACAAAGCACGAGAAAATGGAATTTCAGTCTAATGGACTTAGAATGTGTGTGTGATCCTTTGTCCATTTTTTCATTGCTTGCTTGTCTTCTCAGTGCTTTCCTATTTCCTTTGTGTTTCATACTATACTTTGATGTCTTTCATACTATTTTTTGTCTCCATTTCTTCAAAGTGTTATTGAAGCTTTGCTTTAAATGCACCTGGAGGGATTTCTGACTGACTTGTGTATGTTATTGTAGCTGTCAGCTAACAGACTTGTCTTACTGATTCCAAAGATTGAAATTTTGTCTTCCAATTAAACTGTATTAATATATTTGTTTTGTTACCTCTGAGTCAGGATTTTTGTTCTGATTTATCTTTTTCCTCATTAACATTAGAAATAAAGTCTGTTTTATAAAACATTTTCTCTTATTCCATAAAACTATTTAGCAAAATAAAGCAGAAAGAGATCTTGTTTGCTGGTGATAATGCCAAATTTGTATCAATGCTTCTGGGAAGATGTGTGGGTAAAATGTTTCTTTGAATATTTTTCTGAAGAAAAATTAATACATTAGGGAATTATTGCAGTTCAAGGCTATGTGAACGAATGAAATCTCATCATCTATTAAGAGATGAATTTTAAAGTAACTGTTGTATTTGGCATATAACTTCATTTTCCTTGGGTTTTTTAAGGTTATTGATGTTTTTTTGTTAGACTATACACATTATTCTTTTCAGGTGTGGATTTTCAAATAAAAAGACTAATTGTTGATGGAGAACCTACTGTGCTACAACTATGGGACACAGCTGGGCAGGAAAGGTTAGTGATTCTCTGCACGTGTGTAATTTCAATTTTTTTATTTCTAAAAGATATTTGCCTTTTTTCATCTAAGTGAAAAATATTCCACTGAATATTGTATGGCCTTATAGTAAGTCAGTATGGCCGTATATAAATGTCTATAAACAGATGTGATTTTGCTCTGCTGAGACCCCAAGACAGAATGTTTATTTGTTAGCTTTGGTGGTGCCTAGGGTAATCCTTTCTGCAGAAAGAAATAATTGAGGTTCACCACAGCAATAATAACTTTAAATCCATATATCACTCTTGCAATACAAGAAGATGCTGTAGATCTACATTGTTTATTCCATTTTTAGTCTTCAGCTTTCTTTGTCCATACAGAGCTTTTTTTTTTTTCTGAGCAGGCTTTATCTTAAATACCTCCTTCTCTTCACCCTTCTCTCCTCTTCTTTCCTTGAAAGTCCTGATCCTGATTTGCATTGTATTTAGTGTGTGAAAACTTCTTCCCAAAGCCTTTAAAAATGCTTATGGCAAAACTGTACAGATTGTTGAATGTATATGCAAGGGTCTTCAAATTTTAGTGTAGAATTTCCTCAAAATCTTATGACATCCTTACTTGAGAGCCATTACTTTTTTTGCTGACAGCTTTTGGATCTTATTAAGAGGTTATTCTAACACCTTGGAAGTCAGTTTAATCTGTTCATTGACCATGATTTGTATTGGGCTGTGTGTGTTTACTTTTGCCTGAATGAGTGATTATGTGAAATAGGTAGTCAGAGGCCCAATCATTCTCCTCCTACACAATAAATTTGTGAATAATATTTCAGTGTATAATGTAAATACCTAGTTGCTGTACTTGGTTGTTAAGGAGGTTGTGTTATGTTAATGGAAAAGATGACTGAAACTGATTCATTCCTGGAATAACTTTGTTGGCTTAATATTTTTTCAAATGTGACAGAGTAACCCACTCAATCTGTAAAGTTATGTGTAAGTGAAGAAGCCTTTCCACCTAATCAGAAGTTCAGCGTGAAGCAGATTATTTTTTTGGTAAATGCACTTTAGATTGTTTTGATACCAAAAAACCTAGTTGCTGTTTAGGATAGAATCCTGTGGATCCTTACGGAGCATTTGTAGACCTGCATCAGCAGTTTTCAGGAACTACTTATGAAAAGCTACGAGAAAACTCATCTTGTAATGTGGAGATAATTGTACTCAGTAGTGCAATAAAGTAGTGCTGTGTTCTTAATGATGTTAAATGGAATTCTTTTTTAATAATGTGGCCTTATGCAAATGTTATTTTCTGAAAGATTCCGAAGTATTGCTAAATCATACTTCAGAAGAGCAGATGGTGTCTTATTGCTATATGACATAACGTGTGAAAAAAGCTTTCTTAATGTGCGAGAATGGGTGGATATGATTGAGGTAAGACCCTTAAGTTTATACAACATATACTTAGGTTTTGCTGCATTTGTGACCTTATTATTTATAAAATTTGAAAATCTGTATATTGGAATTAGCCAGACTGCAGACTTTCATAGCAGTGGAAGCTACATGGAAGTCCTAAATGTATCCTGACATACTCAGTGTTAAAATGGATACATCTTTTTGTATAAAAGGGTATCATGTAATCACACTCTTCCCATTCACTTCATTTTGAAATGAACATGACAGCCCATTTCAGATACCCTTTTGTGGATGGCTTGACTGTTCCTTGGAGTCTTTGCATTTTAAACCAATATGTTAGATTCTGTAGATTAGCTGTAGTTCAAGTGAACTTTTCATTATTTCTTTCTACTATTACTTCTTGTTTGTTTATTTGAATACAAATTTTCATTTAATGAAAAGAGGGTTTATTTCATATCAGAGGTGTTTAATAGGAGGGAAATTGATAAGCACAATCTTTAATTCATCATCTGAAAGCCATTTCTTTTAATCATGGTATAGGACGTGGTCATTTTTTCCATATTAATTTTGTCATACAGCATTTGGATACCGTAACCATTTCCATTAGATTAAGCTAACACATGAAATTTCTTGCTGGGAAACAAGGAAGGTTATGGGAATGGAAGCACATCTTTGCAGGCAGATGTTCAAGCTGGCTGCTTAAATATGAACTAGCCCTTGAAAAGCTGTCAGCATGACTGATAGTTGCTCATTTTTTGTGATAGTGCACAAGATTTTTTTGTGGGAAGGAAATCAGTATGACATAATGATGCTATTTAATTTTTTTGTATCCTGAGTGTTCTAGCAATAAGGAAATAAAATTCTCTTTACAGGATGCAACTCATGAGAATATTCCAGTTATGATGGTGGGAAACAAAGCAGATCTCCGTCAAGCTGTTACAGAACATGGGCAAAAATGTGTGCCTATAAACTATGGAGAAAAGCTGGCTATGGTAAAGTCCAAGTCTACCACTTTAGTATACAATGGTCTTAAGAACTTTAATCTGAAGACCATCTCAAAAATTAGTAAACAAAAGTAATTTTCTGGTCATTTGTTCAAATCTAGTAATTAGATTTCATAGATACTTTTCAAGAAGACTATCCTATCTTGATGGTGTTTGCTGGGCTAAAATCACATCTCAGTGGCCATTAAGCTGAAGTTCATTATTGGCTGGGGTAGTCTTCACAGTCTTTAAATGGTGAAAAAGTGGATGAACTAGAAGACTACGATTTTTTTCTATTGCCAAAGAGAAATTGTCAGTGCAAATATGAAGCACACTACTGAGCATATGAGGCTTTTCACTTGGCTTGTGTCTGTCCAGATTTTGAGTGGAGTATTTTCATCTTCAAGAGACTGTCTTGTATCTCTACCATATCTGCAGAAAGGGAAAAGGAACTGTCTGCTAAATGTATGGACAAGTTGGTTTTTTTCAGGTATTTTTATGGGGGATAAAGGATGCACATTTCCCATATTTTGCAGAAAAAAATGTAGAAATTTTAGTCTTGTGTTGCTGAGCGCCTGCACAATGGATAGATTATACTGGGGCAGGTATCATGTTACTTATGGAACGGTATTTCTCGCTAACCTAGAATACCAGATGCTGAGGTTTATGAGTAACTACAAGCTGGATTCAGTAACTTGTCCTAGAAACTCTTCCTATTTTGCAGTCTTGTGGACAAGAAGATAGAGGTTGGACATTAAGACAATGATGTGTTTTTATTCAGTTTGTTAATTCAGAATATATGTAATATAAAAAAAAGGTGCAATTAAAAGGCAATTACTGCTTTTCTTTCACAGTACTAAAGTGAATATATTGAAGAATTAAGAGTACCAGAAGAAATCATGTTCATTTAAATGTGTGCCATCTTTCTTTGTATTATTGAGGAAACCATTTGTAATTGAATGTACATATTCACATGGGAACAGTTTCAGATTAGTGGGTATAACATTTTATTTTTACTTACAGACTTATAATGCACTATTCTGTGAAACAAGTGCTAAAGACGGATCTAATATTGTAGAAGCAGTTCTTCATCTTGCTCGGTAAGTAGCTATGTTTCTATTTTCGAATAAACACATCTGAGTATATTTAATAAAAAAAACATTATATGTGAGCATACATACGGACACACATGTACATTTAAAAGACACACATGTACCAATATAAAATTCAGCAAAGCATAAAAAAGAATACCATGTTAAATCTTTGTAGATAAATGCAAGACAGGATTTATTCTCAGTTTAATCAAGTAACATGTTTGCTTGCAAATGTTACAAAGCTGTCTCAATAAGTTATATTTAAATTAAAGCTCAGTTGGGGGCCTCACAATTTAAAAACCCGTTTGATGAATGAATTATGTTTTTTAATGGTACATGGGTTTACTTTCTTAATTCTTTCTTAAATTAATTTCATATGTGTATAATTCTATGTATAATTAATTCTTAATTATTTAACATATGTTATTATATATTCAGTTTTACAACTGGCCATTCTAATCCCACATATTTTCTTTGGTATCCCTTTCTCTAAATTATTTAAAAGAGAAATTCTGATTATATTCATTTAGCAATCTGGTATTTCTGTGATAATATGTGAGCCAAACATTACTCTTCCACTACCTTTCCAAACTGTTGGTGGTTACCATATAATTTTGAAGTGCTACAGTATGTAATGAATCCTCAGCCTCTGATTTTTCAGTTTAATATTGGAGCTCAAGGCCAGAATTACAAACCGTATTCATGTGATTTTTGCAGAAGCCTAATGCAATAATCAAACTTTTTGACATTCGTTCAGTATTTGTTCATTCATTGTTAAAATGCTACTAATTGACATGGCTTGAATACAAAATACTGGCTTTCTAGAGAGGTTCATTGCTTCTTTGCGTGGGACTTTCAAGAGCACCTGTATTTTCAGGAAAATCACAGGCATTTATTTGTCTGTCAGTGTTGATATTAAGTTAATTACTGATTTATTAAATGACTTATGTCCAAGAACCTGGCCATTAATGCAGCAGTGGATTCTGAAATTAGAGAACATAGATATGACAATTATATAACAGTCACAGTTGAAAAATTATCTCTAATGTTTAAACATGATAACTTTGTTTAACTGTTTCAAGGATAGACTGTTTTGGCATTTGGAGCCTCTCATTTCAGAATCTGAAAAAAAAAAAAAGGGAAATGTTTTTCTTCACAAGGCTTATTGGACCTCAGATGGTCTAGGCATTACCCAGAACCTTGGTATGGAATGGTTTTCTGCAATTCCTTTACTCAAGTCAGTAATCTGTATACTTTGAAAGAACCTTTCAAAGCAAGAAATCTTAGAGCTGGTGTTTGACATTCTAGGGGGCCTATAATAAGAATACAGATCAATAATCGCTCATACTTACACAACTTTTAAGTCTGCATTTATAATAAAACATCCAACAATGTGATTTTTTCTCTGATGGTAAATTTGTACCTGAAATTGCAGTTACTTAGTTTTATACTTTCAGCTATGAATATATTCTGTTTCTATGGTAATATACTGAAGCAAACAAATTAAATAAAAAGAAAAGGAAAGGGAAAACAGTACATTGTGGAGATATTACATACCAGAAATCATTACATTTCTATCACTATGATTTGTATAGAAATATTGATATGATTCTCAAATTGGAAACTTAAAAGACATACTGGTTCTGTGCACTAAAAAGCATAGCTTTAACCACGCAATAGGTGATGGTGTTCTCTGTGAGATGTACTGGGAGAAACAGAACAGTGAACATGAATAGAGATGTATTAATTGGGTGCATTTTTTGTTTGTTTGGTTTTTACAGTGAAGTGCGAAAACGAAGTGATAATCAAGATGATGTGAGGTCAATAACTAGCCTGGCTGGGACACCTGTCAAAAAATTGACACTCAGGAAAAACTGTTGCAATGTTTAAGTGACAGATACTTTTTCCTGACCTAAATAACTTGTGTATTTTAAAAAGAAAATAATGAAGGATTTCAATATTGTTTCTTTTTATGTGGATTTATACATCTCTGTATTTAGAAATTGCACATCATGTTAAAAATCCAGACTCTACTTTCTGCTCATTGATATTTGTGCACTTGCCCATAGGCTCTGATTTCACCTTTCCTAAGTAAGTGAATGAAGTGAGCTCAGAATCAATGCTATAGTAGTCACCGCATAAAATATTATGATATATTTTACTGTCTTTACCTGCTTGTTTCTTTGTTTCTTATGTATAGAACATGGTAATATCATATATCACTCATAGGAAAAGAAAAAATAGCAGCTTCAATTAATTTAATATCTCTCTGCTTATCTAGGTTTTTTTTTTTCTTTTGAAGGCCTTAAGTTATTTGTTGATGAAACTTTTCCCAAGAAAAACTCAAACTATTAAAAGGTTGCCTAGGTCCAGGTAAACCCTAAGTTCAAGGGCATGAAGCAGAATGGTCTCTTGACAGGAGAAGACAGTGTGGCTGGTACCTGGGGTTCTGGTATAATTTTGCAGAAGTTGGTGAGTTAGAATTTATTTAATTTTGGGAGTTGGGGTTTGATTCATACCTGAGAAGTAGACTTTACATCTGATCCTACTGGCTCAAAAGTGAAACGAACATGTGCATGGACCATTACTGTTCAAAATTTGAGAGAGACTGTAATACCTGTAGGTTTACTGAACCTGCCCATTTGTTTAGACTAGGTTGTTATTAGTGTTACAGAGAGATATGCTTTGTAATTTTTCCCTTTTTTTCTAAATGTCTTCCATTCAGACACTAATTGAGGGGTTGTAATGGTACACGGGAGTCTGTTTCAATGGATATTCTTTATGCATTTTTTAGGTTTTAAATCTGCAGGTGAAAGAATTGCTGCACATGCACAAACATCTGTACAAACTGTTCATTAAAAGAAGTCCCTGAAATGAACAGCAACCACAACTAAGAATTCCTTTGCCCGATTTTAGGAAAATTCCGAGAAACATACCAGTGAGTGGTAGCTTTAGCTGTCAGCATCTCTAAAAACTGAGTCAGTATTGCTTATAATAGTTCCCAACAGTCCTACAGTGTAGTAAAAATTGCAGGTATTTCTACAGTTAACAGTTGTGATCCAATTCTCAGCTTTCCCTGATTTTGATCAGAATGGGTTAGGGACCCTTGAACGCCAGCAAACCATTTCAGTCTTTTCTGTGTATATTAGCAAAACATCTCCAGGCTGAAACCTAGCTTAGTAAATCAACCTCGGATAAATTTTTATGTACTGATTGGCAACCCATATGACTAGCAGCTGTTACTGCATTTTATCAGCACTGTGTTTGAACCCTATAGCCTGTGCTGTGTTATCAGTATAAAGTGTGGAGTTCTCAGAAACAGGATGGTTCGTCATTTAAAAAAAACGTACAGTTTTAAAGTAGGAAGAGCAGTGTTTTTAGGCACCATTTCAAACCTCTAGATCAGAGTATTTAATCCTCAGGTAACTATCTGAAAGCTTGTTCTTAACAAGATAGAGAAATCTAATGCCAGAAGGAATAAGACATTTTATTTCACTATACTGTACTTCAGTTCTAGAAGAGAAAACACATTTCTTGTCCTTTTTCAAGTACTAAGGGAATCTTCACACTCTATTCCATGCAGGATACTTTAGGGCTGTAGCATCTTCCCACCCAACAATACAAAGTGCCTCACTGTAGTCCTGAGAATTAGCTGGAGCAGGTGGCAGAGAATGAAGGAGATGCAGGCGTATCAGGAATATGCCAGGTTACATATGTATAGTTTACTATTAACCCTGTATTTAAACAAGAAAATTACAGCTGTGATTAGCTTCTCTGAGGAGAAAACTGTGCTTAACTGAGTGCATTGATGAGGGCTTCTTCTGTGTCCTTTAGGTGTAAAAAGCTTCTCTCTCTCCAAAAGAGTGAAATGGAAGTAGAGATAACGTGGGTTGTACTTGAAGGTAGTTCTTCCTGCAGCAGTAGGGAGGAGAGGAGGAGATGATCCAGTGCTTGGTTTCTGAAGAGTAAGTTTACAACATGTAGGCATTTGCGTTTTCTCAGGATGAGAAGGTCATGGTTATAAGCTTTTCCTTACATTCCAAAATATTGCTCTTTCAGTGTTATTAACTTCTGTTAAATTGTAGGGCTTAGACTGAGGCTCAGTGTTCAATGTGTGTCTTCTGAACCACAAGCGTTTTACCAGCTCTGTGGTCTTGGCCTGCAGTAAATGAGGTGAAATATGTTTGCCGAAACCTTGTTGATACACCTGCATGAGGAAAACATTTTTGTTGTATACAGAGAATCACAAAGTTGTTTGCAAGAAGGATTTCTGGAAGTGGTTTTGTCACACCTCCCAAACACCCAAGCAGAGATGGACTTTTTTCAGCCCTAGATCAGATTGGCTGTGGGTTTGGCTAGCCAGGCTGTGGAACTCCTCAAAGACAGAGATATGACCACCGTTCTAGGCAACTTGTTCTCATGCTTACCCTTCTGGATAAAAATTTCTCTCCGTGTCCAACCTCAGTTTCCCAAATGACTACAAATTTGTAGGTGTTTCCCCTCATTATATCATCTCTTGATACCAAGAAGAGTTTGGCTGCCGTATTGGTAACTCCCCTTTCAGCATCTGCAGGCCAAGATTCCCCGTGGCTTTATCTTCACTGGTATAATGACATTGTGAGGTAAGACTTGCAAATGTGGGTTCCACATCCCAGAGTTAGCAGTGTGTGTGCATGTGCAGTAATTACTTTCATAGATAAGATTATTAGCATATAGAGAGTGTCATGTGAATGTACATGCCTCTAAAGAGCTTGGTTGAAGGATGTGAGTTCAGGGACCTGCCTTTACACCTATTTTTCTCTGTCTTCAGGATTGGTGATTTATGCTTTGGGTGCTTGTTTTCATTTACTTAAATGACCAAAATTTCTCGTGATTTATTTGGCCCAATTATATAAATTGAATCCCTTTTTTTAAGCTCTGTAATTTTTGTGTCATGTAAGGCAACTTTAAATTGAAACAGTGTTGTTTTTTAAAAAAGTTTCAGGGTTGAAAACAATTATCAAAGTTTTACCTTGGACTAGTGTTATGGTCAATGTCTAAATGACTAAAAAAAGCACTACCAAATGGGGATGTAGCTATAGCTCAGTTGGAACTAGTTTTAGAAATCCTGTGATGATCAGCTCCATCAAGTCTGAATATTCACATGATACCATGCAGAATTCATGTTAAAACAATAGAACTTTGAAAAAAAAAATTAAATTCAGGAATTAAAGCATGTATTTGTAAATGGAAATAATTAATATAGTGAAGTTTTCTGTTGTTTTGCTTTGAAAAGTTACCTTGCCTTCTACCTAAAATGTTAAACGGCAAACATCAGCTTTATTCTCTGACATAGTTGCACTATTTTACTTTGAATGTTTTTATGGTTTTGTTTAGTACATAAGAACTATTCATTTAATTGCACAGTTATTTTTTTAGTTAGTGGATGTGTTCCCTTAATACATGTATTTATTTTAAAAGAAAAGGCCTTTTGTGTTTTTCCTCATGATCTGCAAATAAATTATTTTTATTCATTGACATGGAAGTATTATTTAATACTGTATTTGTTTTTATCCTTTTTTTAATTGTGGCATAGTACATGTTTCTGAGGCAATAAATTCTGTGAGACACTCTGAAAATGTTTTGATCACATAAGTTCTTGTAACCACTTTGTGCCTGTTTAGCATACATTAGTAGCTTCATAAGACAAGCTGCAGTACAGTTAGAAGTACTGTTATGGCCTAACATAGCTGAAGTATTTTTCTGCGTAATTATTTTTGTATTAACTACAAAATCCTCTATTATTTTAGGAAAAATAAATTACAGTTTTAAATGCTATAGCCTGTTAAAATATATTCCAAGGAAAATATCTAAGGGCCACTCCTGCAAGGAGCATCATGTAGATGTGCACCCATGCAAATCCCCAATTAAGCTAATAGGTTCTGTGCTAGTGCAGGCAATCGGTTCATATACGGATCCTCCTCAAGAGGTTTTCTTTTTTCCCCAATCCACTGCTGTACAACAGTGCTAGGTAACTTTTTAGGGAAAAAAGATTTCAGTGAAAGATCACTAATTCATAAACCAAAGAGATATCAATTCATATAGTCAAGGCACTTTCTTGTATTACAAAGAAACCTATTTCCAAGATGTTTCTGACTGTATTAGGCAATTAAAGAAATAGACCAATATCTCACGTGCAGTTCAAATGCCCTTTACCACTACCCCTGCTAGATTTGATATAGCATGTAATGCTATCACTCTGACCCTGTCCAGGCTACTTACGGATTGGGGAAGGTTTTTACAGCACCAGTTATTTTAGTATTTCTCTCCTGCTGTATTACTATCAGACATAATCCTTTCTTACTGGTATCTTTAGGACTGGTAACATCAATATTCATCGTAATGCATTTTTTTTTCACCTATCTTGTTTTGCGAGAATATTTTTCTTACGGTAAAAAAAAATTGACTCAGATATGTGGAATGTAGATTCAAATGTATTACACAGTTTGTAAAAGAATTCCTTTTTCTACCATCTCTGGTATTTGAGTTATGGCTGTAGATACAGTTTCTAGGATATTAGTCATTAGGTGGGTGAGTAACAAATAAACCCAAGCTGTGAAGATTTCCCACTGAATATAAAGTGAAGTATTTGAAACAGAAGTGTATTTTCTTACTAGTATGAGGAAGGAATTCAGTGCCAATTGCATGTGCCAGCTTTTATTAAAAGTCTGTATAAGGCTTTAAATTGTGAAAACTTTTGAAACTTTAATTTATACTGTTTACAACTAAAACTGTGGTTTTCATGAAGCTTGTTCTTCCTCAAAACTACAGATCACAGCATTCACTGTAATTTTGTACATATATATGTTTAAGAGGGACTGCATTTTCTGTATTACACATTGCTGTGTAATAAAATATGCTTCAATAGCCATTTTTCTTCAGTGTATTTTCTTTTTGTCAGAGCTTATGAGCAGTAGTCCAGCATAGCATCTGTAAGCTTGAGGTAACCTGTCAGTTTACTGTTTTTAGGGCTCACCAGTTTCTGTGGCCAACAGCATACAGGAGTGAAGCAACCACTCTATCTCTGTCTGCCTCCAACTTCTTAGCCTCAAGGAACAGTTATCAACTATCTGAGCTGAGAGATGTGCCTCACTGTGTCCCAAATAAGTCTTAAAATTATGCTGCTGTATCTGTTTACAGAGATACTTTAACCACTCTGTCTCTCACCACTAATATGTGGTATTGGTAGGGTTAGAAAGAAAAGAAAAAAGCAGCCAAAAGTAATAAGCCTATTGCAAATATGCCCTGTGTAGCACTCTAGACCTCAAACAGAAAATACCTAGGGATACATATGTCAAAGAAAACACTGCCCCAAAACTCAGATTAAAAGCTGCTTCAGATAAAATTGTCAACCTGAGGTTGCCATAGAATCACAGAATCATTTAATTTTAAAAAGATGCTTAAGATTATTGAGTCTAACCATTACTCTAACACTGCCAAGCCCACCACTAAACCATGTCCCTAAGCACTGCATCTACATGTCTTGTAAATAGCTCCAGGAATGGTGACTCAACCACTTCCCTGGGCAGCCTGTTCCAATGCTTCACCACACTTTCTGTGAAGAAATTTTTCCTAATATCCAATCTAAACCTCCTCTGATGCAACTTGAGGCCATTTCCTCTCATCTTGTAACTGTTACTTGGCAAAAGAGACCAATCCTCAGAGCAACCTCATTTCAGATAGTTGTAGAGACCAGTAAGGTCCTCCTGAGCTTCCATTTCTCCAGACTAAACAACATCACTTCCCTCAGCCGCTCCCCACCAGCCTTGTGGCCCAGACCCTGCACCAGCCTCGCTGCCCGCTCTGGCCACGCTGCAGCACCTCAGCGTCCCTCTTGCAGTGAGGGGCCCAAACCTGAACACAGCGTTCGAGGTGCGGCCTCACCAGTGCCCAGTACAGGGGGACCATCGCTGCCCTGGTCCTGCTGGCCACACCGTGTCTGGTACCAGCCAGGGTGCTGCTGGCCGCCTTGGCCACCTGGGCACACTGCTGGCTCACGCTCAGCCGGCTGTGGACCAGCACCCCCAGGCCCTTTCCCACCAGGCCCTTTCCAGCCGCTCTGCCCCAGCCTGTAGCGCTGTGTGGGGCTGCTGTGACACAAGGGCAGGACCCGGCACTGAGCCCTGTTGAGCCTCATAGAAATGGCCTTGGGCCATTAATTCCTGCCCTCAAGCAGATCAACACTCCCCCCCAACTTGGTGCCATCTGCAAACTTACTGAGGGTGCACTCGATCCCCTTATCCAGATAATTGATAAAGATATTAAACAGAACTGCCCCCCCCCCTCCAGTACTGAACCCTGGGCAGCACTGCTTGTTGCTGGCTTCAAACTGGATTTATCTCCATTCAGAACAACTCGTTGGGTCTGGCCATCCATATTGATCCAATAGGAACTTTCAAGCACTTTGTTGCCTGGTGTCTTCTCAGAGATACATTCTTAATAAGTACAATACTCAAAATACCAAGTGTACTCCATTTTAGTGAAAAGTATGGTAGCTGAGAACAACCTATAAGAGACTTCATGGATCTTTAAGTTAGTCCTTAGACTTACTGGGAGAACTGCTATGATGTATGTTCTTAGGCTTCTGAACACTGCTGCTTTCCTGAGTACTGCTGACATCTGTCCTTGAAAAGTTTTGACACCTTGAGCTCCTTGATGAGATGAGTTTAGAGTAACACTGGCTATCAGTACACTGTGTATCTCTTTTTGTTTCTAGGCTTGGAGCAAAACTTTGACCTCTCCTTGGCAGTTCCCAAGGAATCTTAGATTTGCTTGAGTTGTATTTTGTAGCTACTCTGAAGCTCGCAAAGATGTTATGTTCTCATGTATATCAACCTCTGATTTAATTGGAGTTAGAGCAACAGAAAAAGAGTGCCTTGGGACAGCAGGCATAGTGTGACAGCAAGTCCTTCCTATTCTTCTTACACATGGCTTCACTAGTGATTGGGTCTGGAGCTACATTTGGCATGAACGTGTACTGCTTTCTGCCACAGAGCAGTAAGCCCTGGAAGGGTTGGGTGGGGTGTGTCTCTTCAAAGCCTGAATTCCCTTCTTTTAGAACAAAAAGCTAGTAAAAAAGATACAAAAATTAATTTTCATATTAATTTTTCTCTTTAGATAGTTTCCTCCCTTATTTCTATAACCTATTTTTCCTGTGGCCATAAAAGTAGTATGAATTAAAATGTAGTTTTGCCTTCTTTATAATTTGTACAAATTAAAAATTATTATTGAAACTGAAATGTTTAGCCATATTTAATACCTGATTCTATCAGCGTATAATCAGAAACAATTTACAGTCCTACGTTAAGGGCCTATATCTTCTTACTGACATTTTGGTCAGCGGGGAATTCTAGTTCATAAACTAGTGTTGTAATCCAAGGAAAGTGAGATATGCAGCAATGAAAGTTGATCTTCTCATGGCAACTAAAAAAAAAATACCTCGTAGTTTTCTCTTTACACTTTTCTGTTACTTTTTGGAAATAATTGCTAACTTTGCTAAGAACTTGCTATTGGTTTCCTTTTGCTAAAGGTCTTTTTTTGAACTTATTTAAAAAATTTAAAAAAATTAAAAAATAATAAAAAAAAAATAAAAATAAACAAAAATAAAAATCAAAGGCAGAATCAAGCATAGAATCCTTGAAAGAATGGAGAAAATCCTCCATATGAGTTTCTTATTTTTTATGCTCCCCAGCTCCAACTGTGAATTTCCATGTGCAGAAGTGTTATTGTTTGCACCAGAATAAAAGAGCAATGGGAACATTTAAGGTACAGGAAAACAGAAAAAAGGCCGAAGCTACTATATTTAGAACAGAGTACTTACTGCCTCATGGCTTTCCCCCCCCCCCCCCCCCTCCTGAAAGTAGCTTTCTGCTTTAGTGTGTATCCATTCCTGTAGACTGTTTCCTTTTGTAGTTCTTGGGGAATTGTTCTCTTCATGTCACAGACATATCTTTACAGAGATAACTGTTTATTGCAGTTGTCAGAGAAGATCTTCAGGCATTTTACAGTACATTTATGAGAAAAGTTCCCTTTATCAACTGAATTAAGTCAAAGTGCCTGAGATTTGGATTGATTCCACTAAACAAACTCATGTAACCTCTGTATACCAAAGATGCACATTCTAAGATAAAACAGTGGAGGAAATTAACTGTGTGAAAGATGTCAAACTGAAAACCAGGCCTGTGAGAGCAGACAGTGCTGTATTTAAATTAGATATATAAAGTGATGCAAATAAAAATAGAAGTACCAATTCAGTGAAACGTTTTAGCTAAATCTAATCTAAACTCCAAACTGTGAATTACAGTAACATAGTATAGTAATTGGTATTTTCTAATATATTTCTGCTAGTCTTTATTTTACTCAAAACTATAGACATTGTTCTGGTACTATCAGAGCTGTAACATTAAACTTAGGTGTAACCAGAGCTGTGGACCACAAGCATCCTAAATGAACCCTTGCCAACTCTGTAACTCTTCCCGTTCTTAACCATTGTCCTTGGTCAAACTGGTGGCAATCTGAAAAAAGCTATATAGATGACACAAATTCTACTCTGAGAGATTTCAGCAAATACACAAAAGTATACTTTTTCCTACATTTATTTGATGAAGTCAGATGAAGTGACCAAACACAAGTGATAGTGTAAGGCTAAGCCGTGACTAGTAACCCCTTTTTGCACAGCAACATTCTGATTCTGGAAAATCAGCTTGGGGGGGGTGTGTGTGTATATACATATATATGACTATTTATACATACACATTAGAGTATATATACTCATTTTTCTTTTATATACACACATGCATGTATGTGTATATATATGTATTATATGTGCATATATGCATGTGAAACAGTGACTACTCTCATTCCCTTAAAAAATTAAAGGGATTTTTCACATAGTGGTTTTCATAGAAGGTAACAGTGACATCAGTGTTCTTGTCATCTTTTCCTCAGTGTAAGTCTGCTCTGAATCCAAGGCTGTATCTTGCTAAGCACGTACTGGGAACTACTTTTGCTTTTGAAACCCACGGAGTATTTTTAGTGTTTTATTGCAAAGTGCTTTCAGCTACCTTGTACATAGAATGATAGAATCATCTAGGTTGGAAAAGACTCTTAAGATCATGGAGTCCAACTGTAAACCTAACAATGCCATGTCCACCACTAAACCATGTTCCTAAGTGCCATGTCTTTTAAATTCCTCCAGGAATGGTAACTCAACCACTTCCCTGGGCAAAGGTACTGTAATATTTTTTGCATTCTATTCTGTAGTTACTTGGAAAGGTGCATCAACATTTGAGCATAGAAGGGCCTCAGAATGATCCTCTTTCAAGATCTGCATGAGTGATTTAGGTTTCAAGGTGGTCCCAATGAATAAGTAGTGTCTTTCCTAAAGACTTCATGGACCATTTGAGCACTACAGTTCTCACAGAATAGCTGTGCTTTCTGAAGAGGAATGTGAGTAATTGGAGCAGTGAAGTGCTGCAAAGGGCATAAAATCTGTCCTTCTTAAATGGGCAATGTACATGGATCATTTTGTGTGTGTAACAGGGAGACAGTTTTTCTTCTGCCTGCTAAAGAAAGACTTGTCTTTTTTATTTTTTTAAGTGTATTTACAAGTAATGAAGTACTGGGGAGGATAGGAGTCATGCAGCCTGTGTGTAGTGGTTTTCCCAGAAAGCGTGATGACAAATCAAGCTATTAAGTGAGTTCAAAATAGAATATGACACTTTCAGTGAATGGAACAAATAGGTGATGTGGAGTGTGAAATATCTTTGGTGATTAGCTACTGATAGGATTTTGTGGAATAAAAGTGGTAAAATTATACTTCCAAAGAATACATTTGGAGCTAGATGGGGAGCTTTAAAACCCAACCAGTGAAGCACGTAAATGCCTATGTAACTTTGAATGAAAGGTATAAGCAGATTTAACCTTGGTCTTTTTATTTAAAGACAAGTTCTGTAAACATTTTGTTAAGTCATAATATTTTATTATATCACATATTTTTCTTACTTGTATCTTAAATTTGAGATTTAAGATTTAGGCAACTGGGTACTTTATGTATCAAGACATCCAAAATATTTTCTTCTTCAAAGAAAGTCATACATCCAAAAAATGTAATCAAATATCTGAAGGCCAAAAGTTGACCTGCACAGCGTACCCTGAAAAGCTTACTGTTCTGCTCCCAAGTCCTGGAGTCTTCTGGTTCTTATTTCAGTCTTTTTATATTTAACTTTGTTCTGTGTCTCTACTTGTCTATCCATCCCATACTATCACTGTTCTCCCTCCATGCTTTCCCACGCCCCTGTCATTCACCTACTGCCAATTATTTGTGTCTTTTCTATTACTGTTTCAGGCATAGCTGTTCCTTTGCAAACTTCCATGCCTTCTGCTTCACTTCTATGTCAGTGCAAGGACTCCTGGGCCTGTCTCTGCTCTGCCTCAGGGAAAACTTTCTCAGATGATCACGTGGGAGTTTCCTTGTCAGCTTAAGGAGCCCAGGTGGTAGACACTTTCTCTGAGAGTGGTTGACATTAGTCTGATTTCAGATAGGAAAATGCAGGTTCTTATCACTGATTCTTGTCATGTAAGAATTTATGGGTGGAGTAGAAAAGTGTAGCACAGGAATCTAAAAAGAGTGCACATTTGTGTCCCAGGGGTTGATAATTAGATAGCTGTTTAATATTTAGTGACTTCTGTTCTGTCAGGTTAATTACAGAGATAAAAGGTTGCTAATTACAGAAGAAATATTTTTGCTGCATTCATCTGGAACATTGTAGTCTTGGGTTAAGAAAAAACTGGAATATGTTCTGCTAGTAAGAGCACAAGTGTGTGAGAAACCAAAAAACATCGGCACACTGAATGAACAAGTTGGGCTTTTTTTCCCCCCAGTGTTAAGCTGATTCAGAAGATACTTTTACTGAAGCTAGCTGCAGAAGACAGGTTTGTACTATAAAAAAAACCATTACGGACTCAGGACTGACTTTGATCTGTTAGGCCTGGATACATGCTCCAGTCACGTTCCCCATTCACAAGGTTTGTTTCCTTTCCTCCTCACTTTGCACATTCATCGTGATTTTTAGCAGGAAGGAAATGGGAATGAGGTCCAGAAGAAGCTGGAGCATACAAGGAGCATCTGTGGTGCATGCTGTTTAGAAATAGCCTAAGAACTTGGAAAAGGAAATAGTCTGGCTTACATAAATGCATCATCTACTTAGTGTATAATCTCATTTGATCAGAAACTGAATTTTAATGTCCTGATAGTGCCAAGTATAGGCCTAGGTAATGCCTTAATACAGACAATGACACTGTAAATATTAGTAGTTGAACAAATTATTATTTGTCCTAATTTGTAACTGTACTTGAGTGGCAACAGCTTTCTTTATTAAGCGGAAATGCCAGTCTAAGGAAGTTAAATTTGAGAAATCAGCAGTGATTTCATAAAGCAACCATCTCATACTCCACAACTTACTTTTGAAAAACAATGAAGTTTCTTAGGAATGGATACACCAGGAAACATTAAGGATGCATTAACCCTTTACAAACCCCTTTCCCACCAACAAACCTACACTGGTTATATGATTATGTTGCTAACTGTGGTAATTTGCTTTGTTAGAAATGACTGTGGACTGCAACTGGAGGTTTACATCTGTAGGATTCAGGCGTTCTCCACCTGCTGGCTGCATATAAAGATGAAAACCAGGGTTCTCACTGAAGTGATTTACTATGACAATTAATTCTGTTGTAATTTAGGCAAGGTAACTGGTATTTATGCTGGTGAAATAAACAGATTTAAGATTTTGCATCAGGAAACTGTATCAAAGGCTATGACTTTCAGAATTGTTTGTAATAAAGGCAAGGTCCCATTAGAGTTAACATCTATAAGGTAAACAAAAAACCACAGACACAAAGTATTGGCAATTTGGATCTTCACTATTACAGACTATCAAACAACTTATCTACTATAAAATACAGATTTTGTAAAAAAATAACTTTGAATTTTTAACAATCCTTATAGTACTCATTTACTCCTGCTGAAATGACAGACAATTCTACACATGAACAATTTATGCAGTGAAGGCAATGATTCACATTTATGATTTATGCTGGGTTATGTTGAAATGTTTGACGCTGTTTATTGTGAAAATCACCAGTAGTGTAAAAACTGTACATACATAAAATGTTACCTAGGAAAATTAGACCAATTTGTTCATTGAACTAGTTGCCATGTAATATAGATTTCTTGTTTGCAGCTGTAACTTTTATGAATTACTTGCCATGCAGTATTTTAATGCAACACAAAAATATCACTGATTGTGGTCAGTGATCATTTATTGCACTACGTATTGCCTTTGCAGAAATGTTTATTTATTTATTTATTTACATTAAAGTGATTTGTTTATTCAAGTGATATTTTAAGGCTAAGATTAACTAAGATTTAAATCTCATAAAATTCTATCACTTTTCAATGATACCCAACTGATCACTTACATCTCGAGAGCAAAGCAACCTTTTGCAGCAAATTCGCTCTTCCAAGTTCTTGTTCTGTGTAGTCAGTAGAGGGCAGCAATGTCTAATATAACACTTCAAATATTCGTCTCTCAGGTTAGGCTCCTGTTGCAAAAGCAAACACAAATCCCCTCCATTAGTCAAAAAGTAGGTTAGTATAGCAGAATATATGCACTATGTTAGTTAAATTCAATGCTATTTTCTGTAAAAAAAACCTTTCTGAGAGGTTTATTACGTGCCTGTGAAAATTACCCCAAGGCTAAACTTCACATTCAAAAATGTTACCTCCCACCCTCCTACTTGCACATTTGTTTTGCCGTACCTGTTCTCGTGCTGCAGTTAGCAATGCAGCAGATATGTCTGTGACTATAGATGCCAGCTGCTGTCTTGCAAAAATGCTTGGACTTGTTTCATTCTTTGATTGCTTTCATTTGTCTTTTAAGTTATTATTATGAAAACAAATTGCTTATGGTAGTTTTCTGTAATAAAAAAGCCTTTCATTATGGCCTTTGAATGGAGGAAAATGACCCATTCTAGCTCCTTTGACTGACAACATGGCACAGAATGAGGAATGTGTGCAACGTTTTGTGTCCTGGAGTATCTCCTGGGCTGAAGAGATTACTTCTTTTACAAGTCCTTTACACATGCATCTTGGCTGTCTAAATTTGTTAATTTTCAGTAAGTAAATAATTAAAATATAAAAAATACAAGGCCTTTGCTTTGGGGTTATTCTGATTAGAATTTTTGGTTGTGTAGTGGCAAGCATTAATTGGCCATTAACTCAAGTTATCTAAAACAACTGTAAATGTTAAGACTGGCTAGTCCCAAGGTATTTATTCATTGCTCCATTACATCAATAACACAAATGTTTTTTCTTTACCCTGCTGATCAGCCTAGGGTAACGAACAAATGTTTGCAGTTGGAAACAAATGAGCTCCATGCTAGCCTTACTGTGTGCCAAGGAAAACACTTGCAAACGTGGAAAAAACCTACTCATTAAGTGGTGAGCCTTTGACCCTGGATCAAAGACATTGGTGTGGTGCTGCAGTAGCCTTTGCCTTCACTGTGGAGGCTGTGGGCTGAGGTGAGAGCTGGTCTGCCATTGCCCTCACAGCCCAGTGCCCCTGTCGCTGAAGCCTGGGCTAGCTGCCTGGCAGCTGTGGAGAGTTTGCTGCTCCCTGGCATCAATGGGGAGCTTGAATTAAAACGTTCCAGGTGCCACACAAACACAAGAGAAAAGAGTTCTGCCCCAACCAGCTGCTGCCAGCCTCCTGTGAGGTTGCAACCATGCAAGGTGCCGGTTGGTGCTGGTGGGGGGTGACAAAGGAGGTTGGAGTGCCCCAGGAGCTGCTGAGTGAGGGTGAAGTGAGACCCTGGCCTCGGGGTTGACCCGAAGGTTTCCCATCACAGCAGTGGGGCTGCTGAACGAGATGGGAGGGTGGGAGGGTTGAGCTGCAGGGCCATGCCCTCCAGCAGAAGTCATGGTGTGAAATGGCGTCCCCTGGGGTGAGTGGTGTGGTGAAGTTGTGCATGCGGATGTCTACTGGTGAGGATGTGCCCCAGGGTGGATTTTTTGAGCCGAACCCCTCCGGTATTGTGTGTGGAGGCCCTGTGCAAACACAGGAGGGGAGAGAGGGAGGAGAGAGAGCAAACATTGCCCTGTTGCAGGCTGGTAAAGCTGTGGTGGGCATGGTTAGGCAGCTCACGTTTATGAAGGGGAATAGGCTCAGTGGGGTGGGGAGAGATGGGGACAGAGAGCATGAAGTTGTTAAACAGAGGCCTTGAGAAGGTGCCTTTTACGTGGGTAGCCTCTAACAGCACCTATTTTTGAGAAGGTGTCAAGGCTGCAGGCTGCTAAGCATGTTTCTCTGCATCACCAGGTGAACTGCATAAAGAAGAGTAAAATTTTGTTCTCAGGCACCCTCTCCGTAGCATCTGACCTTGCCCCGCTCTGGGTGTTGGTGCTGCCTCATGGTCCCACACACTATGCAAAGAGCAGGCACAGACCTCCATGGGACTCAGCTGTACTGCTTTATATAAACTAACATTGTTTTACATAAGCTTTTCTTCCTTTTTTTTTTTTTTTTTAACAGAGGATTTCAGGATCAGTTGGTCACATCCACTCTCTGGAAGAGCACCAGTCCTGGCATCACCCACCTCCCCAATGGACTTAATGGTGGCTGCAGGTGCCAGCGGGTTGGGAACCAGTGCATCCAGGCCTAAGAACCCCGTAGCCTTGTTCAATCACTCTGGGGAGCAAATGCCCCAATACCCTACATACAACACAGGCACAAGTTTGTCTGCCTAAAATGTAGGCCAGCAGCTATGGTCTAATCCCAGATGGTAACTGAGTATGAGTTACGTTAAAGCCTGAGCAGAGCAGCTTCGGAGCCCCAGAGGAGTTTGTAAGATGGTGGGTGCTGAAGCTACTGTGAGGTGATGGTGTTTCCAAAGACAAAACAGGTTGGGAACTGTTTTTTCTCCTTTGTCTGAACATATGAAAAAGACAGTAAACCATAAGGAAATAAGGATTTTTAAAAATATTTTAATCTCTCATAGATAGCTAGTTTTGATTTCTGGCTTTTTTTCTGTTATTTTTGGGAGGAGGTGAATGGTAAATTAATGGCTTTTTTTAATCTGTTCTGGAGTTTTGCTGTCAAATGGTTTATATTTGTGTGTGTGTTCATATATATAATATATATATATACACACGCACAAATTTTTTCCCAAAATGAGTTGCTTATGAGGTTTCAAAAGACACGTTTCTGTGATTGTTTTTGTGTTGCTTCAATAACTCTGGAGCATTTATCCATGTAATAGCATGGTCTTCTGCTTCACTAGTTATATAGACCTCATGCTTCAATAACTTTGCTTGATAGGATTCAGATGAAATGCTGCTTAGTATATTTTGTGTTTAAAAGCTACAAATAAGAAAAGCAGACATTTAAAAAGACATAATCAGGTTGACTTAAGAAGCTAATTAGGTTTCAACATATATGACTGAACAACTTGTTTATAATTGATGTACATGTTGCTGTGTATTGTGGTAGAAATGTGAATTATTGGCAAATACAGTTTTTTGTAAATGAGAAGAACTTAATTCCTTGCGTAACTAAAAAAATCCTAATTTGCAATGTATTTTAAGGATTGATTATGAAAGTTGTTTCAGGTAGGCAGTTACCTATGTGACCTTAACAGAATCTTCACAACACTATAGTGGAACAATCATTACAGGGTACACATGATGCTGATCTAGATTAGCCTGCAAGAGCAGGCTTAATTGCTATATTACCCATACTCCAAAATAATTACTCTCACTGAGTTGAATTGGCTGTCCTATCAGATGAGTTAAATTTGAACAGTGTCCTGATTTTGGCCGAAATAGAGTTAATTTTCTTCTTGGTGGCTAGTGCAGTGCTGTGTTTTGGATTTGGTGGGAGAACAGTGTAGTCACAGACTTTTAAGTTTCTTAGGCCTTGCCAGCGAGAGGGCTGGAGGGGCCCAGGAAATTGTGAGTGGACACAGCCAGGACAGCTGACTTGAACCAGCCAAAGAGGTATTCCATACCATGGGGCGGCATGCTGGGTGTACAGGGGGTGGTTGGTCGGGGCTGCTGGTCATTGCTCAGGGACTGGCTGGGCATCAGTCAGCAGGTGGTGAGCAGTTGTACCGTGCATCACTAGTTTTCTATTCTCCCTTCCCTTTGGATTTCATTCCTCTCCTCCTCTCCCTCCTTTTCATTATTACTGTTATTGTTATTATTTTTATTGTTATTTTGTTTTTATTTTATCTCAATTGTTAAACTGTTCTTATCTCAATCCTTGAGTTTTACATTCCAATTCTCCTCCCGATAACCCTGGGTGAGGGGGCAGTGAGCCAGCAGCTGTGTGGCACTCAACTGTTGGCTGGGGTTAAACCATGACAATGAGACAAAAGATAATCCAGGAGTGTAGATATAGAAGGTTAGTCCCCTTCTCAACTAACTCAGTAGTCAGGTGCATCTCCAGCCACTTTCTTGCAGCTCCAGTTCAGCGGTTACTTTCAAGGTGCCCCAGAGACAGATAAAAGTTGTTCTGGAACAAATATGAAAATCAATTTTTGAAACTGAACATCTTACCAGCTGTGCCTTCTCATAGGCCACTGAAGTTCCATGTGTATCATGAAGTATCAATGTGTCTAAAAGTGTGGCAAAGAAGGTTGCCTTTCAAATGAGTTCCATACATATGAAGCCTCATAGCCTAAACCCCAAGCCTGGAATTCAATCCCAACTTGAAAACAACTGATTGCACCTAGGGAAGGAGGGACATGACAGGTATTTGGACAACTAATTTCTCATGGATCTATTAGAGGAGGCTTGTTATATTCATTCAGTTACCCCCCCACAATTTAACAAATAAGAGACTCGTAGTGTCTAGGAGGGTTTTTCCCTAGCAAGAAAATGACTATCAGTTAGATAGTCTGTCAGGAGAAACATGACAAATAGATGTTATTATACTGTCTCCAGAATATTTCTCCAGAGTCCAGCACGTAAGATGTATCTCTCTGTGAAAAAATGGCTGGAAAATAAGACTGAAGATTTTCTTTGTCCTTCTTTAAGTAGCTGGAAATGTTGAAATCAGATGATTGCTATTCCTTTTTTAGTGGTTACCTTGGGACCACAGTTTCAAGGACTCTTCTGTTCATGATTCAGGAACTTCACAAGAAGTGCATGCAGGATCTACCTGAACTAATGGATAGGAATCTGTTGCCTGTTTACATGAGAAGATAAATGACCTCTGACCTCTGAGCAAGAACCTTCTTGTTCTGTCACCCAGCTCTGGAGACAAATGATTTTTCCTCATGCGGTCTTGCGGATTTTTTTTCTAAGTGTATGCAACCAAGTAAAGCTATTCTAGCCCCTCAAAAGTTGCCACAAGACAGCTTTAACTGGAATGTTGAAAGTCTAAATTCCATTATTTTCATGTGATTATTTTTTTCAGTTTTTCCTTACCTTCCTTTACAGATTCATTATAAAACTACACTGTTGAGTGCAGGACAGAACATGATCACTGTCTGTATTGGAAAACCCATGTTTATTTTGAGAAAACCCTAGGCTGTGCACTTGAGATAATCTTTGTCCAAGCTGTTTTTCCTGCTGTATGAGTAAGTCAGGTGCTGGTAAGTCCACAACAACCAAGCTCATTAAACAGCTTCTTAAGCTGAGGGTTTCCTAATTACAGCATGATTACCTTCAGTGAGAGACAGCTAAATCCCTAGCCTTGAGGAGGAAGAAACATGTGTGTTGTAGAGCTGGTATCTACTATGTACCAGAAATATGTAAAACGGACAAGCATGACATCTTAAATAAATTGCCTAAAATATAATATTCAGAATAATAACTCTTCCTCAATAGTGAGCACCATCTCTCTGGAAGAAAATAATTGGTTAAATCTTGTCAGAGTGCGAGTGTATGTTGTGAGCCATTTAGACTAGTAGAGCAGTGGCTTGGGTTTTCTAGTTTGAATGATTTGGTTAATCATTCTTCTTCTCTTCTTTCAGCGGATCAAGGGAACCCAAAAGGGACAAAGCCCATGTAATACTCATTGTTCATAATTCAGTCTTGGATTTCTTTTACACAAGAAGATATTCTTACATTTTATTGCTTATGTTCTTAACTAGAGATGCAGTGTTACTTGAATCACTAGTGTGTGTAAGCTGCAGACCAGGGACATGCTGATACCTGAAGTTCCTGTGATTGACCCTTGACTTTGACATAAGAGTAGAATATTTTTGGGAAAAATCTCATAGAATATGAAAGTCAAGCATAACTTTGTCTGCTCTTCCTAGATGGTATAGCTCTGTGCGGTAGAAGACTTAGTTCTGTTTTGATTATAATAGGAGATATTGAAAAATGGATAGTACTATCCCTGGTAAATAAAAGTATGTTTTTCATAAGACTCTATGCCAGTAAGTAACAGACTGCCAAGGTGCCAGATTGAGGTGTTTTGGGAATGTCAAGGAAAGATAGACATTTCAAAGAATTTAAATAAAAATCTCACTTAAAAGTTGGACAAAAGAATATTTCTCTGTTTTCCAACTGCTTTTTCAAATCTGTTTATGTTTATCAAGATAGCAAATGTAACTTTTTGATTATTTGCACATACTTGGCAGAAATCACATCATGAAGTGGCTAGTAGTGTTAAAAAAACATCTGACTTAAATAGGTAGTTCCACCAATTTTCTTTTTTTCCACTGACCTCTTTCTGGGAAATGGTTGAGCTGTTTCTGCTGATACATTTAAATAAATTTAATATAGCCTTAAGCAGAGAAAAGCATGAAAATTTCACTTTTAACTAGCAAAATTTGCTGAAGTTATAAGCAAAGGATAGAATTACAACAAACGTAATGCAACCTTCATTTTTCTTGTAACAGAAATGAAAGTAAATGTCAGTAGGACTAAAGTGCAAGTTGTTGAGGGAAAGAAGAATATCTATCAAAATAATTGCTTCTATAAATGGTGAAAAATATGTAAAATCATAGTTCTGTGTGATCTGTTACCGCATCAATATCCAACATGTAATACAGAAAATGGCTTTTATAGAACTATTTAATAGTTTCCTGTAACTTTTCCATTCAGATTGCTGTAGACACAGATCTTACAATGTGATGGGGGGGGATTGATCTGTGTATTGATTTTTTGATGGGTACCTAAAGTCATGTAGGCACTGATGATATATAAGTGTGTGCTTTCATGCTGAGTATGCAAGAGGCAGAGTACACAGGATTTGCTAAACTGGTAGGATATGTAAGGACAGATAAAACAGTGAGAAATATAGTAGAACAAATCAACACAGGAAAGATGAGCTTCCCAGAATATGATAAGAGATCAAGGGGAAAGAAATAACTAGTTATGTGAGTATTTAGTGGGGAGATGCAAGCATGTGGCCAGAAAAGACCTAAGAGCTATGGTTCTGATTGCTGGGTACTTGGGGAAATCTGGATGCTTGGCCAGTTGTGTGGGGTTTATTTATTTATTTATTTGGTCCTCCTTGAACTCTTTTGTGCAGAGTATGAGGATTCCAACCACTCCTCCAAGATTTCCAAAGGTCTGATGAGGTCTGATAACCTGGGGTGTGATGACCTGCTTTGATGACCTGACCTAGTAGCATGCACGCAAACAGTCTGTGCAGTGCAAATAAATTGATTTTTTTTTTTTTCCTGGCCATGCATTATGTGGGCAGAACCATTCCAGCAGAGATGAAACATGTTTTTCACTTGTCAACTGAAGCTACAGTAACACTGTCATACGGAATGCCAGTATATTCAAAAGAGATTAGTAGGTTTTTATTTGGTGATTTTTCTCTATTTTAGGTTAAAAAAATAGTAACAGTGCTTAATTCCACTACCTCGGGAAGTCCCTAAGCTGCAGACTACTGAAAGTTAAGAAAGTTCACCAGAAAAGTATTACTATCCTTAATTTATCAGTCTTTTCTTCCCTACTATACTCTGTCTGCTTAAGATTGAGTTATTTTTCTTAATAGCAGGCTGTATGGTGTTGTGTTTGGAATTTGTAGCTGAAACAGTGTTGACAACACACCAGTGTTTTGGCTAATGCTGAGTAGTGCTTGCCCAGCATAAAGGCTTTCTCTTTTTCTCACTCTCCTGCCCCCCCTTTCCCCCCTCAGTGACTAGGCTGGAGATGGGCAAGAAGCTGAGGGGGAGACAGCCAGGAGAGCTGGCACAGATTGACCAAAGGGATATTATATGCCATATAACGTCATGGTCAGCAATAATAGCTGAAGGAAAGGAGAAGGGGGTAGGGACATTTGTGGTTATGGTTTATGCCTTCTCAAGTAACCATTATGCATGCTAAAGCCCTGCCTTCCTGGAATTGGCTAGACATCTGCTGACCCATGGGAAATAATGAACACATTCCTCCTTTCTTTTGCTTGCACATGAAGCTTTTGCTTCACCTGTTAGAGTGTCTTGACCCATGAGATCCTTCTTTCCTCCCTTCTGTTTTCTCCCTGTCCCAAGGGATAGGGGATCTTGTGTCTATGTAGATATTTGACTATTGACCTGGGTCAACATACCACAGGCTTCTTTGTTGCACACAGGTGCACTTAAGGTGTGTGACATAATGTCAGATTTGATTGTAATGCGCTAAACTCAATTTATAGCTGTTGTGACTTCTTAGCTGTTAATTGGCAGGCTCCTGTGCTTGGCATGGGGCTCATTTGTTGTATATTAGAACCTATGGCTTGTTAGTAGCTGTAGTGTTTGATGTACTGCTTATCATCTTACTTTGCTGTGCCTGTTAACATTTTGATAACGGTATGTGCCCATATGCCTGGGATGGCATATGACCTTGGCATTGCTGCCATTCCTGTACTGCCATACCAGACATGTGAAGTCAAATATGAACTGGATCAGGAACACCCTTGAAGGGACTGTGGCCTGTGAATAAGCCCATACTGGAGCAGGTACCTCATCAGAGGAACTGAAGCCCATGGAGGAGCCGAACTTGTACGTACAGGTGATGCGTTGATGTTGTTGCAGTAGTAGTAACTCTATAGCCTGGTCCAAAGGGGCAAGGGGGGGAGATTGTAATGGGTATATGTCTAACCTGTTGTAACCCATAGTTTAAGCTGTATGTTATAGGACATGCTATAACTGTATCAGTATGCACTGTAACAGATGTACTAAACAAACTCAATAAACTTTTATGGTCTTCTCACCTTTCTGCTATTTTCTCCCCATCCTGTGGCAGAGGTGAGTGAGTGAGCAAGTTTCAGGTGTTTGGCTGTTTGCTGGGTTCAACCACACCTACTCATCTGTTACAAGATGTTTTAAAAAAATCTTCCCCCTGGATATGGATGTCATCTCTCCCTTTCAAAGCCTTAGAATTCTCCCTGATCAGCAGGGGCTAAAGAAAAAGAAGCTGGGAAGAAGCTGATTACTAGATGTTGTTTGATACAGGAACTTAGCCTAGAGGGACCTTTCATGTGATTTAGTAGAGTTTTTTCTGTTATTGATATTGAGATGCTCCTTCTTGGTCTCCCTTATGTTTTGATTCAGTCATGCTACTTGATTTTGTTATCTTCTTAGTAGAAAGACAAGTTGAGTTAAAACTTAAATTAACATTTGAAATTTATAGTACATAAGAAATCACTCAAACTTATAAATGGATAGTGTGTACATATGTGAAGACTGCAGTTTTGGCTTCAGATGCATGAATTTGCTATTAATCAAAGGGTAAAAACACCATCAAAGAGAAATTGCTTATGTTTGCAAATGGGCTTTATTATGATTGTGGAATGAGAACTTGAAAATAATTGTTGAGAATACATGAGTCAGAGTTGTACCATTTTATGGAACATCTGATTAAAACTAGACCTCGCTTTCTATCCTGTAGTTTAAAAAAGACCAAAACTAATCGAAATAACTAAGACATTTAAAATTAACCTGGATATAATACTAAGGAAGATACACGAAGGGATGAGGAGTCAATGAAATTTGAATCACCTTACCTTTCTTTTCCACTTGTTTCAGTTCTGAGTAAATAATTCTTCAATTTACTGTACATATGGTAAGGACCTCAGCCACCCTTGAAATATGCTTGTAACTGATACAGAATGTTGTTCAGACTGGAGAAGGATATGATGCATATAATGACAAATAATTTTTTTCCTGGGAAGTATACAGCAATGTAATTTAATCCCAGTGTCAGATTTTACTATCATTTTATTTTTTCCCAAAAAGAGATATACAAGAGCCTAGCCAAACAGTTGTGTAACTGCTGACTTACCAACAGGTTGTTTGTTTTTTGTTTTTTCTTTTTTTTGTCCATTTTCATGAAGAAAAAAAAGATTATCTTGTGGCATAGGTTCAAATGTGTCTGGCATTCAAGGGCTTTGAAAGATAAAGCTCTCATTGATTTGCGCAATTCTTTTCTGCTACTGTATGAAAGTTGTGGGTCTGAGTTGATTCTTTCAGCTTTTTTGGTGTTTCTTTTTGAAAAGCAGGTTGCTAACTGATAGGGTTTTTAAGTAGTTGTGTTTTACTACAGCAGCTAAAAGAATAACCTTTATGTACTTTTGCCAAGATAATCCTTCTTTGTGGCTTTTTTACTCAAATCTGTTCGTTGAAGAGGGGGGATTTAGCCTTTTGGATCAAGTGTAAGCATGTCTCTTGAGCTGGGTTTACAAGTATCTGATAACTAAGGCCTAGAGTATTATACCTTAAACTTACACAAACAATGGTGTCAGTATTTAGCAGTTCAGATTTGTCTTAAAAGACAAAACCCAATAAATAAATAAATGAACAAAAGAGGAAAGGTCCTGTAATACCTGCTGGGCATGAGGTAAATCTTCTGATTCACATTTTAGCAAATAGTGCAGTGATGCTATCAGTGGCAACAGAACACACATTGGAGCAGTCACTGAAGCAGAAATTCCATGTTGATGGATTACCTCCTGCAAATGTGAAAGAAGGAATTAAGTGGTATTTGAAAATAGTAATTTTTGCTTGTTGAAAAACTGATTGCATGTCAAAGCATTGATTTGCTTACAACTATGAACTGTATCTTTGGTGTGCTAGATAATGTTAGACTGTAGTCTCCAGTGCATAGGTGCACATTTAATTGAGACCAGCTCATTACTGCCTCTCTCATTACTGTTATTTCTCTCATTACAGAGAAGACTAATCATTCAGAGACTTTGTAACGGGGTGATAGCTGATGACAACTACAGGGAAATAACCGAATATATAAGCAGTCAGGTCTTACTAGATCAGCAAATGTTCTGTGTTTGTAGTTTGGAAAACACGGATTGTTTGCTAAACCATCTTCCTTGTCAGATTGAAAATGCACATACATATACTTCCATGATCAAAATCTTACTGCTGCCCCTACATAGCCTCCATGTCTTTTCGTATTTAACACAGCATCAGAGACCAGTAATTACCTTTCTTCTGTTTGATTCAAGACTTAGACTTGCACTGGTACAATTGGAGACTCCTTTGTATAGGGTTTTTTGTGCATGTATGCACAAGTGTGCACAAAATCTATTAATCTCTCACTAGACTGCCGTCTTTTTCACAATTGCTTTGCTGTGGCTTTCTTGTTTGCACATAAGAGCTATTACAGAGCTTATGCATTTGAACTTAATGTCCCTAATAGTCAACAAGCTGATAAGACCTTCAGCTCAAAGAAATGCTGAAGATATTATATCCTTCCACGACATGTATGGGAACCTTTCAGTATAACAGGCTGTTTGAAAAAAGAAAATAAATATAAATTGATTAATGATGATACTTAATGATTATAAAGTAGTTTTCCTCTTCAAGTTGCTTCAATCATTAATTAATTTTTCAACACCTTGCTATCCTCCCCATCTGTTCCACTGTTCACCTCTCCACCCGTTACTGTTATTTTCTACCATCCTCTGATTTTCCACTTTAGGTGATACAGCCTCACTGTCTTTTTCATACTTTCATTCAGTGGTAATCTATAAGCATCATGTGATTCTTCAGTATATACTTTAATGCACACTCATCACTGAGCGTAAACCATAAACCTATAGAACATTTAATTTACTGCATTTGACTGCGCATCAGATTCTAGCAACTGACCATAAATTTACCTGAAACATTTTCAGTGGGTACTAGATTCAGCACTGCTGATTCATTGAGAGGCTGTCATATGTAAAAATTACTGCTAAATAAACAAATAGATGATGATAGCTTCAGCTATCATATATACTATTCAGTGTATATAAATACATACAATTAATTCCCCCTTCAACTTTACAACTTCAGACTGTAGAAATATTAATAAAAGTATTATGAAGCTTACAGTTTGTATAATAAATATTACTTTTAATTACCTAGAATATTAGACAGAAAGAAAAGTAATTTGTTTTGAAATTCAGGAAGCCATACATCTATTGCAGGCTGAAATGATGGGATGTAGGAAGATCATGTTTTCCCTTGGGATTTTGTGGCTGGCTCCAGAGAATGACATTGCTTGCAGCATCCCTCCCACAACAAGGATGGAGCTGAAATGCAGATATACATGCCCTCCATCTGGATTTCTTGGAGACCCACAAAATGCAGCAATGGGCTTTTCCCCCTTTTCTGTAGGGACTCTTTATTGTCCTTTAGGGCAAGAATTCTTTTCACATGATAGACAGCTGGTCACATTTTGTAAGCTTTTATTAGTGTTTTAAATCTTCGTGAGAATCACTACTTCTGGTCAGTTACAATATTATGAATACTGTTAAAAATTAATGTGGTTTAACCCTGGCTGGCAATTAAATGCCATGCAGCCACTCACTCACAGGGATGGGGAGGAAAATTGGAAATGAATGTAAGACTCAAGGCTGGAGATAAGAACAATTTAATAAGTGAAATAAAATAAATCTGAAAGAACAATAATAATAATAATAACAACAACAATAAAATTTGTAATGAAAAGGAGAGAGGGGGAAGAGGAGTGAAATCCAAAGGGAAGGGAGAAAAGGCTAGTGATGCACAATAGAGTTGCTCAGCACCTGTTGACAAGCAATGACCAGCAGCCCCAACCACCCACCCCCTGTTTATATACCCAGCATGCCGCCCCATGGTATAGAATACCTCTTTGACTGGTTCAGGTCACCTGTCCTGGCTGTGTCCCCTCACAATGTCCCATGCTTCTCCAGCCCTCTGGCTGACAGGGCCTGAGAAACTGCAAAGTCCCTGACTTAGTATAAATATTATGCAGCAACAACTAAAAACATCAGTGTCCTATCAACATCGTTCTCACACCAAATCCAAAATGCAGCACTGCACCAGCTACTGAGAAGAAAATTCACTCTATCCCAGCTGAACCCAGGACACTGCACAGGTGTTTTTTGTTCTCCAATGACTTCAGTTCTTACAGAAACTGTGCTATTTCCAAGACTAAAAGAAGTCTGGTTGCTGTTTGTCTTAACTCCAATTGATGCCAGAAAGATGAATCTGTGCATGGTTGGAATACTTGGTATTCTCCTGATTCCCAACATGTGCACAACTGCAGCAGTGCTGTCTAAAACAAGAGTTTGTACTTATGGGAATAGACAAGGTTTGGGTAAATGACATTTGACTAACCCATTACATTAATATAGGGAAAACTAATGGTTGTACTGGACGTTTGCATAAACACCTCTGACATTGTCTTGCATGTGCTTTTATTATATACTGCATGTAGAGAACTTGTGTTGCTTTAAGTTTTCTGAGGCTGTTCCACATGGGTATGTTGGCACTGAATTCTCAAAGGCTGTGCAAGTTGATTGCTTAACTTTGGTCTTGAGTTCAAAGAGTTTTGCAATTCCTATCTGGCTGTATTTACCTAATCTAGATTAAGTTAGATCCATTATCTTTCACCTGCTTTGCAAGGTGTTGGTCTATAAAATATTGTTTACATTGATGATGAGAAATGATAATTGACTGGTCTTTCTGTCTCTGGGGTTTTTTCTTTCTTCCTCAGCAGTGTGGGAAAAGATGATTTCTTCCTCCTGCTTTATTTTCTTTCATGTTTCATTACTTTGTAGCTGTTAGTTTGCTTTAATGAAGCTGTAGACTTGAAGAAGATAAGGGACCAGCGCTTTTGCATTTTTTTAAAAAAATAGGGACTTTTGTTTATTGGTTACATACAACTGAGAGCTTTTTAAAGTGAAAATGAGTGTTTCGTAGCTCTACCACATCATCAGAACTGAAACAGTTGTTAATCCTTATAGAGATTTCTGTAACATAAGCTTTTAATTATGCTATGAACATAATTCCTGTGAGGTGTTCCCTTAGGTTGCAATGGGAAGCTAACCCAAACCTTCTGAAGTAAAAGGTTATCTTCTGTTTTAGCTATAAGACTGGCAGTTGTTGAAGTTCTTTTATAATATCAATAGTGATGATTCTTCTGGATGTTTTGCCTACTGAGCTGAATGAGCAACTTTCTTTTACCTGAGGCCTTTATATTAAGGACCAGTTGTTCTGTTGTTCTGGGTCACTAACTAGATGTTGTTTTAAATGCTTGATTCTACCTTGTTGTGTGCTTCACATTGTCTTTTCTATGCAAATAAATATTTCTATTCCAAATTCTGGTGTTACTTATCCCCATGTTGAGCTTTATGTTAATATTAAAAACATTTAAATGTTTCTGAATTTATGTACTCAGAACCTACCAAAAAGCTTACTATAGAGGTGGCAGGCATGTTGTTGAAGAATTCTTTGCATGGTTTCAAGAGGATGATTTTTTAACAGCAAAATATGAGGAATATCTATTCCTCATATATTCTTAGTGTGAATAATCAAGGCTGTTCTTTGTTGCACTTTCAATAAAAAAGGAAAGCTAGTGCTGTAACATCTTATTTCCTGGGCCCTGGAATGCTGTCCAATGTGCATCATAATTATTTTTTACTTGTTCTACCTGAAGAAAATTATGATTAAGCTGTAAATAAGAATCTCTTAATTATAATGCTTTCTGGGAAAATGATGTGAGAAGGTAATAGACTGAATAATGCTGATCTAAAGTTAAGTGATGAATTAGATGGGATATGACATACACGGAAATCAGAAAACATGATTATAGCAGAATCATTGTCCCAGAATTGATGGGGCAAAATACAGATAAGACAGTTTTCTGCCTGAACCCTGTTTAACTGGGCAGAATGGACTGAAAGGAACTGAGGGGTGTAATTTTAGTAAACAGATAAGGCAATTACCCACAGGGCTGTGCTGTTCTGATAGATGCACTGATAAGCAATATTCTTATTAAATTAAGTGTAAGGAAGGACTGTTTTGGGCTTTATATTTATGAAGAAATTACTGATTAACATGAAACATTTTGCTTTTACTGTAGAACTTTAGGACTGAATAACTTGGGGGCTAATTAGCCTATTTATATTCTGTAGTGATTTTAAGAAAGATGCACCATGCCTGAGTTCTGGCTTATGCTGTGTAATTAAGTTAAGTTGCTGGTTGGGACAGTGACTGTAAACTCTTTAAGTGTCATAACTTCACTGGTTTGTAGCTCTATCAAGCTCATGGGTAGTGCCTGAACAGGCAGGTTTCACTGAGCTTCTTTGTAGGAGAGTGGCTTAAATGGGAGGAGAAAATGAGTTCCAGCAAAACAGACAATAGCTTGACTGGTTGGGTAGTGGGATAGAGATCCTGAAAATCTTAATTAGAACAATTTGTGAAGGAGGGAGGTACGAAGCATGTTTTTTGGCAAGGGAGAAGCACTTGTTTAGCTGTGGGACCATTTGCATTTCAGAGGTAACTGGCCTAAAGCAAAAGATGAGTGGGAGAGAGAAACTCTCTCCTTTCAAAAGAAATACAAGAAGCTCTTGACTGTTTTTAATCTTACCAACCTTCCAGGAGGGAACAGTTACAGGTATTAGCTGAGGGCAATAAATACTGTCACAGTTAGTGTCATTGGGTAAAAAAATTGCTTAACTCATGTTGCTTAAATCAGATGATAATTGTTTATTGATTTATTAACAACACGAAATTGTCTGATAATCTTTCCACCCCACATTCAAGGTCAGTATCAGCAATTCAACAAACGCCACATTAGACACTTATAAAATGTTCATAAACACCTGCACATTTCTAAACATGATTCTTTAATCCTCAAAAATAATAATTCTCCAAAGTCCTAATCTCACCATCACAGGCCCCATGGATCACAAACTCATCCCTACTCCTGGCCAGGCAGGTTCCCTTATTTCCCCACCCCTTCTGAGAGATGTGCAGGTGCTCCAGCTCTGCATCGATGTAACCCTGCACAACTTGCTGACCACATGCTGATGAAAGCCTCTCCTACAAGGTCACACAAGCCTACTTGAGGTGGAGGACCTGCTTGCTGCACCCTGCACCATCACCCCAGTAAGTGGTGCAGTCTGTGTCTCTGACAGGAAGGATGCTTCATCAGGTCTAGGCAAAAGTCATGCCACCAGTAAGGCAAATTCTGTCTGTGTCAAACCCACTTTGACTGCTGCTCTGTTACCAAGACCTTCTCCCTCAATCTCAATTTTTTTAAAAAAGTCTCTTCAAGCTGACTCCTCTTTCTCAAGGAAACTTTCTCTTTTGGTAATCTCTTGGTTAGTGTTTGATCAGGCTGATGGTAGTCTCAAAAAAGATTTATCTTTGTTAATCGCCGCGTACTGTTACCAGATTTTTGGCAAATACTGTGTGACAGTTTTGGGTAGGCCAGTTGTATATGTTCTTCACACTTGCATGTTGTGTCAGCTGTTACTACCCAGGTCATGTCACCAAAACGGTCCTTGTGAATTCCCGATGCTTAGTTTTCAAAGTCTTGCATGAGACAAGAAGATGACCTAATGCGTACAACTTTTCCTATTTTTTTGACAGGAGACTAGGTAGAAGTAACACATCAGACTAAATTATGTATCTGGGAAAATCAGACATTGTTTTGGTCACAGTGTTCTTCCTATTTTTTTTCTGATTTTTCTTTTTTTTTAATATGGACCTGCATCCTATAAAAACTGTTGTTCTGTGTGTTGCATGCAAGACCTACAAAGAGCACAAAACAGTTTAGTTTAAATCCAGGATACAGATAAATGAGATATGTAGGGACGAGTTTTTTCAAGTTCAGGGCAGGTGTGAGATTGATCAGAATTGATGCTTATTGTGTCTGGCTGAAAGGTTTTAAATTCACAAAGGTATAATGAACTGCCTGCTTTGCCTCAGAGGCCAAAGGAAGAGCAGTATTGTAGCCTACTGAAACTGAAGTAGAGTTGGAAGTAGACAGACTAACAAACCTAAGGTTTTCCAGAAGGCTAGGTAGCTTCATTGAGACTAAAGCATTTCTTTTTATACATGTAAAGACAGTGGAAATTAAGAAATCTAATTTATGTCTTTCCATGTGCTATAACATTCTTATAATTTAATCTTCCTGTCACTAATGTGTACATATTCTATAACAAAATACCTCTAACACCTTAAGTGGAAGAACCAACAACTGTATTCTTAAATATTTCTCTAGTGCAGTTGCTTTTCTTCCTGAAGATCACTATGACTATTCAAAGAAATTCACTTCTGAATAAGCATAGACATGTGGATGCTACAGATTTTTTTGTTTTCCATTGTCCTTGAAAATGTTACTGGTGGTTTCCTAGACCATAAACATTAAATGCTCCAGTCTTTCTAAGTAAATGTTAGGTGATATGATTAAATATTACCATGATAAGGGCAATAATAATAATAAAGTCAGCTGGTTTCTGATTCAACATCCATTACTGATGCACAGTCTGTGGAGGAGCAAATGCAGGATGCATTTTGTTAAGGTTCAGGTGATGCTATTTGTTCACTCTTTTCCACTATCATGAGCAAAGATGTTTATTTATAATGACTCAGATTGCACCTATCTGAATAATGGGTGTGTTCTCAGCAGCAGTATATTGCCATAGTCTGAAAAATGTGAATTGCAGCTGCTACAGAATCTATGCAAAATTTAAATGCAAGGATTTCTCTAAACAAATAGCACTGGTCTAAACCAGGGAATGTTTTCATCATTGTGATGTTCAGTCGTAACTTTTTGATAGTTCTTTTCAAAATCTGAAGCTGTGCTTTGAAAATACAGTGTATGAAATCCTTGGGTATGGTTCATTGCATGCTTGTAGTGTTTGCCTTCCCAGGTAGTGTGGTATAACTCCTGATCCTGACTGCATGACTTTGGGGTTTCTGAGGTAGATGAGAAATTAGTACAAGAAAGAGAGTTGTTTTGTTTTATTAACCCCTTGTCTTAGGATCAGATTCTAATTCAGTTACAGAAAAATGAAAGATAAATATAACTGATTCAAATGAATAACTTGTATTCACAGAAAGATGCCATTGCTGTATTGTAGACAGATTAAAGTACTCTTGAAAGTTGTTTTCTGAAGTTAGTTTCAGTAGTACAAAGTAATTTAAATTTCTAATTATATCAGAACTAATGTTGAATTTATGTATGATTTATCAGTGAAATGACATCTATGAAGGTTTTTAATGTATTTTGGCAACTAAGTTATTAATTCTGTTTTCTTAAGTTAATGGCATGAGATTATATAGAGGACTTCTTGTGAAATGTCTATCAACATTCAGAAAACATGAAGCTCTTTAGACAATATCCTACAATTAATACTTATTCCTGAAAAGATTCAAGTAACTTCCTTAGTTAGAAGCATTGTGTAAATCTGTTTGTTGTCCTTGAAAACAGTAAGATGTACTTTCATGTGCACTAGCTGTGTCATCCTTGCCTATGCAGTACTTGATGTCATCCACAAATGCTGCTTGTAGAGACACTAGATTTAAAGCATAGTACACTAACACTATAAAGTGTGACTTACCTTTTGTTTGCAATACATTTGTTTACTATCTGTGTGTATTTTGGAGATTTGAAATCGGAGAGGTAATGAAAATATATTAAAAACTCTGAAATGATGTGGATAGTGCATTTTCAAAAGAAAAATCATCATCACCTTGCAATGGTTAAAAAGTTCAATGGCCTCACTTGTTGGGATAAAACGGTAAAATAGGTTATCTAATCTGTGACATAATCCTGTCGGGCTCCTGTGCCCACACCCCAGAAGTCCTGTTACCTTGGCACATTTTGGCAGTGTAACCTGGATTGGGTATGAGAGAGAAGCAGCGGAGTATGGAATACTATAACAGCATGGGTCTTGCTTAGAGGTCCATAGGAAGAGTAACCCTATTTGCTGCACATGATTACTCTGAGATCTCCATCTGCTGTCGTCCCTTGCAGTCACTGCTAGCTGTACTACTTTCTGTTTCCATCCCTATCTTTCCCTGTCTTTACCAGCAAAATTACTCAGAGGAAATGAAGTCTTGCAACTCACTACATGTTATGATATCAGATAAATACAAGGCAAACTCTGAGGTATCTGGTCACCACTACTTACATGTAGGTTTTCTCTCTGTTGCTGGTGATTGTTTACATTGTGACATTAAGACCAAACTTGCTGCCCATGCAGAAAATAAGCCTGCAAATATGGCCTGGAGTATAGCTAGAGTGCATCCTATAAAGTGCATGAAGCTGTTTGCTTGTTTGGTGGTGCAGTGTGCAGGGAGACACCTCAGGGCTGGCTGCCACATGGACAGAAGGCACGCTGTGATCACAGCTGCTCTGAGGACTGCTCACTAAAGAAATGCAGGCATCACCAGTAAGAGCTGGCATCGCTCTGCTCTGCAGAAGAAGTTTTTTTCTCCCTGTGGGCTAGGTGGGTGAGGATTTGCTTCCGTGTCTGCTTCCATTATCTATAGCTATGAAGAACTTTAGGAATCTGAAAACATTTAAAAAGTTGATCTTAAGATATCAAAGGAGAGGTTTCAACACGACCTACAGGCTTAGCTGGCACTGAATATTTAGACACCTGAACACCACTAAAAATCTGGCCCTTCGGCACTTTTAATACAAAGTTGGCTACTTTTATATATATATATATATATATAAAATTATTTTTCTTTTCCTTGATAATCCTTAATGCTCACTGACAAAAGGTAGTTTCCTGAATTAATGTAGCATACCTGGGCATTGTTCTAATGAAAATGTCTAGATGCTACTCTTGCTAAAGGTATGGAGAATGAATAGCTTCAGACAGGCAGTACCAACTAGGTAGAGCTTCTCCTCAGCCTGAGGAGATGCTTTGTGCATGCTTTGATGGGGAAGGATGGAGTAAAAGCAGCAACTGCTCCCAGATTGTGGAAAGAAAATACTAAACAAAGAGAAAAGATAGCTGTTAACTGACAAATTCTAGGTTTAATTCCACACATGTATGACAGTGTTGTCCAAATTTTAAACTTTGCATTAGACTTCATTTCAATCAAAGTGGCACTTTGATTGATGTCTATAAAGACAAACAAATGAATTAATACAGCAGCAACTGTGATCAAGTTACTTTTTTACCAAAGCTGGATTTAATTTGCAATTCCTTAAGATACTTGAATACATATCTTTTTAAAATTGCTTTTTTAATGCACCTCCATAAACTGAAGGTTCTACTTCTGCAAGACCTTTCTCATTATTGGGTGGCCAGGCCTTGTGCTGCTCTTGAGATGCTTTCTCTGGGCAAAAGGAGCTAGAAAGAATCCATAGCAGTAAAACAGATAAAGAAAAACAACGTGTCAGTGTTCAGCTTTTCAAGAATTTTGTTTCCATGCACATTACAGAATGGAGTAGTTTTAAACTACATGTGTGTTGGGAACGTTCAGTCCTGGGTTGCACACTAAAATGAAGTAGCATTCTTCTCTTGCATGCTGTGTAGGTGTATAGAGGAAGGCACCTCAACACTTGTTCTTTAAATATACAGATCCAATTCCAAATGCATTTAATTACTTGTTAATGTAGACATAAGTAAGTACTTTCTCCTCCATTTGGTATGCCAAGTAGCACCCTGCTATCTGAACATATAACATTTCATGTATTTATTCTCATGTACACAGATGTGCAGAAGTTAAATAGGAAGCCAGTAACAACTTAATGTGAAAACATATATATTTGTGTGTATATATGTATTGCATTACATATACACACACACACGTACATATCTAGAGTGATATTAAAGGCTGTAATCTACACTAGTAGGCCAAATCAGGTTAGAACCTTTCTGATACTGCAGCCACCTGAGGCAGAGAAGCCTATGTCCAAATTATTTTAAAATGCTGACAGGCCTTTCCCAACTCCTGAGCTGCACATGGAAGTTGTTTAGGACAGCAACAGGGGCCATTATGAAGACTTGGTACTAGAAATGACTGGACTTCAGTGTCTAGGAACATTCCTTGGCACTTCAATTTACTGCTGTGCATGTTGCCAAAGAAACGATTGAGTTGCTCAACTTGAATGCATTCATAGCCATGTGGGATGTATGTGACCATGTATTTGACTATGCTGTATGGCATCTCCAAATAACTCCAAATAACTCCAGATAACATCCTTTCCACTCACAAGCAACTGAAATTTCTGATGCTAGAACACACCTCTCTTCTGTGTGTATATAAATACACATTTAAAAAAGGAGGGAAAGTCATTAAGAAATCGTTGCTGGTTGTGGTGCATGCCTTATTTTAGCTTGTTCAGCAGCAAATGGGATAAAAATTCTTCACTCCTGCATAAGCCTTGCCATTAGCAAATTAAGAGGAAGAAATGAGTAGGTAATGAAAAATGCTTGGTTGGAAATGTTCAGAAATGAAGTTCAGTAACACATGTTAAAGCATTAGATGGTCATGGGTTTATGTGACATATTGATTAGCTAATGGCAATCAAAAGAAGTGATCAGGATGTTGCAGACAGTCTGTGATATCTGAGCCAGAGACACTGTGATCCATCACTGATTTGTGAGATCCTGAGGAGGACATGGTACACTAATAAATCCACAGGGAAGAAAAAGCTTGCACGTGCTGACATGGATTTTTACCACTCTCTATAGAAATATATGCTGGAGAAAACAAAATGGTTTGCAGAAGACTGGCTGTGTGAACAAAAGGATGAGTCTCAGCAATGTTTCTGAATTTTAAATATTAGAAATTCTGAAATAATGTTTCCACTTGTCTAAATTTTAGAAACAAGAAACAGCAACTATTTGTGGATACCCTGGGCAGAGTGAAACTTTTCATGGCAATCCACTTTATACTGTACAAGACGGGTGTAGATTCATGGCAGTCGAAGTTCCTGATTTCCTGGGCTAGTTTGTTAATTTTGATTACAAGGCTCATTATCCCCATTTGTTTCATTTCTATGGGATTTATTTGACACAATACGCAGAACGTATATGGGACTTATTCTGTATCATCGTGAATGCATTCAGGGAATTGTCTTCATAGGTTAACAGGCAATCAACTGAAACAGGAGTGACTGACCTTCCTGCCCTTTCAGGCTGCTCATCAGAACCTTCCTATGCTTGAGAGCTCAGAGATTCCTATCATGCGTTGGACTGATAAAGGAAAATGGGACTCTCGGGGTAGTTCAAAGGAGGGAGGCGCTAGCAGTTCCCTGGGGTGTCACAGCTCTGAGGATGAACCAGGAATGGCCTTGCAGGACTTATTTATTGTCTGTTCCCAGCACGGTCTCGCTGCTAGCTGTGCCTGTAGCCACCATACAGGAGTGCCACTGCTTGAGAATAAAGTGAGAGCCGAAGGAGAGACTGTAGTATACAAGACGTTCTTGATTTCATACCTGAAACACTAGGTGAAATTCCAGTATTTTGCTGTGTTTTTCCTGTTCAGAACTTTACACAGCAATGTGTATTACACTGTGGAAAATTCAGTTACCAGCTACTCCTAAGTCTGACTTTTAAGGCTAACCTTACAGCGCATAACTTCATCCATTGGCCATGTGAAAGAAAAAATAAAATGTGGACTCAGAGTCTGATTCCTATAGTGGATATGAATGTAGGGAAAAGCTTGATTTGTATTCTTCTTTGACCTATAGAAAGGTAGTGACATTAATCGTGATGTGAAAAGGTTACTAACCTATTTCTGCTGCCAAAGTGCTCTTGCAGTCACAGCCTAAAGAAGATGAGCAGGCTTATTGAAGTAACCTGTGTATAGAAGCCGCATAACTTGCTGTGGCCATTTCACAACTTTTCTGCAAATAATTCTTAAAGATACAGAAAAGTGATTTTAAATATGGTTTGTGTAAAGAATCTTTATTGCCTCTTATATTTAACATCTCTATTGGGAAACTAGACTATTTGTGTTTCTATCCTCTAGAAAACCAATCCTGTCTTCATTATCCAAGCCATCAGTCCACAGACAAAGGGAGAAACGAGAAACAAATGACTACATTGACACCCAGATCTTTCCTATTTTATCTTGACATGGTTTCATTTATACAACGGTGTATTTTTCCCTTGCAGCTATTCCCTCCTGTTACTCTTTATGGTAATTGAAGCTGGGCCCAAAAGACCTTAGAGGCTTGTATCTTCTCCTCACATGAGTGACACTTCAGTGATAAACTTGAACTTAAAGTTACTGAGGCGTAACTGAGGGTTCATTTGATAGCTAGTGGTTTTCAGCAGCACTGCAGGGCTTCAGGGGCTCAGCGTGAGTGAGATTGTTAATGTCCTGTGAGGGAAAACAATAACACATTTCATTAATGCGTTCATGTGTGAAGCATCCATTAGTGCACTGGAGGTATTAATGACGTTATGCTTTAAACTGACATGTGGGGCATGACAGGAATTGCAAGGTCTGCTGAGAACAGATGACAAGATAAGCAAATATTTGAATGGCTTCATTTGCCTGCAGGTCAAACCATGGTGCAGGGGAACTGAGAAAGCTAAAACCTGGGAGAGGTTAGTGTTTTCCTAGCACGGACTGAACTGCAGGAAAGCTGAAGACAGATTGTTTGCTAAGTAAATAGAGCGGTCAGTAAGGGCAGTAAATATGTAAAAGGTACAAGCTTAATTATCACTGCTCCTCAGTCAGTAATTCTAATTTAATTTGAGTTAAATAAAAGCCAAAGCACCAGTCAAGGTATAGATACGCGAACAAAAATTTTGCTTGTATGAATATTCTTTTTCATTTTCAGTTAGTTTCCCTCTTTCTGCCTGCTCTGAGGGTTAAATATATGTAGCCAAATAAGCTGCTGATTAAATAAACTAGATTATTGCACTTTGTGCCAGAACTGAATTTTGCCATCGGATTTTAGTGAACTAGTTTGCCTGCAGGTCAGCAGAAGGTGTTAGAGTTGGTAAGATAATTTTTCTTCTGATGGTCCTGTGCATCGTTTATTTTTTCAGGTTTGAACTAGCCATAAATTATCTGATAAAGGCCTATTCCCCTGTTTTGGACCACTGTTGGATTGCTACAGGAAGATCACAGGGCAAAGAATTTGACAGCTGCAACTCAGCCGTTAGATGACAGTAGTGCACATCTCAATGCCATCCAGCATAATTTAACATGAATAATCTGACATGCTTGGCAGCTCCTTGAAGAAGGGGGAGGAAAAGGCCACTCTTTCACTAGCTCTGATTTAGAATGATTTCGTACAAGCAGATTTTTCCTTTTCAGAAGCAGTGACACTCACTAGCAGGCTAATGCAATGAGATTGCACAATACAAATATTGGCTGCTGTGCAAAACTGGAGTAAACAACTTTTGCATTGTCAGTCCTTTAGGATTCATGAATAAAAACCTGCACTTCTCACTTAAATATCTTCAATGCACCTTCGTCAAATACATGAACACTTCTCCACACCTCGCTATCCTCTGGTTTTGATCTTTCAGTCCAATGTGGCAATCTCCTGTCCAGGCCTTTGCCCTTGTACATTAATTAGTCTTGTAATGATTAAAAAATTAAGGAACTATCTCTAACACTTTGTCACACTGAAATTCTGGGGATGTTGTTCAGGAGTTTCTGTTACAACTATTGTCATAGATATTCTTTATCTGAGCTGAAATTTTCCATCCATAGATTTCCCCTGAAGATACTTTTTTTGGGGAGGAGTTGAAATCCAATCCGTTCAATCAGCTGGAGTCATCAGGAGGTGAGAAAACATACTCTTTGACTACATAGTTGCCAACATGTAATGATATTGCCAAGGACAGCATGTGTTTTCATTTTTAATAAGCTTCAGATTTATGTGTACAGTTTGCTTGTTTTTATGTTTGTTTTCATAGCAGACTGTCTATGAGAGAGCATGCTGGAGGACCGCATGTTAACTTTCTCCCACTGGCCAGTAAAATTTGCACCCCTTTTTATTTCTTGGCCATCCATACTTCAAATTAGCTTTTGTTATGTCTTCTGTTCAAAATGCATACTTTAGACCAGGAGGAATGGGAAAAAGCTGACTGGTATAGTGGGTTGCAAAGGGAGTCAGGGTTGAGCTGCAGGGAGCTGGTATTAGTCTTCTTAGTCAGGTACTCCTGTAATAGGACAGTGAAGAGGGAGCTGTGTGACAATAACCCTACAGACTGGTCTCTGCTAAACTGGTTTTCAGTGTTTGCCTAAGTGGTGCGTCAGTTTGGGCTTTGAGTTCTGCCTGCCTTTACTTTTTCTGTTCTCAATTTCACCTCTAAACATCAATATTTTTCTTTTTAAGACAGGCAGTACTATTCAGAAATTGTTAATTAAAAAAAAAAAAGCCTTCTAGGCCTAGTGAGGCTACTTAATATATCTTCTCTTCAGCATCCTCTGCATGTCATGTCCCAAGCTTACCACACAGTTTATTTTTATATGACTTCCAGTCTATTGCAGAAATGGAAATAATTTTGATTAAGAGTTGAAGTTTTGAATGCTTATTTGAACAGAACCTCCAAGCCTTCCCTCTTGCTAATGTTGAACTAATGTCTCTGATGTTGATGATGATGAGGGGTAGTGTGTGATGTTGATGCTGAAAGTTAAGTAGTGATGACAAGAGCCAAAGATAAAAGGAGGCCTTTGAGCATGAATTATCCCTTGGCAACAAAGTGATGCTGTAGTATTTTTTATAGAAACATTGACCTTTTTGGTGAGGAAATTGCTGAAGGTAAATGACAAAATGCCAGGTCTGCCCTTTGCCTTTCATGTCACAAATGACTGACCAATACTTCCTCACATAGCATGCCTTATGTCACAGAAGATAAAGAAGAGAAAGCTGAAGTATCTGAGAAACGATAAGCCTATATGGAAAGTAAGTCTAACAAGCTGGAGTTTTACAGGCATGCAGGTTGTGCTCTGCACTTGATGCACAGAGGGCCTGACTTGTGGGATACAAACCCAAAAATTTTGCATAACTGCAATAAGACTGATGCACAGAAATTTTTAGTGGGTGTCTAATGTCAGATCAGTGAGTCTAACCTTAGGGATATTTTTAAAGCTTGTTGAATTGAAAAGACTGATATCAGCTCCCTGCAGCTCAGCCCTGACTCCCTTTGCAACCCACTATACCAGTCAGCTTTTTCCCATTCCTCCTGGTCTAAAGTATGCATTTTGAACAGAAGACATAACAAAAGCTAATTTGAGGTATGGATGGCCAAGAAATAAAAAGGGGTGCAAATTTTACTGGCCAGTGGGAGAAAGTTAACATGCGGTCCTCCAGCATGCTCTCTCATAGACAGTCTGCTATGAAAACAAACATAAAGCTTGTGAAGCTTGTGCTTCAAGACAATGATGATGTAAAAATTATCCTTTTTATGGGGTGGTATCTGTGTTGCATTCGACAGTTTTGACCTCTTACTGTGCTAGTATTCCTCTGCTTAAAATACTCCCTCAGAGGTGAAAACTGATTTTGGAAAAAGCTCTACAGGGGCAAAAGTGGTTATGGTAGGGTGAGAAGTTTGAGTCTTGGCACTCTACTTCTGAGAAACAGGTTAATAGTGTGAATTTTCTGCTCAATTATTTCCAGTATTTTTTCTCTAGTAGTCATCATAAACATTCAGGAAAGCACTTTTTTAAAATTTAAGAATATGTGACATATGCTTTCTTGCCTTTGCGTTTAGAACTTACTGAGTCAAATTTAAATCTTTCCAGGATGGCTCTCAATTTTTTTTATTGTGAAAAGCTGTGGTTTCTCGGAGTCAGAGACTTGCATGACACTGGATTCTTGGAACTGAAGGTGCTAAACATGAGCAACCATTTAGCTGGGTCCCCCAGCTCACTTGCTTTTCTTGGTAGGGTCCTTTAAGCTAACTGTTAAGAAGCACAATGATATATTCTGCCCACCCCCCACCTCAAGTTTATTACAAGCTAAGAACTTCCAACTCACACCAGAGGCCTGGCAAATGTTTTCTTTGGCTTTGCTATTTATTTTAAAATAAAAGCTTTCATCTGAAAAAGCAAGCCAGATTGACAACTGTTTCTCTTTGCAAAGGCAGCCCTCAAAACCTCTGTCAGCAGGCTTGTAGAGTAATTCTGTCACATTACTTCAACAGCTTTCACCACTTGCTTGCTTCCAAGACTTCCTCACAGTCTCACTTAATGTTCCTACTCCATGACAAGCAGCTTTCTCCCCCTGTAGCTCAAGGGTTGAGGTCCATGAAAGAGGAATTCAGGACAGGGGAGGCTTCTCAAGAGATAGTATTGAGAGGTGGATGCCAGACAACTATGAATGTCCCACATGGCTGATAGTTAGTGATGGTGAGAATGTCCTTCTTTTTCCTACAGTGATTTTACTGTATGACAAGTTAATTCTCCAGTCCCACAAGGGGATTTCTTGATAAAGCCCCTGTAAAGAAGCATAAGATACACTACGAACCTAAGTAGTTTCCGTTGTGGGTTTTCATTGTGGTGTTTTTTTGTTTGTTGTTGTTTGTTTTTTTTTTGTATTTTTTTTTTTTTTTTTTAATGGAAGGCAGGAGTTAGGGATATTTGATTTTCTTCTTGGTGGACTATGGTGACTTTCAAACATATTGTGAAACTGTGACTATTTGGTGTAAAAATTCGTTTGGCAAACTGGTCACAGGGATACTCTGCAAATAAACTAGCTCAAAATGTGTGGCTCTTCCACAAAATGTGTGGCTCTTCCACATAGCAGTTTTCATATATTGTTTGCTGTTCATATTTTGAGTGTCACTTTTATTAGAACAGGCAAATTTGTGTTGTCTTCTGTGTCTGCTAGAGTTCATAAACTGCCACAGGCATCTTCTCAGAGATCTTTTGGAAACTGCTAAATGGATACTGGAAAGAATCTAACTGAGTAGCAGGCAATTGGCAGTGTAAATTTCTTCCACAGAACCGAGCACTAGGAATCATGCTGCTTTAATATCTGATACAAACATTTATATAAACAACTGCTGATTTTCAATTAGTAACTAGAGAGAGTTTTTCACAATTTGGCTACTCTGTATTTCACTGATTGTCATCCACAAATGATAGTCTTTCTTTGCTGACAAAAAGGTTCAAGCAACTTCATCTTTCCTACACCTGTAATGCCATTCTAATCAATGGCCATACTTTGAAAGTCTTATAATAAATGAAATCTAAACTAACATTAAACTTCGGGAACTTTTTTGCTGCTGATAGTCCACATATAATAATAGGCCTTTAGGATATTTTGTACATTTATACAACAGTACGTAAGAAAATAATAAAATGCTTGCCATTAAATAAGACTGAAGTGAGCTATCTATATCCTAAACCAAGTAGGATAAGAGATTAATTCAGAGAAGAAAGGATTTATTGAAAGTCATGTTGAAGTAACCCATGACACGCTTTTTTAAAAAAAAATAATCAGAGCAGCTGGATTCTTCCTGGTGCAGTGAAGTGTTCAAGAAGTTTAGATGGTAGAGATGGTATCTATATGAGCTGGGATTACAAAGGCTTTTTACACACTGCAGGCAGTGTATCTCCATGAGATCAGTATTTCAATGACTTCATTAGAAAATGCATGTGTGATGTATGAGGCTAAAACCTGGCTTTAGGGCCTTGCTTTGCCACAGACTTTGGAAAATAAGAAGAAGAGAAAGGAGAAGAATGGGGTAGTTAAGCAGCCTGGCTGGTTTTTTTGGGGCCAGTGTAGTGAGAGAAAACATCTGAAGTTTAGTCCAAGAAGAGTATGAAGGTAGTGTTTAAATCTGGTGAAAGGATAAACATCTGAGGAAAAAGGTAAGTGGATCAGACGGAGAAGCAAACAACCGGTTCTTTAACAACATTTAAGAGTTTGCAATTTAAAAAATTTATTGTTTTATCCTGTTTTGTCTTGTACTGTGTCTTTTACACAACATCTCTGGCAATAAAATGGCAGTGTTACTGAATATTGTTCTCACACACATTCTAGGAAAAACTAGTAGTTTTGTAGTCCCTGGAATGATATAATTTTTGTGCTTACCCTGCTGGGCCATAGTATATTTTTACTGACAAACATAATAATATTTAGAAGCTAATTACAGTTCTAGCTTACTATTGATATTAATGATCCAGCAACTTAAGGGATGAACAATGCTGAAATCATTGCCCATAAGCTTGTTACTGTTTTAATAGAGTTGAATGAGAATTAGAAGATGTATGCACATTGGGGACTGAAAGGAATGGGAGTCATTCAGCCCTGCTGAATCAGTTCATTTTATCAGGAATGAACATAACGTTAATTTGGACAGGTGTTTTGAGTAGTTGCTGAACAATACCCTGGACCTGGGCACTAGGTGTCAGTCTCAGACCTGACAGAGAGGAGAGAGCTTTGAAAAGTTCCTGTGTGGTTGAACTTTGCAACGTTCTATTTCTCTTGGGTATCAACAGACTCCACTGATTCTTAATGTATGCACAAATGTGAGATAAGAAATGAATATTGTGTCTGAAGAGGATCAGTGTTTCTTTCCCAAAGAGTTCCTATGACGCTTAGCACTGCATTGGGGGGGGGGGGCGGGAAAAGGCTCTTTACGTATTGGTAATGTTCCCATGAAGGAAAAAGTAGAACCACGACATTGATTCAGGAATGTTGCAAAATTACTGTGGTGACCCTCTGCACTTTCAGTCTCCAGGATCTGGCTCAAGGGGAAGAGTGGGGCACAAATTCTGAACAGCTTGTATCTCTGTACATAGTGTTGATATGTCTGAATAGCCTTGATCTTTTTTTTTTTTTTAATTTTATGTACTACTTCTGTCAAATGTTTAAGAAAATATAATTTCTGATAATGCAAAAGAAACCTGAAGGGCAAAATCAAAAGGGCAACATCTAGCATAACCCTTTGGAAAGAATGTGGCTTTATTTACTTTTAGTTGAGATGTCACCTGACATCCTTGGTCAAATGTAAGTGTATTCATGGGTAGCTATTATTTTAGGAGATTCATGAACAGTAATTGTTAATTGACCAAGCAAAATAATTTGTTTCCAGGTCAGTTGCTAATTGGTAAATGTGAACAAAACAGCATTCATCAATCACAGAAAAAAGAAGTCTATGTACTTTTAAAGTATGAAATTTAATAGTTAACATGATTTAATTCCAGCAATCATGAAGTTTTCCAATAGGTGTAAGTTCATATATCAAAATATGTATCAAGATTCCAATTTGAAATTGCTCCATATTTAAAAGTGATTACTCAAAAAAGCTAAGCTAAAGTAATCTCTTATTTCCAAAAAGGAAATGTCCTTTTTGCTAGGTTTGGCAATAATTATCCTGTCATCTGACTGGTGTGTATTTATGAACATTCTTCACTTAGCTGAGATACATAAGTGTAATTCAGACACACACTTAGGTCCAATTTTTTCACTGACAAAATTCATACATGACTAAACTCTATATGATAGACGAAAATATACACGGAAGGCTATTAGTCTACTAAAAATTGTAGGCTGTTATAAATTCATAGAGAATTCTATTACATATCAATAGAGAATTTATTTCTTCATTGTTAAATATATATAATTTTTTTATTGCTCAAGTCAAATGCTAACCTTTCTGTTTGACAGAAAAGCATGCAGAAGTTTGAGTACATGCTGATATCCACTAGAAACTTGAAGTCCACTCATTGCAAACCTCAGCATTTGAACTGTAAACACTACAGATGTAGCTTAATACCTTGTAGCTTAAGAACCTGAAAGCTATTATTAAATGAGAACTGTTTCTAGACAGTGTTTAACAATTTATGTCTAAACAGTCAAGTTGATAAAGAAATTTTTTATAGCACCTTGGTGTCTAGCTGTGCAACTAATGTGTTATTTACATAGTGGTACTAATGTTCTGACCTGATTCCAAACAGAGAGAGTTGATTCATCACCATGACTGATGCGTAATTCTTGGCCGAAACTTTTTGAGGAGTAGAAAAGGAGCTGTATAATGAAGCCTGTGAAAACTTTTACAAAGTTTTAAAACATATATCACTAAAGGAAGGCTTTTAAACTACTGCTTAGGAACCCAGGGCAATTTTCTCCAAATTTCTTGGTAACTTAAAGTACACCATGTCCTCCATAAGTTCTCTTGACTTTAAAGGGGAAATACAGCAAAGGATTGCCCGTTCTGGAACTCTCCCCCTTAGACGAAAATGTTGCTCTCTTACCTCACGCTAGAGAGAAACTCCCTATCAATACTGTTTAAATATATTTAAAAAAATGCTTTCCTCTCTTATGTACTGTATGCATACAGTGTTTTTAAAATTACCCTTGATATTTGCATAAGCAGAGCTTAGTTTACAGGCATAATTTCCTCTTCTTGTGAAGACCTGACTAACAGTTGTTATACTGCTCCTGAAACAGTTGCAAATAAATATACTGTACAGCTTTACATAGTGATGAAAATCTCCAAGTTTAACAATGCAGTTGGAAAAAACGGAAGATCAGTCAGATGTTTTAAAATCTCATCTTTCCTCTGGATCTCCTATATCTCAGAGCTTAAATTTCATGTTATATAGACAGAATAACAATGAACCTGTCATTAGTGAACCTGTCATTTCTCAGCCTGATAACTTCCTTAAGACCTCTGCTTCTTTGTTCCAGCACTTGGATTCTGTTAGATGGATTAGTTTCTTCAAAGTATTAATAAAGTCAGCTGAGAGAATAGTAACTGTCTTAAATACGCTTTAAGTACACACACTTTTTAACAACATGGGTCACTGTTGCATGCATGTTTTTCTGCTGAAGTTGCAGTGTCTTGAGAAGTCTTTAAAGCCAAATTCAATTTAAAATTCATTGAAATCTCAGCAAACTTTCTATTATTAGTATATGTAACCTGTTGTAAACTATGGTTGTTTCTACTGTGCACTGCACATTGTTTACTCAACTTCAGCATTTATTTGAGGGGGAAAAGCACAAAATCTTAGCATTTTGTACTATAATTTTTCTTGTGAAATTTAAGCCATAAACTTTATTTTATGAGTAAGATTTTGTAGGTTTAAATCAGCTTAAACTGGTAAAAGTATCAATTTTTCTTACATGAGACCTTTTTTTTTAAAGCATCATTGTTGTAGCCTGGTAAGCACACTATGAAATTTGATAAACATCTTGAATATCTCAGGTTTGGTAACATCCTGGAAAGAAGTGGAATATGTGATTTCATTCCAATAGTGAGAGTGGATCCTCCTGAAACTGGCTGATACTAGAAACTCTTCAGAAGTCTTCTGAATAGATTAAAAAAGGAGATCTTAGAGTTATTTTTTCATGTTGTCATCTTCGTTCAAATTATGTTCATGCTGAAGTGCATATAGCACTTAACTTTGACTCTGGAAACCTGGGGATTTTTGCAATGCAGGAAACACATCTCCTTTAATGTGTCTATTATTAATAATGAATTATATTATATTATATATATATATATAATATTAAATATATATATATTTTTATATATAATATATAATATATATATTAAATATATATTAAATATAATTAAATATATATATAATATAATTAATTATATTATATTATATAAATATTAAAATAAATTAATAATATTAAAGGTTGACTCATCTCTCCTGATGATCATGCACAGAGTCCTAGTAAAATCAAAGGTGAGAAACAACTGCATTGGAAAGGAGATTTGAAACTAAGGGCATTTATTTAAGGTCATTAGTAACCTTTGGATTCAGTTTTGTACTCTACTGTTGACTCTGTCAGTTTTATGTAAGCTCCTTTTAACCATTTTTTTCAGTAATATTTATACATGTAATTCCTTTGAAAATACAGGTCTTCTGCCTTTTTTCCCCTTCACTGCCCTATCTAAGAAGTGTATCTACAGTGTCAACATACATGAGAACGTTGGTGTGAGGATGAAAACACAATTGTCTTGAAGATCATTGGCTGATTCTCTAATGGGTATCACATAATTTACTCCTCAGATGAGGAACAGGATGAATCAGCAGCTGATGTGCTGAATTTTGAGGATTCAGTGAAATATGTTATTTCTAGTACTGCTGGAATATGCTATTTGTGAAAACCTTTTTGCCTACCTCTAAAAAAGTGGTCTTAAACCTCTTTAGGAAGAACAACTGACGCTGGATTCATCTTTGCATGTATTAAGCAAGTGAGGTTTATTGCTTGAACTTATCACTCTTTCCATACAGGACTGGAAAGGACTGCTGCTTCAGCAGCTGCTTAGTCCAGTACCCTTCCATTATTGTCTACTTAATGCTCATTCCAAACCAAAACCTGTACTTGGTGATTTTGGAAAAGTTTTGGTAGTATCTGGGATGGTTCATTGGCTGTTAAGCACCTTACAAAAAATACACAGGATTATCGCCCTTCAGAGATTCCATAGATATCAGTTTGTAAATCTGGCACATATATTAAGGTGTTTATGTGAACCTGGAAAGATTTAAGCTGACTTTCTGAGAAACAGAAATTTCCTGATAAGTTAAGGTGGTTTTGCCCCCATTTCAAGAAATGAACTTGATTATTGCCTTCTGCTATTTAGATCTGCCACAACTTATGTTTTTGGGAAAATATGCCTACACAAAAAGTTTGTAAGAAATTAGTAAACATTGAAACGGGTAAGATTCTGAAGAGGTTTTTTTTTTTGTTTGTTTGTTTGTTTTTAACTAGTAGCTTTTATAAACAGTTTTGTCTAGTGAGACTTTTGAAATCTCAATGAAAACAACAGTATAATTCTGTTGTTTAAAATCAAACTGATGAATCCTCTGTATAAATGGTGAGAAGCTGATAAAAGTTGCTAAACCCTGGTAAAGTTTAATTTCTTATTTAGTTTAATCTGGGAAGACCTTCTGTGATGTTGATCTCTTCTCCCAAGTAACAAGTGACAGGACAAGAGGAAATGGCCTCAAGTTGTGCCAGGGAAGGTCTAGATTGAATATTAGAAAAAAATTTTTCACTGAAAGGATTGTCAAGAATTGGAACAGGCTGCACAGGGAAGTGGTGGAGTCACCATCCCTGGAAGTATTTAAAAGACATGTAGATGTAATGCTCAGGGACACGGTTTAGTGGTGGACTTGGAAGTGTTCATTTAATGGCTGGACCTGATGATCTCAGAGGTCTTTTCCAACTCAAACAATTCCACCATTCTATTGATTGGATGATGAGGAACCATTTAAGGTGAAAATACTGTGATATGGCTATGAGAACTGGATGAACACAGCCTTTTCAACTTCAGTGAACAGCCACTAAGATGCGGGCAGATGTGGCTACTTTTTTTTCTGTAGCATGAACTCCGGTACAAATGAAATAATTACTTAGTGAGGGAAGCAATTAAACTCCTTTAAGAGAAGGACTTGGACCTATTCTCATCTGCCTCTGTTTTGCAAGGTCCCAAGAGGTCTCTGGCCACCTGGAAGCCTATAAATGAATTGAGCATGGGTTTTGCTTTGGACCTAAGTGTGGGCTGAAAGCTCTAAGATCATAAAAGCTAAAATAGGAATGATAGAGGCAGGCAGAGCCTGATGCAGCCATGCCACTGACAATGTCCTTCCTCTGCCAGATAAAAGACATTCACTTGTAGGACTAATACATGCAGAGAGTAATATTGACCCCTTTCTGTCCTGCCTTGTCCATATGAGCTCTGTAGGCTGTCTGTAGAAACAGTGCAGAACAGTGTTTGGGATATAAAGACAACAGAGAGTAATTTACAGGAATTCTTTATTCCAGATGGCTGCCTTTCAATGATAATTATTTATCTGTTAATTGTTGACAGAACACATACATATTTGACTGTTTATGATATGGCTATGGTTCTTGGTTTTAAACTATATGGTCCTAAAATTAGTTCTAAGGGTTTCTTACATTTTACAGAAACTAATAGATCGGGAGAATAGACGAATGTTGCTGCAAAGACTTAATAGATCTTCTGTAAGAGGGTCCATTTCACATTCAGTGGGAAACTGCTATAGAACATTGAACTTTTGAATCCAGATGGCATTCATGGTGCTTCATTTTGTGTTTATGGACTCTTCCTGGTGGAGGTTTATTCTATTTTATAACTATAATGAGCAGTGTCATAACAAGGTATGGAGTGACTGAATATCAGAAACAGAGTTTGGGACAACTCTGGCAAAATGTTAGCAGTTTCCAAATCTAGAAAAAAAATTTATGAATATGGGAGAACAGAGGAGGAAAAAGATGGAGCTTTAAGACTTTCATTTATCTTGTTTTTCTGTTTAAGTTAGAGTTCTTGAAGAGTTCAGGTGTAATCACAGCCTTCTGTTGCAACAGGAAGCACCATCTGCTAAGGCATTCTGTAAGCAATATAACGTCCCTCCAGAGACAGTTTAGCATTCAATTCACAGAGAAGGATGGCAGGGACTTGTAAACAAAAGAAGACAACTGAAGCAGTGAAGAATGGGCTGTGCTCTAAAGATTCAATATGTTTCTTTATAGCTGAAAAATCCTGTAATGCTATAAAAGCCTGGCAGAGCTCTCTGATGTATTAATTGTGGCTTCTTTCACTCAACCTTGCTATTTGAAAGCCAAAAAGTAATGCCAAAATATTGCTTGAGTGTTTTTTTCCCCCACTGAAATTTTTAAGTTTGTATGAGTCTGGCCCAAATTATGTAGCAAATAACAAGTGTTTGGGGAAAGGGAGAAGAACTTTTAATTGCAGTTCAATTGTAATTAAATAGGCAGGGTATGCTTATGAAAGAATAGGTATTTGCATAGGTCAGTAAGTCAATGCATATCCAGTTATGAAGTCACTAGGAATGAATGATAGCTTTGATAGATGACAAATGGCTAGTATAAACACTTTTTATCTTTATATGTTCTCATAAAATATTTTAAAGCAGACCAGGAGTATGATTGTGGTAGCAGGAAGATGAGGCTGAATGGAGACCATTTCCTGTTTTGAACTATAAAAGACAGATCAGATCTTTATAGAGTATCTTTAAGTATAAGTCCTCATTGGTCTTGTATTTAAATGAAACAAATGCCAAAGATAAGCTACTGCAAGTTTAGGGCATCACGTTAGTTTATAGGTTCTCCTAGACAAAGCAGAAGGGCTAGGTCTTCAGTGGATCTAGGATCTATCATATCAAACATTTTAAAATGACAGAACCTTGATTAATCACTGTCATGTAAATCAGATATTCAGCATTCAGGAAATGTGAGCATATTTCATTACATAGCAACTCTCGTAATCTTATTTGTCAAGAAAATACAGTTGAGACTATTGTCTGTCTGTGGTGATAAAGCATATGTGAACCGTATGTTTTCCATGTGATTTTCTACCTTAAACTTTCAGAATATGTTAGATTTGTATGACGAGAGCTGGAGGGAGGGACAGCAAAGAGGAATAAAAGGAATGTCTGTGCTAGTTGATTTCAGTTTCATGATAGGTATGTTGTATTAGATGAGGCAATCTTAATAGTTCTGCAAAATAATGGACATTAAGGAGTCCAATATTTGCTTTCTTGAGTTTGGAGTGTTGTGATTGATTTGTCACTGGGATAAGTAAGAGTCTAATCAGGGCAAGTTATATGTGATATAGGTGGCTTTCAACTGAATTGAACACTTTAATTATGACATAAAATACATGGTTGTTGGCATGAACTGCTTAAAAATCTCAGCCTTACTTGCAAATGGTGCAATTTACCATGAGTGCCTGAAAGGTTGAAGAGGGTTATATGTTGGCCCTCTACTCATGGATGAAATTCTCCCATTAGGTGCTTATATTTTGTCAAACCTAAAAGATAAAAGGTACCTTGGTTTTGGCCACTGTGCTAACTATGATTCATAACACATTATCATTTGTATTACATGAGCTATGGAGTCTCCTGGGCTGCAAAAAGTCTCACCCTGTACAAAGGGGATAATGTGTCCTCACTTACAAAATGACAACAGTAGTGACTTTTACTGAAAGGTGTTTGGGATGGAAACAAGGAGGGGGAAATTATAAGTTCTAATTATTCACAGAAATCACAGTCCTCTATTGGGGGCACAGAAAAAAGTATAGATTTAAAAGCATGATATGATGGACACAATTGTCTGTTTCAAATAAATCTTGTAAAAAATGAGAAGGCGGAAAAGCATTCAAATCTATCTCCCCTTCCCTCAGATCTACTGTGTTCATTCAGTGATTAGTAGGTTTCCATTCATGATTGAGGTCAGTATTGATAGATCATCTCCTGAGAAAAAGATGCTTTGCTGTGTAAAAACCAATAAATGATCCTATGAAAACTGAAGAACTACAGGTGGAGAGTAGAGCTTTATTAGTCCACATCATAGAAGAATGGGACCAATGAAATCAAAGTATTCAAGGAATTAAGACATGGTGGCCCTCCTCTGATTTAATAATCCTTTCCAGGAGAACCTCAGAAATTTTATTCTGCCTTGGTGCATGGGAATAGATCTCTGTTTAATTCCATTGGTTTCTTTTCCCTGTTATATCAGTGTTTTTTGTAAGTGCTGGGAGCTATAACTGGAAAAACAATAAAACAATATAATGTTTTCATATTCAGAAATGAGCAATAACTGCAGAACTTCCCCTTGAAACTAACAAATTCTGGAGAGCTCTTTGGTGTTACCCTTAATGCCCACTCTCAGGCTTCTTTGTTTCCTCTAAGAATGGGCAACTGTTCTGTGAAAGAGGCAGTAATCTCTTGTCCACATCTATTCTGAAGTGTATTTTTCCCCTTTGAGAAGCATTTTGTGATGGATAATAGGAAATAAAGATAATGAGATGTGTGCCTAGCTTTCCTAGACTTGCTGTAGGGTGACTTGCAAAAAAGGGAAGAAAAAAAAATCTTTAAATAATTGTAGAAAGGCTTATTTTGTAAATCTGAGCCTCAGACTTCTAAAACCCTGCAGGAATTGTTTAGTATTGCTTGGGATCAGTTCCCCTGTCATAAGTTAACCCTGTTAACTACTTACAGAATCCCGGGGTCCTACTGTGATGTGCAATAAACTGGTTAAGACTAAAATACCTTTAGGGACTTGCATATTGCATCTTCTTAATCCCCTTCTTACCTGGTTTAGAGATCATACATGTAGAGACCTGCTTGTTCTCTATCAAGAAATTGTCCTGTTGATGGGTTTAGGAATTATACCGATTTAGGCTTTTTAGGCTTGAGATTTATAATGTTCATTCTACCCTGCTGTCATTAATTCTGAAATGTGTTTGGCCTGCCATCTGGAATGACATCCTGGCACATCTTAACTAACAGTAATTTACCCTTTGCTGGATTTTCCACTCTAGGTCTGTATAATCAAGAAGCCTCCCAATTGCTGGTGTAATGTCCTTTCCCTCTAGTAGCACGGCTCTTGTTTTCATAGCTTTGGATCTTTTTCCTGTTGAGGAATGACTTTGATATGAAAACAACACTTTGAATAAAGAGTCCAACTCAATGTTATCTGAAAGTGTCACACACTATTGTTTCAAATAACACCTTGGACTGCTATTGCATAAGGAGATTTGGGACCAATACTGTTTTTTTTTTCCTCAGCTTGTCTATTACGTATATGTTGTTTTAGTAGGAATCTCTGCAGCCTGAGACATATTTTCTGTCATGAAGTTATTTAAGTGAAGGGGATTTACAGTTGATAATTCCATTCCCATCCTTTGTCTAGAAGTGACAGAATTAGTTTCTGTATTTTAAATTAAAAGTTCTAAAATAAGCAATAAACTGATAAAGGGCAAAACAAACCAACATAAAAGCCACAATAGAAGCAGTGTTCTTTTGACAGAGGTTTGTTACTGATCTCTGCCAAAGCAGTCCCCACCTGCCTGCTACCCCATCATCTCTGTGATGGGTTTCTTGCTCATAGTCCTGGCACTAAAATTAATAAAATGAGTGCATTTCAGATGTTTTATTAACTAGTTCCTTTGGAGCAAAGAGGAGCTGAAAGCAGGTCTTTAGTGTTTTATATAAATATCAAGATTCAACTATGTCAATAGGGGCTACTCCTATGGTTGCCCATCTGTGCTGTCCTAAGAGAGACTTTTCAGGAAGTCACCAAACCTCTCGAAGAAGTCTCAGTCTAAGAATCTCAGATATCAAGAGGGGATAGAAAAACATCAAGTCCTGAAATGAAAGGGGTGAGACTACTCACAACAGGCTTTGCTGGTATGCTTATGCCGTTGTATATGTCTGTAAAATCTCGTCACTGGAGAAAGGAAGTATGAAATACTGAAGATTCTGCTGGGAGCAAATGTGACTTTAGATGCTCTCGGTATTTTTTTCTTGACTTTGGCATGTGAAAAATCTCACATACTGGAGAATTGTCTTGCCTGTAATACTGCATATTGACACACAGCCATACCATTAATGGCAGAAGTACAGCATGTAAAGCAGAATAAGAATTTTTGTAGCTGAATCCATAAAAGCATCAGAACATGAGGTGGTGGTAGCACTTACAAATTTTCTTATCTGAGGGAATGGAAGAAAAAACCCCTTTGAATCATGGAGGTGTTGCACACTTAAAGTGAATCACCACTTCTAAAAGACCCTTATATGTTTCTTCTGCTTCATTTATATTTTTAGCCTGCCTGTGTAGATGGATTCTCTCAGACCTATGCCCTTTTTATCATGCTTATTTCATGTGTTACTACTGAAAAATTGCAAAGCTTACTGTGAATTTTATCTTTTCTAACAGTTTTGCAACCAGAAGACCAGAAATATGACTGCAGATAGTGAACAGAAATCCCTAGAGTACCAACAATTGGAAGTACATGTTAGTTTCTCTATTACTTGATCAATGCTGTCACTAATGCAAATCTATTCCCACAATGCACAGAGTGTCATTAATTTTATGTTGTTTACGTACTCTTGCCATAAGGTTAAGCAATTCCTACTATTAAGCTAGATGAAATTGCATTACCTTAATGAAATGCACTTTACTGATAAAGAAGAATGTCACTTTCACAAGTGGAAGCGCTGTTAGCAAATTTTTACAAGAGAATTCCCAAAATCATATCTTAATTGCTTGGACAGCTGTGTAGTTTACATAACGAGCAAACAATGCCAAGGTTTTTTATTTTCTTTGTCAGCTGTATTGGATGTTAGTATGCATGGTGGACCTTTTTTAGGCCTTTTATTACTTGATTGCAAATCATTCTTCATTGCTGCCCAAATTTATGGAAGGACATTGCTCCCTGAGGTGCCATATCCTTTCAGGTCTGTAACTGAACATGACTGATGGCTCCAGTGTAACAGTTGCTTATTACAGCGCTCACTGAGCTATGATTGCTCCAATACTTTATGTTGGCAGATGTGTTTCCCTTGGAACAGCATCTCTGAGACAGAGGTCATTGATCAAACCCCCCTCTGGCTGTTCCATTATGTGCAAATTATTGCTAAAAGCAGAGAGACTGAGAAATGGGTATGTGTGTGTGTGTGCGCACGTGTGTGTGTGTGCACATGGTCTGCTCACTGCAGAATTGAGGGAAAGGAAAAAGCTAGTGTGATGAAGCAAAATAAAAATCTGTCTAAACTGGAAAAATATTTTTATAATGTGATCACATGGAGGAGAAAGAAGGAAATTAAGATAATTTAAGTGGGGAAACTATTGCATAATATGGTAGCATTTTCTTTCTAACTGAACAATGCACAGCATTTTTGTCTGTGCTGTGTTGCTTGTGTGTGTTTTTAGTGCTGACAATGGAGAAAGGGTCATTAAAAACCTAACACACTTCTGTTAACACTTGTTAAATAAATGAGAGAACTTTATTTATTGTTCACGGCTTTGTTATATAGAAGTGGACAGTGACTGAGCTGTGCAGAGGTTCCAAAAAATCAGAACAGAGATAGGGATGTTGAATTAAGCAAGTGACTGTCTTGAGTAGGTCCCAAAAACTGTCTGAGTGAGACTATGGACACTCAGTACTACAGCAACTCTTTAACACCGTGTAATGGTGCCTGGATATGACATGAGTGGTGTTGCACAGAAAAAGAATGATCCCAGGATTCTATGGACAATTTATACTACATGTATGAGATGTGAAAACTTTGGGAAATTTTAATGTAACTGACTATGAAGGTTGGTTGTCATGAATAGGGATGTTTCGTTTGTTTTGTTTTTACGTTTTATCAGTTGTAACAGACTATATCTCAAAGAAATAAAATTATTAGACTCTCTTGGAGGAGAGGGAACTTAATGAAAACAGCAGTTCAGAAGGGACATTAAAAAAAACCAACCCTCTGAAAATTAGTTTATTTTTTTTCTTCCTGGAATGAAAAAAGAAATAAAACAAATCAATCCATCCAGGGTCTGATGACTTGAAGAAAATTATAAAATAAAAAGGATTTTTCTGGACAAGTTGCTGAAAAGAAAATAGAATGTTGAGTTACACGTTCTGTTTGTTTTTTTCTTTTCTTTTTTTTTTTTTTTTTTTGTGGTTTGTTTGTTGAACTTACAGTTTCCCTGGCTTTGTTTTAAAAGTTGTTTAAAACTTTCCAACAGATATATATATATATATATATCTCCAAAAATGCAAGTCCTCAGTGTGATCCCATACAAAATTACTTAGTTTTTGGTAAAAGGGAATGACTGAATTATTTTACAGCACTTTCTAGCTTTGCATCTATTAGCACTGTGGCTAACAAGAAGGGAAAGTTGCTAATTAAGAAAAAAATCAATTAACTGCATAACTTGCAACCTTTAGTTTAATTGTCAGGATATGTGCCATGAATATCCCTCTATGGACACAATCAAAATTTAACTGAACAAGGTCCCAAGGTTATCCCTACTTTAAATGAGGGTGCAAGCCAAGTTGGACGAACGATATCCAGAGGTCCTTTCCATGTATATTATTCCATAGTTCAATAAATTTTTCTGGGTCACCTCAAGTAAGTAATTGTGTTACTGACTTTTGCACTTTGTTAAAGCATAGTATGATTTTACAGCCTTTACTGGTGTAATGAGGATTACCGATAGTTTCCCTATCATGCAGTAAAACCAGTTCCTATTGGCTTTTGAATTTGGACTTCTCATCACAAACATAACCAATTATTGCCTCCTAGTTGTTTCTATGTACCTTTCTAAAGCACGCTTCCCCCCTCCTTCCTAGCAACAATATGGTCAGACATTGGAAACAAATTTTCTATAAATATTCTGCTGAATTCAAAAGCAAACTTTGTTTTAATATTCTCTTTCTTCAGGATTTAACATGATATTTAGCCTATTCCTCCTCCAGGCATTGCCTCTCAAATTGCATGAAAACTCACTAGTTGAATGAAAAAGCTTGCTATAGCTAGCCTGGTTTGACTTGCAACATACCTCTTCAAAAAGAAAATGTCTGGGTCAAATCTATAGTTCTTTTTGAGTTAGGTAACTTATACAATGATTTTGCCCAGTATAAGCAGACAATTGTAATGATCTTAGACTATTTCAAAGTAGCAAGACCATGAACTTCTCCTGATAATGAGCTACTTTATTGTATTCCTTGGTAAAAAGTAAAGCTCCTGTAAAAATGTTCAGGGATAGCATTATCTTTAGGGGATCCTACTTTTCTTTACAAATAGTTTGACAGTGATCACACTGCATACCAAGAAATTACCATGTATAGACTGCCAATTATTTTCACCATACATACATTTGTACTATATCTGCTTTAGCTTTCTCTTTTTGCTATTATAAAAGCATCTCTCCTTTCACTAAAGAAGTTAACCAAAACCAGGTGTTTTGGAGAAAGTAAAAATACATGTGATTAATAGATAATTTCTATTCTTTGTTCTTTCTCTTGTTTTTGTTTCTGATAAGGGATTAATTTTTTAAATTAAAAGAAAATTAAAATTATTTTAGCAGTCATTCAAGTTTTTAAATTTACAATCTCAAAGAAAATATTTCCTTGCCATAGTGAATCTATTCCCTTGGTCTATTGCTTTTGCACATTCTCACTTGTGTGATGTGGTGGAATTCAGGAACCTTCAAATCTCACTGGTGGTCTCATCTTTTAAGGGGGAAAAAATGGAATTGTGATGATTTTTATTTTATTTTTTTACATTTTGACCTATGCCAAAAGAAAAAATCTTCACTTTTGTTTTGTTCTTGATGAAATGCTAAGACAAATATCTGGATGGGATGGTATACTTTTGAAAGATTTGGCCTATAACAAATTTTTATTTCTGTATCAGGCCCTTTAACAGAAGAAAAAACAATGAATTAGATAATATTTGGAAAAACAAGAGAGGAGAGAGAATTGCAAGCACCCTTCATTCACAGCACAATTGCTTTGGTTATGACACTTGCTCAGAGTGTGGAGACCTGGCTTATCTTCCACCCTGTAGGAAAAATTGCTGAACCATCACACCAGGCCAGGTCAATTTTTTTTCTGGAAGGTATGGTCATCTGATTGTTCAGGAATCTTTACCTTTTTTCCTTTGGAGTTATCCTGCTGACACCTTTCCTTTATCACAGAATATGATATAAAGTAGGCTTAGTCCCTATAACAGCTGCTTGCTGGGGGGAATAATGAAACTGATGTATGTTCATTTCTCTGAGTAAAAATGACAGCCAATCTGTCAGTTCTGAGATAATAAGTCTGAGGAGAAACTGTTGTATTTTACAAGTCTGTTATTTACTTAAAGACCAAATTGTCTCCCTTCTCTTTGCTTTCACCTCAAATAAGAAAAAATTACTGCTTCAGAAACTACATTGGCTATTTGTGGTCTGGTTACATGGTGCTCCTGCACTGTTCTTATTGATACCTCATACATTTCCTTGTGCTGGTGACAGTGTTTTCTACCCATCAAGTCAAACATATAGGACATGAACCTGAAGTTGCACCATGAAGCCACCCTCCCTGCCTGAAGACAATTAATGCCATTTATGCATTAATGCAGCTAATTCCCTTTATATAGTTTAAATATGTAGGAAGTGATTGTGAGGAATTGATTTTTGTAGTCCTTTCTGACATGATATGGGCACTCAAGTGAAAAATGGAACTGCAAGGGTGCATGTGGGACTTGGATGTTATCTACATCCAAGTAGATGTAGATACATTCTGCATTAGTTACTTTTGACTCAGTTTATTGACTTGTGGAATTAGATTATTTCATAGTTTTGGGGGACAGAGTATCTAGAATGACTGATAGACTTGAGTTCAAGGATGACAAATATATTTTTGTCTATAGGCCACAATCTTGCATAATTTCCCCTGAAATCCTCAAAGCCTATTGTATTTACTATTCTGACTTTATGAAAGTCACAGTGCCATTATTTAAACCTCTTACCCTATAAGAATGAATTACATCTGTTCTTGAACATAAGTTGGTTTTAAACAGGGAGCACCTTGGATAGCAAGGCAGACTGTCCTGGTTTTGGCTGGGGTAGACTTAATTTTCTTCTCAGTAGCTGGTGCAATGCTATGTTTTTGGATTTGGTGGGAGAACAATGTTGATAGGACACAGCGAGGATAGGTGACCTGAACTGGCTAAAGGGAGATTCCATACCATATGATGTCATGCTGAGTATATGAACTGAGGGAAAAAGAGGGAGGGGAGGACACTGTTACAGTGCTTGTCTTCCCAAGTAACCGTTACAGGTAATGGAGTCCGATGGCTTCCCTGGAGATGGCTGAGTATGTGCCTGACAATGGGAAGCAGTGAATGAATTCCTTGTTCTGCTTTGCTTGTGTGTGTGGCTTTTGCTTTACCTATTAAATTGTTCTTATCTCGACCCTTGAGTTTTACATGCCTTTCTGATTCTCCCTCCCATCCCTCTGGGTGAGAGGGAGTGAGCAAGCGGCTGCGTGGGGCTTGGCTGCTGGCTGGCTTTAAAACACAACACAGACATAGCTTGCAAAGACAGATGTTCTAAAATAAAAATCATATATTGGTCTTTTTCTGTAAAACCAAAACATATAGGGCACAAGCCCAGGTTTCTTAATAGCAGGACTGTCATTGTCCCTTGTTTCTTTTCTGCTGAGGTACTGTCACTGAGTTAATGTACACACCTACTTAATACACCTCTAACAACAGCAGTTTAAGAAAAAACCCAAGCAAGTTGGAAACTTAAAACCTGCTTGGTGACTGATGCTTAGTTAATGGCCCTGGCATGTTCATCTGGTAAATGATGTCTCAGGTAGCAAGCTATAAGAACTCAAGTTGTCTTTTCATCCAGGAAAAATAACTTTAGTATCCCTTCCTCTCTAAACAGTGTACTGGGAGATGGGAAACAAAAGCAAGGATGATCAAAAATGTTTTTAGGTTCTTCACATCAGGTCTTTTGCTTACAGCATTAAAAACTGATCCCAAACTCTTTCTACAGCTGATTGTATTCAGACATACCATTTTAAACCAAGAAACCTTTCTGGATAATGGCTTTGTCATACATTCCCAATAAAATTTTGTTTTGTTGAACTTGTCATATCTGGTTAAGAATAAGCCATTCCTTGAAAAGTCCTACCATTAGGAAGTAGTCTCAGATAACAGGTTTTGTTTTAGTAACAGAGACTGGACAAAACCATGTTAAAGCACTAGAAATATTCTGTGCCAAATAATTCACCCAACAGAAGCTGTGCATGCAATGTAGTGGTCTCTTAATTAATGTGGGGCCCCTTGAAGTGCTTTTACAGATGAAGGCAATATAGGTAACAGTTACACTGTTCAGCAAAATGGAGTATCTGCTAGTAAGAGCAAAGGTGCTAGAAGTCTTTTACAATCATTCCATAGCAAGCAAGGCTGAAATAGCAGTCTTCCCAGGTCAGTGAGTATCTTGTCTAAACCCCACTGACTATAGGTTGGAGGTGGGGGTAATATCTGTATTTGTTCCTGTCTGTCTGTCTGTCTGTCTATCAATCTATCTTTCCAGGTCAATAAAAGTATTTCAAGTCTCTGTTTCAAATCTCTGTCTTCCCTCGAGATGTTGGAGAGTCAGTTAGGGACAGTTTAAATCAAATACAGTCATGATCTAGTCATTGTAGCTAAACTATTTCATGCTGTGTAAGATCTTTTCAAGTTCTTAAAGGCACATAACATGGGGGGGAAAAAAAAAGAAGGGACCCCGCCCCCCCCCCCCAGACGAAACTTTCAAACTAAAAAACTTTAACAATTATGAAGTGATATAGTTAGAATAAAGTTGCTGATTTTATTTATTTGTTCATATTTGTAATCAGTTTGGCAGATTTCTTATATTGTACCTAGAAACAAGTGTGTTACTGGTGTTTTTCATAGTGCTCAAAGCTGGCGTTGCTTTTAAAAAATCTCTAAGCTGTGAAAAAGAGAGAGGACAGTTTTAGCAGCATTCATTAACTCAGCAATCAAACGTAGGACTGTCATGTGCATGCTCATTTCAAAAGTCTTTCCCCCACAGTGTAACATCAGTAATTAAAGATTCATTATTATTAAAATTGCAATTTGCACAGCCTGATTCATTGAAGTAACTGGACTTTAATTCAAATCTATGAAGTGACATTTCACTTTATTAGAGTTCACTCAAACATGATTTTATTTGGTTCAGTGCAATGGGTATAATTTGCAAGGATACAAACAAAACACTTTATAGTAGATTTCCGTGTGCAAGTGTATAGAATCAATAATTTTCATGGAATTTCAGTGTATATTTATCACCTTCTGTTCATCCAAGTCTAGGTTTCTTTGGGACTCATAGTATACCACTGTGCTTATGGGTATATTTCATCAAGAAACTGTTGGCATAGAGTAGTGGCATTGAGAAATATGGTCTTATTATATTTTTCAATAACTTGAACACAGAAGACAAACATTGCTACATATCTCATTTTCCTATGATGTTGTTAGCCTACCGTAGGCTATGGAGCACAGCAAAGGGGAAAAAAGTATGACATCAATCTGGAAGCCAGGGCAGAGGAGCAGTTTATCAGACAGCACAATGAAACTTGGGAGGCACAGGACCAACTGGAGACTTTCACCCTGTTCTTTAACAGTTACCTTGATTTAAGCATTGTCTCATTTCCCTCTTTGAAAATGAGAATAACTTCCTATTCCATTATGGCCACGTGAGGCAAAGATCCGTTAAAACAATTTTGGGACATGTTGCTAACTACTGAAACATCTTATGGCTCTGTCCAGACAAGTACATAGCATGTTTATATAGACAAACATTCAAATAGTATGTTGAAAGATAATTGGAAAAAAAGCAGCAAGACTTTGCTCTTGGCACGGAACTCTATAGTATCATGAACTTTAATATGCTGAAAATGGAGGCCTACGTTATCTCAGCTAAGCATATATCATCAGCCCTTGTGAACACGGCATATGAACCCACAATTAATTTGACTGTTCAAATGAGAGTAGAGTTTAATTGGCAGGGTATCATGATACTGGGGTTGGCAGATGTGGGAACAAAGAAGGTATGTGTCCATCCAAACATAAAATCACTAAAAGTCTGGAAAAAAAATAATAATTGTACTTTATCTGTCTTAGAATAAGATCTATACCTGCATTGGCAAGGCTGTTTATTATCTTAGCTGTAGGTTGGTTCATTATTTCTCCCCTCTTTGCTAAATCTATATTGCTGTATTTAGTACCATTATCTGAAGTTGTTTGTATGTCTACCAAGATCCTCAGGATAGTTAATATAAGATCTTGCGATAAAAGGTGTCCATAATGTGGATGTAAAGATAGGTAGTATCAAAGAATCTCTATTTTAATGCTTGCATTTGATTTGACAAGTGTGTGTGTATGTGTGTGCTCGTGTGTGTACGTGTTTGTGTGTGTGTTTGTAGATCTACTCTGTGGGAAAAGTAATAGAAATATTACCTATGTAGATCTACTATGGTATAGGTAGAGCTTAACCTTGTTTTGAGAGCCACCAGGGGAAGCCTAGAGTGGGTGCAAACCTTGGCAAGCACCAGAGCTTCCAGGCAGACCCAGAAACCTTGATGCATTTTTTCGAACTTGGATAGCACTGTAGGAATGGCAGCATTTTGGACATGTAATGCAAAGCACTCCTGAACCATAAACTCATTCTTCTGGATCAAATCTGTGGGGAAAAAAAAAAAAAAAAAAGATTTAACCGTCTAAGCCTTGAACCTTGTACTATGCATACTTTCTCTTTCCCGCACTTGCCATGAAGCTGCTGTGAAGCAATAAACTTAGTGTGAACTCGAAGTAATTTGACAGAAAGCAAGCAGTGGCTTTTCATCCATTCCATACTTCACTCATGCAAAATCCATTGTTTTATGTAGTGTTATCCTCTGAAGTTTGATACCAACCATCTTGTGTTATTTTTGTAGATTAAAGCAGAATTAAGAGTACTGTCTTTAACTTCTCTCAGAGAAAAATTTGAACTGCAATGAGTTGGTTTATAAAATTAAATATGTCAGATTTTTCATTTTCCTCTGTAGCACAGTATCTTGCAGGACTTGTATATGCTGTCACATGTGGTGTTTAAAAGCTATTAGTATCCCAAGTAAGCGTAAGAACAACATGTGCATATAGCTGTTAAATAAGTGTAGCTATTGTCTATAATATTAAAGATGGAAAAAATCTGAAAGATTCACTGAGCAGGATCACAGAGTTAAGGGAAGCTTACAGTTATGATAAAGTAGCTGTCTGCAGTGATCTTGTCTAGCCTATCTCAAAACTACTGTGTGGAAAAACCTCAAAGATAACTTGCTGTTGAGGTGAATTTGCGAGGCCATATTGTTGTACTCCCAGGAAATAAACAAGCTGTTGTATCTACAGTGCTATCAAGCAAAACTGCCAGAACACACCAAGCAGAAGGAAACACACAGAAGATAATGTCCAAAAAGTACATCTATCAGCCTAGGAAAAAATGTGTCCTGTACTGTAGTGTATACGTACCTGACATTGTGCACACAACTGAAAATCTTGGTATTGCTTCATAATCAATGCAACAGGAAATTAGTTTATCTGCATGAATTTGTTATGAGGTCACATGAATTTTTATTCAATGAAATTGTCACAAGTGTGCCTAAATTAATCTTTCTAAAGCAAATTTTACTGCTATGACTGAGAATTCAGGGCAGTGAAGAGAAAAGTGATTCCTTTATATGGAAGAATGTTCTCATTGATGTATGTAACATTACTGGCACCCCTAGGAAGTGCCCAACATCATCTTTGAAACCTGAAAACTCTATCTGCAAGTGAAGCTTTGGCTGGTGTATGTCTGAAATGTTTATTGTTGTTGCAGCATCTTTCCTGACTTATGGTATAAATTGTGTGGCTGGAGAAGGGAACAATAACTTCAGTATCTCAGACTCTTGCTCTTTAGACATGTCCTACAGGGCTATGAAAATGCAGCATAAATTTAGAGCTACCTTCTAGAGGTCAGCCTCTGCTGGGCAGTGCCAGAGCTGAGGTAGATGATATCCAAGTGCTGGCAAAGCAGCTTTCAGAACATATTCCTTATGGCACAGCTTTTTTAACCACAGCTGATCATCAAAAAATCATCCTTGATAGTGTTTTAGCAGGGTTGTTGAATTTTTTTATGGTGTCAACAATGTTAGGCTCAGAGTTTGGACAACCCCATTACAACTCCAGCTATGTTTTCTTTACATTCCTTTTAAAAATTATTATAAATTAAAAAACGTTCTCTCTCTCTTTTTTTTTTTTTAAATGAAAAATGCATGAGGCAATACAATCTTCAGCATGTGTGGATCAACCTGCTTTATAGAGGAATCAAAGGAATGGAGTTGTAGCTGTTTTGATGGTATGTCTATTGAACACTGTCCACAGCCTGGAGAAGATAAACTACTTTCGGGAAAATTCTGTCTAAACATTTTGGTGTTAAAATCCTTGTTATTGCACAAAGTAATTTCTTTAAGAAAATACAATTAAGGACTTTTAAGTTTTCTTTTCTGTGTGTGAATTATTTCATAAGGACATTCTGTACAGATTTTACACTGATAGTTAAAAACATACATCTAAAAAATCTAGCAGCGAACAAGAAATGATGACTTGCTTCACATTTCAAAATAAAACCCAGATCTGCTACATAAATATGAATGTAAAGGACAGCAGCCTTATTATTTCTGTTATACATTTGAGAAAAAGCTGGAAAATGTATTTGCGTGATGTGAAGATCGTGAACAAATGCTTTCAGAAAGATGTTAGTATATGAAAACTATTTTTTAAAGCTGGGCATTTTAGCTTCTGAATTTTATAACCTATCTAAGCTGCTCAACTTTCTGTTTTCTCTGTGTGCTGTGGAATGCTGGGACAGTTCTAGGGGACCAAAAGAAAGTTAATGCTGTGACAATATTTAGAGAGGAAATAGGGTGACTCAAGTAATTATAAACTTGTCTGTCTTGTGTAGATTGTGAACAATTGGAATGGCAGATAATAGATGTGACTTATTTTAAGAGTTAAGAAAAGTTGATTAATGCCAATAGGCATAGTTTTATTGAAAATTGATCCTGTTAAGCTAACAGGAAAAAAACCTGTCACTGTACGCTTGGTTGCTTTAAGTGTTGATGTAATGCAATTAGAGATCTGTAGGGTTTTTTAACTTAGTATTGCAAAGTGTTTTGACTATGGAGCAAAACCAATACCAAATCGATATGTATCAGTCAAGTGAAAACATTAAGTAAATTACCTTCTCTAAGAAACTATTGCTGGGGAAACATTGCTGAGTGGATGTTGACCCAGCGTTGTTTAACATTCTTACCTATGGTATAAAATCATTACTGATCAATTCACTAATGATGTGAAAGCTGGAGGATCAATAAAAAAGAAGTCAGAGCACTGATACCAAATACTCCAGAGCCCTCTGTAAACTGTGTGTAACCAGTGGTACATACATCATACAGAGAGAAACAAATACTTCAGACTACTTTTGCATGCCCAGTGTTCTGGCATCAGAATCTGTCAGAGCTAATATGGTCCTGTCACCCAGTGTGTGTCAGAGCTTCCTGTGACAGAAAGCAGTAGCTCTCAGAAAGACTCACAACTCACTTTGGATCATAAGTTGAACGTGAGGGTAGTGCTGTGGCCAAAGCAATACTGTTGGGCATAGTTCGCCATTATTTCTGTGTTTGATTGACACCTGTGTGATTATTGCTGTACATTCTGGATTCTCTAGGCTGAACAGTCCCAGCTTTCTCAACCTTTCCTTATACGTGAGATGCTCCAGTCCCTTAACCATCTTTGTGGCCTGGAAAATATGATGCCAAATATATGGTAAAGGTTTTATGTGAGATGACACATAAACCTGTAAAGCAGATTATGGGAATATAAGTATATAAAAATGAAGCTTTTGCTCTTGAAAGGCATCAGAAATTTACATATATATGCCTGCATATGTGTGCAAGCACTTAACACAAGTATAATAATGAAAAAAAATGCCTCTTAGCTTAATTGCAAGATTTTATGAATCTGTAAATTAATAGATGATTAAACATATGATTTAGACTCAAACTTATATATTAGAATAAAAACACTTGCTGATCTGTAATCAGACTACTAAACTGCTTACATATACAGCTTTAAATTTTGATTAATTTTGTGTGAAAGAAGAACTAATGAGCTGAGAACTAGTTAGTTTGCCTTGTACTGCAACTAAACATAGCTAATTATAATTTGTAGTCTAGCATTTTGGTATAGCAGAACACCACAAGTATTTTCATCTGTAGTACCACTAATTTTTATGAAACTTCTATAAATCCCATATTCAGTATTTTTGTTAATGATTGCATTAGTAACGTTAACATGATGTAAATTTTAATGATGAAATGATATAGTATTCTTTTAAAACTAAGAGCCTTTGACTCCATCATTTTATTATCTGCCTTGATTTACTAAGACGTAATTCTTGGACAGGAAGTAGGGCCTTCAGTTCCCTTAGTATTAATTTTGGTGGTATAAAATGAAGATTATCTAGTTTAATGTAAATGAAATGTGGAAAGGTTACAGAAGTAAAATTAAGTTCCCAGTTTAGGGATTTTGTAAGTGCTGGTATCTCCTGGACACTCTTTCATATATTTTGAGCATTGGATTCTAGCATCATACAATTAATTTAATATGAAGCAAACAAGTTTTAGACTTGGAGTTTGGTTTAAGTAATGTGATTGTCATTGTGTGAACCTTCCACAACATTATGAGTTTTGTCCTTTGACTGAAGGTATGCAGTGACTGGATTTTAGCTGTCCTGCAATGTGTGGTTGTTTAGCTGAGATTTTATTTATTTCGGTTTGTGTATATTTGCTTGGGTGTTAATGAATAAGCTACCTTTAAAATTTGAATAATCTACTTTCTCTGTTGCTTACTTTTACAAAAAATAAGTATTTTATTTGGGTTTGGGGTTGTTTCTTGCTCTTACTGTGCAAGGAAACTGTAAGTAACCAAGTAAAAAAATCCAAAACCTTTTACAATCAATTCAGGCCTAAGTGCAGCTCCTTGGTTTTATACATTTAAAATATCCTTGATGGCAAATAAGAACAAAGTAAGCTTGAAACATACTTTAGAGACTAGAGAGTAAGATAATTCCAGACAGCACTGATAACCTTGAAAGCTAAGGAAAACAAGATTATATACAAGAATATGAGTTTATAATGGTGAGCAAAAATAAGGTGCTGAGGTTATTTAAAGTACCTGTTAATATTCCCCATATGATTAAGAGAAAATACAGTATGTAGCCAAATAACAGTATATACACATTTAATGATTATGGACTGCTTTGGGGAAGATGCAGGTGTTCATCTCTGTTGAAAATAAGGCCATTAAATGATAAAATATATGCTAGATGGAGGTGGCAATGCTAGAGAACATATGGCTATGGGAAATTAAATCCTCTGTGTACACATTCTGAGCCAGAGGCAACAATATTAAAAGTAGAGACTAGGCAATGCTGCTGATCTTAGCATCAAGTGGTTTGGTGTAAGAGTGGTAAAAAATCCTAACAAATAGTGTTGATGGGAATAGTTCACAAAAGGAGATTTAACTGAAGTTTTCAAAACCCTCAAACCTGTAGGTAAAATCACTATGCTTGGTTTCTACCTGGTAGGAACTGGGAAGATACAGAAGAAAAATCAGCTTGTTCCAAGAAGATACATATTTTACTTGGGGAATCGTTACTGCTTTGCTGGTGCAAAGACTCAAGGGTCATTTTGAAAGGAACCAAAGCTGGTTCTCAGGAAAGAAATGGAAGTGATTGAATAGATGCTTATCACAAGTGTTTACAACATCACCATGGGTATTGAAATACAACTCATGTGAGTGCGATATAATAGCTATGTTTCATCTCGGCAGGCCACTGAAACACCATATGACCAAGAAATAATGTGGTTAAGAACTAGAATTTGTGCAGGTCAGGGGCTCCTGGAGCTAAAGCATGATACATTTCTTGTTGGTGTGATTCAAACAGATCAATGAGCATAGCAGTAAGGGCAATACAGGCTTTCATGCTCCACCAGGTTTCTGTGATCACTGGTGCAAAATGCCAATCACTGTCTCAGTAGGGATCAGTATGATGAGTCAGTATTTCAAGAAAAAGATGAACAATCTCTTCTTAAATAACCTGTATTTCTGAGTTGTGGTTGGTAGCTGCCATACAATAAATGTGGAAAAAGAATACAATTGCCATTCAGTATGGAGCTGTTGCTGAGGTTTAATGCAATTCTGTAGACAAACTTTGAAGGAAAATCTCATAGTCGATTTTAGCAGTTACTCAGCAACAGGTTATCTGCTACAAGGGCAGCTGCTTGGAATTACTGTGGGTAAAAGCAGTGGAGACTAAGTAAGATGAACTCCCAATATCATTTGATGGAGTACGATAAAAGAAAATAGACATACATTAGGTGGGTAGAGTAATCCAAAAAAGACAAGTTCCTCTGCACAATACTCTTCTACTCCAGAAAAAAATCTTGTTCTTTATTTTCAAACATCACCTGTTGAAAACTGATAAAAAAGAAATTTGGCTTCTGGGATGAGATCTGATAATCTAAGTATTCCTTCTCTTCATTTAGGCAGCTTTAATGAATTTCTTGTTCCTGAGTTTTTAGTGCCATTGAATTCAACCAATGCGACAGAAAAAAGCCTAGTCATCTTGGTTGTTTCAGAATTACTTTAAATAATTTCTAATAAGAAATCAAAACCATGATAGTTTCAAAAGGAAGGGAGACATTTAATGGCTTGTAAAAGCTAAGGCTAAAATTTGACCAGTTTTGGCCCAGTTATTTGAAAGGAAATCCAGCTTTCTGAAGAAAAACTGGATTCTGATGGAAAAACTTTCAGGAAAACTTTAGGTAGTGATGTCTTGCATGTTAAAGGGGTAATTCTAGAGAAGTGTGAAAGGAAGGAGGCAAAGATATCAAAAGAACAAATCTGAAAAATTGCATGGGACATATCACAGTGACACTGTGACTTGGTGTTCTTTGCCTTTCTTTTGAAGCCTATCTTAAGACATTTTCTACAATAGCTAATATTTTTCCATTTAAAAAACTCTATACTTCAAAAAAGAAGGAAATATTTTGTTGGTTTTAATAACAGACCTGTGAGTCCTTCAAAACGACTTTTAAAATTACTTTACAACCTAATATAGTGGAAGGAAGGAGTGTGTGTGTTGGGAAGATGATTCTCTCCGTATATGCTTAACTGTTTGCTGTCAGGAAATCTGTCTTTTTCATTCTTTTTGCTTATAGTCCTCCATATATTGCAGCACTTAATTGGAAAGAGCTGTATGTATTAAGAAAAAAATTAGTTTAACTGTGTTAAAGAGTGGATACAAGTAAACATTCACATCATAGGTAGCATAGCCTAAATGTTTGCTTAGTAAAGTATTCAAAAAATGTACAATTGTTCTAAGTTGCAACAGTTCAAATTTCAGTGATAAGTACTTGTAGGTAATCAGCTGCATGCTTTGCTATAGTATTCAAAGACAAAGAACACAACTTTCATTAATATTTATTAAACATATTTATTTTTCATGGTACCTGTATATCATTGAACATGAATATATAAGGGTTTTTTCTCTACAAAAAAACCCAACAAAACAACAATACCCCTGACCTTCCCTAGTGTTTTCCAGAACCAGTAAAGTGTTATTGGCATATTTGGTACTGAAGAGGAACAAAACCCAGTTATATCAGACTTTTACTGATATGCAAAAAGATGTTGAATGTTTCTAAAATGGAAAGTTATTCAGAATCATCAGGTATTTAACATTGTTTCTGGTTTTGATATGTCTGGAGAACTTGTGGAGAGTTGGAATTTCCTGAAATTCTCTGCTAAACTGGTAAGCGAACCCTTTGGGTCTTCCAGGTGGTAGAAACACTATTACAGTGAGAAGTTTATTTCCTGTAAAAGCAACCCATCTTTGAAAAATGATTTCTTCTTATAATTTTGTTGTTTTCAAATGAATTGTGAAGACATAATTGGCTGCAAAATGAAACACAAGTTTGACCCCTTTGACATCAGCTATAAAGCAGACACTGAATACCGCAGCCAGCTGCAATCAGCTCTGCAGACAGAACTGTGTGAATACTAGTTTGTAGGTCTAAAATAGAAGAGTATTTTGATGTGAATCTTCACACTGGAGAAGGTAAGAATATTTTATCTTTCATCTATAGCAATTGTTATAAAGTATGGTTTAAAGTACTGTAAAGAAAAATGACATATTTGACCATTTTGAACATACATGAAATATTTTATTGGTTTTCCAGTCTAAAATTGTATAACATCCATACTGAGTTTTTACATTTATACATTACTAATTTTCATTTACATGGAAGTGAAACAAATCTTAGTCCCTGGTAGACCAAATACACAACAGAAACCTAGAGGTCAGTTGACTAAAAATTGTCTGAATTTCCAGATCTCTGCATGGGAACCTGAAGTTCTGCTGCTGAAGGTTAATAAACAGTCTTAAAAACACAACAATGCTGACTGTGTGAGGGAAACAAAGGAATTCACTGAGTGAGTGAACTTACAGTAAAGGGTGACATGTGAAAACCTTATCCCATCTTCCTACTAAGGTGATGTGTTGTGATGTGGCTCTTTTGAATTCCTCCTTATCTTTGCCTAATTAAACAAGAACAATGGCAAAAAAAAAACAACAAACCAAACCCAAAAAACCCAAAACGCAAACCCTTGGAAGCTTCCAAATTGCTGGGAGGCATTGTATGTTTTTTGAGATGCTGTGACCATAACACATGTGGTCACCGCACAGCAAATGTGCATTTGTTGGCATCATCTAGAATTACAGAACAATGATGGGACCAGGAATGGCAAATATTTTCCAGTAAGCCTTTTAGAGTTGTCCTTTTTCTGCTTTTGTCTTATGGACATTAGAACAGGGAGAATTTTAATTTTTTCTTGAAATTACTAAACCTATTTTAAAAAGTAGAATACAGAGTTCATTTTGTTGAAAATTTTCTAATATTGATTTAGAAAAAATGACTTTTTTCTGTTATGACACATTCAGAGCTGAGGTCCTTTTCTGCTCAAAATATTTTATTTTCAGAATAATCTCTTTAGTACATCATGTTAGGTTTGATGTCATTTGGGAGACTCTGAGCCAACTTGTTACCTCTTCAAGTATTTAAATTTATAGATAAAACTCATCCATCGCTGGTACTAGCAGTGGAAAGAAATCCTTTCAAGATTCCCCTGGAATGGTTTGCTTTCTCTATTACCAAGTATGTAACACAACACTGCACAAAGTCAGTGTAAGACTTCTAATTCAGCAGTGAATAATTTCACCAATAAGTTCCCTTTTATAAAGATACTGGTCAGCTATATTTCTTGGTGATGTCTTTTCTATATGGGATGTCAAGGATGCACCACCTTAGGAGTAAGATCATTAGAAAAAAAAATTCTTTTTGCTTGCCCAGAGATTTCTCACATGTTTTTGGAGATGCCAGCTTTCTGCCCAGTGCTCACATTCTGCATACAAGTGCAGACAGATAATGCATGCATGCTAAATCATGAATCTTTTAGATGTCTGACAGTATATGTTATATCTTCATGTATTTTTAAAACCATCTTAACTATGGTTAATATATGTACTGGTCTAAAGACAACCAGACAGAATTTAATATAGCTCACATCCACACTGCTTTGGAATTTTGAATGTCTAAATGGAAATTAATTAAGTAGAATTTAATCTTTCTGCACTAGAAGTTAAAACTTTCCATGATTTTCCTTAAACTTACTGGTTATTGGGTAGAATTTAAGAATTTCAGGGAGTACCAAGAAGATCCTATAATTTTTCAGAGTAGAGCAATTAGCTGAGGAATATGTTTAATTCAAACAAAAATAATGTGAGCTTTCAGTAAAAGATTCAGTAAAAGATTACGTGTAAAAATAGACAGACTTTAAAAAGAACTAGTTATTGCCTAAACTGGGAATTCAAAGTGAAAAGACTTTGCCACACCTCGAATGCTGTGTTCAGTTTGGGCTTCTCACAATAGGGACGCTGAGGTGCTGCAGCGTGGCCAGAGCGGGCAGCGAGGCTGGTGCAGGGTCTGGGGCACAAGGCTGGTGGGGAGCGGCTGAGGGAACGGGGGCGGTTTAGCCTGTAGAAAAGGAGGCTCAGGGGGGACCTTATTGTTCCCTACAGCTGTCTGGCAGGAGGCTGTAGGCAGGTGGGGGCAGGTCTCTTCTCCCAGATAACAAGCAACAGGGCAAGAGCAAACAGCCTTAAGTTACACCAGGGGAGGTTTAGATTGGATATGACGGAAAAATTTCTTCACTGAAAGGCTGGTGAAGCATTGGAACAAGCTGCCCAGGGAGGTGGTGGAATCACTGTCCTCAGAGGTGTTTAAAAAATCTGTGGATGTGGTTCTTAGGGACAGGGTTTAGTGATGGACTTGTCAGTCCTGGGTTAACAGTCAGATTCAATGATCTGAAAGGTCTTTTCCAACCTAAATGATTCTATGATTCTAAAAAGAATCTAAAAGGAATCTAAATAGGAATCTTCCAGCCCTGCTAAAATAAAGATTGATTTTAATTTGTTAATAAATATTTTATTTCTTCTATTTTAAAGGAGATAATGTGAACAATATACCTTGCTCTGTGATTATACTAATTCCTTCGTAGTGCTTGACCAGAAGTTTTTAATGCAACTTAGAGATCAATTTTCTGCTTGATACAGAGGTGTACAAACGCAAGCACATGCTGTGTACATCCAGCCAGTTGATTGCTAAAGCATTTGGCAGTGTTTCTTAACTGATGTTGTATATGATATTGAAGAATACAAATAATTTTGCTGTGACTGTGCTGATAAGGTATTAGCTGAAAGCATCCCTTCTGTAGAATATTCCCATATAAGAGCCATTCTAGATGGCTAGCAAATCACAGTTAGCTCTCATCTGTACCTGATAGGGAATACAATGCTTTAATTAACAGTGGAGGAAGACTTGTATTGTTTAAAGCAAGACTAGTTTTACTATGGTAGAATTCTGAAAAGATTTTTGGATGTCTAAAAGGCAAAAACCTGCCAAGGCAAAGCTTGACAAGGAAAGGAAAAAATCTTGTCTCTTACTTCTTCAGTGTGGCAAAACCTGGGAACTATGCAGAGTTGTCTGAGTACTGGTATTGGTTTAATAGTCAACAAGATTTTAGTTGTACTCCATATGTAAACACATACTAAAAATTGCTAAATCTCTGCAATTATTCTTGTAGGAAATTACAACACAAAAGTCCGTACTGTATTTTACCTTAGAGATAGCTGGCGTGAGATAATCTGTATAAATAGTGTCACCAGCAATGCTGTTACATATTTAAGGAATACTGTTTCCTCTGGATGTAGGACACTAGCTTCTAGTAATGAGTCATGAGAAAGGGTGTCAGCATTCACTTGTGAAAGCTGTGGTGGGAGAACTGAAACAGACCAGAATGGAAATCAAGTGCAATGCCAGCATCAGTATAGCATTTTATTATGTCAGAACACAGTGCAATTTATCAAGCCAGAACAGAATTTCTGTTGCTTATAATAGAAGAAAAAAGGAAAACCCTACTATAATCATGGACTTTAAAATTTGTTTTATTCACTCAATTCTTATTTTGAGGTGAAGGGAATATTTTGAACACTACAACTTGGACAACTGTACTCATGCCCTTTCAACTTTTATTTTTCATTTTATCTGCTTTATGGTATCTCCCTTTCTACAAATTCCAGAAGTTCCAGTCTGTAGTTCAGAGATAGCCATTTGTTTTCTCCTGGACACCTGATGCAGGGCTTTATCAGTACTTCTAAGGAGGTTTAATATGAGTCGTCTATATTGTGTTGATGGGATTAGAACCCCTTTTCCCCCCTTTCTGTTATTCCCTTGCCTCATATGAGACTTCATCAGCTCTTGCAGAGTACTGTTGAGTTATTGCCGACAAAATACATTGACATAAACTAACATGAACTGTGGTCATCAGTACATTTCAATGTTTTTACCAAAAAAGTTCTACCATACATTCCTTTTTAATTAGACCTACTGTTGTAGGACGTTTAAAATTAAAATGCACAGCTCTACTATGGGTAGCGATATAAGAGTAAAAGCTTACATTGAGCACATGAGTGTAAATACCACAAACATTGAAAAAACTTAATAAAATGTGATATTATAAAATATTACAATAATTATAATAAAAATGTAAAATAGTGTAAAAGGAAAAAAAGGTAACCAGTAATAGCAGCATTGCTGGAAGCTCTTCCGCCTTCTTAGGGGAAAATATTCACCTGTTTGATTTTTAGTTTTGACCTTGGTTATTCAGGGAGCATGGGGTTCGAATAGAATTACAATCAAGTGACAAAAAAAGAATCACCAACTGATTGAGAAAGCACTAATTTTATTGAAAAGTTTATGTAGGCTCTTTTTTAGAAGGAATTTTACTTAGATTGGAACATGGAAGTGCTCTATTATTGGTACCATAAAATAAAACTGTATACCTTTTAAAAATAGAAGTGCTGCAATTGCAATCAATAGGTTAACTTTAAACTGGAAATACCTGGTGCTCATTCTGCCCAATGTCTGCATTCTTTTCATGGCATTTAACTCATAAGTTTTTACCAAAGTATTTTATTTCCTTGTTTCAACCAACTGTTCAGCAACAGCTCAGTATCACCATAAGTTGTCTTTTGGAAAGAATCCTGAAGCATAAGCTGTTTGTCAGGTGTGATCTGCTCAATACAAACTTAGCATACTGACTGAGCTGAACAATAATTGGATTTTAGTCAGACATTTCAAAGGAATAACTGTATTTGATAAGACTGTGTAACTCCAAGGATGAATAACTTACAAACCAGCTAATAAAATAGATATTGGCCTAAAAGAAGCCTTCTGTATCTTTATATTCTGCTGTAAACTACTACCTGAAGTTTTCAAAACACTCAAATACTTTCTCTGGAAAATATGAGCACAGAAATATTAGTCACTATTTAGTTGCTAGTGCTAACGGAAAGTATTAACTATGGTTCATGACTGAAATGAACTTTTTCAGGTTGTGTGATAAAAGCTCCTCTGCATGCCCACAAAGGGGCATAGAGAGACAACGTCAGTATTATTTGAGACACCAGATAATACCCTGCCCCAGTTAACCCCAGGGCAATCCCAGGAGCCATCAGCCCATCAAAGGCCTATCTCTACAAGCTCAGAGAAGCACAGGGGCACACAACTGCAGATGGGAACTCAAATTGCAGACTCCTGAGTAGCAAACACCTTGCCCAGGTCCTTCCAGAGCTGACTCAGAAGACCTTCAGCCCCTGCATCCCGGTATGAAACCCATCAAAATGAGTCATCAGGAGCAGACCTCTCAATCACCTTTTGGACTGAGTGGTTGCTGTCCAGGGGTTTGAGGCACGTAATAGCATGAAGAGGGAGAGCATTTCAGGATTGCACCAGACTTATTTTGGGATATTTAGGGGAGGCATAAAGGTAGAAAAGGAGAGGGACTTAGGTGATTTGGGGAGGAGGAAGTGTGGGAAAAAAAAGAGGGGTAAGGGGATAAAAAGAGTTGGTCATGTGTGGTCAGTATGCTCATCTGGCCCTCCCCTGTGCCTGATCAGCACAGTCTGTCCTATCTTCTTGTTAAACTCCTTTTAGACTCTTTCCTAGGTAAGGGACTCCATTTTGCGTGTGTGCGTGCGTGCTTGTGAATGCCAGCAAATGGAGCCAGACCATGGGTGGGAGGGCCATGTGTCCAGGGTGCTGGTGACTGGAGCGAGGAGGGTATGTGGGTGCATGTGTGATGGCCAACAAAGCTCAAGCAGGACCAGCTAGTGAATGTGCAGGTGAAGGCACCCGGGAGCAAAGGGCCAGTGGGTGTCTTAAAAGCCAGCTCTGGGTGTGAGAATGTCTATGTGTCCCTGAAGGTTAGACCACATAGGAGTCTGCTATGGACCAGGGGAGTCCTGGCCAACCCTGTGCTTGTGTGTGTCTCTGTCCCCATGTCTGTCTGTCTTTATGTACAGATGGCAACTAGGGAGACTGGGATCCAGGGATAGCTGCTGGGCAGACTGAGTGTCTGATCAATATTGTAGATGAAGCCTGTCTAGCAAGTCACTTGTACACAGCATAAATGTACTCTTAATTGGCATTCTTCCCATTTTTAACAACCGATTTTAAATAAAATGCTAAGTCTGCATTCTTTTCACAGGATTTAATTCATAAGTTTTTACCCAAGTATTTTATTTCCTTGTTTCAAGCTTTGGGCTTATTTGGCTTTGAACTTGTAAATACAAGTTAATTGATTAAAATTAAAATTAGCTTTAGTTCTACAAACTTCAGCAGGATTGCTGATCTGGAATAACATTCCAAACAAGCAGTTTTAGACTCAGAGGTTGCTTGGTAGCCAGCAGTTCAGTGTCCAGCTGTACTGCATGCCCTTAAGGGAATTACTCCAAAACTGCTAATCCTTGTAAGAGTTGTTGGTTTGGATTTCTAGGTTTAGCTTTACAGATGCAGCACTATAGGAAAGAATGAGTATTTTTTTCCCCCTGATCTATCTGTTACTGGTTTTATGCTCTGTATCTCTGAAAAGCCCATCCAGACTTACCCTTTTCTCCTCAGCATGTAGACATTCCCAAATAGTTTCTTTCACAGTGCTGGCTTCTGGCTGCAATATTCCTTAGTCTGTCCTCACCATTTTGAGACTTCTCTGCTCCTCCTACTGCCAACCCAAACCTCTCTCACCTCCTTAATTCTCATTTTTAGCATGCTGTTCATGCCTGTCTACTCCACTTTTGATGTCAAACAACCTTTTTTGGTCTCCTGTTGTGTTCAAATCAGTCAATTTCCATTTCAGGGGTGATGAACTGCCAGAAGGCAGCATGTTTGGAAGGCATTGTGTTTAGAAGAGGTTCTTCGATTAGTTCCCATGTTCATCTCAGATTTGACTTAGAGTAGCAAGAAAAACCCTTGATTTCTTTTTGGCCTGGAAGACATTAAACACTTTGGGGAGACATTGTCTGTAGTTTATATTGGCATCTGAGAAGAATGTGTTCAGTCATACTAAACTACATGTTTAACTAAGTCTGAGCTAAATTCTACCAAATCTTTACTAAGTATCAGTATTTTTTTCCTAATTCTGCCAAGTTTAGTGAGATTTTGGGTGACAATGACAGGGGAGTTCTTGACAAGCAACCTTTAGCCACCTTTAAGCAATTTTAAGAACATCCTCCAAAGTTGTTGGACCATTAAAGGAAAACATTGGAGGTTTGTCTCTCACAGGATAACTTTTGCATTATTTTGGAGAGTTGGGCTATTTTGTTGTTTTGTTTCAGGTGATTTTTGGTGTTTTTTTTCTGGTGATTTTAAATGAACTTCTGAGGAAGTGTAGTGAGACTCCTCAGTGAAACACTGAAGGGGGCATGTGAACAAGCAGGCGATGTTTGACACAAGAAACACAAGCAATATTTGGTTTTACTTCCTTTTCCAAGTGAACCATGATCCAAAACTCCTTGTAGATGCAGAAGTTCAGAACAAAGACTTAGAGAGCTCAGGAAACTTTTTGTTTGTTTCTGAAAGGCATTAGCTTCTTCACGCTATACATTTCTATCTGAAGGCTGGTACTTCAAAGCAAAATCATTGGACAGCAGTTCAAGAGATCTTTGAGCCAAGACTTAATCATATTTCTGTTCTGTTGAAAGCGGAGTTCTTTGTGAGCTTTGAAATACTTTTTCAGGACAGTACACATGGAGTTAGACAGGTAGTTACTAGTTCTCATTCATAATAAAAGACCATATGTTAATTCTTGATGCACTACAGTAAATTAATCATTTTGTAAACATCTTTTGGAAACCAAACTCACCAGTGCTCTTTGTTAAATTGCCTTTAATCTCATTTGCATAAGTGTTTGTCACTATGTAACTTAAAATAGGTTAGCTTTATTTGGAAAAAAAAATGTATTAAAGAACTAGAATGTCTTTGCAAAATAGCTGCTCAAACAGCTTTTTACACCAACTGTGCAAACACTAGCATACTTACAACTGTAGCAATGCATTTGTGGATCATGGGTAAATGCATTGTTGCTCACGGCCATTAAAAGCCAGAACACTGGTGATGGCTCTAGTCTAATGTGTTTGCATTTGAACAGACTGATTTAGTGATTTATAAGGCAATTCTTGTCCAGTCCAATTTCTACAGGCAGTAACTTCACACCTCCTCAAGACTCCCATAGAACCTTATAGTACCAACAGTTATAAGCTTGCTATTTATGCAGTGTTTAAGATGATGTTTGTTCCATCATCATTAGCTGATGAGAATAATTGACTGCCCTTCACTTTAGAACATTTATTTATGTTCTGGTAGTTACTACATCTTCTATTGTCACCTTCTGTGGACTCATTGCTCTCATTGTTGTATCTATATTTTCCAAGCAGTTTACACCGTTTCTTACTTTCCTTTGAATGTTCCAAATTTCTTATTTTTGTCTGAGCATTTGGCAATAAAAAAGGAACCACCCACAGTTGAATCCAATGCTCTAGCTGAGATCTAACCAATTCAAAATGCGATAGTTAGCTTATTTGTTTATTTGTACAATTCTTAGAACTATACAGCAGTGTAGGACTTGACATTTTTTCAGTAGTATATTCATACTAATTTATTTTTAATCCATTTGTATTAGTTGATACACTCTATAATCCTACCAGCCAGTTTGTATAGCCCAATTTATCTGCCTTTTTTTCTCCTTTCCTAAATGAATTGCTTTACTTGTTATCTTTGTTAAATTTTATATTATTGCTCTTACTGAAGTTCTACATTTTAGTATCCTCCAGTGGTGACTTTAACAGTATTTTCTGTCTTTCCCAACTTTAGATCTTATTTCTCAGAGCACGATTGGCATTATTCATGCAACCTGCCCTATTAGTAATGGAAATAATGAAGTGTGTTGAGAGCTGGATGTCTCATTCTCATGACACAACTCTGCTCCTATATCACATTTGAGTTTCTTAATTAATGTTACAATATTTCTCAATCAAAAGTACTTTTAGCTACCCTAAACTAAGTCCTTCTCCTGCTAAATATGCTGATTATCTTGCATTTAATATTTCATGCAACTTTCTCATAGCTATGTCCTGTAGATGTTTATCAAACTTAAAGTGCTTCTTCTCTATGGGCATGGGACAGATCTCCATACAGAATATGAAGCAAGTTGTCCCAAATAACATAATATACTGATAGATTTCACAGGTGTCTGAAAGACTGTAAAATCCTCTTACTTGAATCTAATTTGTTTGTAATTATATAGTGCTATTGGTAAGTATACCTTCTTCCCTGGCCCATTTTTTCCCTTTGTTGTGTAACTTACATGCAACACTGTGAAGATTTGCTTTCACTCTTAAAGTGTAGTTTATTACATTGAACTACTCAAAATTGAAAGTCCAGAATTCCACTGAACTATTTGCACTGTGCAGAGATAGAACAACAAGATAGGTCTTGCAACAAAGAGCACAAGTACAAATAAAAAATGTGTCAGATCTGGGGATGTAATAAAATTATATTGGTCATTAAGAAAAGCACTATTTTTAACAGCTGGGGACTCTAACATTTATCAGGTTGCTTGTAAGCAAGGAGGTGTAGGCCCCTTTGTGACAGAAAGCAATGTGTGAATGTTATGGATTAGATCTGTTGTCATCTTAGGGTCTGTCCTAAGCTGGTGAAGACCTCCTCATGATATAGGAGGAACAGTCTTTTTCCTGGGATATTTGACAGCTAAAGTAAAAGCCAGGTAGCTATCCAGAAAAAATGTGCTAAAGAGAAGTCATCTTGAGTACTGAAATTTTCTGAGATTTCAGTGTGAATTGGAAAGCCTGTCTTCAAAACTAGAGCATGGTTCATTGATTTTATTCTGAGGATGTTTCTATCTGTCCATGTGTCATCCTTAGCCTTACAGGGAAACTCACCCAATATGCAAAAAATGTTCTATAGGAATTAAACTATGACAGTGTCAATATTTACTCTTAAAAGGATAATCCTATGGTTTTGCTCTAACATACTTGTTGCTTTGCAGGTTTTTTTTTTACCCTCCATATTTTGCCTCACTGTCTGACAATAATTTTGCAAAGAAATAAAGCCCTGGCCATACAATGTGTACATACAAGCTTCTGTGAATGTGGAGACAAGAGGTGCGGTATTTCAAAAGCTACCTTTTAGGCCACATCACTCTTCTGGCTATTGGAACAAAATTCAATTTCTTTGTATCTGTTTCTTGAGATTCACTGGGTGGTAGGGTCTACAATAATCCTTTGAAGAGATGCACCTTCTAATGGTATTAGATAAATGGAACTTAAATATCAAAATGTGGGAAATACTGTAAAATTTCAAATTGCATAGACGGTAAAGCTTTCTGTTCCTACAGGTAACCGTCCTCCCCAGGCTAAGGCAGTTTGTTGATGGATCAGCTGCTGTCATTACTGTCTCTAGCATTGCTTCAAATGGGAAATCATGCAACCCATAGGAAAAAAAAGAATTTAATGGTCTTCTCTCCTGCTTATTACAAATGAGAACTTAAAGTCTAAATAGACTTTAGACCAGTCTAAAACTTGTGCATAAAGCTGAAGAGCTTACTCGTGCTGGTTGCAGCATCACTGCATTTTTCTTGTTTTGTATTTGTCTGTTTTCTGACTTAGAGATTGGTATTTGTCTGTTTTCTGACTTAGAGATTGTAGTGCTTGTTAATTCCTTAGCATTTGTTTAAGCAAAGAGACCAAAGCTAAGCAAGTAATGGGAAAAAAGTATGCTCATGGCCTAAAATTCTGATAGGTTTTGCCTAGACAAAATGTAGGCTTCTGTTTACTCTTTTGTTTTTTGATGTAAACACTTGCTCTGAAGAGGCTTTTGTTTTTGAGGATTTGCTATTCTTCAGAAGAATATTCATATACATATAAAACTAATGACATTTGTTTAGGAATATGCTATTCATGCTGAAATGATCTGCCTTCTGTTTTACAAATGTTTTCTTCAGTCAAGTAATTGTCAAGCAGAAACAATGCCATGTAACTCATGTGATTTAGTCACACAGCACAAATAATGGATAAAAAATGGTCAAAGAAATATGATAACCAAAGTGAATAGTTTGCAGTAGACCCTTGGGCAGATATGTTCACGTGAAGTATTTATGGTGAAATAATGAATACACTCAGAAAATAGACTGTGCACGGGCCATTTAACAGAAAAAAAAAAAGCCTGAGTTCTTTAACTAATTTTTCTGCCATATATATTTTATCATGGAAAAAGAAATAAAGGGGTTCCATAGACAGTGTAATCACATTTATCTAGACAATCTTGGGGAGAAAACTCAAGGAATGGCCATCAGTTTAAATCATATAACACGTATATCTTTCTTTTTCATAGGCTTTGATGTAGTCAGGTCATATGAATATAGGAATTCTGTAGTCTTTGATGTATGGGGAATTCTTTCTCTGGGGTTTATAATATGTCTAGAAGTTTAGGTTATTTCCCAAAAAACTTGACAATTTTGGCATAACTATGTAGTAATGGTAAATTTCCAAATCCAGGCATAATCAGTGTCAACAGATCTGCTTTTTATTCATGTTCAGTATGACATGAAGAATAAGCTACAGGCAGATAATCAGCAGAATGGCAACATTTTTACAATTTTATTCTGCCTCAGAATGTAGATGTGAGTGAATTTAAACAAAAGAAATCCAGATTTTATTTTTCATTAATATTTTGTTAAATAGATAACTAAAGCACAATTCAGGACACTGTTCTGGTTTTGGCTGGGATAGACTGAATTTTCTTCTCAGTAGCTGGTGCAGTGCTGTGTTTTGGATTTGGTGTGAGAACAATGTTGATGGCACAGGGATGGTTTTGGTTGTTGCTGGGCGATGTTTACACTAAGTCAGGGACTTTGCAGTTACTCGGGCCCTGCCAGCGAGAGGGCTGGAGGGGCGCAGAAAGTCGTGAGGGGACACAGCCAGGACAGCTGACCTGAACCAGCCAAAGAGGTATTCCATACCATGGGGCGGCATGCTGGGTATACAGGGGGTGGTTGGTCGGGGCTGCTGGTCATTGCTCAGGGACTGGCTGGGCATTGGTCGGTGGGTGTGAGCAATTCTATTGTGCACCACTAGCCTTCTCTTCTCCATTCCCTTTGGATTTCACTCCTCTCCCCCTCTCTCCTTTTCTTTATAACTGTTGTTGTTATTATTACTATTACTATTATAACTGTTATCGTTGTTATTATTATTGCTCTTTCATTTTTATTTTATTTCAATTATTAAATTGTTCTTATCTCAACCCTCAAGTTTTACATTCCTTTCCAATTCTCCTCCCCATCCATCTGGGTGAGGGGGAGTGAGTGAGTGGCTGCGTGGGGGCTCAAATACCAGCCGAGGTTAAATCACAACACTTACAGCCTGACACTTAGGAAATTACAGGAAGTAAAGCCTTTCATAGGAATGCTGCAAATTATGTGTGTTTGTTACCTGATTTTTTTCAAGATTCTGAAAGACTTTTTGCATGAAATATTTTTTGTGTCTTTATTTTAGTTTGTTTGGAGTATATTCCTGCTCAATTTTAAATGGAAATAAATTTAATTCTGTCCTAAACATCAAAATATCATCCACATATTTTGTGCAACATTTTGGTTTTTTTCCCAGCATGAACTTTCAGCCAACTTGGCAGGTGTTAAAATATCTTTTTCCCACATGAGGGCATCAGAGTTTTTCCAACATGAGATATGGAGGACACCTTGTTATGCTATTTAGGTTCCTATTTTCATAAATATGTACATAAAAGTGCACATAGGAGTCTTTTACAGTTATCTTCAGTTTTACAATGCAAAAGAAGCATTTAGGTATTTCTAAATGACTACTGTTTTACTGCAAAACGGTGTGAACAACAAGAACTCCTTGGGTCAAATTCTGTTGACAGTACTCATGGGAATAGGTCATAAGAGTACGATAATTACACTGTAAGCTACTGTTTGACTTATGGAAGACGCAATAATAACAACCGGCTGTAACCAGAAAACTGATCTCATAAAAATTTTATATATGTAACTGCTTGAAACTTACTGTTTAAGTCTCACAGCTAACGGTATGTGGTAGCAGTGAAGGGTCCAAAAACCTGGCAATATGCTTTTTTGCCATTTTACTCCTGTCAGCTATCTCACTGAAGATGTGGGATCACTGAAGATGTGTTAGTTGCACGTTAAGGGAGTAGTAATGGAGGAAAGAGGGGAATGGCTCTGTTTTCAGTGGTTTTTTGAGAGTACTTATTTATAGCTACTAATAGCAATGATTTTTTCTGTGCACACCTAGTACATTGCCCATGTAGGAATGCTAGAAAATAACTGTAAAGGGCCAGATGCATTGCATCCTTGTGAGAGTGTGATAATCTCTCTCCTACTGTTCATCACCACTCCGTTTCACTATCCCAGTTTTCATGGTTCTCTTAGCTTTTGAAGTTTCATATGCCTGTTCCATTTAGTCTTGCTGACTTCCTATCCAGCTCAGCAAGTCTTTAAATTGATCAAGCTGCCCCTCCTTGTTTATGTTATTCTTTATTTATTTTTTTCAGTTTAGTGTTGTTATCAATGGTGGTTATACATGTGTTTTAAATAAAATTCATTATTATCCAGACACGTGGTCCAGCCGATGTTCATCATCAGGGCCATGCTTTAATTTTATCATTATTTTTTAGAAAAGTTGAGAAGTGTTTTATGTTACTATTAAAATTGTAGAGCCTGCTATCAATTAAAAATAACTAAATACAATCCAGAAGATCCCTTCCAGATGAGTGTAGGTGTCTTCCCATAGCAAGAAGTTAGTGCATTATTTAATCTTTTCCATACAGTTATTCTTTTGCATTTTAAAATTATTTAATAAACCTGTGACTAAAAAGAATGCAGATTACTAGCCCAGGCTACAGTTCCCAGACATAATATAAAGAATCCCTTTCATGATATTTGGGATCAGCAAATAACTGGAACAGAATGTTTGTCCAGAAAAAGTTTGGCTCTGGATATGTGTATCCTGTGGGCTTGGACCTGTTCAGATCTCAAAGCTGACCTAATTTCTAATGTAAATTGACAGAAGATTTATAAAATTGTGTTTGAAGTAAGGTACCCTATCATTAATTAATAGTGTTTTCTTATAGAATCAAATAATTGATCTCTGCTTAAAACCCAGGAGTGCTAGTTCTTTGCTACAGTAAATCAAAGAAACAAGTAAAACGTACTGTTCGTTTCCTCTACTGCCTTTAGGCTACTAATTTATAGGAAAGTATAGTTGTGCCAAAAAAAACTTACTGAAAGATAACATTTTAATCTTAAAGAACAATATGTATAACAAATTCTTCTGAGATGCACAGTACTTATGAAAAAAAAATAAGGCAGCAAAAATTATGATCAGAAGTAATATGTGCCAAGAGTTAAAACTGACAAATAGTTTGACAGAGCCTTTCTTTTACCCAAGGTTTCCTTCACTTTCTTTCCCAACCCTTTCATAAGTAACATTTCCAGCCTACTTTGTACATAAGCTGGTAAGTGTCCTTGAGCCTGTGTGGGTGTAGGGAGTATTTGTTTGGGTAGATGAATATGTATCAAAACTCATTGACGAGACATGGTTGAGTAGATTCCCAGTGTATTCTCTCTGGTCTAAGTGAGCAGAGTTTGTTTTATTATTTTTTTTAATGATTCTTCAATCAGAATCAACAGATAATCTGTGACAAACTCAGTAAAATTAATGGAGAATGTATAATAGGTCCTTAGATAGCTCAACCGGCAGCTCCTACTGACACACTTATAAATCCCCTCAGGTTCCCACTGACACAGACACCTATTGATTTCTTTGTTTTCCACCTTCAGAAGTCATAGATTTCCCTGTCTATCTTCAAAGAAAGAATATAGTCAAACTAATTATATACTTAATTTGAAAAAACAAAAGGTCAACAGGTAGTGAAAAATATTTGCAATATGTAGATGAACAGAAACTTGCTTCAATATTTTCCATTTTTATTAAGCTTATCAAAAGTATTCAGACAAAGAGTAAATGCACCTTCTATCCAGCATACTCAAGTTTAAATTATAGATCTTAGAGAGTGAATATGCAAACTTTGCGCTTTAACTTGTTAAAGACAAAATGGGATATCAGTATTTCCAATTTTCTTCATTTAATTCTCAGAAGGAAGTCAGGGATTTGGATCTAATGAAAATCTTAGAATAGAGACTGAGGAGATTCTTATTTTCAGATTGTTAGAATTCACAGGCCTGATAAAATCGCCTCCTCTAAGAGTTTCCAAGCACTAGAATAAAATCAATCTGCAGATGACATTGGCTGCAATACTGGTGTGCTGTCCACTTAATGCTGAAAAAAGTCGTCTTGGGAAAACAGGAGGATAGAGAGTTGTACCTTTAGTGTGCATTGTTTTACACCATGCCTAAAACAATAGTAATAAAAAGGATATAATGAAGGCAAATGGGACAAAGGCAAAGGATGAGAGGCAGAGAAATGGCACATGAAAGGCAAGCATTAAGTTGAAGTGGCCTACGGAGATCATAACCTTACACTGTGAGAATTGACCAACTGAAAAAAAAACCCACCTCCTGTAATTTAGCATACACTGAAAAAGGATACTTAACATGTCCTAAAAATCAAATTAAGCTTACTATACTACAACTTCAGGATTTGATTATATTTATATTCTTTTTTTTAATTTTATAACCTGTAGTTGGGTTTGAAAACTGGAAAGAGAGAGAAAATGTACAATGCAACTTTTAGAAGGAAGCCAGGATGGGCTATACAAAAAAGCGTGCTTATTCCTTACAAGTAATTACAAACATGACACATGTATATATTTTAATGTTTTGTAATTTACATAGATTAAGAATTCTTTTATTATTATTTTTGGAACTTTTCCTATTTTGTTGTGTTCTTGAATTTGTTGGTATTAGGTGTAGCTCTCCTGGTGAGTCTTTAAAAGTGGTAGGACAGAAAAATGTTTCAGTATGTGTTAGAGCAGAACAGACAGATAAAACATTTCCTCTGTCTCTGAATTATGTTTGCTGTCTTTACTACAACACCTATAAAATATCTGAGATTTTGTAAGTGGTGTGTGGGATGTATAAGGGATAAACTGAAATGCACTGAATGCTGTCACTCAACAAAATTAGTTTTGATTTGACTGAGATGTGAGACTCTAAAAACTCTGACTGTGTGCAATGGGGTTTTGTTCATCATGTACCGTATAAAAATGAGTTCACATGGGCATGAACGTCCATTCAAATCAAATACATTCAGGATAGTTTTGCAATTTGTGAAAAGACTGCCAAAACGTGTTCTAGACACCTCAGCAACATAAGCAAAAAAAAAAAAAAAAAAAAAAAGGAACTCCCCAAAAATCTATTCTCCTCCCATGCTACTACAGAGAACATCCTGATGTCAACTTGCTGTTGTTTTCAGGAATTAGCTTTGTATCCTACAGATATTCTGTGCATTTTGCAGTCACCATCCTACCTGATTGTAGGATGGAAATTTCCTTTCCGTCCTAGGATAAAGTATTCCAGTTGTACATACCTGGAGAGCTGCCCACAATGGCAATTTAAAATTACATACACTGTTTATACATTTTATTTTCCTTTACAGGAAGACAGCTTCAAAGCTTAGTGAGTTAATATCTGCTTTACACTGCTTTTTGTTAAACTTGCAAGCATCCAGTAACTAGTGATATGTATTTTCACAATGCCTATGATATATGTTTTAAATGCTCAGATGCAGAATGTTGGTGTCAAAGGGGTAGCTATGACTATTTCATTTTCCTGTTCTGCTCCTTTGTGAATTCACTAAAACTTACTTTCTACTTTTCTTCACTTTTTGTATTCTGTTGCTGCCACTGTAAAATGCTTTTCAGTTCCTAAAGAAATGAATGGTAGCCAAATGAACAGATAAATTTCCCTGGACATAGTGTATTTTGCATAAACCCTAAAGAGTCAGATGTTATATTTTTTTCCTTGCCAACCTTTGCCTTTTCCTCAGCATGGACAATCAATGGGAAACAGACTTTGCAGCCCATAGAAAGTTACACTGAGATCACCAGGCTTATTTCCTTGAGAGAGCATTATGTTCATTTAATCATCTCAAAACTCATTTCAGAAAGAAGTGCCTATAACATGAAAGGCTGGTGGCTGATCAGCTGCTCAGCCAATTTTCTTCTTCCCTGAGAGCACACTTATCATGTAAACAGTTTCACTTAATGGCACAGACATCATGTGTCATTACTTGGAACCTCTCAAACACGGGAAGTATGACTTGATACCTCACACTAAGAAATATGATTCTCTTCAAGTTATTTTTAATCAAAACCTCTGAAATGGATTATGTTTATTTGAAAATAATTTGATTTATCTGCTTAGCATAATTTACTTTGGTTGCTTACCAGCTAAAGTAGACTAAACTTCGCTGCAGCTTAGTTCTTAGTGGTGAAGTTTTCATTCACCCCACTGTTGCTGGAGTGTCACGTTATCCTATGGTTTCTGCCTGATCATCCTGTGTTAGACCTGAGTGGGTAAAAAAGGAAGACATCTGATCTATGTAAATCTAAATATAACTTTCTCTTTTCCTAAAGCACAACATCCAGCATTTTACTTGCCCATATGTAACTTGCCAAGGCTGGCCCAAAGCCAGAACTTGTCTACCAACTTGCTTCCATACATATATCCAAAGGAGTGGTTCTTTCCTGTTAGACTCAAAACTGCATGTTAAGCAGGACTTGTATGAGCAGACAGGAAAGCAGAGATATGTGCAAGGGACAGGGAAGCTTTACTCTTGAGGTTTTCTCAGGTGACCTGACAGACCTCAGCAAAAGCTTGAATATGGGGTGGCCATGGATCAAACAGTTCCTTGATGGTCCTTACACAACATGTATTTTATGAATCTATGGTGCTTTGAAAGATGTCTCTTCCCTTCCCAGCCCAGACAGGATCCTGCCAGGATGTCATGGAGAGACTTTCTGAGTGGAGATGCTGCCTCCCTGTGCATGCATTTCTACTCTGGAAGCAACCTCCATAGTCCAGCTAAGTTCAATTCAGTCAGTTAAATAATATTTCAACTGTTTCCCTCCCGAATCTGGATATCCTTTTCCTATGTAAAGCTCAGCATAAAGGAAGATTGATTTTTTTTTGGCCTCAATTGTTTTGCAGTGATGAGCAACACCTTTGTGTGTACTTGCATTCCACCCAAATTACAGTTCCTTTCAGTAATCTTCCCTTTAGGAATATGTGATTCAGAACTCCTGTATCAATTTTTTTGTGTAAACAGCTGAAAAACCACAATGTTTTTCTCTGTGCAATTAGTTGCAACAGAGCACCTTGTATTCCTCTTCCTTTCTGGCCATTTCTCTCTCCCCTTCTTTCTCCTTTCTCTCTTTCTCTGCTGAAATAAATGAACCCATGAAGGTGGAGTGTAAATTACAACAAACTCCATAATATAAACAAGGAACGCACATTTGTTCAATAACTTTTCTGACATTTTGTGAAGGAAATGGAGTGTGTATATCCAATGATTAGCTAAATGTTGTTCATAGGAAATCCTAATCTGGGATCCACTACTACCACTGCCTTCCTTCTCCCTAGCTCTGAGCTACAGAACATTAGAAGGCCAGCATATGTTGAAATACACCAGTCTGCTCGTTTTGTTTGGAGCCTTCCCCCTTTTGCCATTGCCGTCCTTAGAAAATGACTAAACCTAACAGTGACTGGGTAACTCTGCCTTCTTTTACCTCAAATGATAATAATGTTTTCTCTATTTTATTACAGCCTCTTGAGATTGTGACTGATTTGCATATTTTCTAACACTTAATTAATGATGTCCCTTTCCCAGTGCCTTGAAAACAGTTTTCATTTTTACCTCGGCAGGCCTCCAACAATTACCTCCTACATTTTCTGCTGCAGCCCTTTTTATTACTTTAATGACAAATAATTGGACAGATTCTGAGTAATGAGGGTGAGAGCCAAAGGACTGTTGCATAGGAGACGGCTGCTTGTTACAAGACACTTTTAGTGGTCTCTAAATCAGATAGACAAGTAGAGTAATGATCATCTTGGCGTAATGAGACACAATTAAGAATCGCTGCAGCAAATGACAGAGCAGTTCACTGAACAATAACCTCCCTCTTCCTTTTTTCCAAAGAAGATCAAAGCTTAATTATAGCATCGCCATTTGCAACGCTATAGTTAAAGTTGTGTCAGCATTTCCATTATAAACCTGCTACTTTCTAGGGTTTATAACTCACATAGAAAAAAAAAAATCACTGAGCTCAAAATTTCCTTGCAAAGCCTTTCAGTTTGATAATTAATTTTCATTTTTATTTGTTTTACAAAGTGGACTGGATCCAAGCCTGTTCTAAATAGGCATATCTTCATTGGTGTGGCTAAATCAATAATAATTTTCTATAAGCCCACATGTACCAGTTGCACAGCAACCTGGGACTTAAGCTGAGGAGCAGCAAATGCTGCTTTTGAGAAAAAGACTCTTCTATGCTGCTTTTGTGGTGAGGAGGGAAGAAGGGCATTCAGTGTCTTGCAGAGATGAGCCTATACAGCCAGGTTCTCCAGAGAGCTCAGGTCCCATTTAAATATCTAAGTAAGTGGCCAGCTTTTTTATATAATAACCAGTATAAGTGTTTCTGAGTCCTCATCTAACTTTTAACTGCTTCTGTAAGATTCACTCTTGAGGTGATTCTGGTGCCATAATCTGTCATTCAATGCATATGCCACTGGGTTATTGTCATCACTGAATAGATCAGACAGGAAGAAGAAGGTTCATTGGAAAGCAGGCACTGTTTTGCACATAAATATCCTCTATAATGAACATAGATTAAAAGGGAGAGTGAGAAAGAAGTAAATGGCAGCATAATGAGCTTTTGGGAAAATATGCTGTGCTTGACTGTTTTCCTGAGTATGAGTGGCTATTTAAGTTGCAAGGCTGACAGAAGCAGCACAATCTACTGAATTCCAAATAATAGCTAATTTTTCATGTGTGCCTTGAACCTTTCCACTTTATCTCCACAATGACTTAGAAATAGATGCTTCTGCCTTGCTAGTGAATTCACTGGTTATTGGCCTTTGCTATAATCTTAAATTCATGTAAACAAGAGTCATTTGCATTTTATTATCTTGCATGTTTCAAAATTGATTATTTTTCTCTACAAAACCTAACAGGGTGTTGGGCTTTTTTTTTTTTTTTTTTTTTTTTGTGTAATCAGAACAGGCGCTTTGAACACATTATTGACCAATAAACCAATTTTATGAAAACTCTGTAATTATGGGTCATCAGTTAATGTAACAGACAGTAACTGCTCTTCACTATACAAGCAAAATAAATTTGTTACATTATTGGCCAGATACTAAGCCTGATACAGTTTTTTTGATCTTTTGAAGCATAACTGTCAAAGTCATTTAGGTATCTCTTTTTAGCTATTCCGTGGCATAAGGGAATCATCCACTAACCAACAAGACTGGAATTACTCAGCCCTGTTTTGACTCTTTTCTCTGAAAATGGAATTCACTGGCAGAAAGGCCTTGGGTTTTCTGGCCACTACTGAGTGTCATTGCTCATTAGCTTTGGAAATAATTGCAGACTGGTGCAACCAGAATTGAGCTGGTCCTCTTTGGAGTCTGTTGTACCTGCATCAGACTGGAGGATGCCAAAGGGGGCCTTCAGGAGAAGGCAATGGTTATGGAGAAAGGGCAGCCAAGAGCAAATGTTCCTGCTGCATTGCATGGTTCTGTCAGTGCAAATAAACTGAAAATCCAGTTCAATTGCTCAGTATACCCATATAACTCCTGTACTAATTTTAGCCCTTAGGATTAGAATGAAGAAAGGTTAAAACTGTTACTTCAGATCTTCAAGTCACTGAAATGTCACACACCAGTTTTTTTTCAGGGTTTCTCAAATTCCCAGACATCAACTGAGAATAACATACTGTTGTGACAAGCAAGTCTGGGAAGTTCCTCAAGTATGTTGAAAGTAATTTTTTGACAGAACCACTCAGAAAAACAACAAGGAAAGATGCTCTCCTAGATTTGTTACTGTTGATGATCCAAACTGGGCAGTGCTGTTGACTCTCTTGAGGGACAAGAGACCTTGCAAAGGGAACTGGATAAATTGGAGCACTGGGCAATCATCAGTGGGATAAAATTTAACAAAAGTTAAATGCTGCATTCTGCACCTAGGGTGGAGTATCACCAGGCACAATGGTAAATGAGGAGAGGAATGGCTGGAGCACAGCCCTGCAGAAGGGGTTCTGAGGGTGCTGCCGGACTCAATATGAGTCAGCAGCGTGCCCTGGCAGGCAGGAGGGCAAACCACATCTGGGTGCATCAGACACAGCATGACCAGCTGGTAATAAGAGGTGAAAACTCTACCTAGACTGCTGTGTGCAGTTCTGGGCCCCACAGTTTAAGAAGGATGTTAAGGTCCTGGAATGTGTCCAGAGGAGGGCAACGGAGCCTGTGGAAGGGCTGGAAGACATGTCCTGTGAGGAGCGGCTGGGGACTCTGGGTTTGTCTGGCTTGGAGAGAAGGAGGCTGAGGGGTGACCTCATTGCTCCCCACAGCTTCCTGAGGAGGGGACGTGGAGAGGGAGGTGCTGAGCTCTTCTCCCCGGGATCCAGTGACAGGACGTGTGGGAACGGTTCAAAGCTGTGATGTGAGAAGTTCAGGCCAGGTATTAGGAATCATTTTTTCAATGAGAGGCTGATCTAACACTGGAACAGTCTCCCTAGAGAGGTGGTCACTGTGCCCAACCTGTCAGTGTTTAAGAGGCATTTGGATAATGCCCTGAGTAATGTGCTTCAACTTTTGTTTAACCCTGAACTGGTCAGGCAGTTGGACTAGATGATCTTTGTAGGTCCCTTTCAACTAGAAGCATTCTATTCTATTCTCATCACTACCTTCCCTTAATTTTTAATTTTTTTTTTTTTCATTAAGAAGGGTAAGCCAAAGATTTTCAGAGCTGTGGCAATTGTAAAATTACTGTGCACTTTTCAGCTTGTTTGCATATCTTGTGTTTATGGTGCAGATTGGGCTGTGGGGTGTGGTTCTGTGACCAGGTTTGTAACACATACGAAAAACTTCAATAGACTTAAGTTTTAATGTTAATCATACTTTATAAAACATGCAACAGTTTGATCACAGAACCTTATCTGTCTATCCAGAATTAAGTTAGACCTTAGGAGAAATGTAAAGATATTAAAGATCAGATATAAAGTCAGGATATGATTGCAGTATTGATTCTTTCTCTAATACTTATATACCTTTCCTTTTTTAAATACCTGAAAGTTCTCAGGTGTTTCCAGCATACTGTGGCTTTGCACATGTAAGAACTGCAACAAAGACTGTCATATGTTTTGCATTTTGGATATGATGCAGAGGTTTTATTTACCAGGTGAAGGGGGATATTACAACAAATATATTTGAGCTATTTACTTCTCCCCTCCTCCCCCCCTTCTTTTTTCCTTTTGTGTTGTTTTTGTTCTAGCTTTAAATAGTACTTCTAACACACTTTTAACAACAGTTTCTTTCTTTCATTCTTGGAACAACTTAATTTACCTCAAAAGTCTTAGTAAGAATTTCTGATCAGCTACAAAATAAAGCCTTTTTTTACTTAGACAGCTAAATATCAGTTTTTAGGACAAAGGGAAACATTAGAAGTAGGATCTATTTCAATACGCCAGGGCCAGAAGCATTTAAATTTATGTACTTGTATGCTCCATGAAAACAGCATTATTGGGAAACTAATGGCAATTTTATTAGTTTTCACAAATGAATCTGGAGTATGATGCTTTTCTTAGTGAGTAGTTATGGACAATTCCATGTTAATGTGTAAGGGAGAGCTGAAGAAAATACATCTTTATTGTAGTTATTTCACACTTGTAAAGTGAGACAACTTTTGACTACTAATTTTAATGAATCATGGAATTATTTCAGCTCACTTGCTTTGTTTGCACAATTTCACACTTGGAATGGGAAAAATATGAGTTTGCCTCATTTTGTAATGTAAGCATTTTTCACATTGATTGGCTATTTAAATGTTATATTCAGAGTACTGTAAAAAGACCTTGTACCTTTGTTCTTCCCTTACTTAAGCCTCTAAGGTAAGGAAATACATGTTCATTAAAACCTGAGAATAAAGCCTTTCAAAGAGTCCATTAACTGGGAATCACAAAATTGAAGGCCCTTCAGTAGTCACCTTTCAAATTTGTGTTTTGCAAATATTACTACTTGATGATTGCAACTGTCGATCCAGTTGTACATAAGAACACTCGATAGCTATTAAGTGTTTTGTATCACAGAAAAGTTGAAACTGGAAGGGAACTCTGGCGGCAATCTCGTGCAATGCTCTTCTCAAGCGACTGTGCCTCTGGGTGGGAAAGGCTCCAGCTGGGGCTTGGCAGGAGCTGAGGTGGGATAGAGACAGTGGGGCTGGGCTGGGCACCTGCCACCCCCTTAAGGTGGGCACCAGGGAGGGATGGGTAGAGATCAGGAGAAGAAGCCCACCCCGATCTCCTTGGCACCTCCCCGGTGCTCAAGCTGCCTGGGCCGGGCTCTGGTGAGCTGTCAGGGGCCCAGGGGAAGAGCTGGAGCACCTGAGCTCTCCCCCAGACACCAGCTGGGTTAGCACAGGGACCTGCAGGAGCTGGTCAGGGGAGGTGGAGGACCACTGAGGATCTTCAGTGCTGCTGACATCCCTGGCACTCTCATCACACCCACAGCCCCAGGACAGGCACCGACAGGCCCTGCAGCCCTGAACAGCCAGACAGAGGAGAGATGAGTGCTGGAATGGGCTGTCTTTGCTCGGCGCCCACAGCTGCTGCTCTCCCCCACACGAAAGCTCAAAGGAGAAGCCAGACAATGGCTGCCCAGCTAGGAAGGCTGATGCCCTTTTGAAGGGGGAAAGCCTGCTCTGCAGGCTGCTTGCCACCTTCTCGTGGCCTTGAGAGTGGGTTTTAACCTCAGGCTTGTTGGGTCCTGTGGTGCGAGGCTGGTGCCCCAAGCACAAAGGCCCAGCAATGCCGTGGGGGAGCCGTGGTGAGCTCCTCAGTGTCAACAGGGCTCCCCAACTCAGGTCCTCCAAGGGCTCCTCTGAGGGGAGAAGGATCTGCCCCTTGCCACTGGAGGGAAAGCCCCAGACAGAGATCACAGAACAGCTGAGGTTGGAAGGGACCTCTGGAGGTCACCATGTCCAAGGTCCTCGCTCAAGCATGTCCAAGTAGAGCAGGTTGCCCAAGGCCCTGTCCAAGCACCTTTTGAAGATCTCCAAGGATGGAGAGTCCATGAGATTTATGGAGAACCTGTTGCTGTGCTCAGTCACCCTCATAATAAAATAGTATCTTCTCATGTTGAGGAGGAACCTCCCTTGTTTCAGTTTGTGCCCATTGCTTCTTACCCTGTCACTGGGTACCACTGGAAAGAGCTTGGATCTACTTTACAGCCTCCCTTCATCTATTTAGAAATCTTGACAAGATCACTACCTGAGCTTTCTATTCTCCAGGCTACACAGTCCTTGCTTTCCCAGTCTTTCTTCCTATGGGAGATGCTCCAACCCCTTCACCATCTGTGTAGCCCTTTGACTCTCTTCAGAAGCTCCATGTTTTTCCCCAAACTGTACACAGTACTCTAGCAGTGGCCTCACCAGTGCCAAGGAGAGGGGAAGGATCACCTTCTTGGACCTGCTGGCAAGACTTCTTATGCAGCCCATGCTAACTGGCATTTTTGCCACATGGGCACAGTGTTGGCTCTTCAACTTGCTGTCTGCTGCTCCCTCTACATCCTTTTCTGCAGAGCTGTTTTCCAACTGGTCACCTGCCAGCACATGCTGCTGCAGAGGTTTGTTCCTCCCTAGAGGCAGGATTTTGCACTTTCCCTTGTTAAACTTGATGAGCTTTCTGTCAGTCCATTTCTCCATCCTGTCAAGTCCCTCTGGATGGCAGCATGACCCTCTGGCATATTAGCCACTCCTACCAATTTTGTGTCATTGGTGAACTTGCTGAGGGTATGCTCTGTCCCATCATCTAGATCATTAATTCAGATGTTAAATGGGACTGGAACGAGTGCTGAACCCTGTTACTGGTTCTTCATCAAGACTTCATGCCACTGATTACCACCCTCTGACCCCAGTTGTTCAGCTGATTTTCAGCCTACCTCACTGTCTTATCATCGTATGTCAGTATGTAATATTGATCATATGCCTAGACATCATCAACATCTCTGTAAGGATTTTATGGGAGACAGTATCACAAGCCTTACTGAAGTCTGGGTAGGAAATATGTTCTTCCCTCTCTTTGTCTACCAAACCAATAATTTCATCATAAAAGGTTATGACAGAGTCACAGAGTGGTCGAGGGACATCTGGAGGTCAGATGGTCCAAATTTATACTCAAGTAGGACTGCCTAGAGCAGGTTGCCAAGTGTTCAGATGTTTTTTGAGTGTCTCCAGCAATGAAGACTCAAAAATTACCCTAGGTAACCTGTGTCAGTGCTCAGTCACCATCACAGTAAAAAAGTGTTTCTTGATGTTCAGGAGTTTCAGTCTGTACCTTTGGTCCTGTCACTGGGCTGTACTTTTGGCCCTGTCACTGGGCAGCACTGGAAAGAGCATGGATCTGTCTTTTTTGCACTCTCCTTTCAGGTATTTATATACATGGATAAGTTAAGGTAGGCAATATCCACTGCTCTCCCCTCCACCCATCTGCCAAGCCAGTCATTTCGTTATAGAAGTTTATCAAGTTGGCCAAGGGTGACATCTCATCATGAATGCATGGTGACTACTGCTGGTTACCATCTCATCCTTCATATTCCTGGTTTAGTTGTTTCCAGGATTAGTTGTTTCATAATTTTCCCAGGGATTAAGGTGAGGCTGACCAGCCTGTAGTTCCCTGGGTCCTCCTTGCTATTCCTGAAGACAAGAATGAAGTTTCCTGTCCTTCAGTCTTCAGGTGCCTCATAGTTCAAAAATTATTGAGAGTGACCTTGAAGTGGAACCAAGCAACTTGTGACTGCAGCCCATCAGGTCCCACAGACATATGTATGTCCTGTCTGCTTAAGTATTCTCTAACCTGATCCCTTTCCCACCAGGGGTATGTCTCCTTGCTCCACATGATCCCCCAGGTCTCTGAGGCCTGAAACTCCTGACAATGAGTCTTAGTAGTTAAAACTAAGTTGAGGAAGGTTATCAGTACCTCAGCCTTCTCCAAGTCCTGTGTAAGCAGATCCCCAGTCTTGTAGAGCCATGGCCTTAGTTTTCCCTAATCTTCTTTTTGTCACCTATGTACTTATATAAGCCCTTCTTCTTGTCTTTGACATCCTGGCAAACTCAAGCCCATTTGAGCTTTAGGTTTCCTACCTTCATCCTTGGATGAAGTGTCTCTGTTCCTCCCAGGTTTACCTGTCAGTGCTTCCACGCTCTGTGTACTTTCTCTTTGAGTTTTGCCAGGACCTGTTTGTTCATACATGCAGGCATCCTAGCATTTTTGCCTGACTCCGTATTTGTTGTGGTGGACTGCTCTTGAGCTTAGAGTAGGTGAATTCTGAATATTAATCAGCTTTCTTAGGTCCCTCTTCCCTCCATGGTCTTATCCCAGAGGATTCTTCCAAGCAGATTCCCAAAGAGGTCAGAACCTACTCTACTGAAGCACAGGGTTGTGAGTTTGCTTTTCACCCTTCTCCCTGCCCTCAGGATCCTGAACTACACCATTTCATGGTCCCTGTAGCCAAGACTGCCTTTGACCTTCAAATTCCTCCTTATTGGTATGAGGTCTAGCAGAACACCTCTCATTGTTGGCTCATCTATCATTTGGAGAAGAAAGTTATCAATGCACTCCAGGGACCTCCTGGACTGATATTGCCCTACTGTGTTGTACCCCCAGCAGCGAGGCTGTGGTTGAAGTCCCTCAAGAAGACTAGGGCCTGTGAATGTGAGGCTACTCCTATCTGTCTGCAGAGGGCCTGACTGACTTGTTCTTCCTGGGTAGGAAGAACTACAGTAGACACCCACTATGTCACCTGTAGCTGTCCTCTAATCCTAATCTACAAGTTCTCAGTTCCTCATCCATCCCCAGGCAGACCTCCAAGCACTCTTGCTGCTCTCTCACATGGAAGGCTACTCATCCTTCTTGTCTTCCCATTCTGCCCTTCCTAAACAGCCTGTGTCCCTCCATTGCAAGACCCAGTCACAGAAGCCATACCACCACATCTCTGTTATCCAAAAAGATCATAGCCCTCTAACAGCACACAGTCTGTATTTTGTCATGTTTATTCTGCATACTGCATGCATTAGTATACTGGTGCTTTAGGGAGGCACCCCAGTATGTTAAGTGACTGGAAAGTGTTTGGGGGATTTCTTAATAATGGTGCCTTGCAGGCACTTTCTTGGTTAGATGCAAAAAGCCCCATTTTGCTGATTTTGTGATCCCTTTCCATCACATCACCTCATGCCCTTTACTTCGTAATCCTGTTGGTCACCGCCTCACAGGATTGATGTGTTTTGAGGATTAATCTCTCCTTCCCCCACCATTCTTAGTTTAAAGTAATCTTTATGAGGTCAGCCATCTCTTTGGTGACAATAGCTTTGACCATCTCTGAGGTGAATCCCATCTCTCCCAAGCAGACACTGACCTGAAAACAGGGTCCCATGGTCACAGAACACAAACCCTGTCACCAGCACCAGTTCCGTAGCCAGTTATTGATTTGTCCATCTAGTGCCATTCTTCTCAGGAATGTCAAGCATGCTTCTGCTGGTGACAGTGCCAAATACAGAGTTTGGATTTCTCCGAAGTATTAGTTGACATCCTAAATTGCATTTTGTTGTCATATAAGATTCATGTATTTTGTGTACTATGGAAGATACCTTATTTGGAAGTGCCTTTAAGAGTTGGGTCTGGAAGAGATGATCTTTAGGAACGCTTTCTGCACTGCTATAGACAGTTCTGCTGCTTGTTGCTTCTTTTATGCCTTCTTGAGAGTTCTGTGTATATTTAAAAATAGCACTGTACATGTCAAATGAAACTTATTAAACATAGGTCAACTCTTTGGGAAGAAAGGGAAATGGTGGATTTCCCCCCCCGCCCCCAGTGGTAGCTTTGAACACAATAGGGAATATTTCTTCTACAGTCTGTGAAAGTGCCCACTCTGCACTTTCATGGCTCCTTTAACAGCTAAAATGTCAAACTTTGAATCATTCTAATTGTGACGTGATGTGAACAGCGTTGGAAGGAAGCTATGGGCTATGTTTGGTCTGTGTGGACTGTGTTCATTGACTTCAAATGCACCATTGTCAAAAATGAGTTTGCCTCAGCATCTATGTAACGTTAGCTCTTCAGCGCTTGGTGAATAGCTTGATTTGATCAATAAAGTCTGAAAATGAAAGTGACTTATTCAGCATGCACTGACCTATTTAAAGGTAAATAAAGACTGACTTCATCTTTAACTGTTACTATGTAGGGAGAAGGGTGATTAAATTAAAAATAAAATAAACCCCTGCCACAACTTTGACTTATTTGATGGCTTTCTGAAAAATCTAAGGCATTAGACACATAGCTAAGACTGTGCATAGTAGACATTCCTTAAAACTGGTTCTATCCTTGTCCTGCCTTTTTCACAGGCAGTACACATCCATATGTGTGCATGCATGTATGCAGAAATACACTTATTTGTTAAAAAAAGCTAGAGTTTTCAAAGCAGCTGGACCTTAATTTCCTCACTGTAATGCTCCAATACCTTTTTAGTCTCAGTTTTCATCAGTAAGGTTTACCCACCTGCCTCCCAGACCCCTATGCCTACTAGCAAAGCCTGCGGCAGTGGAGCACATTAGGGATCCCTTAAGTTAATTAGAGCTATACAGCTCCATGGGGTAAGAGAGGAAGCATCCAAGGGTGATGAAGGAGCCAGATGATGTCATTGTGAGGTGGCTGGCTGTCATCTTCAAAAGGATAAAGCAACCCTTTGAAGGGAGGTTCCTGGTGACGCAAAGAAGGCAAATGTTGCAACTACCTTCAAGAAAGGCAAGATGTAGTGTCCTGGTTTCAGCTGGAATAGAGTTACTTTTCTTCCTGGTAGCTGTTGCAGTGCTGTGTTTTGGATTTGGTGTGAGAACAAAGTTGAACACCAAACTGATGAAACCAAAACATGGCTGGTTTTAGTCGTTGCTGGGTAATGTTTATTCTAAGTCAAGAACTTTTTGGTTTCTTGGGCCCCGCCAGTGAGAGACTGGGGTAAGGAGAAGGAAGGGTGTGTGTGTACATCTGGCATTATGGTGTTTGTTCCTGTGTAACCATTACATGTGATGGAGCCCGACTCTTCTGGAGATGGCTGAACACCTGCCTGCCCATGGAAAGTGGTGAATGAATGCCTTGTTTTGCTCTGCTTGCACTTGTGGCTTTTGCTTTACCTGTTAAATAGTTCTTATCTCAACCCTCGAGTTTTGCATTCCTTTCCGATTCTCCTCCCCATCCCTCTGGGTGAGGGAGGAGTGAGCGAGCGGCTGCATGGGGCTTGGTTGCTGACTGGGGTTAAACCATAACATGTAGGATCTGGGCAACTACAGGCATCCTGGAAAAGCTAAGGAGCAAACACTCTTAGAATTCATTTCTAAACACTTGAGGATCAAGTAGGTTACTGCCATATGCCAACATAGGTTTACCAAGGATAAATAATGCCTGATTAACCTGACTGCTTTCCATGGTGATGTGACTGGCACTGTTAACAAGACAGTGAGTGTTATATACTTTGACTTTATGAAGGCTTTTGACAGTCTTCCAGTCTCATCACCAGCTTGGTGAGACACAAGCTGTTTAAGTGAATGATAGGTGATTGGCAAACTGGCTGAACTCCAAAAGTTGATACTGGTGGCACAAAGTCCAGTTGGCAGCCAGTAACTTGTGCCATCCATCAGGGATCAATACTGTGAACAAAACTGTTCAATGTCTTCATTAACACCTTGGATGATAAGATGGAGTGCACTCTCAGTGAGTTTGTGGAGAAAACCAAGTTGTCCTTGGTGGTCAGTACACTGGAGGGCAGGGCCCCTAGCCAGAGAAGCCTGGACAGACTGGAGACGTGGGCTGCCAGACATCCCGTGGAATTTAACAAATGCCAAGGGTATGGAATAATCCCATGCAACAATACAGGCTGATGACCTGTTGGCAGGGAAACGGGTCTACAGAAGGGGACCTGGGAGTCCTAGTGGACAGTAAGTTGAATGTGAGTCAGAGAAGCCCACTTGCATCCTCAGCTGTATTAGAAAAGTGCAACCAGCAGGTCTGGGGACGTGATGCTTTATTTGGTATTTGTGAGACATCGTCTACAATGCTTTGTCTAGTTCTGAGCTCCCCAGTACAAGAATTCTGACATACTCAAGACTCCAGTGCAGGCCACCAAGGTAGTCAGGAGGCTCAAGCACACGCACAGAAGGAGAGGCTGTGACAATTGTGTCTGTTCAGCTCAGAGAAGAGAAGGCAAGGGGGAGATCTTACTTCTGTCTTGTAATCATGTAATGTAAGGATGGAGCCAGACTCTCTTTGGAGGTGCATGCTGGTAAGGATGAGAGCCAACAGACACCAGTTGAACTGTGGAAAATTTTGATTTTCATGTGTTAAGATATTTATTTTTTCTTTCCATGAGGATGATCAAATCCTAGAACCAGTGGATAGAGTAGTCCTTCAAGGTGTTCAAGACTCCAGTAGACACGCCCCTGAACAGCCTGATATAATTAGTTTTTCTTTGAACAAGAACTTTGTCTAATGACATCTGGAGGTCCCTTCCAAGCTAAATTATTCTGTGATTCTACAGATATCACTAAATTCCATATTTTCAAGTGTTCAACTTTGCAAAATTTGGACCCTCTGTTTAAAAATTCCAACCAAATTATATTTCTGTGGCATATATAAGAAAACACTCATTGTGTTAAAGAACATACAACTGAACATTTAAGAAACTGGAAGACCCAATGCCTAGTACACAAATTTAAAATGCCCAGCAGGATTTGATGTACTATTCTAGCATTAAGCACAGCTGCCTTATATAATTTTTGTTCCTTATATTCCCCCTGATTTTCAATTTTTTTTTTAATAAAAAGTGCCTACCAGCTGCCAAAGTTCTAAGTAGATATATGGAACACTTATTAAATCAAATTGAGTAAATCAGGTTTCTATTCGTTACCAAACCTTTTTATCTAGAACTCTTCTCAAAATTATTCTGTGTCATGCGTATATGCGTATAACCACATGCATCTTCTAAAGACCAGCAATTATCTCTGTTTCATAACTTCTTGATACTTTTGAATTTGGATTATAATAAAACAATATACTTTATTCAGCAAATTTGTTTTAATCTAATTACATAGGTGAATAAAAATTGCTGCATGCTGTTGCATCTAATGTAAGTTATCTATTATTCACACCACATTTACTTTTAATATTCATGCAGATTCCCTTTGACATAACCTACTGTGTCACAGTTAATCCAATAAAGATAAAATATAGCTCAGCAAAACACCAGTCGATTCCAGCATTCTCGTAATTATTAAAGACTACTTCACACTGGTTCCTTCAATCAATGCATTTCCCCTTGGATGTGATAGTGTTCTTCTTTGAAGCTTTCAATCCTCCCAGTGGATTCAGGGGAACATTCAGGCACTTTTTTAGTCTCTGGGTCTCCGAGGTGGTTCAAAGAGCACAACAAGCCATCACTGGTTTATCCTCAAAGGCTGACACTGTCTGTTTGATGTATGGCGACTTAAAAAGTCATCTCTAGCAAAGCATGTGTTTGCTACAAGTCTATTGAATCAACCATTTATCAGCTAATCTGTATGCACCCAGCACACCTGCTAACAGATCCAAGGATAGAACACAGTCTCCTCCTGGACCTACTATTGATTTGATTTTCCTTTCTAATTTCATAGTGGTTTTGGTATCCAGTTATTGAAACAACCTTTTAACTTCTAAAATAAGCACATGTGCAGCATTCTGGTGGTTGTATGCAAGAGCTGAGAGCTAAGATTTTGTGCTGTTGCAGTTCCAGCAGGATTTGGCTTTTGCTTGATCCTCAGTAGCCTGCAGCCCCTGCTTGCAAGGGCTCATGAGACACATATGTGGTGCTGTAAATATTTTGTTTTATAAATTTTAACTGTAGACCTGCCAAGGTTGAGGCATTAAGATCAACAGTGGTGTTTCACTTGTTTGTTGGTCAGCAATTGACAATAACTGGCTATTGTCACCTGGTGAGGGAGTATGAATAATTTTTATGTATTCCATATTTTGCTGTTTACCACAGTCTGGAAGAAATGGACTAATATGAGTTACAATGTGGTGCATGTTTTTCATACACATGTTCCTAGACGGTTGCTGCTAGAGCTGAGGACACTCAAGATTTGTCCCATCACTCAAACCCAACCTTATTTAAAAAAATTCTACCTAAGGAAGAACTTCATACCTTTTTTGGTAAGTAGCTATTTGCCTCTTAGAAGTGGTTGTGGTGGTGACTGTCCTCCATCATGGCTTCTAACATTCCTTGCAGGTACAAGAAAGATGCACATCTGGTGGACCCTGTCTGATCATCACAGGTGAGCAGTCGAATTCTTGATGATAGTGTGAGTATTGCCCATTTTCTGTGACCACATAAAGGCAGAAACAGTTCCCTTGTAGATTTTTCTGCAATCTTTCTTTTGGAAAGAGTAGGTCTGAACTCAATGAGCCATATTATGGTACCTCCCATATGTTACCATATACCATAATATGATGTATTTCCCATTAGTCTTGCCCTAAAGTGACACAGAGTAGATGTGTGCCAGTGACACAGAGTGGATTTAGTGGGGAGATTATGACAGACAAAATGGTGTGATCTGATACGCATTCAGTTTAATGTTTTTTGGGGAACATTATGTTTATGGCTGCCAGGTACAAACTTGACTTTCCATTTATACAAAGATTGAGGAGGGTGTGAAAGTGGTGTCTCTGTCTCTGTTATTACATTCCTAGTGGTGCCAGTGGGATATTTATGAACTTTTAAAACCTGTTTGGACTTTCATTATAGACACACTTTAATAAAAATGTGTAATAAAAATGAGCTTTGGTCTAACTTTATTGTAGGACAGGCCTCTCTGTTCCAATTATTTCATTAAAACAAATGAGATCCTCAGTGACATTATAAAGTATGGTAAGGTATACAAACATCAGCCTCTTTCCTTGTTTGGTTTTAACAGTGTGTGGTTCCTTCCTGACAATTTTCTTCATATGAACTACAGCCTTTCCTCCCAAGATATTAGTCTTGCACAATCTATTACTACTTCTAGTATTAATCCATGTGATGATCTAATACTTTTTGCTGCAAAAGTGCCTGAAAGCACTGCTCTGAAGTATCCTATTACTTGTACACAAGGTGGGAAAAGCCTATCTGAAATAACAGAAAAATGTACTGGGTGTTTCCAGTGCCAAAGAATGTACAGGATCATGAAGAAAATACATGAACAGTTAATGCCAAGAAAAGATCACGCACCACATACATCATAGTGAATGCAGAACTGGTGAATTTAATGAAAAATAGATTAAACAAATTAATACAACTTTATTTTTTATTATTTTGAGTTCTTTTCTTATTAATGCCTAATTTTGGTGTTTTTTTTTTTTTTTTTTTTTAAATTTGCTTTCTATTCTTATCCACTTCCTACTTGTTTACTCGAGAAGAGTTAGATCCAAAAATATAAAGTTACTCAGTGGTATTTTTAGCTAGCTGGGTGTCATGGACTGGATCTTAGAATGGGTAGGTGGAACTGTATAAGCACCAAAAAGACCCGAGACAGGTGACAAAATCCCATACTTCTCTTTTATTTTCACATAGCTTAGGTGCTATGCTATATATATGTATATACACCACGCACACACACTATATTATATACATATATACTTAGGTACAGTCACCACATGTCATAGCTGCCTTTCAGAGAATCTTGTCTACCATTTTTGTATCATTTAAGCCAACTTTGTGAATATTAACAGTTGATTCAAATTATGCCTTCCTTATATTTCACTGTTCTACTGTTTCTGTTCACACAAACAGAAAAATGTTTTCACACATATGAACTGGATCTTAATTTTTTTCTACCTAATACCGTAAATATTTATGAATTTCTAGTTTATACTACTTTTGTTTCTTCCTTTGTTTCTCAGTTTACATAACTTTTAAAATTAAATGTAAGGTAAGATGACAGAAAATCTTTTCAAATGCCTCCTTCCTACTGGAGTAAAGATAAAAGTACAGATGCTAACTTTATAGAGCTTTTTATCAGCTCCTGAAGTTTCAGCAAAAGCCTGTTGCTGACCAGGAAACTAGGTCATGCAATTGTTCTTCAATACAGATGATCTTTTGATGTTTCTCAGCAGCAGCCTTTCTTTAACAGGAGTCCTGCAGCTTGAGTTCTTCACAAATTGAGCTTCATGCCACAGGTATTTCTTCTGCTTTAATGAAATCCTTCCATCTGACTTAAGTTTTGTGATTGATGTATCCTGTTCATGCCATAAGGTTATCTTCCGTTGCATTTATTTAAGTATTGAAATATATTTCAGATGGACTCTTCTAAAGTTCAAAACTATGTTTACAATGACTTCTGCCAAGTAAACATGTGAGATATATTATAGATTGCCATGGGGAAACACTAAACAGTAACATGACCGCACAACAAGTGGTGACAAATAACCATAAAATTCAGTTCAAATAGATCTTCTGTGATCACCAGGAGCATTTTGGGAACGTAGTTTCTCCAGAAGCCATGTGTTTTAAATTTTCTAATGCTGAGAAAAAATGAAATATTTTGGTTTTGTGGCATTTTAAACTGACTATGTTAGCAAATACACAGTGAAATATGTGTAACTCATTTGATAACCCTTAGTATGGGTATGAATTATGAATCACTGAAAAAAACTGTCACTGACTATGTTACCTTGATATTAATAGGATATGAAGGCAAAGTTGGAAGCATCTGGGATAAATTTTATAATAGAGTCCCTTTGCTTTTAAGAATAATATGTGCATACCATACACAAACACAAAAAGAAATTATTTATGAATAAGTCTTTTGACTTCAGTGTTAATAATCTAATCAGGTTTTGAGTAAAGGTCCCACTTAAATCATTCAGCCTGGGCAAATATGTATCAACAAATGACCCTGTCTGCCTCAATATTTCTGAATGCATAAGCTGTTATAAACCCCCAATTATTGATTTTGTTAAAGGAAAAAAAAAGACTTTTTTTGTCTGCTGTTCTGAGTCTAGGAATTTAAGCATTGAATCACAACTACCTTGCTATGCTTTTAGCATGGCTAAGGTAAAAAACCTCTTGAACACATTTATACATAGACAGAAACATTTTAGTAGGGAGTATATCTGTTTTTCTAAAGTTTAAGCTGTTGAATATCTTGCAAGAGCCATAATATATTTTCAGTTGATGATGAATGGTGTAAGATCCACTTCATATTATCATTGAAGCAAGGACTTAGACCACCTTTCCAGTGATTTTGTTTAAACTTAATATCAAGGCTTACTTATGTAAATCTGGGGCAAATCCAAGTAGAGTGGCTTTCTGTTTTGTGTGTTCAGAAAGAAAATGTCTTCATCCCTTCAGAAATGTCATGGTCCTTGTATACTGAAGAAGAGAGAATACGTTTCTTTCTTCCTTCTGATTTGCAAAAATGCATGAACTTCTCTTGCCTTCTGCAGTTTATTGGTTAAAAGCAGTTCTGGGATTCATTTTGTGCCGGAACTCAATGTAGGGCCAACTCTATACACAAAGAATCCCAATGACAACTTTGTGCCTCAAGAGTCTCGTGCATTCTTGCCTGCCTTAAGCTGTCCTGCTCAGGACTGGTCCTATCCTGTGACCTCAAGCTCAGAAGTAGGGAGAGGACTTCTGAGAATTAGTGAAAGGTTAGTGAAAGAATTAGTGCAAGCAAACAGTGGACATGAAGGGTTGGATCCCACCCTTCCAAGCCACATTCTAAGCAGTCATTTCGGAATCAAGCATACTAAGCAGACCTGTTCTGCTGAAGGCCAGGTCCATGTCTATGACTACTTGCAGAGTTAAAAAGATAAGCCCTGTATTTTGATGATTCTGCAAATTCATGAGCTTACTGCTAATGCCGTTTGGTAAATAGAAAGATGTATGGACCTTTTTAAGACTCTAAAACAATGAGGTAAAATTTTATGGTGAATAAAAAAATAAAAAAGGATAAGTGGAGCAGACCTTCCTCAGTTTCTGTTTCTACGACAGATACGGAGTCTTATTAAGCTATATTGTTACTGAGAGCTTGGGCATTAGCAAATTACTTCAGCCCTCCTAGGTAATAAAAGGAAAAGAGAATTGCCTCAAGCATATATCCACAGAAGTGTCACCTGTGCTGTGTGATTTCTCTTCAAAGAATTTCAAGTGGTAATTGTAGTAAGTTGATCCCATCTGGCAGGTAATCCTCATTCCTCTCCTCCCCCCACCCCCACCACCCCCCCCCCTCCCCCCGTGAGATGGCAGAGAGAATAGGAAGGGCAAGAAAAACTTGTGGGTCAAGATAATGACAGTTTAACAAGTGAAGCAAAGCTGCACATGCAAGCAAAGCAAAATAAAGAATTAATTCACTGCTTCCCATGGGCATGCAGATGTTTAATGCTTCCTGGAATCCAGGGCCTCCATACACACCACAGGAGCTTGGGAAGACAAATGATGTAACCTTGAAGGGGTTATTTCCCTCTTCCTCCTCCTGTCCCAGAGCTTCTATTGCTGAGCACAATGTCGTATGGCATGGGATATCCCTCTGGTGTGTTGAGTTCATCTGTCCCAGCTGTGTGTCCACCCAACATCTTGTGCAACCCCAACTTACTTACTGCAGGGCTGAGCGGGGAAAGACCTTGATGCTGTGAAAAAAACATTCAGCAATACCTAAACCACTGGTATGTTATCAACCCCAGTTGTGAGGAAAAGCACATGCTGAAATTATAGTTATTGTAATATTACATGCTGAGAACATGACAGAGCCTAGCAATTTCATATAGATAGGTAAAATATTACACGGGCTGAATGTATATTGGGAATTAAGTATACAAATTCACTTTGATGGGAGGGAGGAGTTTTGACATATGGCTTCCATCTGCTTTGAAAATTAGAGTTGAAAGGAAAAGAAGGAGAAGGTATTGGTCTACCAGAGGCTGTAAAAGTAATATAGAGGGAAGGTCAAAAACTAGCTAGTTCTGCATCTTAATGGTCAGTACAATCTTCTTCACTTGAAGCTGTGGCAAACACATAAGTGTGCTAATAATGGAGAACTAACTTGCACTGTGTACTGTAGCTCCTAAGTAAGGTTAACAAATTACATTAACCATTCACTCATCTGTAGCTCATAATTAATCACTCCTTGAAAATTACATTGTATAATAAATGAGGACAGACATGATTCATTAAAACTTCTAATTAATTCTATTTAATACTATTTCATAGTTCATTGATAAGTGCTGAGAGAAGGATTATGTTACAGGATATTTGATGCACTACTGCCAAAGAAGTAAACAGGGCAAACATAATCTAGAATGCAGCACGAATATTTGCAATTGTAAATACCAGTTGTTTACCTCTAGTAGTGCTGGATCTATACTTAGTGTCTGTTAACATCTTCACTGCCAATTTAATTTTACATTGATCTATAACCCAGCTGCAGAAATGAATCATAGGCTCAACTCTATTCTTTTCAGAGCAAGTATACTGCCTCCTCCCCTGTCACATCCTATAGGAAAATAAGAATAGCATTTTTACTCCTGGTAGGACCAAGCTTTTTATTGCATCATGAAAATCTGAATATAATGTTTTCAACTAAATGATAAAAGTTGATTGATTAATGTGCAGGGGTGAAAAATATTTAAGTGCTTTAAAAGGTCAGAATAGTGATGAATGCTGACTATGAAGCAGTGTCTGAAAGTCAATTTTTTGCAGGAGGTCAAAAGCCTCAATTTTTTTTATATGCTTACTTTTCACTTATTTCCAGAATCTGAGGTTCCATCATGGTAAATGTTATATGAATGTGTAGCCAGGGTCTGAGATGGATACACGTGGCTCTTAGCTGTACTTTGCTTCAGTCTGACTAAGGAGAAACAGATCTCATGTCCTTCCTACTTGTGAGCTGGAAAACCCCTGGCTCACACACAAGGGAGTGAAAGGGTGTTAAAAAATATTTTGAAAGGTGGTTTGGAAACCCCAAACCTGTAAGATAACCAAGGTGCAAAATGAAATACTAGAGCCAAAATGAAGACTTCTATCTTGCCTATATATAGCTGACTAGCAGCCAGTTACTTGACTCTATAATCATTACCATCAGAATAAGCCCAGCTGGAGCTCTCCCTGAACTGTAGCTGGACTACATTCCAGGTGACTCTCCTCTTTAGCAGGCATATCACTCAAGGTTACGGATTCCTCACCTGAGACTAAAAGATCCCTCCTTATTCAAGGTGAAGAGATTCCTTACCCATGACAGATCCTTAGTACATGAATTAATTCTATGAAGTATTACTAATCTATGTAGCAAATCAATGTTATTATAAAAAATGTATGGATAATTCCATTAGACATAAACTGTTGATAGAGTCTGAGATTAAGATTGGATTCACCTGCATGCACCTAGGCTCCAAAAGGAGTTTAGAAGGAAGGGTCACTTGCTTTGTTTGGATGTTTCCATAGGCTCTTAAGCAGTAAACTTCTCAGAATTGGAAAGAATAGCAGTAAGCTTCCTCCCTGGGTTTGCTCTGGCATTTTCAAGGAACGTGGTACTGTTACCATTTCACAAAAGTGGGTCCCTGTGATCAGTGCTGACCCCAAAGATACAGAGGCAGTATCCTGCCTATGAGGATTCCAATTATACTGTTGGCCTCTGTTTAGCTGTCAAAAGCCCAGAAGAGATGTATTAGATGTAAACACAGATGCCAACAGGCTTCCAACAAATTTTCTGAGCAAGCTTAAATATGTAGTGAAAAAAAAAAAAAATGTAAGGGTTGCTGCATGAAATTTTTCTATCTCAGCTTACTTGCCAATGCTTTATTTAACCTTGGTTGGTACTGGTGCAAAATCTCTCTAGCTTCACTATGGATGTAAAGATGTAGCTTTACTCTTTACGTGAAGTGTCTTTGGTAAAATTGTCCTTTTCAGTCATTTTACATCTTTTGTCATCAGTTTTTGAGACATATTTCCATTTGTTTCAGCTTTTACCAATTCCAGGAGATTGAAATTCTTAGTAAACTCAAAACACTCAACCTAGTGATCTCAAAATGTCAAAATACTTAATTTCCTAATTAAGGTTTTGTTTCACAGTTGCTATGATGTTTCATTTGTCTGGTACAACTTCTTGAAATTTTCTTTTAAAACTTAAATTTATGAAGTAGCAAAAAAAGGGAAAAATATTAATGGCAAAAGGTTAAGAAAAATATTGGGGTTTATTTGACAAGTTACCTGCTTGAATTTCATTGCACTTGAGACCATTAAAGTATTTTTCTTAAATTTTAAATTTTAATTTTATATAAAAAAACCACCAGCCTAGTCCTCTGTCCCCAGCCACCAGTTCTGCACCTTACAAGAGGCTCCATCTTAAACTGATACAGTACCAATTTTTTCCATTCTTTCAACAAGGAGACAGGGCTGGCTGGCACAGGCTGAAGAGCGTGCTTACTGTAATTAATTGCTAAGTGCCTACTAGATACTTTGAGTCTAGACCAATGAAAAGGAAAATAACAGAGGAAATTTTATAAATGTATTCAATAAAGTCAACTGATTTATAATTACAGTGATTTATTGCTAGGGAGTTATTTCTATGACATATTTATGATGTACTTTACATTCTTCATTGTTTAATCTCTAGAAAAGCAAACATTTTACAAACATTAGAAAATGTTGGCAAACTTTTGATCTTTTTGTAGAATTCTCATGCATAACATGGGCGTTGTAGCCCTGGAAGCCTGAAATCTCTCCTCTTTGGAGGACTGTGTTAGCTGATAGGTCTGCAAAAATGGAAGCAATCCCAGCCAATGCTGCCAGTGATGAGATAAACCAAGACAACCTAATATTATTTCTATAAGTGCTTTCATGCTATTTACAAATTTAACTTTGGTTATTATGGTAGGATTAACATGAAAGTAAGGCACATGAGGCTGTGGCTTCACAGTGTTTCTGGTTTATGGCTAATGTTTTTTCTCTCTGTTTGAATGTGTGAAAATTGCAGTGGTTCACAGAAAAAAAGCAAAGGCAAAAAGTTTGATTTTAGTTACTGAATCTTGTAAATTGTATTATGTAGTCTAATCTACCTTATTGCATCTGATTAAATGCATCTCATCACATCTAACTACACTTGACTGCCCTTAGCAGAATATAAATTTAGTTTAATAGGTATGAAACATATGGAGAAAAAATGCTGAGCTCACAAAACAAAGAAGCACCTGTTCTTCAAAAAGTTGTATATACTTGCATTCACTTCAGGATTCCCTAAAGAACAGGGAGAAGTATTTGATCTTTAAACCTTTTTTCTAGGTATGTCTCTCTTCCTTACAGTAAAAGCCTGTTCAAATTCATTATTGCAAAGGAGACCAGAAATATAAACAATTAAATCACGGAGTTATAAAATTAATGAGATGAAGGGTGCATTAATGAAACACATTTTCAAGCAGTGTCTTTCATGCTATGCTTTTACATAACATAAAAACAAACCATAAAAGGAAAAAAAAACCCACAAATTTTTATTGATTTCATGTGCTTATTAAATTAAAGTGAGGAACTAGAGACTATATGTCAGGTTTTTTAGGACATGGATTCTGATAAATTGGAATTGTATATGTGGGTTTTTTTCAGCAATGATTTTAGTTGTAACATCTAAAGTTATTTTTTTTTCTCACATTATTTCATGTGCTCAAAATGATGAAGATATATATTAAGTTACTCTGTCTACCCATTAAATTGCAAAAATGTCTTATCCACTTTAGTGGGAGACACATAGCTCCACAGTTCTATTAGCAGTTTAGTCTTGTATAACTCATTGCTGTGAACTAAAGAGCTGATTCCATTCTACTCAGCATCTCCAGATACTCATTTATGGCTTAAGTGCACTCACACGGTGAGTCAGGTCAGGGAACAGCTCCAGATGAAAATTAACTCTAGGAAAAAAAGTCTGTGGTCAACCAGATCATCTCTCTGATGTGGTCCCTCATACAGCTCCCCAATTGCTAGTGAAGGCACACGAAAAAAATAGAAAAGAAGGGACTTTTAGATGTGGGTGCATACTATTTCTACTGCTCTTAGGGAGACCTGTGTTAATATTAAGTCAGAATATAGACCAGAGACGAAAGATTAGATCCTCCAAGGGGCTTGATTCTCTAGCTGTCAGTGATTCAGCTTTCCAGGTACTTCACTTTGGGAATTAAGACCTCAAGAACTTTGAGGGGATCCGTTGAGGGTACATCAGACTTTCATGGGAGATTTAAATTCCAAGACTTACATCTGTTTAGTTCTACCAGACAGCAAAATATCTTCAAAATATCATTATTTTTTCACATATGGACAGTAATAAAAGGACACCAGAGACATTTTCTCCCAAGCTGAGGTTAACAGTCTTTATGTTAAACATTTTTACATTCAACAGCCTAGCAGCAACTTGAGAATTTTTAGAAATGACTGTTGCATTTGACATTGCTTGTTTTTCTCTCTCTGATCCCTTACACTTCTAGTCCCATGCTCACTTCAATTCACAAGGAGGCCCTTGGACAACAGAGAAGAGCATGACATGCTACAATATTATGCGTTAAGAGAAAAAAACACTCCCTCAAACTTTTTGTAAGAAAAATGCCTCTAAAATACATATAAGTGGTATAAACTTCACTGAATAATGTCTTGTAGCAGATTATCATACAAAAAGTTTTATGATATACTTATTTTGTAAGGATTTTGGAGCAAAGAAATATCTTGCTACCAAAGAGTTCCCTTACAGGTTATATACCTGAGGACTGCATTCCACGGCCACTGATGCACTGCAGGCAGCTTCAGAACTTTGTCCCTCTATATTGAATTTCAGTGACTGGACTTGAGCTCATCACAGTGATCTGACAAATAATGTACAAGTATTGTTGTCCTGACACTGACAGCATAATCTGTCTATAAAGCCAAGTGAGTTTCAAAACACATAATACCTTGAAAATAGAACTCTGGGGAATGTAGACTCCAGTTTAGTTGGCTTGGGATCACTTTTTTTCAGGAAGGAAAATAGCATCATCAGGACTCTGTAGGAGGAACCAAACATCTGATTTATAGGCTGTATTGTGCTCTTCTTTAACAGATAGAAACAAGAAGTCTATATAAGAAACAGTGCTTATGCTGAAGAAAATTCTTTTCTCCCTACTCTTTGAAGAAATTATTCATTACTTTGAATAGAATGAACACAGTTCAAAAGGTAGCATGAGAAGAGAGAGACCATGGACTATCAGCTACCTTTAATAGATGATACTTCTGACAAGTTAAAACCACATTAGGTTTACTCAGCAAAGCTTAGACTTTTTAAAAAATAATTTAAAATTTCTTTTCTGTTTTTGTGGTTTAGTCATCCTTCCTGTTGCATTGATCATATGTCAATTAAATAAGAGTGCTTCATTCTATCCTTTGTCCATTTTCATTAGGAGAAATGGACATGTTACTGAGTGTAAATATCCTTAGGAAAAATGTAGGAAAAAACCCTTTGATTTTTGTTTCAAAATCTATAATAAATCTATAATAAAATCCACTTGCTCATTTAAATTATGCAAATGTTTATGAAACACATTTCAAGAGTGCTTTTGACCAGTGTTCTGTGCCTTGAAAATGTGAGGAATGCAAATAGAAATTGTCTGCACGTAGTATTAAGGATTAGACTTGAACCTCAGATCAAAGTAAAGAATGGTGCTATTGCCTTTGCTTGAAAATTCTGTATCCTATTTTATTCTATATCTGATAACAATAGAAACAGAATCATTCACCTGTTAAAGGTAAAACTTTTTGCCTAGCAGTTCTAGGAAAGCCTAATAAAAGAGCTTCGCTTGTACACGCTAGATATTTTTGAGGATATTGCTGATGTTATCACAGGTTTTCTGTAAGATAGCCTCACCGGTTAGCCACCTAATTAAGCAAAATTACTTGTCTGATAAATTAAATCCTGTTAATGATGACCAGATGCTGACAAAAATCACAAGGGATTATACTGAGTAACGATTACTTAAAAATCATATTAGCAGTTTCAAAAGAGATTTTGTCTACAGCCACAGTCTAAGGACATCTATGCCTTGACCCTCCTTACTTCCAGCTTCACCTCCGTGTCAGTGCCTGGGGGCTTCCATCCCTTGCCAGTGGTGTAGAAAGAAGACTCAAATTTAGGGCATATGTGGGTCCATCCTTTTTTAAACCATCCAACTTCTGGTGAAGGTGTAAATGGTCAAAACTATTTACTGGGGATTTGCAAATGTGACTAGAAAATGACCTGGGGTGTCTAGTGTGGAGGCACCAACATGAGGACTCATCAGGGCTTGAGCTGTCTGCACGGCCTGCATCCATGGCAGCTGGGCAATGCACAGGTCTTTAAGAGCCACAGCCTGGTGGCTGCTCAAAGGGCTTGGATGCCCTGCACTTGTGCTTGGAAGTGGAAGGCTGGGAGGGTGTGAGGTAAAGGTATCCTCTTGCAGCAAACGAGTAAATGTTGCTCTGGTTGCAGCAAAAAAAAAAAAAACATCCATCAAAGAAGTTAAACTTATGTTAAACAAACTCATTGTACACCCCAAGTAATTCTCCCCTTGGCTTTCCTGCACTGCTGAGACAGTGTTGGAAATCATTCCCTACAGCACATAGCTCTTGGGTTTTAGGCAAAAAGCAGCCCCTGGAAAGCATCTCAGTGTTTATTAGATGCAAGAGCAGGCAAAAGGCCGAGCTGACCGCAGTGTGCTGCCAGTGCTCTTGCAGGCTGCAGCTGCAGCGCTGGGCGGGCGCTCCCCCGCGCTCAGCAGGTTTCGCTCCCAAGAAGTGCTGGGAGCAAGAGCCTGCTGGGGCAAGGACTCTGAGGGCCCCAGCGCAACACCGTGTCTCTGCGCTTGGTGGTTTGCCAGAGGAGCCCTTCTGTCAGTGGAAACGGGTTCCTCGGTAGCTGAGCTGGGCAGGTCGTCATGTCACTGTGGGCATCTGCCCCAGACCCTCTCTCTGACCACGTGCCCCCACTGGTGATTGGCCAAGGGGACCACCTGCTCCTAGGCAGGCTGCCCACGCTGGGCAGAGGTGCTGGGGCAACCTCCCACCCAGGCACCAGGGCAAGGCAGGCTGGGGCGAAGGGCCCTGGGCAGGGGGAGCGACTGTGGCTCTGGGTGGGAAAGGCTCCAGCTGGGGCTTGGCAGGAGCTGAGGTGGGATAGAGACAGTGGGGCTGGGCTGGGCACCTGCCACCCCCTTAAGGTGGGCACCAGGGAGGGATGGGTAGAGATCAGGAGAAGAAGCCCACCCCGATCTCCTTGGCACCTCCCCGGTGCTCAAGCTGCCTGGGCCGGGCTCTGGTGAGCTGTCAGGGGCCCAGGGGAAGAGCTGGAGCACCTGAGCTCTCCCCCAGACACCAGCTGGGTTAGCACAGGGACCTGCAGGAGCTGGTCAGGGGAGGTGGAGGACCACTGAGGATCTTCAGTGCTGCTGACATCCCTGGCACTCTCATCACACCCACAGCCCCAGGACAGGCACCGACAGGCCCTGCAGCCCTGAACAGCCAGACAGAGGAGAGATGAGTGCTGGAATGGGCTGTCTTTGCTCGGCGCCCACAGCTGCTGCTCTCCCCCACACGAAAGCTCAAAGGAGAAGCCAGAAGCCCAGCTGGAGCCTGCATGCCTGGCATGTGCACCTGCAGCAGCTCTGGACAAAATGCACGGGGACAGAACCTGCAGCTGCTGAGGAGCAGCGAGGTCACGGGCAGCCACAGCCACTCCCCAGCGCCGTCAGAGGCGTGTCAGGGGCTGTGCCCGACGGCTGCCCAGCTAGGAAGGCTGATGCCCTTTTGAAGGGGGAAAGCCTGCTCTGCAGGCTGCTTGCCACCTTCTCGTGGCCTTGAGAGTGGGTTTTAACCTCAGGCTTGTTGGGTCCTGTGGTGCGAGGCTGGTGCCCCAAGCACAAAGGCCCAGCAATGCCGTGGGGGAGCCGTGGTGAGCTCCTCAGTGTCAACAGGGCTCCCCAACTCAGGTCCTCCAAGGGCTCCTCTGAGGGGAGAAGGATCTGCCCCTTGCCACTGGAGGGAAAGCCCCAGACAGAGATCACAGAACAGCTGAGGTTGGAAGGGACCTCTGGAGGTCACCATGTCCAGGTCCTCGCTCAAGCATGTCCAAGTAGAGCAGGTTGCCCAAGGCCCTGTCCAAGCACCTTTTGAAGATCTCCAAGGATGGAGAGTCCATGAGATTTATGGAGAACCTGTTGCTGTGCAAAAAGCAATGTTTTGCCTTTCTGTAATTTAACTGGAAATGATTTTTGAGATCTGGTCTTACAAAAGATGTAGAAATATATTTTGTGTTTTTTAAATTACATGCAAAGTTACTACTTCCAAAAAAAATTTTCACTTCAGGTTTGGTAGGAGTGTTACTTTTTGTAACATGCAGTTGAGACTGGAAATATCTTTCATGTGGGATCAAAACTGGAATCTGAATGTCCTGATCAGTAGAAAAACATTATATAGAAAACCAAAAATAACCCCTGAATTATTTTTTTAATGGTGCTGTATATGTACATTTTAATAAAAAATAAGAGTTCAGAAAAGAGCTTTCCTTGTTTCATTTTTTTGTCTGATGCTTGGCTTTAGATAAGTCAAATAGGCTTCAAACTGGGAAAAGTGTACTGTGGTTAGAGATATTTAATGGAATACCCTTTCTCAGCTTGAGAATCAGGCTTTCTCATGGCATACTGGCAATTCTGTACCCATTCAAAGAGAAAGAAACTGTAGAACTTTGTATTACAGTTAAAAGTAGACCAGGAGGGTAAGACTGAAGCTTTGTCAAAGTTTGCTTTGGCTTTGGTTGCAAGACTGAAATATTATCCAAGACTTGTCTTCCTATGCCAATATTAATAATTATTGTTCTGTCAGAAATTCCCCAAGTTTCAGGGATCTAAGTTTGTTCTCATCTTTGGGAAAGGGAGAGGCATGTATACTTCATAGATGATTAATTCCTAATGAAAATGAAGCATTTCATTTTTTTTGAGAAGAATTATCGGATCAAGGGGTATACTGTGTTCTCTTTGCAAGCTTTACTGTGGACTTCTGACTTCTGAAGCAAGGAAATTTCAGACTGCAGTGTCTAATTTTCGATTTACTTTATATAAACAGGATTAAAGGTTGCAAAAGTCAGGAACAACTGTGAAGCTGCAGCTATTTATATTAGGTATGGATATTAAGAATTGTAATTGAAATTAATTGAACAGTAACTTTTCTTACAACAAAATAGTGTCAGCTAACTGAACAGAGATTTAAAAATTAGTCCCGAACTGACACGTATGTTTTAAGATGCATCCAAGTGTCATTTACTTTGAAGAATCTGATTGATGAAATATTCTTACCTATGGAGGTCTTGTAAATCTCTCATAGATGCTGGAATGCTTTCATGATTTTTAGGTTGATGTTTCAGATTAACATGCTCAGGGTTATTCCTTTTATTCATGCTCAGCACAGCATGAGCTGACACTCTGATACTTGTTGAAGATGATCATCTGACTATTAGGGATGAAGAAAGAGTGGAGGCATGCAATAGGTTTTTTGCCTCAGTCTTTAGCCATACTGATAGACTTTGGGCTGCCCAGTCCCCTGAGCTGGATGACCATGAATGTGGAAAAAGTGACTTTCCATATGTGGACACTGAAATTGTAAGGGACCACTGTATCAGCTGAATGTTCACAAGTGCATGGGGCCTGATGCGATTCAACCCAGAGTACTGAAGGAGGTAGTGGATGTTATGGCAGGATCCTTCTCAATCTTCTACCAAATGTCTTGGGAGTCTGGGGAGGTCCCTGCTGACTGGAAGCTAGCCAGTGTTATTCACATCTACAAAAAAGTCATGAGGGAAGACCCAGGGAACTACCGATCTGTTAGTCCAACCTCAGTTCCTGGAAAAATTATGGAGGAGGTCATGCTGGGTGCTATTGTAAGGCATTTAAAGGGCAATGCAGTCATAAGGCATGGTCAACATGGGCTCACAAAGGGGATGTCCTGCCTAATTAATTTGATATCCTTCTGTAATCAGATCACCCAGCCAGTGGATGAAGGGAAAACGGTGGATGTAGTTTTTCTGGATTTTAATAAGTCTTTTGATACTGTCCCTCACAGCATCCTTCTGGACAGGACAAGCTATCCAGCTGTGGGATAAGTGGGTTCATGGTGCAGTGGGTGAAGAACTGGCTGAATGGTAGGGCTGAAGGAATTGTTTGGAATGGGACTACATCTGGCTGGTCACCAGCAGTGTTCCTCAAGGTTCCGTTCCAGGGCTATGCCTGTTCATTACAATTATCAGCAATCTGGAAGCAGATGTTGAATGCACCAGTAGCAAGTTTGCTGATGATACCATAACTGGGAGATGCTGTTGACTCTCTTGAGGTACTAGAGGCCTTGCAGAGGGATCTGGATAGATTGGAGCACTGGGCAATCATCAGTGGGACAAAATTTAACAAGTTCAAATGCTGCATTCTGCACCTGGGGTGGAGTATCACCAGGCACAATGGTAAATGAGGAGAGGAATGGCTGGAGCACAGCCCTGCAGAAGGGGTTCTGAGGGTGCTGCCGGACTCAATATGAGTCAGCAGTGTGCCCTGGCAGGCAGGAGGGCAAACCACATCTGGGTGCATCAGACACAGCATGACCAGCTGGTAATAAGAGGTGAAAACTCTACCTAGACTGCTGTGTGCAGTTCTGGGCCCTGCAATTTAAGAAGGATGTTAAGGTCCTGGAATGTGTCCAGAGGAGGGCAACGGAGCCTGTGGAAGGGCTGGAAGACATGTCCTGTGAGGAGCGGCTGGGGACTCTGGGTTTGTCTGGCTTGGAGAGAAGGAGGCTGAGGGGTGACCTCATTGCTCCCCACAGCTTCCTGAGGAGGGGACGTGGAGAGGGAGGTGCTGAGCTCTTCTCCCCGGGATCCAGTGACAGGACGTGTGGGAACGGTTCAAAGCTGTGATGTGAGAAGTTCAGGCCAGGTATTAGGAATCATTTTTTCAATGAGAGGCTGATCTAACACTGGAACAGTCTCCCTAGAGAGGTGGTCACTGTGCCCAACCTGTCAGTATTTAATAGGCATTTGGACTTACATGCTTTAACTTTTGTTCAGTCCTGAACTGGTCAGGCAGTTGTACTAGATTATTTTTGTAGGTCTTTTCCAACTGACATATTCTATTTTATTCTGTATTCTGTTATGTGTTTCAGATTTCAGAGTTGTGTATAAGGAGCAATCATAGAGGGAGAGTAAGATCTAGGCTCCAAGGACAAAGATGGGCCTGCATTTGAGAACGAGAAATTTAATTAAGCCTTTAGCCAGCTAGCTACTAGAAATCTCCAAATGGCAAAACCCTCAACTGTCTTACAGAAGTGTTTTTGTATATCATCAGCTGCTCAGTTAGAGAAAGCCCGCTGTAAATCTGATAGGTGAATGAAACATTACAAAATAAATTGTTCATTTGCAATTGTCTTAGTGCAATTTTTCTTTTTATCCAAGATCCTCAAAAAAATAAGCTGCAGCAAGGTTGTTGAGATTCAGATGAATAAAAAAATAGGTTTTGCTCTGCTCTAAAAAAGTTCACATGCCCAGTAGGACATGTATATTCTGGTCTTCTTACATCTGCCATAACTTGAAGTGCCAGAGAAGTGGCGATTTTCTTCTATAATACTAGGCACCTAACCTGTTTAGTATTTTACTCTGATGTCATGTGTGACTAGTGTTCCAGTGATGCTGGTGCGGGATTATAATAAATCCACAGTGTCAGTAAACACACTTCTAAGTCATTTGGGAAGTAGAACAGTGACTTGAAAAGAGGAAAAAGTATATTCTCTTGGGGCTAGATGTTGGATATGCTTATGTTATTGTTTCCCTGAAAACCAATGGTGATTACATATGTCAATTTCATTGTTTTGGATAAGAATAGACACTATTTTTAAGAATTTCTTGGCTGTCAAACAAATACAGTTTATCTCATAAAAGTTATATTTCTTTTTTGTTGATGTACAGGAGAAAGGTAGAGAAATGGGCACCAATCTTGCTGAGAAATAAAGTTCTCTGGCGAAACATTACCAAAACATTCTACATTTGCCTTTTTCTGTGTTGCTAGGGAGTATGTATTATGGTATTATGATGATTATGATTTATGAGTATGTATCATAGTATCATGGTATATTCTGCCTAGAAACTCAGTCCTAGCTGGACCACATATGTGTGACTTAGTCACAGTGAAGGTCAGGCTCACTGGTTCTGGGTATTCATCTCATTTGTATGGCATTTGAAGGTTGTTCTGGCTTGAATTAAACAATCTATCTTGTCAAGCTGATGAGTCCTGTCAGTCTTGAGCACAGTTTTTTTCAGAGTCTTTTGTCATGGGTCTACAGGGTCTGGGCATAAAAAGAAAGAAGTTTAAGTAATAATAATAAACATGCGTGTGCGTTCCTATTAATTGTTTATCAGTTTGAGCAATTATGGAGGAAAAGTATAGAACCAGATTGCTCATAAGGTGCAGGACTGAATACAGATCTTGAAAGTCTTTTGCAGCCTAAATGATTCTATAATTCTCTTATCAAGCATTGGACAGGCTGCCCAGGGAAATCATTAAGCTACCATCCCTGAAGGTATCTGAAAGACATGTAGGTATGGCACTCTAGGGATATGGTTTTAGTGGTGCACTGGCAGCATTAGGTTTATGGTTGGACTCCATGATCTTAAAGGTCTTTTCCAGCCTAAATGATTATGTGATTCTGTGAATTATATAATAACAGCGTCACTTAGTATATTAATATATTTTATGAAATGGAATTGTGTTCCTATTTTTCCATACCATCTCCACATACTAGATGGTAGAGATGCTGTCTTTGCTGGCAATGTTCCTGTGCTTTGGCTGTCAGATGATTTGAGTCTATTTCCTGTGTCATTTATGAGCTATGACACAAAGCATTGTTATAACTTGGAACTCATAAATCAATAGCTATAATATTGATTTCTTCACACTATGCATAACCCACTCCTCTGAGTCTGATCAGTTGGGCTTGTGAGAAGTCTACCTCAGCATGCCCCAATATATTGGCTGAGGTACGTCTCCTCACGCATACATATTCTGCAATTGTAACAAAGTTGTACTAGCCCACATGGCAAGCCATCTAAATACTCATTCTCCTCCCACAAACACTAGTTTGGTGAGTGTACAGCAGTAACAGAGGATGACAGTCCCACTCAGTGTAGTCCCTAACCAGCCTGGGACTGTGCCCTGTTAGAAAGCTCAGTTCCCAATGAAGACTTACTGAGGTTTGACTCCCAGAACGAGCAATAGGAAGAGAGCTGTGTGTATGTTCCTTCTCCTTGTTCTTCTTGGAGTAAGAGAAAGGCCTTTGAAACTAGGACTTGGGCTGCTGGGAGAGAAGGGAAAGAATATATGAATTGTGTGGGATCCACAAAGATACAGCTTTTAGAAGCATGTGGAAAAGACTCAGTTCTGACAATATGAAAAGGTAGAGCCTTCACAGTTGAGGCCTTTCACAAACTTTTCAGGGAAATAGATGTAGATCTTCTGTCTTCTCCTCTTCCAGGAGCAATGTACTTTTGGGAATAACATCAATAAGGCTTCCTGGGGGCTTTCTGACCCCTTTCCCATCCATCAGGTGGATGTTATAACAGACTACAATGTCCTGACTTTCAATGTAGGCTGCTGGGCACCTTCTGAAAATACAGAGTGTTCCTGTCTGGTTGAACATCAAAAAATTAAAGGATGTAAAATCAACAGTTACTGTACAATTCTTGAACTTTATATGTCAGATGACTAACTTCAGTGCACAATTCCTGGCAAGCTAGCTATCTGGTTTAAATTGAGGCTTAATGGGGTAATGGGTCTCTTATATCATTGCCAAGCTTTTCTACAGGTCACTAATGTTTGAATATTTTTGTGCTGGTACAAAACAGACCACCCAGAAATAATTTGGCACAAATGTGCCACCTACACATTATATATGTGGGTATTTTCTCTAAGATTCTTTTTCTACCGCATCAGAACCCCTTTTATACTTACTATAAACTGAACTTTTGAACTCACAATACAGAAATTGATTCAAAGTAAAAAAAATAAATCAAGATTTTAATCCTTTATTTCAAATAGTAATCCTTATTTCAAATAGTGGACACAAAAATAAAAAAAAATAGTTATGCTCTATCCCCCTTTTTGTAATTTTATTTATTCACTGTACCTGCTACTGATGCTCCAAGGAGAGTGAGGTTAATGAGTCAGGTCATAGAAGATAGTTTTCATAGTTTCTCTTGGGGAGCAAACATGTATAACAGTGGAAATACTCTTGATTGCCTTCCATTTATTTCTGCAGATACTAGTTTCTCCTATTGCTTGTTGTAAAGTTTAAAACAACATCAATTTTTAAGGGCTTGAAAGTGCTTTTCTATTTAGAATCAAACAAGACAAGCATAATTTTCATTCCAGTGCTGTGCGTTTGCTTCTTGAAATATGCTGAATATATAGACACCCAACAAAATTAATAAATCAAAAAGAAAAAGGAGGGGTGGGGGGAGAGAAAAGCTAAGTGGTGGAAATGAGTAATTGCTTGGCAGCAAGTCTGCAGGGAGAGACCTGACACCGTACAGCACATATTTCATGAATAATGAGAGGAGTCTCAGTGCTGTGCAATCACTGCCTATTGGGTCAGAAATTTCACATTAGTGGATTCATCAGAGCAGATCGGTGTCATAAAGACATTCTTTCCTGAGGTAAACATACCTTTTCCTTCTCTGTACTGTCATCTCTTAGTTTGGATAGTGGGTATAGAATAAAGCCTTATGAGATCTATTAGAGGGGTATCTGGAATGGGGAGCACTTCAGCTATGATTTTACTAGTTTATTTATACAAGAAGGAAACTACATAAACAGACATGTCTGTAGGTATGTGTAAAGCTTACACATATAATTCTACGTCTAGACAAAAGTCTGTGCATATGTGGTTAATGATGGTTTAAGTACAGTGTTTTGTCAAAAGGTAGGAACATCTGGCTTTTGCAAATCCATCTTCTCTATGCTTCCTAGACTATCTTCCTGCATTTTGTGCTTATTTCATTTAGCTCTTTATTCAAAGCAAAGTAAGTGCTCTGTTTTATCTTTACTTTCATTTTCAGGGGATACTCAGTTTAAATATGCCTAATATGAGGGTCATTTGGTTTTGCTGGAGTAGGAAATGCCTAGGAAGGACTAATAGAATGAAAATGTCTATTTTGCCTGTGTTGGAGTGCATTCTCTGCAATACCTTCTGTCTCATTCTTCAGCTGATATCCTCTCTGCCCAACACTTTGTTCTTACTTTGTTTATGTTGTAGTTACAGAAATACATAAGTGAAAATATTCAGGGATGTTAAAGTGAAGTAAAAGGTGCAAAGCAAGAGGGAACCAATAATTTTGGTGTTCAGGCAGTGCAAACAGTTTGATTACAATATTGCCTTTACCTCCATCCCTGGAAGAGTCATAATTCTGTTTGCTTGAAAATGAATGCTGGAGCAAGTAGCTAGAGCCTCTTTTTCTTGGCTGGAGAAGTTAGCAGGGTTTCTTTGCAAGTGAACCCTACTAGGTGCTTTCAAGAAATTTGTGGTACAGTCTCTGTCCCAGCCTTACTTTCAAAATGAACTGGAGCAGGAGCACCTGTTATTAACACTTCTCTGATTACACTCAGTTCCTGTTAAGATTTTTTTGCATGGCTTGAGGAGGATTTTTTTTTCTTTTCTTTTTAGGAAGTTAGTAGAAGACAGAGGGGACACGAAGGACAAGAAGATACCCAGTGCCCATGTCAGTCCCTGTTTGACAGATCTGCTTCTAATGAATTGAAGAGGCTGGATAAATTCAATCCACTTGTGCTAGTCAACAAAGTCTGTCCAAATACTGAAAACAGACCTGTGGGAGACATATCTGCTGAGTAATTCCTTTCAGAAATATGATTACAATACACACGAAGCAAGATTGAAAGAAGCTCAGATATAGCATGTTCATGTGCAATATTAAAAAAAGGGATCTTTTTAAACACGTGGTGATTAATAGCAAAGCTTTGGCTTTCTCCTTGAAGAAATGATTTAATATGATTCTGCAGGGGAACCCTGTAACTGGAATCACTTTATTCCTGTTACTTATTTTGCACTATGAAACATGTGTTCCCAACTTTACAGAAATAGATGGGAAAAGCACGTTGTAAGAACTCGAACAGACAGTTTCTGGTGCACTTTCTTGACTTTATTAAAACTCTGTCTTGAGAAAGAGATTAAAACATCAGCAATAGTGAAGTATTGGTATGATTTGCAGACAAGGGATTAATCTGGACCGGGATTCCTTGAAAATTTCACCATTAAACACCTAGTCTTCTGTAACAAATGCAGTATCGTCATGAGGACAAAGGAAACCCACAACAAAACAAAACCCAGGATGTAAGAGCTGTTCTTCCAGTTTCTTCCCTGTAAAAGAAAAAAAAAAAAAAAAAACCAAACCAGCATAAAATTAAAGCTTATGTTCTAAAAATCCTCCATTTTTTATTTTTTGGGAAATTAGTATTATGGAAGGCCAGCATCCTCTCTCCCTTTCAGTTTGCACTCTGTGCAGAGGAGGACTACATCCTCTCTCTCTCTCCCTTTCAGTTTGCACTCCGTGCAGAGGAGGACTACATCCTCTCTCTCTTTCAGTTTGCACTCTGTGCAGAGGAGGACTACCTTTTGTAGAAATGAATGGATCTAGAGAGTGCAGACCTATACAGTAACATAAATAGTGGAGAAGTTCAGGAGGATATCAGATCACTGAGAGTTTACTGTAGGGAGCAAGGATGAAACATTAGGGCATATGCTTTCCAGGGGCAATAGGAGCCTCTGCTGTACAGCCGTGGAAAAATAATTAAACAGCAGTCTACAGGGGACTGGAAATGAAATATACCCCTATATAAAAAGAGGGCCAACTGCAGCATCTACACAGGAGGCCTATTTCTGAGAAGTAGGTCTTGCCCCTAGCACCTCTGAGACTCAAGCTTCTTGATGGGCATGATCTGATGCATGTGTATTTATTGTACCTAGCAATATAGTCTTGTAAGTGGGCTTAGCAAGGCCTTGATTGAAGCTAGTAATCAGGGGTTTTTCTCTGTTTGCATTCTCTGTGTAACACAGCACAGCCTGAAATACTTACATTCTGATGGAAAGGTCTGGATTATTCATCAGCCAGTTAATGGCAGGTGCTAAGATCTTTTCATGCTACAGATCTGTCAGTAGGTGTTTATTGCTCTGTTTCACCAGCAACCCTGCTATTACTGTGGGGCTAGAAGAACCACACGTAAAGGCGTGACATGTATCAGTAGAGATAGCTCTTTAAAGACTCTCTTTTGCCTGGGAGGTCATCTGAAGGTTATTATGAACAAATTATTTCTTCATTTCCGCTGACTGAGTAGATAGCTTTAATGATCTGTCACCTAGCAATAGGCTGCCTGTTCAAACATAAAGAATGGCATACTGATGGCTTATAACTAGAATCAGTTCATTTTAGCTATTCTCTTGTCAAGCATGTTTCCAAGATACATATGGTATTTACATATTCATGAGCCTTTGCAGACATTGATGCCATAAGGGGTCCTTTCTGATAATGTGATACAAGTTTGTACTGTGTCCTGAGGCACTTAAAGTCTATTAAGTGAATCAAGTCTCTTCAGTTCTGTTCTTCCTAGGTGGTGTTCTTGGCCTGAAGGAGTGGGGCTGCAATCAACATTTGTGTACACTACCTTACTTTTTTCCTGTCCACGTACTTCTTTTCCTTGTTGAAAGTTAATTCCATTTTACAGAAAGGCATTATGCTGAGCAAAATTACCTCTGAGAAAGCCAGAGCATCACTTGCTTATGCTACTGCTGTTCAGAGATACAGTTGTGATTGTTTGGCTGCAGTCAGGGAAGGTGACCTGCCCAAGCAAAAGTGCCTTTTTTAAAAAAAAATATTTTTTAGCTCTACTGAGGTGTTAATCTTTGACCCTATTTCTCGTGTGCAAAAGTGGGGGGAAATAAGAATTAGAAATAACAGTACAAGTGGGGCATAGGATGTGTGGTAGGGAGACAGCAAAGGGAAAAAGGGAATTAATTTTCCCTACTGAAACAGTAAAGGACCATGGATTTCTTTTCTCAGTCTGAACCTTCACTGTCTTGACCATGTGTCTGTTACCATGACATTATTTTCGACAGAGATGAAGTTAAAACATGCCAATAGAAATGAAAGCATGAGCAACAGTGAAAACTGGAATGTGGCTCGGGCTATTTTTGTAGTTTAAAAGAGCTGGGTAGAAAAGGATCATCTACCGGGGATGGAATCATCTTTTTCATTTGGAAGTTTGTGCCATTTCCTGTTCCCTTCTTTGCTTAAGAAAGAGGAAAGTTGGGATACTCCAGTACACAGGAAAGTAAAGAAGCCATAAAAATGACATACTGTCATTTCCCTCCAGTCTTCAAAAGATGGAGGATCTAAGAGACAACAAGCATTCTCGTGTCTTGCCACTGAGTACTGGTGTGTGGGACTGCATTCAGGAAAGACTGGAGGAAGACATAGAAGGTTAAGCAGAAAGCGTTACTGTAGCACATTCTTTTGGTAAATTTTAATGTTAATTCTGTAAAAAATTTGGTTAGCAGCACAGAGCAATTATTCTTCTGTAAGGACTAAACTTCAGCCTAATATGTGATGTTAACAGCAAGACAAACAACAAGCTGTTTATTACCCATGTTTGAGGTTGTAAGCCCCAGACAGACAAGGTTTACAAAGGGAGAAGGAATTGTATTGGAAAGCCATATAGGAGCTACCAGTGTAGATGAAAATAGTTGCTAACCCTGACTGGCCCCCAAACATAAATGAACCTTTACAGAAATGGAATCACATTCATTAGGTTTCACATCTGCATATGAAAGAGGATTTTACATGGACAGGTTGATGTCTTGGCTATCTTTGAAATGACAGTTTTAAGTGCTAAAGTGAAAGTAAGACACAACATTTTAGAAGTTCTATATTTTAGCCAATTAAAATATGGCAAAGACTTTTTCCAAAGAAAAAAATTCCCTTTAAATCTTTGCATGGTTTGGTGCAGGGGTGAGGGTAAGGAGTCAGGTGCAGTGGTGTTCAGTTAAAGACTTTAACTTGGTTTTGGTCTTCAGAAATTAAACAAAAATCTCAAACAGAGAATGTTTTTTGAGTCCCATGTGAAAAATGTCACAACACTTTCTGATTTTTTCCAGTTTCTGTCAATCAGAACTTGCTTTTCAAAAAAAACTTTAGTATAGATAGCAAATCTATTTTTCCAAAGAAATTTACAAGACAATATTTAAGTTACTTCTGTCATAAATGACTGATTTTTTCAAATGAAAACAAGGCCACAAACCACAAAGGAGGAACTACTTAGAAATACATCAGATGTAAAGGTGACTCTATGGTAGCATCTTGATAAAGTTGGCATCATGTTGCAGCTAGAAAGTGTGTAAACTATGCCAATGTAAATGCTTACTGCCAAATGGAGAAATAAAGAGAATGCTGAAACAAGGGGCATTTTAGTATACAAAGATAAATACAGAAAGGAACCGTAACTAGCTAGATAAGCTCATCCTTTGACTCAGCCCAGTAACTTCCTTTCCAATGCTCAGTGGCTACTTGGTATCCTGAAAGAACAAAACAGAGAAATAGTACAGAAAAGTTTGTTGTTTATGAAAAACTGTATCAGAGAGTGATAAATAATACGCACTTCAAATTACTGTACCAAGCCAGGTGCATAGGTAGGAATAGAACTTGGTTCAATGTCTTTAATTTATTCCTTTGATCAGTCAGACTTTTCCACTTTTTGCTAACCTGCATCATAAATTTTCATTTAGAGCACTAATTTTTGTGGCTATAAAATTCTTAAAGACTAAATTCTGTACTTTCACTATCCCTGTTTTGCTTGTGGTTAAAAAAAAAAAAATCCTGTTGTGAAGAAATTTGAACCAATTTCCTATGAGGTGCACCTGCTTTAATAAAAAGGCATCACAGAGCAAGGTGCTTTCAATTTAACGAGTAGCAGGGGGCTGTATGTAGTTGCCTGAAGTTTTATAGTATATGTATTGTTGGATGCTAAGGAGGCAGAGGTTTCTTTTTGATGTCACTTTTCCTCTCTGAATATGGTAGACTAGAATTTGTAATGGACCTGATACCATATGTTTCAAATTCTGTGGAAGATGTGATGTACTCTCACCCCTTGCTGAAGTGAAGATTTGTGCAAAGCTTTCCACAGATGTGTTGAGCTCAAACAGCTATAGCAGAATATGGTCTTAGTCACATCCTCCGTAGTTAGAGGATGATGTTGAAAAGACAGCTATAAAAGCGCATATTGACAACACGGCTTTGAAATAGATCTTGTATTTATTTCTGATCAGGGTGTAGAGGCCAAACAATGAATGTCTCTAGTGACGTGAATGGTTCAGTATTTGACGTGGCTAGTAAAATTCTTCTGGTTTCTTAGGAAAGCATCTTTCTTTTATAATTTTAAAATTCTCTATTTTTTAATCTTATAAAATACTATGTGTCTTTTATTTTACTGGATTAAACACAGATTAAATACAGATTCTATGTAGCCATCCTGAATGTATCAGGCCTTTTCAATGAGGCTTTGATCTATTTTGAAGCTTTTGAAACCTGACTTGGAGGAAATGTCAATGTATTCATGCTGTAATGCAGTGAGGAGCATGGAAGCTTCTATTACTATCTTTGAGAGTTTATTAGAGAAATGATGCCTGACAAGAACGACACATTATAGAAGAATTGTTAATTTTGAAATTAGCTGTGGCAGATCTGCTTAAAGAAGTTTATAGCGGGGAAAAGTGCTCTCAAAATCATCTGAAATGAAGCCTGCAGTGAAGATATGGCAGAAAGGCTGATGGGGGAATATGTTAGTTCTACCTGCTTTAATTCATTCGTTACCAGGAGGGAACTTATACTGTGTGCAGATTCATGAAGCATTTGAGTCAGATATATACTGATGAACTTCTGTCTGCTTCTCTACCTTTTGTTGCTGTGGAACCAGAGAGATGTGAAATTGCCAAAGAACCTATGCCCTGCTCAGAGCTCCTCTGATAGTCAATTAGAAAATAAAATGGAACATTTAGGAAATGAGGTCCCAGCTTTCTGATCACATGAAATGCCTGAAAGGCTGTTTTTCCTGGTGTGTACTTTGCTAATGTGTGTGGTATTGGTACATTAAGTAAACTGTTGAGTATGACAGAACGTATGGAGTGAAAGTCACTCTCCCACACACAGCCTAACTAATCAGGTGTTGTGCAGGGAAATTTTCAGGTAATTGTCACCTCCCAGCCTGCAATCAGGACATATCCAGAGCTTTCACCACAGCTATTTCAGTTTATCGAAACGGGAACGGTATGTTCACCAAAGCTATTCCACACTAGCATATGTGGTCCTAAGACACAGATCCTGACTGAACATTTGGAATCAGTGTCCTTTAAAATCAGCTCTATAATGTCCTATCCATGAGTGTTTTCCCCCTCTGCATCTTCCTCCACAGCATGTAGGAGATGCAGAACAGCCTTGCAACTGTGACACCCATGAGAGGGACAATTTGAGGCTCTATGGGAGTAGAGTCATTTACCATAGCTCTCAGTGGCTAGGCGGCGAGTGAATAACAGAGCATGAATAAACTAGGAATAACGTTTGGAAAGAGGTGGGACAACTTGCCAAATGTGGCTCAAATTCAGGATATAGTGAAAAGAAGATGTATGTTTTACTACAAATGTAGCTTCTAAAGCATGTGTCATAAGTTTAATTATGTTCATATTCAAAGGCCATACAAAGAAACAATGTCTGTCTTAGTTATTGACTCCGTAAGTTGCAGTGAATTCTCATTTAGCTGTTGACTGGTAATGAAATGTAATGGGTGCTGAGTGAGGATATCCCAGAGTCTTATGCACTGGGTCATCTAATGAGTCTACTTGTCTGCTTTTCCTATGTACTATAATTTTACCTTAAGTTGCCTCATTACCACAAGCATTACTTCCTCAAACTGCGAAAGCTTAAAAAAACTTTGTCCTTTGAAAGCTGAAGGTTTTTCTACCTTCTTTTGCATTCAGTGATAGTTTGTAATTTATTGTATTTTACCATGATCAGTGTTTCATTGTTATAGAGGTGTTAAGTCATTATTTCTATTTTTATTCTTTGGAGTTCAATTTGTTAAATGCTATTATGGAATATTTTTAATGCTTTCTTTTTCTGATAGAAAGCAACAACGGAATAGGAAAGGTACGAGAAAAAAGTTTAGCCAGTGTTTTCTTTCTATAGCTGACTATAAACTAGAGACAACAGCTTGCAAAGGGTACATTTTGGGAAGCAATTTCTGCTGTAATGAAGTTTGCAAGCAGCAGATGGAATTCCTAGAAAAGCCCTTCTGTGTCTCCTGGGAGAACTTTTGTCTTGAAAATCACAGGTCTTTTTCAGTTCAACTGTGTCTGCAAGGCTCTACACTGATCTAGTCTGGGCATTAAAAGCAGAGGGAGCTGTATGTCACTGTTGTTCAGTCAACTAAAATATTGCATCTCTGAAATATAAAATGAGGTTTTGGGATAGAAGAAGACTTGTTTTTTCTTTTTGGTTACTAGTCCTTCATGTGTTCGGTGAGCTATGTAGCCAGGAGACTTGAATTTCACACAACAGATGAACCAAACCCCGGTGATGCTAAGGCAGGCAAAGGAGCTTCATGGGGGAAAGGATGCCCAGAGGATCTCATATCTGTATTGCGCAGTTTCCTGATTTGGATAGTCTGGAGGGAGAAATGTGAATAATGGTCCAAAGAAGAAAATGCTTGGGTTTCTGCTGCTTCCCAAACTGCAGGGAAAGGAGATGGTAGAAAAATCCAGTTTCAGGAAACTTTACTTTTCTTGTCTCTAGGTCAGTCCACCTCCTCTATCTGCCTTCTTCCTTCTCTTCAGAGAAGACACGGAAGTAGAAGCTGTGATAAAAACTGCATCAGGTATATAGGAACAGGGTGTTTGGATAGTGGGACACGCATTTCTTAACAGTAAGTGGTAATCCTAAATGTTATTTACACAGTCACAAGAATGTGTATTATTGCTAATTCTCAGCTATCAGAAATTAAAATTTACAGAATAAATTCTTGAAACTCATTTGTCAACTTGTGAATTGCAGATTGCTATTGATGAGATTGAGAAATAGATGCTTTCTACAGGTAATGGGCTTGGCAAAGAGACAGAAAAAATCTCTGCAAAGGTAGTCTATGTCTTCAGTCCAACAATACAAATATGTGAAAAAGATTAGTCTTCAGCATAGGTGCATTTAATGTGTTATTACTCACCGAAAGGCCTTTTCCTCTCTCACCTTCCTCAACAATCTATTGTGTGACATGCGGGCATCCCATGTCCCTGCGCTGGACAGGCACAAGAATTGTATGGCCATCTGGTAATCAACTGGGAAAATTCTCTGTCTGAAAAATATCCACTCTTCCCTTTTTTTGCCCTTCGTGCTGAAAATAGCAAAGGACACAGAATTTTGGGACTAACTGGAGACGGGACCCTGGCACAGCTGATTTTCAGTGTTCGTAATGTCCTATGTGTAGATAGTGCTACCATTTTGGCAAATCCGTTTTACCTGTAGAAAGATGAAAGCATAACTTTTTGTGTTGCGCTTATATACTGTTATTCTTTGGGAAGCAGAGGTTTGTGAAATCCAGGATCAAGAGAGCTGAGACATGGAACTTCAATAGTTTTAAAATAAGCTGTAATGAGACTAGGCTCTGTCCGGGCTATAATAAGAAATGTAAAAATATCCATGTGGCAAACCCTTGTCATTATAATGAGCATATGTCTACATTTATAGCTTGAAGACAAAAATAGTATTGGTATGCGTAGTCCACTGTTTTGTTTTAGCTCTGCCTAGAAAAGCTATCTTAGAAGTGTAAGAGTAATTTATAAGTAATAATCATTCCAGTCAAATAAAGATATATAAACTCTTTCTGGCAGGGGATCAGTCCTCTTTGTGACTTCTTTAGTTTGATTTTACCTCCATTTTTCTCAGACACACAAAACCTTGAACAATTCAATGCCACTGTTTAAGTGCAGTTCACAGCGTACTTGGCTTATCTTTTTGGGTTTTAATCTTTAAAAGAAAAATCCTTTTAGAATGTATTTTCCATAACACTTTCTGCTACCATCTTCATACTTTTTACCAACCTATTCAGAACTGAGGAGTCATCACTTGAGAGGCCCTGTTCCTCCAGATTTTCATCTTTAACTGCTCTGGCAATTGCAGCCTTGATTTTGTCAAACCAGGGTGGTTTTAATCAAGCTGATAAGTGCGTTTTCTAACCTTGAATTAGATTCTGGTGACTGAAAAATACATTAACAGCGATGTTCTCAGGATCTAGACTATGTTCAGGGTGCCTTTTTTGAGAATGACATTAAATGCCTTACATATAGGAGTCAAGTAACCCTGCCCTTCTCTAAAAGCTTTTATGAAGGTAGTAATTTTCCTACATGGATGAGTTACAGGCAAAATACCTTCTCCTCTGTATAGACTAGCTCAGCTTTTATATGTATCAGGATGGAGATAGCAGCTTTTGGCCATATCTAAAACTAGGACAGCTACCATTTTTAGAGAGGTTCATGGAGAAAATTATTTTGTGCTTACTCTTAACCACTTACAGGTATCTCAGGGCATTTAAACCTAACAGTACTGTAGTGCATCCACACCTTCATGTTCTTCTGCACAGGTTTCATTTACTGTCTTGGTTTGATGCTGACTGCTGTTTTTCATTGAAGGGGTCAAGGAAGTATTTGGATTTGTGAGCACCACACACCTTTATGTTTTGGAAACTGTTTGTCACATTATATTTTCAATCATGCTGACAGTGTCCTACAGCTATCCTCTTGTGTGACTTCTGGGCTGAGGAGCCTCCATTACTTGAATGGCATGATTTCGAGGACTTCCAGTCACATTTCTGATTTTTTTCTTCCAGGCAATTTACAACCCAATTCTTTACACCTATCTTGGTTAACCGTCCCAAAATAGAGGACTGACTTTCAGGTTTAGAGCTCACTGTAAAGTTTTGCCATTTCCCTTCTCTGAGAATCCATGCTTCTGTTTGTTTTATCCTTAAAGAAGAATACAACTAGGATGTTGCCTTATCATTAGCAAAGTACATACTCCTCAAGTTTCTGTGACAGAATTTCATAGTTCCCACACTCTGACCATCTAATGGGTTATCATCTGAACCTCTTTGAATGAAATAGAACTGTCTTGTAGATTTTCCTTAAGCTGGTATTTATTGCTTGTAGAAACAGGAAGATACGATTTAAATTTTCTTGTGTTGTTTGCAGAAGGCTTTAGCTTCTATAAAACTTACACCTTTTTTAAAAAGCTTTTGGCTTGTGTTCAGGTTATTTTTTATTAATCTTGTTGTGTTTGTCCCACTAAGCCCTAACTTTCCCTTGACATCCCCTTCATAGATACCCATGGCTATACCGTTCCAAGAGGGGAGCTTAAAAATGTTTAGGTTTTCAGTCAAGAAGATGCATGATACATTTGTGTTGAGTAGAAATGACAGTGGCGATTGTCCTTTGCAATAGAAAAAAGAATGCATTGTCGACCTCTTTTATAGCTTTCAAGTAGCAAAGGAGATTTTTCAGCCTTAGTAGTAAATCAAAAACTGTCATCAGAAAAAAATTTCCAAACTTTTTTTTTTTTTTTTTCCTGGAAAAAACTTGTCAGTACATTTAAAAGCGTCCATCTACAAGCAGTGCCAAAAGGTGAAAAAAATCCAGTTACTAGGAATTATTTGCCCTGACTAAATTTGTATTAGTTTTGTGTGCTTAAGATCACATACATGTCCTTCCTATTATAATATACCTGAGAGAAGGATTGGAGACAAAAGCTCTTTTATTCTTTCAGTATGCTAGCATCATGTGTGCCAATTTATTTAGTGATGATGACTTAGATCATCTGGTCTTGCAGAATTTGTTTGAAAATGGAGATAGGTATTAATCATAAATTGTTATGCATTATTTTAATATTTCTTTTCTTTTAAAAATGTTATGTAAGTATGGATATTCTTTGAATGAGATAGTGGATTGTACAGCTCATCTCCACTGCCTCACTGAAATAAATTATAACACTTACCAGACTAATAATTGAAAGAATATTTGGTCTCTTAAATACTGGGTTTAGATGCATAAATAAATTTGGTGAAACATGCTTTCTCAGAATACTTTTTATACTGCCTTTCTAAAGTACATAAATTATTTTTCTTGCTTGTTTGATATCACACAACAGGCTTAACTGATAAACCACGATTTAACTTTAGAGGAAGAAGTGATACATTAATGAACATAATCAATATTTTAAGTAAGTGAGTTTGGCATACTCTTACAAATGTTGTTTCACAAAAATCTGGAAATTGTTACTAAATTAATATAACATGTATCCTAAATATGAATATTGCTGCTGTTTACATTGAAAACCTATCTCTAATGAAATCCCTGAGACAAAACGGCACAAAAAAATTGAATGTGCACCAGTCAGAGCATATATTTTGACTCGAGCCTTAAAAATAGGTAACTGCTCTTTCAAAGAAACCTGTTGCATTTAAATGCCATTAGGACTTGATGCTGGGTTCTGGCTTTACATGTGGAACATTTTTGACTTTACAGACCAACCCTTTAAACCAGTTTATATTCCTAATGCTGAAATGTTGTGATTAGCTTTTAAAATTAAGTACAGTTGCTTAAAAAGGATTTTAACAAGAAGTTGAACTCATTCTGATCAACATTGTTCTCCTATCTTTTAATCATGGCTTGGACCAACTTTGCAGCACCATCCCTGGAGTACTGCTAAGCTGAATTTTCTTTTTCTTGTATTAATGTTTATAAAGTAAGTTCAGGTGTTTCTGTGCTAGGTGGATGTGATGGCTTTGACTATACTTTTTCCGAGCTGCTGATCCACAGAACTTCCTATTTATAAACATGGTGTTAAATGAGGTTTTTTTGAATCATGATTGTATAATAATTTGAAATGGTAACACTGTAGGGATAAAAATCATTACTATCAACATTGTATAGATCATTGAAGCCTAAAGAGCAGTACTATTACTACTACTACTACTACTACTACTACTACTACTAGTCAAACAAGCCATAATACAGCATGAAGGAAAACAAACATGTTTGTACTTCTGTGGGTTTGCTACATGGTGTGGTTAAGTCATGGTTAAATCAGAAGGGCATGACTGTACGTGTATGCTGGAGGCGTACAACGCTAATCGTGTCTGTCCTATGTTTTCTGCCTCTGCCTCTTGCTCTCTGTCTTGCTTCAATGTTCAGTTTACCTAGTCAGCCAACATGACCATTTCAAGCTGTTAACCTGTTTCTCTGGAGCTTATCTGTAAAAGAGCATCACTCTCCAATATTGGCATAAAAGTATGATGAGACTGAAGTCATATTTCAGATTACTTTTTTTGCTGGAAGAAGTTAAGGCACTGACACTGACTTTCTTTGATTGGATTTTGTCCTTCATCACTAGAGCTAGATGCCAACAAATGAATGTATCTCTGAATTCTGTAATCATGAATTATAAAATGGATCACATGCTGTCAGAGACAGAGATTTAAATTTTCATTTTGGCATTAGGGTCAGGAGCGTCTCTTTGTTTGGGAAATACTTAAAAAAATTCCAAACTATTAGAGTACTTTTAGCAGAGAATGTTAATGAAACTGGGACACTTTCAGTGACCTACATCCATGCTGATTACCTGTTTCATTATTGTTTGCCCTTAACCAAAGAAAATAAAATACATGTCAACAGCAATGAAAATTGCAAGTAGGTCCATCTACAAACCCTTTGTATCAAAACAAGAACAGAATATACATTTTCCAGAGAAAAATGAAAAATAAACATGTAAATGAAAGGCAGTTAAGAGTTTTATAGTATTAGCCAGAATGATTAACAGAGAATATTAAATTATCTCTTCCTTCAGCACTGTGTAACTTACACTCTGGGAAACAAAAGACACTACAAATAAATTACTTTTATCTTCCTTGAAAGAATTTGAACAAGATATTAGAATTTACTTAGCTGATTCCTAAACTGTCCTTTCTTTTTAGCGTGCTTGGCAGGTAACTGTGAGCAATCAAGACAGGAACTGCAAATGTTTCAGCAAAAACTGAAAGAACTTTCATACCTAGGGAGGAAGAACTTTATGTCTGGTTAGGCAAATATTTTGTTTCCTGTGTGGAGGTTTTAATCCTAGCTCAAAGAGGGATGAATGTATGTAATGACATTTTATCATAATTGGATGTTTGCTGTAATTTATACAAATAAAATTTAAGGTATGTACTTCTGAGGGAATGGATTCTGATAGCAGAACATGTGTTTTATACATCTAAGTTCCCATTTTTAACTTGACTTAGCACCTCCTTTTTCTGTGGTTGTGACCTGTGAATGTCCAAAACGTTTGGACTGAAATAAATGAGTTAAGATTGTCATGTGTATTTAATATGTAATATCACTTCAGTCTTGAACCTCACAGGAGCTGTAAAGGACAATGGCCTCCCAGTGAACAGATTCATGTTTGAATCGACACCTGTTTGAGGGTTTGTCCATCTACTCATTATGTCGCAGAAAAGGTTTCTGTTTCTTTATGCCCCTGTACACTAGTCATCTGAAATACCACAACCATAGGAACTTTGCTGTAAATTATGCTGGTGTAAGCTCTGATTGTTTCAGCTGTATGTTTTCAGAACTCCATTCTCAAGCACTTTTCTGTATCACAACTGAAAGGGAAGTATGAAGCCTTGCAGAAAAGGTGCTTTCTCTAGGTAAATAAATGAATGAAAAATACATGAGAAGGCTGTTACTGCTGTACAGCTGGGTCTGCCTGGGATGAAGTTATGAAGTTAACTGTCTTCATAGTGGCCCATCTGAATTTCTGCCTTGCATTTGTGGCTAAAATAGTGTTGGTATCACACCAGTCTTGTGGCTACTACTGAATAGTTCTTACACAGCCGCAAGGCTTCTCTTGCTCTTCTACCTCCTCACCAAAGACCAGTATGCTGTGTGTGGGCAAGAGTTTAGGAGGAGGCACAGCTCAGACAGATAACCCCAACTGGCCAAAAAGATATCCCACAACACCTGGTACAAGCTGCCCAGGGAAGTGGTTGGGTCACCATCCCTGGAGATATTTAAAAAGACAGTAAATGTGATACTTAGGGGCATGGTTTAGCGGTGAACTTGGCAGTGTTACAGTTTTACAAGCTGGTGGTTGACAGTTGGACTCCTGATCTTAAAGGTCTTTTCCAACCAAAATGATTCTATGATTCCATGACATCATGCTTAGCAATGAAAGCTCAAAGAGGAGGAAAGGGGGCATTTGTCGTTATGACATTTACCTTCCCAAGTAACAACCAGGTGTGCTGAAATCCTTCTTTCCAGAGAGTGTCTAGACATTTCCTTGCCTGTGGGAAGCAGTGAATTAATGCCTTTTTGTTTAATTTGCATGTTCTGCTCTTATTGTTCTTATCAAGCCATCTTCATCTTGATCCGTAAATCTTTTCATCTTCCTTCTATTTATCTCCACACCCCAATGAGAGGGGAGTGTGTGAAAGGCAGGGTGTGTTTGGCTGCTGGCTGAGGATGACTCAGTATGGTCTTTTTTGGCACCCAGCATGGGGCTCCAGGAATTCAAGATAAAGACAGCAGCTGGTAGAGTTAGTGGGCAAAACTTGGACTGGACATTGCTGGAAAGTGGAGCAATTGTGGGGAAGCATTTGTTGTTGTAACATGGTGAATCAAGGTGGGGTGAAGTTTCTTCATGTGTGTAAATTCTCCACTTCTTCCAGTGTTGAGATGATGTTAATTTGTTTTTGGCATGAAGAATTTTGTTGTTGATGTCAATGTAGATTATGAAGAGTATGTGATGAATGTACATTCTAACTGATGCCAAAACGGCACAGAGTAACTGCTCAGAGACAAATTTTGTCTTTAAGCAGCTAAGGTATTTATTTCGTGCAATGTTGGGGAGCTAGCCAATTCACACTGGACAAAGTAGCTCCAAAGTTTTCAGTGAAAAGTTAAGTATTTTATACAGTTTTCATGAGGGGTTACAAACATCTTTACTCATTTGATTTTGACACCTAATCATTCCATTCACAATAGGTGGGATCTAGGTGGTGTAGACCTTTCAATTTTCTTTGTTCAGTGATTTTCTGACTTGATGGTCTCCTTATCTCCTTCAGGTGCCCACCTTATTTTTTCTAATTATTCAGAGTACATTCAGTGGAATCTTTTCTAATTATTCAGGGTACATTTCTTTCTCAACATAAACAGAGCATCACCCACAGCATTGTACCAAACTCATTCTGACTAATTTTTTTTTTAAGACTTTGTTCTGTTTCATAACCACAGTTCTTAAATATGTGTTTCACAGAGGTGAGTGGTGGAAAGTATGGGATTTATCTGGCAAGGTGTTGGCAGCAGGGGCTGCAGCTGTGAGGAGCGGCTGGGGCTGCCCTGCATCGGGCACAGCCAGGTCCAGGCAGCTCCAGCTGACCCACCGCAGGGCACAGCCTGGCCCCTCAGCTGGGAAGGGGGCTCCTCAGGGAAAGCTTGTTTAGGAAAGGGTAAAAACCACTGCTTGACAGAGAATAGTGAGGCAAAATGTGAAACAGGTCTGCACACACCAAGGCCAGTAAAGGAGGAGAAGGAGGTGCTCCAGTTACTGGAGCAGAGATTCACCTGGAACCCATGCAGAAGACCATGGTGACAAAGGTTGACCCTCTGCAGCCCATAGTGGAGCAGGCATCTGTGGTGAATGAAGAGACGGGACGCAGCTTGATGCAAGCAAGTTGTCCATTTATTAGTGATTTTCTTACAATTATATACATTTCTGTCTTCTACATATTACACACTGATTGGTTAAATCTTGAGAGTAAAAAACACTGATTGGTTGACATTTAAGGCACACCGTTAAAACAATAGGAACCGATTAGTTTACCTTGTCATAGCAATAATTTCTATTCTAAGATTAGGAGGTTTCTTCCTACGTGACTTTCTTAATTAATAAAGTTCCTTATCAGCGCTATCCATTCCCTTATCTGGCTACTTGTTCCTCTTTGTCCATCTGGTTGCCATCTCAACTGCAACGGCTCAAGAGTCTGCAGTTAGCTTGCTCCTTTGTTCCCAGGGCTTGTGCCCTACAAGTTCTAACATGTCTCTATTCATCAGGCTAACAGTACTTGGACTCTTGCCCTTGAGGCCTTGTCCTGCAGGCATCCACACTACAGCCTGTAGAGGACTGCAGCTGCCACTGGTAGACATGGCCTGAAGGAAGCTACAGCCTGTGGGGAGCCCATGCAGGAGCAGGCTCCTGGAAGGATTGCTGAGCTGTACCACAGAAGCATGTTAAATAAAGGGAAGAAAGGGGAATGCATATAAAAAGATTTAGACAAAAATATAGGTCCTTTAAATCTTAAGATACCATTGACAGAAAAGAGATTAAACCAGATACTCTAAATCTTAAACTGCCATTGTCAGCAAAACATGCAATGGAGTACAGTTCTAAATAACATAAACCAGAAAAATTAACAGCATTATATTAATCGGTAAAATTTTTTTCTTGGTAGTAAATGCCATAAGTAATTTTTATGTTGCTTTGTGGTGGGCTTGTGCTAGCATAAATAGTTATTGAATTGGGGCACAGATTCATATATTATAATAGATTATAATTGCTGGCACACACAAAACACATTAAAGTTTAACAGACTCTGGAGATCATGGGTTCTGCTGACTGTGTTTCATGAAGGCTTATATCAAAAGTGGTTGTATCATGAACTGTCCTCCTTTTTTGCCCCCTGGATAACCATCTAGGACCTTCATTATTCCAACATCATAAGTACTTTCTAGGAATAAGTGTTCACCATTTCTTAAGCACAGTAAATAAAGTTTTAGGTTGATTATTATGAATCTTACAAAGAGAGTCTTTCTTGATAAGGTTGCTGAAAGACTTGTTACTTTGTTTAGGCTCCTGTTTTTCCTTTTAGTGATGCTTCTACTTTTCCATAAGTCCATTTATTAAGCTTCTTTCTGGTTTGCTATTTTTAAGCAAGGAAAGCAGGAAACCACTGTTGAATCTATGAATGATTTAAAATTACACCCTTCTGGTCAGCAGTAAGCTTACTGGTAAAATAATGTCAAATGAAGCCTACAATAACTAGATTATTTTAGGAGCAGCTTACCAACACTGATGAAAGAACAAGACAGATTCTACTGTAAGTCTAATAAAATAGTGATCTTTCTCTTCTAATGAAAATATTTTAGATAAACACCTCTTGCCTGTTGTTTACAATCATATATTTATGAGCCTTGTACTTTCATGGGACACAAATACCTTGCATCTGCAATCAAATGGTAGAATTAGAGAAAACAAAGCCAAACCAATCTTTTGAGAGAATGTGGAGGGAATTGTGAATGGTCTGCCATTGAATTAGGAACTTTGCAGTTATCCCTTTTATGACATCAGTAACCAAACTCCATCTGCCATCATGAAGACCAGACCTAGACAGAAGATTTCAGCTTTCTGGAGCAAATAATTTTGGTCTGTGTTTCATTTTGTGAGTCTATGTATGGAGATACCTTAGAAGTGTTTTATTTCTCATAAATAATCCAGATTAATATAATATGTGGTTGGGAAGTCTGTCTAGGTAGTGAGTCAAATCCATCACATAAGCCATTTAGGAGAGAGAGTAGGAGAAAGATTGCTCATGCAGCTAATGAAGGGGTAGAGTGGATAAACTTTTTGTTAATGCTTGTTAACACTTTTTTTATTCAGTGTATGAATAAGTAGTCAAGCCACAAAGTTTAGGTAAGGTGTGTTAACTACAGGTGGCAGGTGGAGTAATCTTTTGCACTAAACACAAGCAATTAGAGATATATTTAAAGATGAAGATGTAAGAGTAACATCAAATGGAAACTGAAATGCTGATACTACATGAATAGATAACAGGAACAAGAATTTTCTTATGGGTATAGAATAGGTAGGTAATGCAGAAAAGTACCATGTTGCTGAGTAAACCTGATTGAACTGCTTTGCAATGAAGTGGAGCAAGTGGGCATCATGAAAGAAGGAACAGTTAATTTATTAATGCTTAACAGTGAAACCTGAAAGCTTATTATTGGTGGAGAAATTGTGAGTATAGGTGAATTGTTTTAATAAAATCTCTAATAGAATGAGGAAAAGTTGGATGTGCCTAAGCTCTTAAGAACTACAGTTACTAAAATGCTTTTTAGGCTGACAGGCCAGCTTCAACTTCATTCACTGTGCTGGCCTATATAAATATGCTATAAAAGTCAGTATTGACAAATTCTATAGAGAACAGTTTTTGCAGACAATGGCATCTGTTATGGGCCCTTCTGAATTATGAGTTTTCTATGCTGGTAATCACGTCCATCCTCTTAAACCACTGTAGAAATTGAGGTTTTGATGTGAGAGTCTGAAACCAATGATAAAACTGTTTGATTTCAGTTGGGGTTGTTTCTAATCAGGGGTTTATTAAAGCATTCGTTTTTAATTTGGCTTCCACCTTTAAACATCTGCCAGTTAGTCTGAATAAGCAGAAGACACAGAAATTTTTAAGATTTTTGGTTACGAGGGGCTACATTTCTGCAGCTGGCTCTGAACTGATGGACATGAACAGACGTGGACACTCTCTCTTACTGTTAAACTCATGTTTTCTAATATACTTGAAAGTTTGTTCATGAAAATGCTTTCTGCCTTATGAAAGTTTTAAATTGCTGCATCTGAGTGAAATGTCTGAATTAGGTTTTCTTTTAAAGTCTGAAAGTGATTTGAGTGGTGGATTATTGTTACAAACTTATTTGGATTGGATTGTCTGCAGCTATGTATATATTGCTTCCAATCCTCTTGCCCATGATTTTCCTGTTGTAATATAATTTAAGGTTTTAAAATTACTTTAAATTGATTAACCTTCCAGGCATTGCCTTTTCCATTCTCTCTTCCTTGCATCTCCTTTTTTTTTTTTTTTTTTTTTTTTTTTTACATCAGACAATTGAGAAAAACTGCTTTTCTAGAAGCCTTTAACTGTAAGGCGTATAGAACTTCTCTAGGTATGCTTCCTTATACTAAAGAAGTATTTTGTTAATGGTAGTTTTGATGTGTTCTTCAGTGAATTAATTTACTTATAATTGCTATGATTATTGTATTCATTCCTTTCTGGCTACAAGAACCCATAATAATATAGATGTCTCTCAGTATTCAGAAAACGTGATGGAAGCAATGTAGATCTGCAGATGCAGATGATACCAGGGAATTAACTGTCTTTCAGATTCACAAATCAAACCCCAGTTCCAGTTTGCTCTAGGGAAGAAATAATCTAACCTGTTCTTCTCTGGATGTGAGGATCAGCAAGCGAAGAGTAAGACACTAAGACTCTGCACAATATTTCATCCTGCCCACATTAGTGGAATGGAAAGAATACTGTTAGAGGTCCACAAGCAGGCTGCGTCAGGACAAGAGTAAGGGATTAGCAAAATAGAGCAGCATTAGCTTTGGCCCACTTGTTCTTGCATGTTTCCAAAGAGCTTTGAACACCTATTCTCCAAATGCATTTTTCTGTTGTTGTTTTAGAGATTGCTGCACTTTAAAATGTGTAACTATTGAAAAATCTCATAGTACTTTGATTATTATGAATGATTCTGGGTTTTAATAAATTATATGTGATTGTTTTTAATTTTAGAGGGTTTAATTAAGACAAATCCACCTTTTTTGGTCTAATTGGAAGTCACTGTAGAGAGAATATTTTTGGATGTATATTGGCATTTCTTTTCATTATCAAGTTTTCCATGGTACAATCCAGATTCTTCTTTTAGATTGTTATTTGGTTCTTAATTTTATCTTCTCTGTGTTCCATTTCCACAGGTTTTTCCATTGGATTCTTTTTGTGCCCATTCTTTGTTCTTTTCTCAACAATTTCTTCTAAGTTTAATGTAAACCCAACAATATTTTGATACTGCAGAAACTTTCAGACCTCTGGGGTTGGAGAAGGTCAACTTGCCTCAGCACCTGAATCAGGAAATTATCTACCAGATGCAAACACAGGACACATATTAGAAATTTAAAAAAACATAGGACCTGAAGCCTATGCTTGTTAGACTACTTCATGAAGACAGGAAGAGTTCAAATATTTAACATCCTCTTTTGTTTAAAAAAAAAAGTTTGTAGCTGCAGGTATTTGTTTTACTGAAGGAGAAGTCAGGCAGCAACATCAAAAACAGATATCTGTGGTACTAACAGATCAAATGTACATCACCAACAGAAAATCTTGATACATGCCTCTTCAATAATTTACCAAATCAAGGGAGAATGTAAATTTTGAAGCTGTGCATTGAAATTCTCTCTGGACCTTTACCAGACTGTTTCTCATTTAAATACTGTCCTTGAAAATGAGAGCCCTTTCCTACTCCATTGAAGCATCAAAAGAGTCATAATCTAGTAGCTGCATGATGCACTGTGGTGGGTTGACCTTGGCTGACCACTGCATGCCTACCAAGCTGCTCTATCACTCCCGTCTCAGCAAGACAGGGAGAAAAAAATAAGATTGAAAAGAACTCGTGGGTCAAGATAAAGGAAACTTAATAAAGCAAAAGGAAAGGCCATGGGCAGAAGCAACAGAAAACCAAAAGATTTATTCTCTACTTCACATCAGCAGGCGATATCAAGCCACTTTCTGGGAAGTAGGGCTTCAGTACACATAGCAGTTGCTCTGGAAGACAAGGGTAAGTACAAATGCATCCCCTGTCTGCTGCCTCTTTCTCCTTTCTCTTAGTTTTTATTGCTGAGCAGATGTCATATGGTATGGAATATCCCTCTGGTCACTTTGGGTCAGCTGTCCTGGCTGTGCCCCTCCCAAGATCTTGCACCCCGCCCCCAGCCTACTGGGTAGATGTGTTGAGGGGCAGGGGACAAGCTGGACAGACAACCTCGATGCTGTGCAAGCACTGTTCTGCAATAACCAAAACACCAGTGTGTTGTCAACATCCTTCTAGCTACCAATACAAAACACAACACTATAAGGGCTGCTATGGGGAAAATTACGTCCATCCCAGCCAGACTAAATACATGCATAGATGGGAAAATGCCTGTAGCCTGATATGTGTCCACCCTTTCTGAGAAACTTGCTTAAACCTACTTGATCAAGAAAGACTGAGGAAACACTTGTGTCCTGCTTGATAGCTGCCCCATCCTTTGGCCTTCCACTGATGTTAATATAGCTGAGGCATTCCTCCATTCTTCAACCTGATGGATTATTTTGGGTTTGGGGTTTGTATTTTGAACTTTTATTAAGAATGCTATTCCCTACTTCCATCAAGAAAGATGAAGACTCTTGTATGAGGTGATCTTCTTTTTAACCAATATAACTTGCAGTTTTCTGTAAACTAAAATTAGCAGAGATTGTAAAAAAAAACCAGGAAGGTAGGATGTCTCAGATAATGGGATGTTACCAATTACGTTATTGATCCTATTTGAGCATCATCTACAACATCTGTCAGAAAAGCTTAACACGTTTTTTTGGTGAAATTTCTTGACATGTAAAACTCAAATATAATAAGAAATATCTTGGTTGAAACTTGTTAGGGCCTTCAACATGGTAGAGTTGGCATTGGTCAAAAAAGAGTGAGGCAGTCCTGACTGCACCTGTATCACTGCCTCATAAACACTCTGCTCTGCTGCAAGGAAATTTGTGATCTTAGCTGGAACTATGAATAAGTCAGGGTTTGCATCCTGTCTAGTTTATCAATCAAGTCAGCTATCTGGTGTCATGAAGAGGTGAAGCTGCTCTCTCTTTCAGCAATGTTTCCTTTTCAGAGTAAGAAACGATTTGTGTATGTGCAAATGTATTTGATTCTGTAATCCTGATAGCTTTAATTATTTAAGCAATTATTTATTAAGTCAGACACTTTTTAAGTAGTAGACAGAATTTGGTTACTTAAGCAAAGGCATAGAAGTTTTCTCCCAATGAGCTAGAGTAGCCTTATAATTACCCCTGACCTGAATTACCACTACAATGAATGTGCACACAATAAATTACTTAAGCCACCCACAGGTCAGAGAATGGCTCACTTTCATATCTGTTCAATTTTTCTTGCACATCTGTGCTGTAATAATGATGATTATTTAAAAAGCTTGAAAATGACTTTGATGGAAAACCAAATAGCGGGAAAACAATACAAAAGCTAGCAGTCATTCTCCACATCTATTTCCCAAACCCACTTAGAAGTAGAGATGAATTTGGAAAAATCTTTTATATCAGAGCTTGGGCTCTGGCTGTATAAGATTAGTTTTCAACAATATAAGGTGCATAAATGCCTTTTCATCGTATGAAGAAAGCATGCCTGCTGGCAAATGAATCATATTATAAAAATTGATTGTATCCCAAAAGGGAAAAATGTTATTGAAGATCCAATGGCCTGCGATGATACACCATTGATCACTGTAAGAAATACTTCCAGAAACTGTTTTTAATCTTTCCGCCAGAGCATTAGCAATTATTCTTTAGCCCATGGTGAGTAATGACTTGAGTTTCCCAGTTTCCCAATCGATAAAACATTTACCCTACCGCTACAAATGTGCTCTTCGCTTAGACAAGCAGAATTTTTCTTCCAATTACTCTTTTTTTAGTGTGACCTCATAAAATGTTTTTGAACATATTTCAAGGTATTTTAAAGAAAAGAAACAATACTTTTCCTCCCAGGTACTTTTCCTCCCTTTCTTCATTCTGTTTTGAGAAGTAAGTTATTAAGCTTTCATAGGACTCAGGCTCTTGTTGGAATGCATATTGGATGCTCTGCACTATTTCCTCAAAAACTGAAGTAATGGACACAACTAAACTGCCACTTATATATTTAACTTAGAAAAGAAAAAAAAAAAAAAGATATGAAAAGATACTAACTTCTTTCCAAAAGTGTTTTGTATTTCTTACAAAAATGTGAATGCTGCCTTCACCCCACCTGGATTCTACACACAAGCAAAATAAAAAATGCTTAAAAGTCCTTGTATCTATGTTGTAATAGTGTGGCTAATGAAGAACAATCACAAAGCATGATGTTAGCAGGCTAATGAATAACTTTGCAGCAAATCAAATATGTTGTGTTATAAAGATAGATGCTTATAAATGCTATTTGATGATTGGAAAGTTAATGTTTGATCAAGTTTCTCTGCCCCAGAGATTGCTTATTATTTCCTTCTGTATGAAACATGCACACACATCTAATGTAAAAAGTTCATAGCCGTTATTTCATATTCTATATGCCCTCTGCTTGTAACAAAGTGTATTTTACTGCATTTATTAGAAGATTCAACTCACATTTGTGCAGTGAAGTCTGAGATCTTAAAAGGAGCTTGTTACTTATGTGTTTCAGTGGATTTAATGGAGAGACAAAATTTCACAACATAAACTTTCCTGTGAACAGAGAGGTAAATAAAATGAAGTACTTTTAATCCAGACTGTGCATACTCTGGGAGTTGTGTTTGTTCTTCACCAGAGCAAATAGCAAGAGGAGACTTGAGGGAAGAGGTGGAGGGTGAAAGATAAACAGGTTGTAAAGGTGCATTGGCAATTCAAAACAGTAATCCAAATACTTAGCTGTAGTGGGACAGAGTAGACTTTATAGACTTCATACATTTAAATCATCTGGAGATTCACACCAAGAAATGATGATGATCTATATCATGTTCCTTGCAGAAGAAGTAGACTATTGATTTATGTTTTTACATGTAAAAGTAGAAAAGATATAGCAAACACTTAACAAAAAAATTGGTCAGAATGAAAATCTGGGGTAAAGTGACCTTTGAGAGTAGGGAAGATTGGCTCCAAATGCCTTTCCCTCTCACCACTCAACTTTTCCTGTGGTAAACAGGGACAGGGACAGGGTGATATAAAAAAGTGTAGAAACCATACCTGGATGCTGGACACCAGTCAACAAACCACATCAGAAGTGTCCCTTCTGTAAATTATCTGCACCATATTAGGGACTGAATGATGCAAAACTACAAAAGAAAGCAGGAACTACATGTATTTTGCACAAATAGCGCAATATGTAGTTTTTTTGTCAGTCTGTCGTATTATTTTTATTAACACTGAAGGTGAAAACCTGGTTCTTTACACTATGGAATTGATGCATTTTGTTAGAACAAGTAATAAAATATGTGACTAAAATGTAAATAATCTAAAGCACATTGTTATCCAAAATACCATATAGAAAGTTGTGCATCTTAAAAATCCTTTTCTATGACAACTATCCGATTCCATGGCACAGATTAACTTTGAATGTTTTTTATAAATCTAGTAAGGAGTAATCTGACCAAGGTTCATAGCAGCAGGATGCAAGGGTTAAAGACAGTATAAAGTCTGGGGTTTTTTATAGCTTGTGCTGAAGGATTGGGTGCTTATCCTGGTTACCTGAGTCCTGGGACTCAGAGAAGGGGACAAGATTGCTCATCCAGCTATGTTCCTTGTGCTTTGATTGGTCTAGGGGTGGATGCACGCTTTACATACCTGCTCTATTGATCAAGATACTGTATACAGTTCTGAAGATGTTTCCTCTGGTCACATCTTTATCTGCTTTACTGAATCTCAGATTCTAGGCTCCTAAGCTGTGACTCTGAAACTGATATGCTAGACTTAGCACCAGGAGTCTATTTTTAAAATGTTAATACCTGCAGACACTCATGTTCTCGCAGCCAGCATGCTAATTTATTTTTACAATTCCAGCAGAGGAATTTTGCTTATTTGATTTATGCTAGAGATTACTATGGTTCAGTGAGAGTCCTGTGGAATGAGACAAGTTTTTTAAGTCTTCTGTGCTGCTCTTCTGTACCCCTTAACTGCTATATAGGTAGCAACGAGACTGAATGTCCCAGGTCCTAATGAGATGATATTATTTTGACTGAAATAAGTAGTCAAAATATTAGGTTGGGTTTTTTTTCTTTTTTCTTTTTTTCCTTTCAAGATAAGAATCAGACTAAAGGATGGGCAGTCCTCTAATAAGAGAAAAGAATCTTCATTTCTATTTCCTTTGTGTTTTATGCTGTACCGATACCATTATTTGCATTCACATCATGTGAAGTCACATAGTTCAAACTGGAGGATGTGGTATTATTTCAAGTTTGTACATTCAAAATCCAGAGAAAGCTTATATTTAACGCTGATAAGTTTCCTTGCCAAATCATACCAGTGGGAAGCAACACCTGGTAGGCCTTGGTGAAATGTTGTTTTGCAAAGGCCCTTGGCTTCTGCTTGTATTGACTCAGAATGTATAATAGTAAAGAATATGTGTCAGCACTGTTCTTATGCCTTGTTGTCCTGAGGAATGAATATAGATTTAGTAAGTCCCAAAGGATCTGCAGGATAATGGGAATGTATGAACCACCTGTTCCCCAGGGAATGAACAGAGAATATTTGGAGGCAGCCACACATTCCTGTACATCCAGAAGATAACCTGAAGTGTGACATCCGTGTGCTTCTTCAAAGGAGAGAGTTACTGGACTTTCTCCTTACTTTTTTTGATGGAGTGTAATAAATTTTCACAGAAGCGTAAATGGGCAGCTAAAAACAGACCTCCTGAGAACAATATATCTAACCTGAATTATTTTATTCCATTAATGAAAGTTTATAAAGGAAATAATCTGCTTAGAGAGGTGAAGGAAAAATACATTGCTATTATTACATAACACATAGAAGTGATATGTAAAGTTGTAACATTTTATTCTGATTTCAGAAATGCTGTTCTGGCCACCATTTCGCTTTTGCTGCCATAGTAATAACTTTTGGTTAGGTTAAGGTCTGGCTTTAACAGTTCAGCGATGTCACAATGAGGTAACTGACCAGAAAGGTTCCGTTTAAAAATGTGTCCATAAGGTGTAGCAATGCGCAGCTGCTGGGCTGGCTAGTCACATCAAGCATCTCAATAATCAGAGGTACGGCTGTCATTGCCAGGCTATAGGGCCTGACTTGGTGTCATCTTCCCGTTTGAGTCTCAGATATAATCCCTTCCCTTGTATTTTCTTCAAAAAATTTGGCTTTCTGTTTTTGCAAATTTATAGTTTTGACGCTGCAAGGAGCATCAGTGGAAAGTTTGGAACCCAAATGATCTAGAAAATCCCAAGCACTGGCCTTTAGATGGCAGTGTGTACCTGTTGAATAGGAATTCTTATGCCACAGGGTAAATCTGTGGAGCAGAAACAATTTTCTTGAGATGAAACTGAGACGAGGTTATATTATCAAACTAAAATGGATAACCCATCTGAGATCCCACCTTATCAGAATTTCATTGTTGGCTGGCTGCATCCGACTAAAATTTAGTAAACAAACAGGAGGAAATGATGAAATTGGTATGCTTATTTTTTAAGTTTGAAGAACATACATTGAAACTTTTGATTTGGATTTACCAGAGCAAATCTAGATTGATATTTGCTTGTCATACTTTTTGGCCTCTCCCTGCTCTTTCGTGCAAAGATGCTACAAGGAGTTCAAGGAAGTTAATATCATAGTTGCATGTGATGTGATAACCAGACATCATACACCAACTTCTACCTTTGGACAGACAGACAAAGCCATCAGAGAGGGAGATCCATACATATACATAAACCCACAGATTATCATGTGCACTTAGCAGCAAAAGAGTAGTCCATTATATAGTCTTTCTGTGTTTTGGGGGAGGAGGGGAACAGGACCTAATTTTCTGTGTCTTCAAAGAGTCATTGTGCCTGACACTTTTAACATAGACTGTATTTGTACTGCACATAAATATATGCTATATTTTATTTATCTTGCAATTATATTACATTCATATTGTAAAGGTCCTTTGGTTTTCTGAACAGCTGAGGTTTTGTTTCATTCTGTAACATCATTACTAAGGGACAGGACAGAAGTAAAATCTATACAGAAATAAAAATACTCAGTAGTTTTACTTCACATTTAATGTGAAGCAAATACATTTTGTTTAGTGAGTTTTTATTACACCTTTGAATTAGTTGTTGTGTACCTGGAAGGAAAACTGTCTAACTGCAAAGGAAAATGAGTAGATATTTAGATTTTTATTTGTAATACAACAATTTTTACAAACAAAACTTTAAAAATGAAGATATATATATGTTTTCAACTCTAAAAAGCATTAGATTCTCAGGGTTAAAGGGTATAATTTATTTCTAAAGAATCTCTGGAATGCATATATCCCAGCTAGGAACTTCTAGTCCTGCCTGTCAAAGAATACTCCATGGACTGCAGATGTTTCCAAAAGCAGCAGCTTACTTCAAAGTAATGACAATGAAGTGAGTATCTATGACTGTACAAATGTTTATCAACCATGCATACGGATAATCTTAAAACTCACAACAGCTAGAAGACAACTTCAGCAGATAATTGATCATGTGACCCCATTTTTAGCCTGAACATTATCTTTGTTAAGATAAAAGACATTAACATTGCTTACAAATATTTCATACCTTATGTCCTGTACCTGTGATGATCTAAGAATTATGAACAGAATGTAAGACATGTACAGACTACTTTGCATGAGCTGTGCGATGCCAATTTTTATGCAATTATGTTATCCAACTGAAGAAAACCTGTTGGCAAACGCATTTACTTTAAAATTAGTGTGACTTTCTACAGACACAAAATATTTTTTATTCTTGTTTTTATTCACTTGAATAGCAAACCTCATAGGTTTCAGTGGTGAAGAATTGTTCATTAAACTACTTAGGGGTATATCTTACTCCTACAGACATTATTGAAAAAAAACTTTATTGAATTTAAGGAAATCCGATCTGTCCTTAGAAAATTTTAGAATTAAGCCGTTTATTTAGTTTTATTCATAATAATGAATTTAGAAAGAAAACATTAGGAAATGTCTATTTGCAAGTCCAGGGGCCTGCAATGTGATCTAATGCAGAACAGAATTTCCAGCCCTTTAACATTTTCAATATATCACTACATCTCTCCCTAGGCTTCTCTTTGCTGCCTGACAGTCTGTCTCAGGTATTTATCTATTATGTAGATCTTTGGGAGCAGAATCTCTTCATGTGTTTTTATATGGCCTACCATCATAGTCATCTTCACCTTGATTGTGAAGAAGTAGCAGTAATTATAATGTGCCTGCACGTAGAGCAAGGTACAGAAATGGTGAGAATCTTGGAAGGTGCATAGCTGTTCTATTAGGAGCAGATGAGTGAGAATCAGTTAATCTGTTCATTTTTTCTAGCTTTATGCCTCAATTCAAGTATTCTTAATGTCAGTACTTGTCCTGCTACACTGCAGGTAAAATTAAAGCCTTACAGCTGTGTCTGGTTCAAAGGACATACCCTCCAGGTTTATTTAGAACAGTTTGATGGAATTACAGTTATATGGTGACACAAAAAACTCTGGAGTAGTGTACACTTACCCTGAACCCAGTCTTCAAGTGCAAGTACTGTTTCTTTTGAAAAGCTGTGTTTAGCTCTTGTCAACATCTTTCTGCAAAGGTCAAAGTATGTGGTATGGGGCTTTTTTCTTTTTTTTTATTTGTGTGTGTGTGTGGTTATTTTGTCTGTTCTTTTTTAAAAATGAGTGATTAAATACTATTAGTTAGCCATTCATGTAGTCTGATCTAATTTGATGTAGAAACAGTATGTGTTATTACTGCTTCCTCTTGGCCAAATCGGAAATGGAACCTTTCAGCAGCTGTCTCCCGTCAGAGTAAATACAAAATTATAATGTTTATTTAATTTTGGCAATAGTTCTGCTTTTCAGTAACATCTTTGATACAGTGTTTAAAATATTTCAGTAATGAGGTAAACTGTAAAAATCTAGACTAATTCATCATAAAACTACTTTAGACTCCAAACACCCTGACATTCAAACATCATCATGCTATTGACTCATCTTCAACTACACCCCTGTGCATCCTGTAGCTTTGTATAAGCCTGCCCAACAGCATCTGAAAACAAACAAAGCTGCTGTCAGTCTTACAGTTTTTTGGCTAAGAAGAAAGTAAAAATAAAAAAAGGCTCTGGAGAGTGATCTGAAATCTAAAGTGGGGTCTGATTTGCCTGTTCTTGAAAGAGCTAAACAGTAACTAATTATTAGATTTTGTAGCCCTTTGTCTTTTCTTGTTCTTGTGGTACTGTTCACATGTGCCATGAAATTAAATATCCATCTTTGCTCATTGCCATGCAAGCACACCCTCTTGGCTTAGGGGTGCACAATATTTGAGCAGGCTCTGTCAAAAAAGCGTGTGTCATTTGAATGCAGCTACTCTGCTACCTTTCATTTATGGGGATTATTCTTCATGGGGTGACCTCTGTTTAGGTAAGAATCCATACAGAAACAAGCACAACAAAGGCAAACTAGCATAAGAAGGCAATTAGATATAATTTATTGGCAGCTAGTGTGGTGTTAGTTCCTAATCTTTGGGTTTCTTTCTGAGTATGATGCAGGTGATAGCTGGAGAGGCACATTTGGTACTCAAGATGCTTCCACCTGGACTGCTGCCGTTTCAGGAAATCAAGTTTAACACCTCTCACTGTGGTTATGTGCCATGTTGCACAGTGGTGTTGCTACCACTGCATCAGCTATGCAGAAGGAAGGGAAAGACGGGCTATGCTGGTGAGAGGAATATTCCTTTCTGCATGTCTATACACTTCAGCACAGAGGAGCCTCAGACAGCTACTGAGAAAATGTCCAAAAGCCTGTTGAGAAACTTCTTGGATCTCTCTGTCTTCCAGACATATCCTGACCAAGTGCATATGGAAAGGAACAATTCTTCGTTTCTCTAAGAATAAGCACACCTAGACTCATTTAATCCGGAATCTTTACATTAATACTATTGCATTTGAGATAATTATTTAAAAATAGGCCTGTGTTGCAAACAAAACATAGTATGTTAAATGATACTACAGTAATGTCATGTAATAGTGAACTGAAAATTTATGTTACACAGTCTCTGAGGGAGTTGGAAGCAATTAAATGTATAGTTAAAATACATCTGTGGATTTTTTGTCAAACATAGTGTCTCTCTCCTGACATCAGTGTTAGTACTTCTGACTCCTACAGCAACCATCACAGATAAATAAAAAACTAGTTTGGAGTAAGGAACTTAGTTTCCAATAGTTTAGAGCTCAAACCAGAATTAATCCTTTTTGAAAGGGTTAGCTTCCTTCAGAAGAATTTCACCACATCCTCTGAGGACATGAGGAGCCCCAAGACTATACTACTGTCCATAGATTTGTATCTAGACATAACTTTTATTGAAGTCCTACTGAGTTGCAGGTTTCCCTTGCTTTTCATGATTATAACCTTCTGGTTGTGACCTGAAATAACCAGCACCTGAAGGTAGCAGTGTTTTGGAAAGCAGAGATCTGAGTGACCTCAATGTGCTCTGTTGTGCTCTAACAGCAAAATAATTTGTGCTGAGTGCTTTGCGCAAGGGGTGGGCTGGGTTCAGTTCACATCTAATTGAAAAAGGTATATTTCTACCTGTTCCTTTCTTGCTCTTCAAGCCATTTAAATTTAAGTATATAGAAATTTGTGTAATATTTGAATGCCAGCCTGTTTTCTTTGAAAGTAATATAAAGGTGTTCTGTTCAGTTCTGCATTTATGTCTCTGTACAATAAAGCAACCATTTGATGAGAGAAGTGTTTGCAACAGGTCCTAATGCTTGTTCACAAAATTCATGTGAGTGAAGGATAGAGGTGTTAACCTTGTAGTGTGTCCTGAGCTGTGAGGTCAATGGGAACACAACTATACAATCATTTGAAAACCTTCCTGCTGACATAAATTCACTCCAAAAAAAGACAAGAAGACAGCTACAAACTGTATGAAAATAGATGGAGCCAAGGTGAAGCACATGTATGTATTTTTAAGAGATTATCTCTAAAAAAATTGTGCTTTCTGCCACACTGTACTGTATTTACACAGAAACTATTCAGGCACATGTGCTTTCAAAGAAGTTGCAATTTCCTGTCAGATTTTTCACAAATCCTTTCTAACAGCTGTAGACAGAAATCCAGCTACTCCTGCAATGAATGACCTTCAGTGTTTGGATCCCAGAGAGTAAACAGACTTTTACTCTACAGAGGAAGGCCTGCTGTGAATATAACATTAACATTACCGTGCATTACACTTCTCAGTTGGTTTATTAGAAACTGATCCTATCTGAGCACAGCAATTATGACTTCTTGAAAACCAAAGCATTTTCCTTAGTAAGCCAATCCTGCTAACACATCAATGTTAAAGACTGATAGTGTCAATAATAAAGATTACATTAGGTAAAGGTTGACAAGATATGACTTTTGTTTTCATGTGCAAGTTTTGTTTAGACAGTGTGTTTTATTAGTTTCCATAAATTCCCTATGTCTTAGCTACATAAGCAATATTTTTAAACATAGCTCTTTCATCAAAATGTACATTAAATATTTGTTCAGCTGATTAAAACAGTTCTACATTTATTTAATGTTTGAACAGTAAACATTTTTTTGAGGACTGAAATATCTTCTTACACATACACATGCACACATTGGTTTCATTAGAAGGGCTTCTGTTGTGAGGGTACCTCACCTAGGTGATACTAGGCATTACAGACTCTCAGATAAACCTTTATATAAGTGATTCAACCCCAATGCTTACTGTTAGTAGATGGCACTGGCAGCAGCAGGCAGCAGAGGTGATAGGAAGGTCTTCAGGAAGCATAACACAACTTTTTTCACATCAGTGGAAACACGGAGCATGTAAAGGGAAAGTCTCATGTCTTAATAACATTTCAGATGTAGTTCAGCTCTAATAGCCATGTCCTTTGCAGTCTACCCTTAGCACACACCGTTTAAACAAGAAAGAAACTAAAAAAACCTAGATTATTTGGAGGCATGCTAAGCCTGGTCGTGGTACTGGTTGCACACAGAAATTAATAGTTTTGGAGAAAAATGTTCCCTCTCACAGACCGTTGCTAAAGTGCTGCAGGAAAACCAGTTTGTTTAGTCCAGAAAAGTTTAAACTGCAATTCCAGTCTCAAAAAAATAGCATTATAAAAATCTTTTCATGAGGTACAGCATTGCTTTGAGTTGCTTTCTGAACCAAGTATATGCAGCAAGTGCATATATACTAGACTATTTCTTTCCCTCCTGCTTCTGGTTTACGCCACTACCTCAGCCTTGGAGAGCAAGAAAGGTTCTTTCAGCTTGTTCATCACTAAAAGTAATAAAAATTCTGCAGGTCATACTAGATCCAACCTTTGAGTACCCTATCATTAACACCCATCCAGTTCCACAGGTTCTGGTGGACTGCAGAGTTGTAAGTGGCTGGAGCAAGGTCAATAACTTCCTGGTGCCACATAAAGCACTGGTATTCCATATGCTTGAATACAAAACAGCTTTTTCACTTTTGGCTGTATTGGCTTTCTGTTGGTTGGCCTAACAGGAGTGAAAAGCAGTAGAACTTGACTTACCTCACTTAAATTAGCACGTTATGACTTCAACAATAATGAGGAATGCTCTGCATCTGTAAATACATGTCACTGTTCAGAAAAAAATCTTTACTGATGTTGCAAAGAAGGGGCTTTAATCTTGCATTGCAGGTGTCATTCCAGAAATTTAGAGCACTTTAGTTAATTCTTTTCTGCACAGGAGTGAGGTAATCATTATTATTTGCATTTTTTGTAAGTAAGAAACACAGAACAGGAGGGAAAAATATGACTTGGACAATATCCTCAGATTGTTTAACCTTAGTCACTTGTAGACAAGTGTAAAAAACTGAGACCAGAACTACCTGCAGAGCAAAGAACATGACTTCAACAGTTGAAGTAGAACAACATATTGGTTCTGCTTTCCTGTGCACGAGAAAATGAAAAAGTATTCCCACTTTCTCTACTCCAAAAATAATGTAAAATTTGAACATAATTTCCTTTTAAATCAGTTAATTCTCTATTATTTATTTACTTCAAAATAGGGCAACATGTTAGTATGGCATTGACATGAACATTAAGTTAACAATTCCATACTTAAAAAAATTATAGACTACAAGACGCATTATTTGAGATCTTATCCTTTTGAAGCTTTTTCTGTTATCCCCAGTATCCTAAAGAGGTAGAGGATATACAGAACACAAGAAAATGTCTGACACACTTCAATACAATAGTGAGTACATGCATTTAAAACCAAACTATTTTATCTCTTGGTAAAATGTTGTATGTCCAGTTTTGTGTGCATTCAAAACTTATGTTGAAAATGAAAGGAAACTGGAAATCAAGTCCACACTCTTTTTTTTGTTTGGGTTGTAGGATACTTACGTTACAAGTGAGGTGAGGAACTCCATCTCCTATGTCTTAGGCACTTATCAATCTATGAAAATAAAAATATCTGTCCGTAAGAGATCCCAGGGTAAAAATGTGAATGAAACCAAGGAAAAATATATTTCTATTACAGGATGAAAAGCCAAGACACAAGAATTTAAAAGAATTGTGGAATGGGCGTAGATCCCCAGTCAATGTTTCTGATGCACAGGCCTTTTACTAACGTATATAAACCACATTTTTTCCCCACATAATTTATAAGAAAGTTATCAGAACTTCTAAGTATTTTCAGTCAACTTCAGATTGCTTTCTGTGAGCTGGAGGTTCAGTAACAGACTTTTTTAGGCTTATGAGGCTATCAGTGTCTTAGGATCTCCCTAATTCAGTCACCTGAGAAGTGTTGGAACTTTTCACAGATTACAACAAATTGTAGCATGCACTGGGTTCCGTTAACATGCTGAGCATTGACAATATTGTTCTAGGGGGACTTTAAAAATTTTCCTAATGAATGATGCCAAATTGTGAGGGATATTGTGTTGGGGCATGATTCAGTAATTCATCACTGTGAGATACAACAGCTTTTTAAGCTAAAAAAGTACAGAAGCAATTACTCTAGAGTCTGTGCATGCCAGCTGACAGCTTACTAGTGGGTTTCATCATAGGAAAGTTTTAGCGAGCTTACTGAATTCTTGTCTAAATTCTCCTAAAAGTTAGTTCATGAGAGTCTGATTAAAAGAGGGAAGAAGTTAGTTTTTGTCAGTAATTTTGGCATATTAAGTTGCATCAAATAATAAATAGGGTTATTCAGGAGATAAACTGAAAGGAGTGATGATGAGAGGTGCCCCCTAAGGAGTGATATAAATAATGCTTCAGAAATATGAATAAAAACAAAGGGATGTTATTTGAAATAAACCCAGCTACCTAAATAGTACTGAGCACTTGTCAATCAACTGCACTATGTGAATGGTATAACTGTACAGTTGGTAATGATTTCAGCTTTTTAGCAGCGCTGAATCTAAGTATAAGGTAACAAGCAAATTGGCCCAAAGTTTTTGCTTTTGCAATGGGTTGGCACTATCACAGAATAATTTAGACTGGATGGGACCTCTAGGCATCATCTAGTTCAGCCTCCTGCTTGAAACAGGTCCAATTAGAGCAGGTTGTTCATGGTTGTGTTCAGGTGAGCTTTCACCATCTCCGAGGATGAAGATTCTACAACTTCTATGGGCACATGGTTCAGTGTTTTACTGTTCTCATGCTGCAAAAAATTTGCTTATATGAAAATTTACTATTTTCTTACTTCTGTCTGCTGACTTGTATTTTGTGAGCATGCAGCTTCTATTAACATCTCATTGTACTAGGTAGTTGCAGACAGCAATTAGATGCCTTCTGAACCTTCTCTTCCAAGGCTGAATAAAACCCTAGTCTCTGAGGTTCTTGTTTCATTTCAGGGACCTAATACCCTTGCTAACTGGACTTCTTCTGGATGGCCATGCCTATCTTGCATCAAGGAGCCCAAAACTGAGCACAATGCTCAGATGTAGTGTCACAAGTACTGAGGAGAGTGGAATAGACACTTCCATTGATATGCTGGCTATGGTTTGCTAATACAGCCCACTTCACTTTCCCTGGGCTCACAACTTGCTGCTTCTGAACTACCATACACAGCTGCAGTGAAAAATGCTAAATGCTTCTCTGACACACGCTGGAAGGAAGGCAGTGCTGGTACCATGAGGTTCTCTCTCTCTCCTGCTGTTTTTGACACAATGTTATAAAAAAAGGTGGTCTTTTTTTCCCATGAAGTTAATATTTGTCCATTACTTTCTCCAAGAACTCCTGGAGATACGAGCAGGGCCTGTGAATCATGCCTAGAATGCCACGATTGTGCATTACTGTGTGCTATTTAAATTTTTGTTAAAGGTAGGGCAAATGGATAACACTACAGAAGATTTTGTCATTGATAGTTTCCACTTGCAGTCTTTTTCTGATTTAAATATATCCATTACTTTGATCTAATGAAACATATTATGATACACTATGGCAGTGCTGAGTGCCTATGGTAACTTTCTCTGGTGACGCTCGCCATCAGCTTTGGAATAGTCTATTTCCTACTTGACTGTGAAGGTAAAACCACTATCACCTGTATTTATAAACTGCTGAAGGACAAATTATTTAATACCATGCCATGTATGCTTAAAACATAATTGCCTATACCATGGCAATTACCCCATCTTTTTTTTACTATTTAAGACCTACCACCTGGAATGAGTTGCCTGTGATTTGCAGGCATCCCATGACACTTGACAGTGCTTGGTTCTTGATCTAGAAGCACCAGAATGACCAGCATTATTTTAAAGAGTGCTGTTTCAGAGCATTTTATTTATGGTAGTTACTGCAGAGTAGGCATGTGCACACGATCATTTTAGTGGAGTAAAAAATGTACTAAATGTGTGTGAATGATTCTTCTGAGTTAGCAGCACTTTGTATCCATTTTGGAAAGGTATGGGATAATAAATTGTAGGTGTGACTACAGAACTGTTAGTTATCTGTGCCTGATTTAGTAATATGTTGTTTAAATTCCTCCTTGTAAACAACAACAAAAAGAGACTCCAGATGGTTAACTTTGTGTGGGTTAGTATAAAAAAGGAGGATTGCCCCCTCAATATGGTGTGATTGCTTCTCAAAGATAGTACTTACACTCTTCAATGTATGTGCAAAGCCAATGTCACAATATAAAATGATTTATACAAAATAATGAAATAGTAAAAAAATTGGTTTTTTTTAAACTACATCAGTCCAATATTCTTCATGACAGAATCCACTTTTATCTATATTTGTATGATGCATTAAGAGCCTCCCTGCATACATACAACCTAAACCAAAACATTTTGATATATAAATAATTGGCAGCACCTAATGTGCTATATCTAACTCACACACTGATTTCAAAGACCATTGAAAGGACCATTTGTCAAGAGACAGACGAAGAAGTCATAGGCCTCAAATGCTAGTGAGAAAAGAATGAAAGGGAAATTAATAAGATGATTGAAATCCTTGAGATATTGAACATTAGGGGTGCCTTTTAGAATTTGTAAATGTATGATTGTGCCTTCCTGGGGTAAATGGTTGCCTGGACTTCTTTAATGAGTGATGTTTGATGTAGTAAAGTCTTCCATTTCAAAACTGAATTCCCTGCTAGAGGTTGCATTTCATTCTGTTATAAACTATTCTGTTGGGAAAAGCAGATATTCTTAGACATATGTCTGACAATTAGTTTTCAAAGCCTCAGCCCAGATTCTGTTAAGTCTTTTGGCTAGCAATCATGGAGGATAGTAGTTGTGCCACATTTGTGGTGGATACAATTACAAACCAGAAGAGAATGAGTGAAGGTAAGCACTAACATAAAGTTGTGGTACCATTAATATAATTACTCATATGAAGAAGTTGGTAAATTTAAATGTTTGTGTGCTAGAATATTTTTTCCAGATTTAGGATATGTGCAGCCAGTGTTTTAGAATTTTGAAGAGCTAGGAAAGAGCTTTGACTTTGGATTTAAGATTATCTATCTATCACCTACCTATCTATGTATCTATGTATCTATGTATCTATGTATCTATCTATCTATCTATCTATCTATCTATCTATCTATCTATCTATCTATCTACCACCTTAAATTACCTGTTTGCTTTCTGAATGGACAAGCTAACGGTGTGCAGTATCAGCTTTTTGGAAAAACACTGCCAAAATTACTTGCTTATGGTTTACAGATGGACAAAATTCCTTTGCATCAATTCATGAGAAAAAATTAGCTCCAGGAAATAGATCTTGAATAGCAGTATTTAATGCATTTTTAACATCTCTAAGTAAAATATCCTGCCCACTTTTCAATAGCAAAAATACAGGCTTTTAATGACAGTGTTGCTGTCAGGCATCAGACTCATGCTTAAGTAAGAATAAGATTAAGCTGTGTGGCGGTTTATATTCCTTCCTCCCACAAACCCCCTCAAAAACCAAAATCCACAACAACAACCAAAACCCACAAAAAAATCCCAACCCCAAAAACTCCAAACACCACACCAAAAATCAAACAAAAATATGCACCACCCCCAACAAAACAAATATGAAGCTGGAATATATTTGGTTTCCTCTTACATATCAGCAGATATGTAGCTGCTTCATTAATTTAGTTTAGCTTTGTGTAAGCCTTTAAGTGAGGAGTTCTATTAATACATTTGAAAAGCCAACTATAGGAATAATTCACCAATTGTTTAATAAAATTGAAAAAGAGGGATTGAACATTATCTTCCACTTGCTCTGTCAGTTCACCAAAATTAGAGGAGGACAGGTTTCATACCTTACCAGTCTCACTGCAGGCATCCTGATTTCTGTTCTGTTCAGTATAGGCCTAAGGGCAAGCCAATATTTGCTGCAATTTTCTACAATAATAGCAAGACAATTTAGCAGTAATGGATAAGTAGGGAGAAAATTAAGCAGTTTGCTGAGATACAGAAATGAAGCCAGAAAATATTTGGCTTCATGTTAGGCTTCAAATTCATAGTCAATTCATTAGTGTAATTTAGTCCTTGCATAAGGCTTTGAGCGATAAATTTTACTAATACATTTAAAATGCCAGCTGTAAGAATAATTCACAGATTGGTGAGTACAATTAAAAGATGGAGTAGAATAAATCCTTCATTTTCATCTGGTACATGAAGATTTATAAAGGTCCTTGCAAAAATGAGTCTACTTATGGTAAATGGATAATATTAAAGAAATACATTATAATTTTGCACTTACATTTTTGAACCAAATGTTTTATTGGGTCAGAATATTTACTGAGCCTTAATTTTACTTTTTACTGGCTTGTGTGGGGATGACATATAGGCAGATGTCTGCTTTCTGTCAGATGCAGAATGCACTTGGAAAACTAGTGACATGGTAGGGTCCCTATTAGCTCAGATGTAATGGTTTGAATTCAGTCTTAAATAATTGGTTTTGAACTGGTTTGTTTCTTATATTTTAACCAAAGCAGTCTCAAAAAACCCACCCAATTCAGCTGATCAATCAGCAGTACAGTACTAAACTACCAAATTCAAACTCCTTAGTTCACTGAACTAAAGCTGAAAGGCCACTCAGGTGAAGGTTTTGTAAATCCTATACACTACAGTCATAACAAACTAAGAAATCTTAGTTGTTTTGAGAGCCGGCTTACATTAATTGTATTTAAGTGTGAGAATATTACTTCTTTAGTGAGGATTTTATGGATATAAGGAGCTTTGTTGTGGCCTTGTATCTGTTTTGATTCTTAGACTGAAGTCATATATACATGCCAGAGTATATATACATACAGAAATAACAAAATTGATCCATCAAATCATCATAACTTATGTTTTATTTCATAGAAGCATATTTTGGCTCAATTTGTAAAGACTTGGATTCTATGGTACAAAGTGTGGTAGTAGGATTTGCATTCTTGAATGTTTTAGTTTGATAGATACCAGGCATTTGATAGCCAGGCTGTCACAGAAGGATGTGCAATATTACACATAAGAGTCCGGGAATTAAATAAAGAGACTTCTCTACTAACCTTTGTGAAGAGCAATCCCTGACAGAAGTGAAAGTCAGCAAATTGCAAAAAACCTCCGAACAAACGGAAGGATAAAATAGCTAAAATCTTCATCAAAGCTGCCATTGAGGTATCCTGAAAGAGATACACACAGCATTTCTCTTTGCATCTGTAAGAAGGGGATACCATAGAAAAGAAAGATGATCTTAAAGTTGCTTTTCCTCACAATCTTATGTCCTTACATGCTCAATGAACTAAAACTTAAATTGACTAGACAGAAAGCCCAGAACTATGAGATGATTAGCAGAATCTGAGCAATGCAGTGCTTCCTGTAACAATTAAATTCATGAGAAGATGGTTTGTATTTGAATTCAGAAATTAGAGAAAGGGTTTTGATTGGCTTAAGCAACTTCAACCCAGTTTGAGAGAAGCTAACTGTGTTCATATCCCTCTAATGATTTGCTCTCTGATCAGGCATAAAAAACCCAAGGAGAGACTGCTGGAATAGTCAGAGCCAAGCCTTTGAATTTTCCAGTCATCCCATGAGTCAGCGCAGCCAGATTAATTTTGTGTGGGATTTGTATTGCTAGAAGCCTGTGGATCCAGGACATCCAAGGCAATAAAACATTTGGATCTCAAAGTCAAGCTAAGTCTGCATTTGGAGTGCTCTGGAATAATCCATGTCCTGGGAATATGGACGAAGATTGTGGAATAGATTGTATTATTACTAACGTTCTTCAATGCTAAGAAAATCAGTCTTACAAGTACAAAGAGAATGACAGTGCTCAGATGGATTTTTCTTTCTAGCAATGGGCTTCTTTGAAGAAGAAAATGATGGTGAAAGGTAATTAGAGCAAGCTAATTTTGCCAGAATAAAATGTTACTTTTAAAACTAAAGCCATGAATAAGTAAAAGGGAAGAAATCTAGGGCTTACTATAATGACATTCATTTGACAAAGAGGAAAAATTAAAAGTTGAAGAGCACATGGGAAAGATGTAATATGACTGGGGAGAACATTATCTGTTGCTGAGTTAGAAAGATGTAAGTATTGGTCTCATAGGGCAACTATGCAAGTGGCTGAATATATCTTGTAGGGGATACAGATGTTTCAGCACTGCTGTACTCAATATAGATGAGAACCAGACTAAGACAAGGGCTGCTAGCACGGTTATTGTCACTCTTAGTGGTTAGAAAAAACGAGCTCTATAAACCAGATAGTCTTTTGAAAAGCAGTTTGTCATTGACTAAACACCACTTTTATTTTTCTTTGGACCAAAGATGACTGAATGTGCAGAATGGCAGAATTGCCCCTCTCAGAAAGGTGCTCTTATTTTGGAAACCGTTGCTAATGTCAAATATTCTTCTATGCTGACTACATTGCTGTGATTGCAGAGGGTCCATTAACAAAGTGGAGTGACCACTTTTACCACCTCACTGGGAAGACACTGTGGGGCTTGGTTTCTTGTCTGGGTTTTTTTGAGTCTGAAGTCTAATAATTTCACTAGTATTGGAGTAACTGATGTTAGTCTTGGAACATTGTTTTTGTGGTTAATGCATTTATTTGGGGAAAAATTGTGGAAAGGATTTGGATAGAAAGCCTTGCTAGCTAAAAGTCCTCCACAGTTGATATGCATGTGTACATCAAGGCTGACAACATAACCATAGCCTAGCACATAAACATTTAGGTTAAAACTAATACATAAAATGAGTTCTGTGTGCGCATATATGGTTATTTAAAAGGAATCCTAAAATGGAAATTCATAAATACAGAGAAAACAATGTAGTGGAAGTGACTGACAAACACTAGTGATGCCTCCAGTGAGTGTCTAGTGGTATCATGAACCCATTCCCGATGGAAGGATGCTGGGGAGGAGAAGGCAGCATTTCTGCAGGCCCTGGGTTGAAGGTGGAATATGTGAGTGGATGTACAGGCAATCTGTGCCCGAGACTGTCTCTGGCAAAACAAGAAGAGCTAATGCCCTGCCCAAAGGAGAGACCCTGTGACTTCAAACGGCAGCAGCAGTGCTGCCATCTCATGGAAAACTTATGAATCCAAGTAGTGTTGAAAGGCACATGGGAATTAATTGAATATTATCCACAAACTTAGATACCTGGTAAAATATAAATACTTGAAATATTTTAGATTTTTTTTAATGTTGTGATTAATTCTAGTCTGGTACAAAGAAGTTATGGTATTAAGCCTCCATGGTTTTCATTCCCAGACTAGGAATATGTGGGGTTGTGCAGCATGGAGGCACTTCACTCCATTTCAGTGAGAGTATTGCCTGAGCTGCACCATGAAGGCCACATCTGTACTAGCTTGGACTATTATACAGAATATTGGAGACTGAACAAAGCCTAATTTTACCTTCTTCTCTGCCCAGGTCCACTACTCCAAGTTTTTAGGATTTATGCATAACTGATATGACTGTGATTTTTTTTTTTTTTTGAGGGCTTCTTTGAGAAAATCTGGCTCTCTAAATGGCCAGATAGAGCTAAATCCACATTGGGAGGACAAAATACAGTACTGTCCTGTGGGGAACTGAACCTTCAGTCTGAGGCAATCAAAATGTTAAGCTTGAATTGCTGAGTATTTCCATGTAGTGTGAATCAAGAAAGAAAAAAAAAATAACAGGTGGGAGGTAAAGAAATGCTGAAGACAGAATGATGCTTTTGTGCTCTAAGAATAGGGAACTGATGCACTTATGCTTGTAATAATGGTATCATCAAATCACAAATTTTGTCGGGGTTGGAAAAGACCTATGGAGATCATCTAGTCTGACCCCCCTGCTAAAGCAGGTTCAGCTGGAGCAGGTTGCACAGAATCATGTCCAGACAGGTTTTATATGTCTCCAGGGAAGGAGACTCCACAGTCTTTCTGGGAAGCCTGTGCCAGTGCTCTGTCACCCCCAAAGTAAACAAGTTCTTCCTCATTTCAGATGGGCCTTCTTGTGTTTCTGTTTATGCCTGTTGCCCCTTGTCCTATTGCTGGGCACCGCTGAAGAGTTTGGTCCCATCCTCTTGACACTGGCTTGTATTCATAGACATTGAGAAGATCCCCTCTTAGTCCTCTTCCCCAGGCTACCCAGGCCCAACTCTCTCAGCCTTTCCTCTTAAGGGAGATACTCCAGCCCCCTGATCATCTTGGTAGCACTCCACCAGACCTTTCCCAGCAGTTCCTTGTCTCTCTTGAACTGAGGAGCCCAGAACTGGACACAGCACTCACAAGGTCAGAGTAAAGGGGGAGCATAATGTCCCTCTACCTGCTGGCTATGCTCCTCCTGGTGCACCCCAGGATCCCATTGACCTTCTTGCCCACCGGGGCACACTGCCGGCCCACGGGCCACTCGGTGTCCTCCAGGCCTCCCAGGTCCTTCCCCGCAGAGCTGCCTGCCAGCAGGTCAGCCCCAGCCTGTGCTGGTGCGTGGGGTCGCTGCCCCCCGGCGCAGGACCCTACCCCCGCCTTTGCTGAGCTTCATGACGCCCCCCCCGCCCCACTGCCCAGCCTGCCCGGGCCCCGCTGAACGGCAGCGCAGCCTCCGGGGTATCAGCCGCCCTCCCAGCGCTGCACCACCAGCAAACTGGCTGCGGGCACGCTCTGCCCCTTCACCCAGGGCGCTGGTGGGTGGGCTGAGCAGGACGGGACCCGGTGCTGAGCCCCGGGGCACAGCGCTGGCTGCGGGCCCCCAGCTGGGCTGCGCCGCTGGTCACAGCCCTCTGGGCTCTGCCATCAGCCAGGTCTCAGCCCACCTCCCTGCCCACGCACCCAGCCCACGCTGCCTGAGGATGTTCTGAGAGACAGTGTCAAAAGCCTTGCTGAGGGCAAGGCAGACAACATCCACCTCTCTTCCCTCGTCTACCCAGCCAAGTTGTTCCATCACAGAAGGCTATTAGCTTGGTCAAGTGTGATTTCACTTGGTGAATCCACATTAACTACACCTGATAACTTTCTTTTCCTCCACATGTTTAGATATGACCTCCAGGATGAGGTGCTCCATCATTTTTCCAGGGATGGAGATGAGGCTGAGCAGCCTGTAGTTTCCTGGGTCCTCCTTCTTGCCCTTTTTGAAGAATGGGGTGACACTGGCTTTCCTTCAGTCATCAGGCACCTTTCCTGTCCTCCATGACCTTTCAAAGATGATGGAGAGTGGCTTAGTGATATCTGCCATCTCCCTTAGCACTTGGGGCTGCAGCCCATTGGGGCCCATGGATTTGTGGGTGACAGTGTTTGCTGAAGAGGTGTCTATTATGATCCTCCTTGATCTAGCAAAATTCTTCCTTTCTCCAGGCTTCCTCTCTTGCTTCTAGCATCTGAGAAACCAGATATCTGGCTTTGGCAGTGAAGACTGAAGCAAAGAAGGTATTCAGTAACTCCACCTTCTCTGTGTTCTTCATCACCAGGGCACCCACCTCATTCAGCAGTGGGTCCACATTTTTCCTAGTCATCCTTTCCTATGGATGTGTTTGAACAAGCCCACCTTGTTATCCCTGACATCCCTCACCAAATTTAATTCCAAATGGACCTTAGCCTTCCTCATGTCATCCCTGCATGTTCTGGCATCATCCCTGTATCCCTCCCAAGTGGCCTGTCCCTTTTTCCACCTTTCATAAACTTCCTTCTTCTGTTTGAGTTTTGGCAGAGGCTCCTTGCAAATCCATGCAGGCCTCCTGCCCCCTTTGCTTGATTTCTTACTCATAGCGATGAACCTATCTTGAGCTTGGAGAATGTTTTAATATTAGCCAGCTCTCTTGGATGCTTCTAGCTTTTCTAGAGCCCTACCCAGTGGCATTCCTTCAAGTAGGTGTCTGAAGAAGCCAAAGTTAGCTCTCCTGAAGTCAAGGGTTGCAATCCTAGTTATTGCCCTGCTTCCTCCGTGCAGGTTCATAAACTCTACCATCTCATGGTCACTGCAGCCAAGGCTGCCTCCAGCCTTCACATCTCCAACCAGTCCTTTATTTGTGAGTACAAGGTGCAGGAGTACACCTTACCTCATTTGCTCCTCCACCACCTACATCAAAAAGTTATCATCACTGCTCTGCAGGAACCTCCTGAACTGTGTGTGCCTAACTGTGTTGTCTTTAGCAGATATCAGGGTGATTGAAGTCCCTCATGAGAACCAGGGCCTGTGATCATGAGGTTACCTTCAATAGTCTGTAGAAGACCTCATTGACTTCTTCTTCCTGATCAAGTGGCCTCTAGTAAACATCCACAATAGTGTCACCCATGTTGGCTTGCCCCTTAATTGGTACCCAGAAGTGTTCAACTCATTCTGCATCCACCCCTAGGGACAGTCCAATACATTCCAGTTGCTCCCTCACACAAAAAGCAGCTCCGCCACCTCTCCTTGCTGGCCTGTCATTCCTAAAATAGAAAGTAATCCATGATAAAAGCCATAGCCATGACAGCGTTGTAGTTATGAGAGCTATCCCACCATGCATCTATAATTGCAATGAGATCATGACCTTGTGACTGCACAGCAATCTCTAATACTTTCTGTTTATTCCCCACATTGCATGCATTGGTGTATGGGCATTTCAGAGAGCTTGAGCACGCAGGTTTCCCAGGAGGGGTGCAAGAGGATCCACCATAGCCTTGCACACCCTTGAGGTGACTGGCCTTCTGGTACTCATCTTGGGAGGCAGCTAAGGAACATGTATCACTACTCTGGTTGGCCTGGCTTATTCCCTAGTTGGATGCGATAGGATGAACATTGCTTCTTTGGACCCTTCCCCCCAAACCCCTCAGTTTAAAGCCTGACTCACCAAGCTGGCCAGCTTGCTCCCAGAGATTCCCTTGCCTCTTCTAGATAGATGATCCTGTCCCTCCCTAGCTGCCTATAGTCAAAGTGTGTCCCATTGTCGTATGTATGTGTGAAGCAAATAGATAAAGCTATCTCTTTAGACAATGCTGACAAATAAGCCTGGCTGAAACACACCAGCAGGTCCAAAAATTCTGGATGCCTCTCTCCTATAATTCTCCTGTCTTTCAGCCTGATGTGCATTGAAGTGGTGTGCTAGGAATGGCTCTTCTTGTCTGACTCTGCCTCCTCCTCCGCTCCTGTGCACTGTTCAGCCCTGCCAGCTGGCATGCCTCCTTCTCCTCCTCCTCCTATTCTTCCTCTACTTGGTGCCACCTGGCACAGTTGTCAGGCACCATGCTGGGGGAGCTAGTGCTTGGGCTTCTCCTGCCCTTCTGTCTCCTCTTGCTGCTCGTGCTGTTGCAGGCAGCTGCTTCCTTTTGCATGCAGCGTCCTCCCCATAGCGGTGCTTTCTCAGTGCCGGAGGTCTGTGATTGTGGTGTGGCAGCCAGGCACACTGCAGAGAGTAGTGGAGGCGTTCACAGGTGCAGCAGAGCGACAGGAAGTTCAGGTGCTTATCTTTCCTTTCACCAGACAGTGAGGGTCTGGCAGATATGAAGTTGTATTTCAGGTAAAGGGACATTTTGCAAAGGGCCATCAGTACAAAGATATACAGGACATCATAAGCCATAAGTACTAAACAAGCAGTTGATTTATCAGGATCAAATTAACAATAAAAAAATAATAATAAAAAAATCAGATATTTTCTCATTGATTAACCACTTGCATTCATGTCTAAAACTACTGTGGGTGGATTTTTAACTAATATTTCTTCATATAAAAAATCCTAAGGATTTCATAATCTGTCACACGGTGGATGTACATACCTGCAAGTGCCAGAATCTTCTTAGGAAATTAATAGTAAATAAAAGATAGGGAATGGGTTTTGGCATCCTGAAGCGTGTATTACAATTACTTTACCCTTTAATCATGCCTGCCTTGTTTTGCTTTACGGCTTATTCCATGAAGGTATCTACAGTTATACTGCCTGAGAGACCTTATTCTCTTATTGCACTTTTTTCCTAAATCTTTTAAAGGACAAAAGAATAAAAAATCCTGTTCAAAGCTAGAAAGATTTTGCTTTCTATCACAGTGTCATCTGCAAAAAGATCACTTTTTTCCATATATTTGGACCTGATATATATTCTGGTAATTTCACCTTCTTGTTTTATGTAGGAGCCCATATTGTCTTTTATAAAAAGAGCTTGGCTGCCAAATCATGATTTTACTGTATTATGCAGACTACCTCAGTTGCATCCTGCACATTTCCAAAGACAAAACTGTAATGTTTTATGTAAACAATATACTGTTTGATGACTGATGTCTGTTATACCCTTTGTCTTTACATACCAGGACAACAGTGGATAAGTCATGACCAACACTGGCTGCTGTGCCACTCCTGAGTTATTCCATTTCTCTTCACATATGAAGATAAATGTTGTAATAGAGCTCACTAATCAGATGTAATATATAATGTATGTGTTCTTTTCCACACACCACTCTTCAGGGCTAGAATTGCTTGGGATGACAGGCACGGAAAATTAAAAGTTCTTGGGAAATAAGGGAGTAATGGGTTTTGAAGAGAGTAAAACTTTTGATGAGCTGACAATATTGCACCATGAAATAAATGCAATTTTACTTTAACATAGTCAGAGGAGGAATATTTATGTCTCCTATGATGTAAACACACATAGGTTGTATATGTAAGTGTTTGTGTGAAATTATTTGGAGTAGGCTGATGGCTTTGGAGACAGACATAGTAAAAGACCAATGCTTGTCCAGAACATAGCACAGTAATGGCTTGTGTTCTCAGTGTGATAGTGATACTTCCTAACTGAAAACTCAAGACCTTGAAGCAATTTGCTTAAGTTTATCTTAAATGTGGCAATTGCTGCTTTAAAAAGTGCCTAAATACTTTGGTGGGCTGAGGCCTTTTCTCAGTGTCTGCCCTTATAATGGATACACACTCATAATTATAAAATTAAAAATAAAAATGTAAAAGATAACTGTAAAATAAAAATTTGACTGTAATCAGCAGTTTTCAAAGAAAATTAAATAGCTTATTTCGATCAAATAGGGATGCTTCAATACTGTGATTTTCAGGTTTATTATTGCAACATGTACAGCACTTCTAAAATACCATGAGCTTGTTCAGATTGTATCGTGAGTCCTATATGCACATAGCCATGTCCAAGTTTTTAAGGAGAATAATTCTAATTTTGTGCTTTAGACATTTTTGCTTAAGGATTTTTTTTTTTTTTAGCATATAATCTATGTTTGATCATTGCTTTGGAAATTTTAAAAAATTAAAGGCTCTAAGAGATTGAAAATTTGGTGTATCTATGTGCAGAAACATAAACTGATTTTACAAATTATTTGCGTTTTAATTGCTGTCTCTGGCTACTGACACATCAATGGTCAACTGCTGAATAGAAGGATTTGGCTGTTGCTTGTGAGGAAATGGAGCTATGCACAAATAAACAATACAGTCTTTTCTTAGGGCTTATGTCATGCTTTCCTTGAGTCCTCCCCCTTCTCCCACTGGGGTGGGTGGGTGGGTAAGTAGGAAAATTTGCAGATTTTTGTCCACTTTTGTTTAATCCTAACCTCTTTATATTTCTTAACAACCACTGAAGGATGTTATATTGAATATCATGAGGACCTTTAACCTACTTTTATATAAATGCTGATATTGCATCTGCTATCTAGGAATTAATAAATGAACACTCCTGGTGTGTGTTTTTATCCCATTTGAAAGCATTCTTAGGTATCTTTATTTAGCTCTTTCCATTACCTGGTTTGTCATATTTAACTGATTGTATGTGGTCCAGTAATCATAAAATAATAGTTCTCAACTCCTAGTTGCTTTCACTTTAGAAATATTAATTTAATTGGATTAAACTGTTGCAAAACAGTAAAAAAACCCAGTGCAAATACACCTGTATATATGAAGAAATTGAGGCTGACTTTTCAGCTGGAAAACATGTCTGAGTTGACAATAATGTGTGTGGGCCTCTCTTTCTTCCCAGGAATGTGCTTGTGTCACCAAACACCGAAAGCTTCCTCATGTTTTGTATAATGTACAAAGTTGTATATCTGTCACAGATTGCTCTGAAACAATAACAGTCTGTGTTTCTATTTAACTTGCCACCGGAACATTCAAGTGGACCAACCCACAATTTATCAGACGAAACACAGTATTCATCTTACTTATCCTTGGTGAAAATGGAGGGAATGACTGTTTATGGTAGCACAGGATCAACCTTCCTTTCAGAGCCATGAACCCATGCATTAAGCCTGAAAGCTGGGTTTTGTACATAATACTTTGAGGCAGTAGTTCTGTACTAACTGAGCAGATGAAAATCTGGAGGTTTTCATCCAGTGTATATATGAAATATCATACAATTTTAAAACCTCTTTCTTTCCTATATTATATGTTAGGCACCATAAAAAGTGTCAGTACAAACATGATTTTTGTTATAAGTCCGGTAATACTCTATTATCCTTAAGATAACCACTTGCACCCTTAGATTGGTTTTGTCTCTGTTCTTGCTCAGTTTTAGAGTCCTCGTGCTATATATAATAGGCACATGATACTGAAAGGTCCTCCTTTTTATAAATCCAGCTCTGTAGCAGATACGTCCTCATATTCACTGTCCATTCTTAGTCCTGAACAAGAACGTGGATTTTCAAGGCAACTGGGAGGTGTACGTTCCTATTCTGGCCTTTGGTCTGCGTGCATGAAGGGTGACCTCTGACGCAGGTTGATGGATGGAGTGGAAACCCTGTCCTCCTGCAGACACATGAAAATGAGCCATTAATTTAGTAGTCCCAGCCCACAGCTCTTTGTGTAACAGCCAAAAAATGCTTGGTCCTCAAACCTTGCTCCCAGACACACAACAGGTTATCTTCCCAGATTCTGCTGCATTTGGGAAGCTGCACATCTGTGACATATGTTGATGGAGGAGGGAAATATCTTTCTCCAGACTGAGAGGCATTTTTGTATATCAGAACATTCATATGGTGCTGGGTTTTTTGACCTAAATATTTGTCTTTAAAACAGGAAAGGAAGCAGAATTTGTTTGATACAGAAAATAAATGTTTTTCGCAACCCTGCATAATGGCAGCACAGAACAGAAAGAAGGGTAAATCATCACCTGGTCCATATTATAATTATAGAATATATTTATTGAAACAAAAGAAAGATTGCTTTAAGACATTACTTCATCTGGCAGCACTTCCATGGGCAAAAGGGACATTTCCTTGTATTGATCTTCAGATGTAGTTCCCCATTCACCACAAATTAGTTCCTACAGTAATTGGTATGAAATCAATAATTTTTTATGTACCTCTCAGCCCACATCCCAAATGAACTTATTTAAATAGACAGACCCTGTAGTCCAAAGGATATCTAAACTCTTGGAAGGGTTTTATATGCACAGGAATCAGAAATTTTTCATTCCCTGAAATTCAAACTACAATAAACCATCTCAAAGCAAGAGTGAGGAAACCACAAGTTTATTATAAAATCGTTCTGGTTTGTATTCCATAATGCATTTTGATGGAAAACTAAATGAATCATCTCATCTTTTATTTGTGAGGAGAAGCTTGGAGCAGCCACTGAACTTTCCCCAGACACAATGTATGTTCTGAATGGCTGGACACTTCTGGTCGTTTTGCAGGCTGGCCTGCAGTTGTTATGCTGCCTACAAGATGTGTTTGCTCAAGGGGTCCAGCCATCATGCTAAATAAAATCGTTCACTGTGGTTGGCAAATATTGACTCAAGCTGTTATGCTTTTATGTATTTCAGAGACTCACAGTGTTTGAGAGCTCAGCAAGCAAACAAGAACAGGTACAGGAAGTTATTGTGATGTTGTTGACTCATGTTTGTTTTTCTGCTGCTGATGTATGCTCTCCATTGTATGTGGCTTGTTACTAATGACCTTGTCATATAGTGCACTGCAGCTGATAAGGCCAAAGGCTTTAACAGAATACAAATACATTTCACATTTCTACTTGAAAAGTTTATTTTAATTGTGTTTTGAAATGTACTGTACCCTAAAGGCACTCTTTCCTCTGTAATGGACTTTTGAGAAATAAAATCCTGTGAAGAATAGAATGTATAATGGAGTGAGGTGTAATGGCCAGTTTTGTATTCAGTTGGAGCTGTATCTGACAGTACCATTCAGCACAAATCTAAACAATCCTGAGCTATGGAAGAAAATTAAACAGGATGTCAGAAATAATGGCTTTTCTGAATATCTGGCTTATTTGTTTCTGTGAGGGAAAGAAACAAAACAAATACTGAAAAGCCTCCTAAAGTTTCTGAGCTTCTACTGTTGGGTAGGGTTTTTTCAGTTTTGCTCCTTTTGTATGACAGCAGAATCATAAGCATGCAATCCTTGTTTTTTAGCTTAAGGATGTCTTTTTTCCAAATGACTAGCTTACAGAGTGTTTTATTTGTCAGTTATGTCACCCCAGAGGTAACGTGACTGTAATCTGGGTTGAGATTCATGTCCAGAACTCATTGATAGAGTAAGCGTCATGCAGTATTGATGTAGAACTGCTCCTAAACCAGCACTACTTCAAAAAAAATTGAGGAGGAAAACTGTCAAGGACTTTAGAAAATGCTGGTTGTTTTAGTATGTTGGATGCTTTAACAAAAATCAAGCCATAATTTCACTTCTTCATTGATTCTTTGCAAGTAAATGAAAATTGGACTGCTAATCTTGGGAGAGCTGGCCAAGAGATGGCAGGAGGTGGAAGAAATGAATTGTTATGAAAAAATTTTGGCCAGTCCTGAGTATAAATTCCTGGTCTTGAAATAAGATAATTTATCTCACTGAGGCTTTTATTTGTTTCTTTGTTTTTAACTTTAGCAAATTACTTCATGACATTAGATTAAAGACATATATGAGGCTTCTATTAGTGTTGCTAACTTCTTCCTACTTGTCTGCTTGGGAGCAAAATCTCCTCTTTTTGCACTATCTAAGCTAATGTTTAGATACAAGTGAAGGACTTTTCATACATTTAAAGGGAAAGTGAGCAAGCACTTGAACTAGAGCTCCCTTGGGGATTATGAAATGCATGGCTCACATCAAGTTCAGGAAATACCCCAACCTGAAAATAGTTGGAGGCTAGGGGAGAAACATTGCACAGGCTTGCCTTGTTCTTACTCTTCTCTGGGTGTCTATTTTGGATGCTGTTCAAGAGAAAATATGGGCCTATGTTACCGCTTGTTTGGAGCCAGGGAACTGAGTCTTAAGCGTTCATGCATGTTGTCTTCAGAATGCAAAGGGTGATAGGGTCTGCCTGCAAGAACTCCTGTGTCATAACAAGAGCATGAGCAGGATTTTGTGTCGATGCTGTGCTGGGCATAGCTCAGTAAAACAAAGGATTGAAGATGTCATAAACACAGAAATGATCTTTAAATAAAATCCTATGAGTATATTAAAGTTACTGAGTCCCATGAAAACTACCATGACCTCCTAGAAATATGTCATCAGAATACTAAACTAACAGGCAGCAGGATCCTTTTGCACATTCTGATTTATGAAGAACAAGAGAGGGTGACCTGATTTCAGGATTCCAACCACAACAGAGGGACATCAGCTTCTTCAGCTTTTAACCATAGCAAGACCTCTTCTAGTCTAGCATTGAAAAAAGATGGACAGACCTACCTGAGAAGATTAAAAAGAAAAAGCATTTAGTTTCATCATGGAAGATCTGGTTTCTTCAGTATAGCTGCCTGGATTATATTTGGACATGAAAAAAGTGAACACTCCAGGAAGAACCTATTTATTAAAGACCTGACTGCAGAAAGGTGGTCATTTTTTTTCAGTGTATTTACTTCTGTTATATACAAATAAAGAATACAAGTAGAGTGATGTGCTAAGTGCATATTCCCCAGTGATAAAACTGAGGTGTGGTATTTAAGCAGAAATTTTGCATTTTCATTTATGTTATATGGCTGATAGGTGTGCAGCACAGAGGGAGACATATGTCTGCCCCCACAGTTTTGGGACACCGCAAAAGGAAATAGCTTGGTTACTGGGATGAATGTGGGTAGTTAAACCATACCTGTTGTAAATGCGATTGAAGTGGGCATGGTTCATTCTTGTCAATGAAAGAATTGGAATGGAGAAGTTCAGAGAGAAATAATCTGGATCTTGTGTCTAAAATGAATCCAGATTATATTTCTATTAGATTTTGCAAAAAAATTAAGAATTGTGGAAAGGCTGTAAGAATCACATGTTGAAATTCTGTAATCAGTATACACAGATTGTAATGAAAAAGATCACTGTGACTTGAAATGGTTCATTTGATGAAGTTGGACAGGAGAAGTTGTGTTTTGAAGTGTAGCGTTTGTCTGAAACTTTGCTAGTTTATTTGGGTTGTGAATACATTATTAGTTGTCAGTAACTTGTTTTTAAACTAAGGACTTTATCTGTGAAAATCAGATATACTTTGTTGTTTATTTCAGCATTTTTAAAATGGCAAGGCTCGTAACTCTTAGAAACTAAGAAGCCGAACACTGACATTTAAAAAAAAACAACAAACATTTCAAATTATGAAGTCAAAACGAGAAGTTATTTGCTGGTCTCTAGTCAAGTAATTCTTTGGAATAATTGCATGTGAGTGTTTGCTTTGTAACTACAACGGTTTATCTGGCTAAATTTCTGTTTGCTAGACAGATCAGGAGAGTACATAATTGCCTAAAGTTCAGTGACAGAGGTTAGGTCACTCAGAACTTTCTTTCTATGAACATGCTGGCCTGTTCAAAAACATTATGATAACTGTTTCTTACCATGGGGTTTCCACTTATTCAGTTGAAAACCGATTATCTCTGAAATAAACAGAAGACTTGAGGGTATGACTTTACCTCCCAAAGTGTAAAAATTGGGCAATTGAAAATTACGTGACTTTCTGAAATGAAATGTGTGCACTACAAAGGAGAAAGTTTTCTTAGGCTGAAATAAGCAATTATCAGTAATTACAGATAAACAGTGACGTGTTCCATTGTAAAAGTCCTCTGCAAGAACACAAAAGAGTTATTTGCTGTATCTTTAAACTGAGTTCAAGCTCTCATAAATTTAAGCAGCAGCTGGTGTTTGGGAAAATTTCACCTAGGCCTGAGACTCCTAAAAGACAAAATAAAAGATGTGTAGGTCTTTAGTGTTGTATTACAAAGCCACAGCTTTTTTCTTATCTTAGAGAGCTATGGTCTGCACTCTTCTGCAAAGAAAACAGTTGTGAATTATAATTCACATTTCTCCAGCAGAATTTGGAGATGTAAGTGTAAGATACAAACTTTAACAGGTATAATCTACAAAAATATTGAAAAAGTTGAGACCAAACTGAAATTCCAGAGTTTATTCAGTATAGGTTTCTATGGAAAATACATACTGAATTTAAATACTGAGTAGACCTGGTATTTACCTGAATACTGTTCTCAGTGCATAATATACCATATAGAAAACTTGTGAACTCTTACTATATAGAAATTTTCAATAAGCTGAAAAGTTCTGTAGATACTGAGGGTATTATTTTGTTTTCCAGCAAATACTGCTTACTTACTGACATCCTGAATATATATTTTAATGAATACTTCTAAACTTATGCATCCCCCAATATAATTAAACACTCTGTATCTTTAATAACTGCTATATTTCCATATGCCTAAAGCTGAGTACAATTTTTTTGGTTCAACCTGAAATGAATAAATATAGATGTATATTTATAAGTGAAAAATTCCTACAGTAGAAGTAATTCTATAGGCATGAAAGTGAGTGACACTTGTGCAGTTCTGCCTTTGTAGAACGCCTACCTATTCTAGTATAAAACCACTGTCATTGCTGGAGGTAGGAGTATGATGGTGACAGTGGTAGTGTACCATTTCAGGTTTCCTGGTATGAGTAAAGTGATATAAATTGTACAAATATTTAAGCATACAAACCACTGAGTTTCTAAATTGAGGTTATTTGAGAAGGTATGGGAAAAAAAAAAAAAAAGAGAGGAACCTTACAGAAGATGCTCATCAACACTTCTCTCCCTGTTCTTGCCAGTCATATCCTTTTCTACTATGTCATGAGATACCCACAGACATAACTAGAATTGTAGGATTTAAACATGATTTACATATGAAAGCTGCTTGGGACCTGTTAAGCAAAGGATTAAATGTAACTGTTGTGACAAGACCTTTACATGGTAGCAATACTTAACTGCCAGTAAGCATATTTTCCTTTCTTGCTGAAGGCTGAAGGACATTATGAAGAAAAAGCTTGCATTGGAAAGGATGGCTGAATCCTTAGCAGTACTGTAATCCTTCCCAGTCCTTCAGTGGTACTCTGTGTGATGGGGAGAACTGCATTAGAGCTGTGAATGAAGGACTGGCATCACTCTCTGCCAGAAAACGTGTGATTCCTTCCTGCATTCTCCTGCAGCAAAATGCAGAAGGGAGGCCATTTGATAGGGGACACCCCTCCTCTGCTGCCTTCCTATCCATGGGCTTTCTGCCTATTGCCTCCTTTTGGGTGTAGAGTGCTGTTTCTGTCTTTGCACTGGTTCAATGGTTTTTGTGTTGGGGCAATGAAAGTCCTTGAACTTGTTTATATTGATCCCTTAACATTTTACATGCAGTTTGTGTTTGCAAATTAATTTTTACAATCTAAGTTCTCAAAGAAATAAACTGTTTTGCTGCCTGGAGCATGAAAGCTCCACCAGTCTCAGCCTCACTCCAGCTAAAGGGCCAAGTCCAGGAAACAACAGTATTTGGAGAAAGTAAAACATGGATTAATGGTATGAGACAATTTTACAGCTGAAGAAGCACTCTTCCTCCTTTCCTCCTTGCACAAAGCCTGATAGATTTATTTCAAAGGGAATAGTTGGACTTCTACTTAGCAGGATACAAAGCCAAGATGGCTAGTAATTTGAGGTTGTGAAAGTAATTATTGGATTAGATTGACAGGACTGAGGGAGAAAAATGCAGGTACTGTAAAAGCAAAGTGAAGCTTTTTGAATTGATGGGGCAAAAAAGTACTGAAAAAAGAAGAAAAAGGAGTTAATGTGACTTGGGTAATATCAAATAGCTTGGATTCACACCATTTTTGACTGTAGTGAAGCTAATGTTGATAAGATAAAAGGGGACTCAGTTGTGTGGGTAATTCTTGGATCACCATTAGGAATTTGGTCCAGCATTTATCATGTGGTGATGTTGCTGAATTAGAGCCAAAGGCTGTAAACTGCTACTGAAGATAAATCCTTTGTATTTACAAGGAACTAGGTTTGCATGGATGTCATGAAGACAGAAGCCTGTTTCCTCTGCATTGCAGGAAGCAGTAATGTTCATGAGTACGGAAAGTTTTTGTGAGTCCATGGCCAGTGTTAGTTGATGCTGTGGGTAAGGTCAGTACTGTGCTTGCATGGTGCCCCTTCAGACTGAGAGAATGTAGTACTTCACAGCTCTCTTTTGTTGCTCCTTCACTGTATATTTAAAAAAGACTATTTGGAAGTTTGGAATCTCTGTTGTGTGACAGAGAAGAGAATAACAGTAATTTAATATGTGTCTGGTTCTGTTCACTTACCTTGCATATTAAGAATTAGAAGACAGGAAAATGTCTACATCTGGAATTTTGGAAGAGGATACGTAAGAATTCTGGATTATACATCTTTAAAATAACTGGATGGAAAGAAAAGACATCTCCCAGTAATACAGAATATAAAGAAAGCATTGGAATGAATTGACTTTTACTGTACCATAGAATGCACCAACTACAAGTCTGGTATGCATTTTGTATCTGCCCATCTGTATAGGACTTTACAATGTTAGCTTGTCAGGGCAGGGCTTGCCCTGTTTAAAATCTAATAATTCTTTATGGTTGACTAACTCCCTGTCCTGGTTTCAGCTGCAATAGAGTTAATTTTCTTCTCAGTAGCTGGTGCAGTGCTGTGTTTTGGATTTGGTGTGAGAACAATGTTGATGGCACACGGACGGTTTTGGTTGTTGCTGGGTGATGTTTACACCAAATCAAGGACTTTTTGGTTTCTTGGGCCCTGCCAGCGAGAGGGCTGGAGGGACATGGGAAACTGGGAGGGGACACAGCTAGGACAGGTGACCTGAACCAGCCAAAGAGGTATTCCATACCATGGGATGTCATACTGAACATATAAACTAAGGGAAGGAGAAGAAAGGGGAGGACATCTGGCGTTATGGCATTTCTCTTCCCAAGTAACTGTTACGTGTGATTGAGCTTTCCTGGGCATGGCTGAACACTTGCATGCCAATCGGAAGTAGTGAATGAATTTCCTGCTTTGCTTTGCTTGAGTGCGTGGCTTTTGCTTTACCTATTAAATTGTTTTAATTTCAGCCCTCAAGTTTTACGTTCCTTTCTGATTTCTCTCCAGGAGGAGGAGATTCTCCTCACTCCTCTGGGTGCGGGGGAGTGAGCAAGCAGCTGTGTGGGGCTTGGTTGCTGGCCGGCATTAAACCCCAACACTCCCTCATTACAAAGAAGCAATATATGGATTTTCCTTGAAGTATTACCATACTGTGTTGTCTTCCATGTTTTATATCTCAGTCATGATAGACATTATTACATTATAAAAATGATAAAAAACTCAGTTGTAATGTATAGAGTAATTGCTGGATGCTTTTTTATAAAGCAGGTGTTTATTCTCTGCTCTCTCTCTCTCTTTTTTTTTTAAGAAATCACCTTTTTTAGGTTTCTAGGACTGCATGACTTTCAAAGAAGAGTCCAAATAAATTTGTTTAGGGAAAATTAATTTTATCTTTTTTCCAACATCTGCACTGTCTGCTATAGGAGAGCACATCTTTTCTGTTTCCAGCAATGATGACACCCAGGACAGGTTTCTTCACCTGAGCTGAGCATTGGTCTTGTTGAATTGTTTGACTGACTGTGAGTAATAGATCCATGCACTTCCCTTGGGAACAGTAATTACTGTGTGCAATGTGCACCTCTCCTGGAAATAACAAAGTGCTCCACAGTAAGGAGTATAGAATCAGTCAAGTCAGGAATAGATGTGAGCTTTGAAGATAATATAAACTTATGTTTTCTTGTTGACAAAATACTCAAAAGCTTTTGTTTATACTTTTTTTCATAAACAAAGCTTCCCAGACATAAATCAATATGGCAGCATTTGAATCTCAAGAACTAACAAGAACTCAAACACTAAGTACAGTTTTCAGCACTTCATAACTACTCATTATGTTTATTTCCCAGTTTTCTTTGTTATTTGTTTCCTGTCTCTGTTCAGAGCCAACACATTTTTGGCTTTCAATTTGAAGCATGAGGCACTGCCAATCAGCAGGAAATATAATACAGATAAGATTCATATGAAGTCTTTTGAACTGTTAAAATCTCTGGATGGGAAATGGATGTTAAACTGTTTACATTTGGCACAAGAAGAAAAAGTTCCATTTTTAAATTCAAAGCCTCTCCACCTTTGTAAATGAAAACAAATCACATGGGTCATATAAAGTTCCACTTCTGTAAAATCCATCATAAGTCTGATAAAAGCTTTTGTAAGTCAGTAACTTTATCTGTAGCTTGTTTGAAAGTCATTCTGCAGCTTAAACTGATGTGCTCCTTTGCCCTATGTCCTTTAGAAGAGTACTGTATCAGTAACATGTTCATGACACAGTAAAAACATTAAAATATTAAGAACTTTTTTTAGTGGTTTAATCCTTTTAAAGAATTATGAAATGTTTCTGCATGATTTTAAACTTTCCGTATTAATTTATTGAGGATATATATCCAGAGTTGTTCAGTCCAGGATCACTCCAGGATCTGTTTCTACTATGCGTTGTTTAGTTTACAAACCAGAATCTTTGGGGACAACACATACTGCCACACCCCCCATCCCCACCCCAAATTCTGTGGTTCTACAAATTTACAGGCTTCAGATAAGGAAAACACCCTGTCCCAGTTTTCTGAATTTTAGAAGCATTGGAATTCAAATGTTCACATTAGTGGGGCATTTTTATATCAGCTCTGGTAAGTGTGCAGGATGTAGCTCGGACAGATTCTGGATAGCAGTAAATCTCAAAGATGAAGTTGGGAACAGCATCACCTTTGGAACAGTTAAGCATTGCTAATGAGTACTAATCATATGGCAAATCAGAGAGTGAGAAGCAGTCTCTGGCATGGCTACAGGCTGTTATATGGAACATCTTATATTTCAAAGCCAGCAGAAGCAGTAATAGCTGAAAAAGATGTTCAGGGCAGGCTTGCCAACAGAAAAGCACTTCAGCAATTGAAAATATTCTTCAGGATCTGCAGGAAAGGAAACCTAGTTGGAGGAGAAGCTTAACCTTGAATCCTTGTGACAATTTGGGGTTAGATGTAACACCCTGTCGATGATGGATGTGGTTGAATAGACTTTAATATAATTCAAGGAGAAAAATCTCTTGAAATTATAATTAAGGGTTATGCAATGTTGGCAGAAGCATGATTCCAGGAGTAGGACTTAAGCTACTACTTATGCTGTTATCTTCTTTGGATCACTTAATATAGGAATTTTCATATCAAACATGCTTCTTTCCCATGTCTTTCCAAAGCAGAGGTCACAGACCTACAAATATCGTTGAATACTGAAGAAGCCTAAACCATCCTGATTGCATGTCATCAGAGATGGTGTAAACCAAGTGACTGACATAAAATTAATTATTTTTGTTTCAAGGGACTTTTAGGCCAAATGATTGAGAATTGTGAAATTTAGTGGATGCAGAGATTGCGAAAATTCATGTTTTAGTTCTCTTTAATTTTCCCATGAAAGATAAGAGAAGGCAAATACAATCTTAAGAGCTTCTGTTTAGTAACTAAGGGAAACATCAGCAACTTTTTCATTGTCATTGAAGATTTTCATGGCATACAATCATTTATAATAGGCTGTACTTGAAAATAGAAGTAAGTCTACAGCATTAATGAAATTTGACATTGGATTTGATAAAGGTGACTGTGTAGCAGATGGTTTACTAGTGAGGTGCCTGACAGTACACATGCAGTAAAAAGCTATAAAATAAACTTAAAATACTTATACTGACAATTAAAAAGAAAAAAAAAATATGTTCTGGGAAAAAAATCAGTTTGGAATCTCACTGTGTGAAAATGTATTGTCACCCTTCATAGCAAATATGTAACTGAACAGAAGGACAACAAGCCATTTTTATCTGAACTTATGCTAGAGCTGCTGGTTCATTTACCTTATCAAAATGAGTAAGTTACACATGATAATAAATGGGTCCTATGTCTGAAGAGTGCTTCCCCACACCCTGATGATGATTCAAGAAACCTGCAGTAATATTCTATCAAGGTGACATCTTTGTTAACTGGAACGACAAAGAACTAAAAGATACCAGATAAAGTAGCCTGTGCAAGTGCTCTTAGTTTTCTTGTTTTGCTCAGTATTGAAAAAAAACTGTGATACTGTAAAGATTAAATACGTTGGGAGAATATCAAAAGGGCACTTTGTAAGCATAAAACTGATGTCACTTCAGTTCTTTTTGATCACATCATTGGTTTGTGGAGATATTATTGAATGGAGGAAATGGTCTCACACTGCAGCATAAACATAGCCTATGCTGAGGAAAAAGGGTGGATGTGAAGTTCAGAGCTGGAAAAGCACTAGTCTTCAGTGGAGAAAGAAAAGTTGTTTGTCAAGTTTTATGAAAATAGGTGACATTTCTCCAATTAAAGTCTGTATTTTAATTACATTTTTACATCTCTCAACTAGCAGCTGCAACCTCATTGAATTCCGTAACAGTTTGGTGCTAACTGGGACACAATTTAACTATCTTTTGAAGAATACCGGAAGATACAACAGCAATACTGGTATCATATGAATGGACAGATATTTTTCCAGATTATGACTTGAAGACACTTGCTAAAGATGCAAATCTGTACATTTCTTCCAAAACTTTCTGAATAGTCACTATGTGGATTTCTAACATAGCCCTCAATTAGCATTGTAGCTCTTTGTACCAAGGTTTGTGTAATCTTGCTTTTAGCTTTTGGATGACTTTAACATTCTTAACTGTGTATGCAGAACTCGGAGCTTAGTCAAAATTCTAATTCTTTGCAGTTGCTGTTGATGTGCCTGTAACTTTCAAGGCAAAATTCCCAAAGGAAGACTAGGTAAAACATAAGCCCACTGCTGAATGGGGTAAGGAACCTGACAAAGAATGACACAGAAAATGCCTTGTTTTGTCTCATTCATGGCTGTTAAGACAAACCTTCAGGAAGCTCAGGCCCCTGAAGTCCAAAGGGAAGTCTGGAGCAAGGAAGATTTACCATCATTGGAGGGGGATCAGCCTAAAGAGCACTTAGATATGCTGGTCATACATAAGTTTGCGAGGCCTGATGGGTTGCAGCTGTGAATACTGAGGGAGATGGCTACTGCCACTGCAGGGACATTCTTGGTTATCTTTGAAAGGTTATGGCAACTGCAAGAGGTTTCTGAAATCTGGAAGAGAACAAATGACACTCCTATACTAAAAAAGGAAGATCTGGGGAACTACAGGCCACTTGGCATCACCTCAATACCTGGGAAGGTGATAGAGAATATGCTCTCGGAAAACATTTCCAAACACATGAAAGGCAAAAAAGCTATTGGGAGGAGCCAGCATATACTTATGAAGGGGAAGTCATGCTTAACAAATCTGATAGCTTTCTATAATGAAATGATCAGCTTGGTGGATGAGGAGAAAAGAGTTGTTGTTGTTCCCCCTGACTTTAGTAAGGCCTTTGGCACTACCTTCCATAACAACCCTGAATACAAGGTAACAAGCTATGGGTTAGATAAATGGACAGGCAGGTAGGTTGAAAACTGGCTCAGTGGCTGGTCTGAGAGAGTTATGATCAGAGGCACAAAGGCCAATTGGAGGTCATTAATTAGTGATTTACATCAGCAGATGATACCAAAACCATTACTGTTTAACATCTTCATTAAGGAACTCTGTGCTGAGACAGAGTGCACCCTCAGCAAGTTTGCAGACAACGCAAAACTGGGAGGAGTGGCCGATATGTCACAGGGTTGTGCTGCCATCCAGAGGGACCTTGATGGGCTGGAGAATTGAACAGAGAGGAACTTCATGCAGTTCAACGAAGGAAAATACAAAGTCCTGCCCCTGAGGAGGAACAGCCCCAGACACCTGTACATACTGTGGGGTGACTTGCTGGAGAGCAGCTCTGCAGAGAAGGACCCAGGGGTCCTAGAGAACAACAAACTGACCATGAGCTGGCAATGCACCATATCAGCAAAAAGGGCCAACAGCTTCTGGGCTGTATTAGGCAGAGCATTGCCAGCAGGTTGAAGAAGGTGATCCTTCCCCTCTACTCAGTACTGGTTATGCCATCTCTGGAGTACTGGGTCCAGTTCTGGGCTCCCCATTAAAAAATAAGGATTTAGAGAAGTGAGTCCAGTGCAGGACTGGACTCAAGGAAGTTGATTAATAGACTGGAGAATCTCTAATATGGGAATAGGCTGAGACAGCTGGGAGTATTCAGCCTGGAGAAAAGAAGGCTCAGGGTGATCTCAATGTATATAACTGATGGTTGGAAATGAAGAAGAGGGAGCCAGACTTTTCTTGCTAGTGCCCATGGACAAAATATAAGTTACTGGGCAGAAACTGAAACACAAAAAATTCCATTTGAACACAAGAAAACGTTTTTTTGCTGTGAGGATGATAAAAAGTTGACACAGGTCACCAGAGACTTTGTGGAGTTTCTTTCCATGGAGATGTTAAAAACTGGACTGGGTGAGATCCTGCTTTAAGTGACCCTGCCTGAGCAAAGGGATTGGAATATGATCTCAAAAAGCCCCTTCCAACCTCAGTCATTCTGTAATCTTGTGGATATAATGCTTTTTTTAAATAATAGCCATTCTCTGCTTCATCCAGGCTCAGTATTAAGAAGTTCAGTTGGGGAAATTTCAACTCGGCCTTTCTCTTAACAAGCAAACCAGTCAAGGTCCTCTCATATAATGACTATGGGAAAGCTAAGGAAAAGCTGTGATGACAAAGAATTAGGGGTATTTGGACAATTTTGTAGTGGGTAACTTACTGATATTTTAAAACTTATTAATGAGGATCTCTTTGGTTGGGGATTATTCTAATTGAAATGGGAGCTACTGAGAGATGCTCCCAAGATCATGCTGTTCTCAGTCTTTTGTCAGAGTCCTGTGTCAGCATAAAACCAAAGACAAAGGAGCTCTAATACTAAAAGCAATATTAGTTGAAAGGAAACTCATATTGCTATTTTTGAGTTCAGTCTGGAACTGCCCTCTCCTAGCAGCCGTTCTGTGCTCCCAGGACAGCCTGAGACTGTAGAAGAGCACTGAATCCACCTCTTTGTTTTTAAGATTTATATCATGTTGTGGTTTGGGATTAGTTTCATACCGGAACTGGATTATAAGGAGTGTCACATAATTAGTTCAGGAAGTTAATGTTGGCTGACAATTTAGAATGCTGGGAGGTATCTGCTCTTAACCATATACTACCACGTATTTGCCTTCAAATACTTTTGAAAGCTTATTACGAAAAAACCATCATGGTGGAAAGTGACATTACTTTCCACCATGACATTAACTACTGTTAATGTAATTAATGACATTAACTACTTTGCTAGATTCACACCTTTAAAAAATGAGTCCTTCCCAGACAACCCCGACCCACCCCTAGCCTTGCTTCTTACCAGCACTGTAGGCTGGAGAGATGACAGAAGACCCTGTGCCAGGTAGTCCACTCCCTGAGCATGTTCAGGATGTGGTACCCACCAGCACCACTCAAACAGCTTCCCCTGTCTGGCAGTCTGCAGAATGCAGTGGTTTGGGGATGAAACAATAGTGTGTGCTAGAAAGTCAGAAAGGGCTGCAGGGTCTTTTTCTGTTAAGTTCAAAGGATTAATACCCTTTCTATTACATTTCATTAGTGATGCTGAAAGCAGACAGTATCACCCATTTAAAAACACAGTATTATATTTTTGTTGTTATGTCATTAAAACATGGAATTGCATTATTTTACCTTTAATGATAGTGTACATGGTTGTCTTATTGTATCTGTGTTCTTTCTTAAAAAGCAAAAAACACTGATTCATGGTGTGTGTGTGTGTGTGTTTAGATAATGTTTGGAACACTTATGTTATTACACCTAGCTGACCTTGTTTTGAATCTGTTGTAAGTGCGTTTGAGTCCCAGGTTAATTTAAATAATAGCAGAGTTTTGGAAAAAGAATCAAGTTCCATGAGATTTTCTTTATCTGTGTTTCCCATCTGGCTTGCTGTTACAGCATTTAATCCTATGTTTGCTGCCAATGTTTCCCAGAAAGCCTTATAATTGCTTGGAATTTGTATGAACAGTTCCAGTCTGGTGCACAATTAGGGATGCACTATAAAATTTTCATTGCTCGATTTAGTTGAAATTATAAGATGGATGGGTAACAATAATGACCATAGTTGTACCATATAAAAATGACTACTGGAAATTTGCAAGAGGGAAAATTTAATGATAGCTATTTCTTTTTCTTTCACTCCAGAGATGAGGGGAAAAGGAAATACAGTAATAGAATTTAAAAGAGATGCTTGTTGTTTTGTCGTGATTTCCTTCTTTCCCCTATAATCGCATATCTCAAACTGGAAACCTGTCAGTCAGAATATGTTTATGTGCCCCTTTAAGAGGTTGATGTGTGGGTTTGGATGATATACAGACATAGCATTTCCTTTCCTTTCTCCAGGAAAACAAATGCAAATATGCTGTTTATTTTTATATAAACAAATAGTTCACTTGTTCACTTTCCTTTTTTTTTTTTTTCCTTTGACCTATGTGCTTGCTGACAATGCAGGGGGCATACGTCCAGTAATGACTGGCAACTAGCAAAACCTGGCAGATTACTGAGTAGGGAATCCTTCTTGCTGAATGTCACTGATTGGAAGTGTTTCTGAAAGGAACTTCATGTTTATAGTTTGTCACAGTGAGACCTAAAGCTCCTGATGTTTTTCTTGTTTGTTTGGCTAACCACTACAGTTTCAAAAAGTTGTTATGTCTTCAGCCACGTTTTCTGTGAAGTCAGGAGCTGTGAAAGGAAATGCTGTGCAGTGCTCAGACAGAATTCAGTGTAACGATGAACACTCTTGTCCGCAAGTTATGAACAGGAGAGCCTATGGGGTTGTGCACTACTATGCCCTGTGATATTTGACCTAGATCAGGTACTGGAAGCTGTCTTAACTTGGTTATTCACATCAGTGAGTTTGCCTCATTGTGAAGCATGCTGAATAGCTCTGTTGCAGGTCTCTGGCCACAAGGTCCTTTTTTGGTAATTTTGTTGTTGTTGTTGTTGTTTTTGATCATATTGCTAGTATTCCTGCTCTTATCCTGAACCTTGTGGTGGTTAACAATCAAGGGAAAGCTTCTAATGAATGTGTGCATAGGCTTCTACACAACTGAGCTTGAGGAATGAAGGAAGAAGGTAAAATATTCCCTGTATCTTTTTTCAAAGTCCAGCCAACAATGCCCACTGCAAGGACAGGCAGAAATGTAATCTGCTTTTCTGAAACTACTCAAACATCTGACAGAGTGGGTAAAAAAGTTTGAACACAGGGAACTTGATATGTGACCTGGTTCAAAAAAGCATCTGTAACTGTCATGTTGAAATAGTAAACAGACATGACAGCCTTCCTACACCTTATGTTCGTATTAAGCATTTTAGACGTTGCTTTGTCATGAGGAGACCTGTCAGTGTGGTTTGGGGCAAAACAGTGATGTGACAGGCGTTACATAAATTACTTGTGGGTTGATCAGTAGTAGTGAAGATCTGTGTTTCCTGCAATAAACAGCAAATTCTGTGTTTGGTTGAATGCCAAATGGATGTAAAATTTCCAATGGATTTTTTTAAACCAGCATTGCTGAATAAAGCTGTTTCCTTTTTACAGTCATCAAAAGCTGGAATATGTTACCTGACATGTATGGGGTACGTAGTGATGAGGGTGCTCTCTTGTGAAGTAGGTAAAAACATCAGCAGATCTCTCCCTAACATATTGTATTTCAATTATTTTGAAAGTTTCTACCTGTTACATGGAAAATTTCCTTCAGAAGAATGTGAAGTGTTTCAATTCTTCTTCTGAGCATATGCATTATCACTATTTTGAATAAACTCTCTGATAATAGTATTCAGTTTGGTAGAATAAGATGGCATTTGAAGCCAAACAAATTACTGCATTGCAATGGGCTTAACGCAGAATCTGAAGAAAAAATTATGCAGTATTGTTTGTTTACATTACAAGTTCATTTCGCTCTGTATTTGTTCTTGTATGTGGTTTTGCATAAGACCAATGATGGTATGTAACAAGATGGGTCATAGCACTTCACTGATATGTTTTAGTGGAAGTTATAAGTAGCAGCTTCAGAGCGAGAAGGTCTGGGTCTATTCTTTTGATGCTGCTGTGAAGTAAGTCTTCACACAATGGGGACATGGTGCAGGGTTGTTTATAAACTATTTTCATTTTCCATTATATAGATTCTACCACTAAGCAAACCAGGACACCATGAACTTGGTGTGTCTTATTCAGGTCATGCTAAAGAAGCAGAAATTTCACAAATTTAGTTTAATGACATTTGTTTAGCCCAGAAAGTTTGTTCATATTTTCCTTCTCTCCTGTGAATATAAGCCACAAACAGTGCAACTTTATTGGAGTATCTGAGCACTGTAGTATCAGATACATCATAGAATCATAGATGGAAAAGACTTTTAAGACCACTGGGTCTAACCATTAACACTACGAAGTCCACTACTAAATATTGTTAATGTCTCCACAAGAAAGTTCAGTTTAATCCTTACAGACATAAATCTCTGAACATTATCAGCTTCTCCTGGGCCATGCACTTCCTATAGAAAGTTTGTTGCCAACCTAAATCCCAATGGATTACCTTAAGGATTTACAGTTTTAAAGGTTGCTCACAAAGGTACCAAGCCACTTGGGTCACTTGTGGAGAAAGTTTTTGAACCTGTCAGAGCGTTGCGCAAAAAATGATTGCCCATGAAAGGCATAATGGACATGAGCTATTTAATGGAAAGGAGTTACATAAAGGACCAGAATGGATTCTTCATGCTTGTATCAAAATGATGATAAACTCATCCTTATATTAGAAAACATACTACAAAATGGAATGGCTTGCTTCTTGCAATCAGTCTTGCTGATATTACCACAAGCTTATATTTGTATTTGTTCTTCATCACAACCTTGAAAAGTAATGTAGCCATTACCCATCTGTCACCGAACTGCAATAGGAGCAAAACTGGTATTTATCAATAGGATATTTATCAATGTTAGTCAACATGCAGCATTTTAGGGCTCATTGTAAACTCTTTTCAAAGTCAGATTAGAGAGTAGTTCAGCTCAATGGAAGTTTAATTAATTTAGTAGTAGTTTAATGAGAATGTGGGCATAAGCATTTGCTTCTGGGAAAGCTGCTTTGGGTATTTAATTCTTCTGTAGAGAGACATCATGCTGTAATTTCCTTTTCAAAAGACAATAAGCAGAATGGAAACTCTGCAATTAGGTTCTTTTTGGTCAAAAACATCAACTGGCTTTGGGATTTGAACTTTTGTTTCCATGGAGCCCAGATTTCAGTTATAATATTTGTTAAGTTAACTAATAGTAAGTATTATTATACAAAAGCTAAATAAGATGATAGACCTAACAATTTTTTGCCCAAGTACTTTGGAAATTAAATGGTGTTGATGATAGCTGTAGCATTTGTCAAAACAAATATACTTATGATGCTGAGCTTATCAGGTGCAGCAGTTAACAGCTTCATATTTCTTAGCCTTTGCTTTCTCCCTTCAGCTCTACAGTGTGGCGAAGCACCTTCATAAGACATCTCTGTGGCAGGTTCTGCTTTATACTAGTTCCGTCTTGCTGGCTTGGTCTATGACTTTCTGAAGTAGCTTCTGGGGTCACAGAGATTAAGAAAGAGCAAAATGGTGCTTTTTTCACAACGAGGGTGTCAGTCAGTGCCTGTATGCAAAAAATCCCTTCTAGAAGACAATGCTCCAGCTTCAGATTCCCCATGCGTGTCAGGTGACATAACAGTGGAAGGGCCGCAGTGTGTTTTTTCTTGCATTTCCTCTATGCCACTGACAGTGAGCAGGAGACTTCTTCACATCAGCAGTGCCTGAGATCCCTGCAAGGGAAGTGAGGTAGGTGCAGGTGATACCAGGAGACTGACCATCCTCCCAGTTGTCAAGGAGGGAAGAAATATCCAAATTTCTTGCAACATGGGAAACATTCTTCTCTGACTCCAGTGCTGGCTCTGCGGTACCAGCAGCACTGATACTTAAGTATCTCAGGAAAGGATCTTTTGTACCCTTTCACAGATGCTACTTACTCCCTTTACCATAACACCTCCTACAACTGCAGGGTAACATGACTGAGGAAAATGAAGAAAAAAAACCCTGACCCAGAACATTATAAGCCTGTGGTGCTATAGGTGACCTCCTGAAGTTTGATAATAATGATTGTTTAGTGTTGATCCATGAATGCTGAGACAGTGGCTTTCAATTTGTGTTATTTCTGAAGGCTCTGAATAGCATGGCAAGCGAAATTTTGCTCTTTCACTGGGAAACTATTAGAGACCCAGGACTTTAAATAATGGAAAATGATCAAAATATGATGAGCAAAGTTTAAGAAAAATATTTTCACAAGAGTATGAAGGATTTACTTTTTGAGTCACTGGTTCCTGGGTTAGGAAAGCAGTTGGACAGTCCAACAATTATATATTATCTGTTTTAAACTTTCTAAATGTAAAAATTCTTCCAGATATAAACTAAGGCATTTTTTAGAAGCTATTTAATCATATATCAAAAAAAAAATCCAAGTCATGTTGACTTTTCATAGTTAGCTGTTTCTCTGTTCAATTCCCCTCACAGTTAGAAAATTATGCAATATTTGAAAATTGGATTTATCTAACTTCACTATCCAACCATTGATTCTTATTACATTACAGGCAGCAAGGTTAAAAACATTCCCAGCACCAATTATCTATTGTGAGTTCCTACACACAGTGATCAAGACACTTCTCAGTCTGTATGGTGAGAACTGAATAAATTGAGATTGTCTGAGCCTCACATAGTAACATTTTTCTTCCTTTGGTCCTTCAAACTTTCTAACATTTTTCCCATGTTTTTGGCAGTGTAAATAGTAGAACGGGGCAAAGAAATGGACCAGCTGTAGAACTTGGACCCAAAAAAGCAATTGCAGTTATATTGTTAAACCTATGTGTTAACAAGTTACTCTTCTGAACAGTTGTCCTGGTTTCAGCTGAGATGGAGTTAATTATCCTCTGAGGAGCTAGCACAATGGCTTTGATGTGAGACTTCTCAGTTCCTCAGGCCTTGTTAGAGAAAAGGCTGGAGGGGCACAAGGAATTGGGAGGGGACACAGCCAGGTCAGCTGACCCAAACTGGCCAAAGTGGTATTCCATACCATGGGGCACCATGCATGGTATATATACTGGGGGGCTGGCCAGGGCGGGTGGATCGTTGCTCAGGGACTGGCTGGGCATTGGTCAGCGGGTGGTGAGCAGCTGCGCTGTACACCACGTGTTCCCTTCTTCCTTTCCTGCTGGATATTATTCTTTCCCTTCCCCTTTTCATTATAATTGTTCTTGTCATCGTTATTATTATTGTTCTTTCATTTTTATTCTATTTCAGTTATTAAAGAGTTCTTATCTCGAGCCTTTAGTTTTGCACTCCTTTCCCACTCTCCTCCCCATCCCTCTGGGTGAGGGCTCCATGGTACTTAATTACCAGCTGGGGTTAAACCACAACAACACTGAAGTTATGGTATCTGCCAAACAAAGTAAACACAAAAAAAGTAATACAGCTGAATTTGGTGGTGAACTTGCATCGGGATGATCTCTATGCAATTTATTCGTAATGTGTTGGCAACTTAATTTGTACACCAAGAACTGAGCATCTGAACTTTGGTTAAGGACTCTGCTTTGCTAAAGATTTTTTCATGTTTTTATAGAGTAAAACATTCTTTAGAGAAGCAAAAATGTTTTGTCCTTTTCATCCATACAGAATCTGTGAAAAAAAACCATATCGTGAGTCTTATCTAAGCTGTATCTGATAGTGCGTACTTCTGTGAATCTTTGGCCTTCTGGAAATGCAGTATCCTTACAAGGCAGATATTAGAGAAGAACAAACTTTTGGGGGTATGTTGTGGTGAATGGTGGGTATCTATGGTGTGTGATCTAACTTTCTGCCTCCTCCCAAATGTAGCAGGGAATGGCTGTTTAGTCAGTGCTGAGAGAAAGTGAGTAGTGGCACCTCCTTTTCTTGTCTTTTCCTAGCAGTGATTTTGGCCCAGGACAGAACTGTTGCTGTTAGGAGAAGAGACAAATAGAGGGTGGCTGCTTAAATTGGTATGGCCTTTGGCAGCTCATGTAATGGTAGAAACCCATTTGATTGAAGGGAGGATGGCAGCTTTTAGGGTGCATCAGTGGTTGTCCATTCAGAGATGCTGAAAATTGACACACTGTTGGTGCTGCACTGCTGAGTTGAGTAGATTGCTGCTATAATGACGGAGAGTGGAAAGGAACCTGTTTACACCTCTTCAAGCGCTGTTGTTAGTGGACCTATTCCCAGATGTTTAAAAGTAGGGCTAGTATTTCACATACCCAAGGCTTTAAAGTCTTCTGTTGCCAGCTAGCCCAGAAATGCTGTTATAAATAAGTGACATGTTGAATGCTATGGCTATTAAAGGTTAATCAAGTCGATATGTAAATGGTACCTTGGCATATCTATGTATACTTAACACATAGCAAATGTGTTAACTACACAAAATAGGTAATGTATATAGAAAGAACACCTCTTGATGTGCTTGACTAGTTACTTAATAATTGTGTTGCATCATGGTCACCATTGTATTATTTAATATTATGTCAACATAGCATCTAAATTGATGCTTTTATGCTGGGATAAGGGAACAATAAAGCAGCAATTTCTTCCAACTTGAATATTAAATAAGATTGAGAAATTGTTATAGCTGTAAATTCATAAGCATTTTAAAATGAGAATTGTAGATATAGATTATTTTTAACTGCACTATTTGTGTGCTGAAAACAGCCAAAGTAAAAAAGAAGGAAAAACCCATATCACCAGTGGCTCATTGTATGGGATTTCTTTTTCCCCTTGGCTATTAAAAATTAAGAATACAAATGGACTTACATACTGGCATATTCTATATTACTTTATATGTAAACTCCTTAATGTGTAGGAGGAAAATCAAGAAGATTAAGTATTAGAGGTCAGTATTATTTAACCCACTTAAAATTAGTTTGATCCTGTGGAGAAATGTTGATGACAAGCATCAAATCAACTTAGGCATTTCTTTTGATGTTGAAGCCTCTTTATGGGGTTTTAGGATAAAGGCAAATTCACTGGTTTTTTACTTTAGTGTAATCCTGAGCTAGTCATACTTGAACTTGTGTGTTACAAGAAAATATAATCATGAATTTAAAGCAAGAGCCTTACTCTGAAATTAGCAGGTATTGAAGTAAAGTACACTGAATGAATATTTTGTTGTCGTCATGCAAGTCACATTCCACTTAGACTAGAAATTCATTCCTGAGAATTGGGTGCATAGGATGAGCTGTAAGGAAATTAGGATTTACTGAAATTCATAGAAAGAAGTCGGCTGTACAGTCTGTATATGAAATAACATTCAAAATTATTTTAGGCCACAGGAACCAGTTTACTGTTAAGGAATTGTAGCTGATAGAATAGAAAGGATTAAAACTACACAAATGTGGGGTGGGTTTTTTTTCTCAACATTTTGCTTTCAATATAAGTTCAAGCATAGAAATATTTGTTGAAGCATGAAAGCACTCTTTCTAGTTCATTTTTTTCTGCATCCCACAATGTCTATAGGTTTTCTACTGGCTATCTACGTTATGGTGGGTTTAGTAAAAAAGTACACCTGGATATGTCTCTTGTGTAAAGTAAGCCTTAGTAACATGCTCTGTGGCGCATTTTGTCTTTAGAACTGCTTCTTGATAGCTTTTTTCCTTTTCTTAAATCTGTCTCTTTAAATGGCTTCAGTAAGATGATAAAAATGTGCTGTAGGGAAAGGAAAGAGTGATCATAAAAGGTAAATTTTGAACTGATGTGTAGACCCAGACTAGCTGTTCCATTAAATACTCATGTTAGCTTTAAAATAAAAGACAAAGAGTAATGAGACATAATTTGCAATCACAGCTATTTCAGCCAGCCCTAGAATAGGAGCTACATGTAGCCAATTATAACAGACTTTTGGGAGAAGGAGCCTAAATATGAAAAGTTGTTGGCTGAAAAAAATACCTCTGTAGTGCAGCTTCCATTCCTGTGCTGTTACAGGTATGATGCTTTTCTATTGTCCTGTCCCTGTCTTTGCATTCCTAAACTCTGGGGACTGTTGTTGAGAGGTCACTGAAATGACATGGGTGTATAATGATTAAGATCACTTGGTAATACACATGTTGTCAAGAAATAATATAAATGGAAGTGTCTTTATCAATATGGGGCCCATTGTTTTGGTAAATAAATGATGCATTAATTGTATTGAAGTGTACTGTTTCAAAATGAATGTGACATTAGACCAAGCTCTTAGTCTGTGAAATGAAACAAATTGCTTGCCATTCTTTTCAGACTTTCTCTACTTCCCTAGAAGTATGTTTATGAGTTAGGAGTCCAGTCTACCCAGTTTCTTACCTTCACGTCCTCTTACACATGGGGCTGCCAGTGTATGCTATCTACTGCGTACAGTGCTCTATCTTTAAAGAAGTCAATAAACTTGTACTTTTTCAAACTTCAGTCCTTATGGTGCACTGTTGGAATGACTGGGAGAGTGTCTTTTTGGTATTTAAAATAAAAATTTATCATTAAAACAAAACAACTTCATTACTTAAAGAAAAGTTATAAAGTTAAGCCAAAGCGTCTTGTATGACCATGTATCAAAATTAGACTTTCTCTCTCTCATTTTCTCACTAAGCAGTCTTTCATGAATTCTCAATTTTGTAATTTACAGTAGGTATGAAAGGAGGAAATTAAAATTAGGAAATGCTGGTAAGACCAAATGAATAATTCTCCCTCTCTAATTTCCTTCAAATTTAAGGACACTCTAATTTATTCTTACCCAACACTTAGCAAAAAGCAGCTCCTATTTAATCTTTGTAATCCTGGCTTTGAAGCTGCTGCTGCTTTGTAATTTTCTGTATGAGTAGCAATCACAGCAGTGATTTTGATTAAATGATTACCCATAGACCTGCTCTTGAATGAAATGACAGGTGTAGTTTGCTAAGATGCAAGTAAATGTTGTGAACTTGATAAATTTCTCCAGAGTGACCAAGTTCCAGATATTGTTATGTACTATTACTATGAATTACTTGTGACACAAAACATAATATATTGCTCTCTTTGAAGGGGGGGAGGGGGAAGGAAAAGGCTGACAAATGTCAAGCCCCTCTATAATGCTTGTTGCAAGTATGTGTGTATAGATGGAATGTGAGGGCCTGTGTCAGCAGGTGCTACCTCAGAAAGAGCTTGAAGAGTCTGAAGATCTTTCTGCCTTTTTCTCTGTTGTGCTTTTAAGTGTTCATTTCCTCTTTGACATGTTTTCCAGAACTGTGTGAATCATATCAAATCTTCTACTAAGAGGCTGACAGCCTGTTGTCTGAAAGGAAATTCTACGATATCAGTGAGGGTATATTTAGCAAAATGTTTGCTCTTAGGTTTTCTCCCTTTGTTTGCAAGCACTTTTGTGGGGTGAGGTATTATGTTCAGTGGCACCCACAAAAATAGTGGCACAAGATGAAACATTTGCAGCTCCAGGGATATTAGTGTGAAAAGTTAACAGACTCGCTGACTTTATGCTTTATATCCTATGGATTTTTTTCAAACTTTGGAATGATTTTAAATTTTTCTTTATTTTCTGAAGCACCTTTTCCCCACCCCCCACCCCCCCCCCCCCCCAATGTTAAAAGCCAAACTCATACTTGAATAGGCTAGTTGTTTACAGTTACTCTTGATGGAAAGGAACAAATTTAAATCGTTTCCCACAGCAGTATTTAGTACCCAGTAGTACTGACATAACTCTTCCTAGTAATGATGTTTCATGGGAACTTTCCAGTTTCATTAAAATGCGCAATTAACCAGACAGTCCAGAGCTTACATATGGATTTATGGAAATATTATTTTTCTAGAAAGAAAAACAAACACTGGCTGCTGAAAAACTGTTTAGCAACCTATCTCCCTTTCTCCAAAGAAAGCCAAATTAATATTTCATCAATTGTATATAGGAAATGTATTTCCTTGTCTGGTAATACCACATAAGGCAGAACTGTGCATTCTGCACACTCCTTTGTGGCTTTTGCTACTGTGCTTTTGCTTGCTGGCTCCTTCCTGTTATGTAGAAATCCACTGGCCATGAGTGGGAATGTAACTTCTGGAAATGGGAGAAAGCAAAACAGCAGAGAGTGTTTGAGAGAAATCAGTCAGTAAAGAGAAAGGTCAAAGGAGTGAAAGTTAAGAAGCCGAGAGACAACTTCATCCCCTGAAAAAAAAGCAAACAAGAAAGGAATATCAATAAAAAAGATTAGAGGAAAAAAGAGGACACTAAAAAGGACCTGATATTTCATTGTTGTCAACTTTATTAACAATAGGTTAATATTTACAGGATGGTAATACTCACAGGTCCCAGTTGTGTTGTGCACTTTCCATAGAAATGCTGCCCCATTGTTTCTGCAGGCTGATCTTCCACATGCTCTTGTTGCCTCCTCAGACCTCCCAGTTGTCCTTTTGTCTCTCCATCACTTTCTTCTCTCATGAAGCAGTCAGACAGAATACCTCATGTTAGCCATGGCCTGCAGCAGCAAAGCTGTATTGTCCTTGAAAGGCTGGCAGGTATGTTTTTTGGGAACAGGAGAACAAGTGTGAAAGGAAGAAAAAAGGATATGAGGCCATGTAATGAAGAAGAAGAAGGTGTAGACTGGAAGGTTAAGAGGTTACTCCCCATGAGTACTATACTACCTCACTACTGGACTCTGGCACAACTATGTGTGAAGTCACTCATTCTCCTTATTGTATCACTACTGTTTAGGTTAGTTTAAACACTTAAAATAATTATGTTTTTAAAATCTGGGTCATTTTGACAGAGGCAGTCTAGGGAGAAATTTTTATATGTGTTTATTCAACAGATCTCAGGAAACAGTGTCCTTCACATGTGGTTATGGGCAATGACCTCTAACCAAGCTTAGCTGCAATGAAAACATTTTTTACATTGCTTAGCTTTTAACATTTTCAGCATTTTGCTTTAAAGTTGTAAGCCTATTGTAGAGTAATTGCAAAATGTACTTGTGCATACTTTTGAAAACAGCTGAAAGCTAGTACTTTACACCAATGTGGTACATACAGCATAGCGTTACTTGAAATGCATGTATCAGTTTTGAGCTTCTTGTTGATTTTTCCTTTAGAAAGTGACAGAAAGATGACATTCTTTAGTGGGCATCTCTTGAGGTCACTTGGCATACTGTTTTTTCGGATAGTCTGCTAAATGTTAGAAGGATAGGAGCTCGTGTTATACAGTATATGATCAAAGATTTATGATGTTTATGAAGACTAACCTTAGTGGACTGGGACACTGAAACACCTTTTATCTTGGTTATCTTGATAGTTAAGTCTTTTCACAAAATCTGTGCTTTGCTCCTGTTTTCTTATCTACCAAGAAATATTTATTAGTTAAATGCCTCTTGTAGTCTCTTCTTACTACAGAAGCATGTTTCTCCTTAATACAGAATATCTATTCTCCTTAATACAGAAACATGGAGAGCTGCTCCTTAAGAGGTTTCTTACTTAGATGGTAGCACTGTTAAATGAGCATGCTATCCTTACATGAAAGAGAAAGAAATAAGAAATACATTACTCTTTCTCAGTATTTAATGAACATGACACTTGAATCTGAGTGATTCAAGCCTCATGTATAGCTTGGCTATAGGCAAGTATATATTACTTGCAGAACTGTCTGTTTGCCTTGGTAATTTGGTCCTAGTGTGGGAAAAAAGGACCAAAAAGTGCTAGGTTGTATGACATGGCTGACACAAATAAAAAATATTCTGTTAAGGGAGTCCATAGCAGAACTTTTGAAGCATCATTTTAGTTATGGCAACTTACAGGTTTTATTTTTTGCTCAATCAGTTACTTTTCATCTGCACTGCTGACTAAAGATATTTGAAACTTACATAATCTGTTTAAAACATTCATATTTTGAATACTGACTGACAACTTGACAATGCTGAATTGCTTTGGGGTGGGGTGGTGGACACAAATTGTTTATACACGATTAGTAAAATTTCTTTTATATTGTTTAATATGCCATTGTGCTGCAAATATTTGTGCAAGTATAGATTCCATTTTCTGTCATTTCTCAGATTCTTGGAATTGTTTTACAAAGCCATAAATTTGCTCTATAAAAATAAATGTAAGCACGCTGAGCTGTGGCAAGTCAATGTGGTAAAGGAAGGCAGGCAGCGTGATGTGGTGAGAGAAGGCAGGCAGCGTGATGGCTTGTTTTCCTTTTTAAATATACAGTGATTTAAACCACTAGGAGCGTTTCTAGGCAGCTATGCTTTTGGACTGATCTCTCCATCCCACAGTTGCCACTCCTTATCCAATAAGCCAAGTCATAAGACTGGCAAATGCTGTCTCTGATGCATGTATTTAAGGGTACACACATAACTGCAGTCTCATGTAAATCACATCTGACAAACTTCATTGCATGAAAATAACTCAAATAATTCAAAAGCCACACTGAAATGCCAAAAATACCGAAGCAGATTCTGCTTGGTCATTATCTCCCATGTGGTTTTCAGCATTCTTCTCATATTATGCCCAGATTCATCAGCCACAGCTTCAGCTCCAGCTTGTTTAAAGCCACATTACCTTGGCACCAGTGCTCATCCTAGTAGTTCGTGGTAGAAATTAGGGATGTTGTTCATACTAGTTTTTTGTGGTTGTGATTGAGAACACTCAGAAAAGAAATAGTAAGTTACTGCTTTATCTCTACTATTTTCCCAGTAGGTGGTAGATTGAGGAAAAGTTAAATATTAAAACAAAAAATTAAACAGGGCTTTTCATTATATCCTCAAATTAAATATTCTTGTAGGGATTAAGAAATCTTGTTATTGGAAGATCTCCTTTACAGAAGTCATTAATGTAAATCCTTTGTAAAACACAAAAGTAAAAGCATTTGAACAAATAAGTCTGTGTTTCTGGAATTGCAGGTTATGCAAACTAGTATTACTTCTGATGGAAACTCTAACATCTATATTTCTATTTATATTTCGTGACCAAGATATAGAACTACAGAAAAATCTACTGAATGGTCAGTTGCTGTTTGAATAACCTATGCCAATTTGTGATTTTTAGGCACACTAGTAGGAAGAAAGAACCCAGTCCTTACTGACAGTTAGTAGGCAATCTAGGAAGACTCGGTGTTGGTAAAAGCTCCTTTGGTTTTTTACATGTGTCTGGAACTGGGGTACTGAGTGATCTACCTGTAGTGAACTTTAAGAATAAAACAAAAAGTAACTCATGACAGAAGTATCAACATATCACTGCCCAAAGTCTTTGTCTTTCATCTCATTTAAGTGAAAAGATGCTTTGTTATGTATTAGATCAACCTACCCAATATCAAATTGTGATCTTCAAATGAAGGAAATTACCTTCTAAAAACAAGGTGCACTTTTTGACAAAAAGCACTCCTTTATTCATGTTTTCCTCAGGGAGACTAATTCCAAACATGGGGCATCAAATAGCCTACCTTTGGGGTGTTCGGTTTTGTCTGACTGATTTAAAGGCAGTTGCAGAATTACACTGTTATAACTTTCCCTGCAGACAAGCAGGTTCTTTATGCCACTGTTTCAGTCCAAGGAGCCAAATAATACCTTTTTTATTGCAGTATTCTTAGACATTAGATACATCTGGAAAAATATTCAAGCAGATAATTAGATTGCATTAGTAATTTGTCTGTTGTGGTTTCCCTGATCTCAAAGAAGGCAGCCCTTTATGAAGCACTTGGCCACAGTCTCCACAAAATCTGCTGTGTAAATTGGCCCACACTAAAGCATGTGGAAAACATTTTTTGGCTGAAACTTGAAACCATTCATGTGGCTTTGAGACAGGGAAGCTCAGCCTGCCAACATCAATAGAACTTTGTACTACAAACCAAAATGGTCATTTAGACATGTGTACTTTCATGCTCACAAATGCACTGAGGTCAAATATTTTTTAATCTTGGGAATTTTTCCTTTTTATACAGCCTCATATTTCACGCAGGAAATGAGGCTGAGTACAACAAACACAAATCATTGAGACTGACAGGGCATATTGGGTTCAAAACCCAAGCTTTGACTCTAATTGCTCTCCAAAGGCCTCTGGCTCAAGGTAACTGTTGATTTAGTTCAGCTGTTTCAAATCAGCACTGTAAGGTCTTGCTAAGACAAACTGGTTAGGCCACATTACATTTGTACCATTGGATCCCTCGGGTACAAGTATAACACAGTTAGCATTTTAAAGATTGCATTTGTCTGTACACTGCAGGCGGTAATTATGAGCAGGCAAATCTTTTGTGAAAGATGGTGTGACCTTCCTTTTGGTGAAAGAGTGATGATGGCTTCTTGTGGAGGAAAAAATAATGTTTCTGTTCAAGGTTCAGGGAGGAACCCCACCTTTTTTCATAGGCAAGCCAGCCTTGTCAGAATTTTGTTGCTATTGGTTTTGTTTTGCTTTGATAATGCTTGCTTAGCTAGATAACGTCTGTCTCTAAAATGTACAATTTCTGTTGCTCCCCTGCTGCAAAAATATTGCACCACCTTCTCAGGGAGGAGGGGTTAATAAAGAAAAGCTACCTTCCCTGCATGAATTAAGCAGTTGACACTCACTCAATTCCATGTATTAGTTTTCTGTATTATTGACTGCTTCTGACATAAACTGGGTCTGACTTTTCAGCAAGGGCAAGCCTGGAGGATTACCCAACAGAATATAAATCTGCTTGGTGTATTATATTCTCTTACTGTTCTTAGCAATGTAAGTGCTGAAGTGTGATTTATACCAATATATCCATTTGACTGTCTGCAGTCAGAATTTGCATAGTAAAGATTTAATCCCCTAGAAGGAAAGCACGGTGAGCTTATGCCAAGTTTAATTCACAAAGTGCTATTTTATGGGTTAACTCTTCCTGGCCCAGAGGTCATTCCAGAATGTCACAATGGGGCTTAAAAATCACAGATCAAATCAACTAGCCAGATCAAACTGCTTTTAACAAGGTAGTAGACTGTAGAAGAAGCAGGGCTCTCAGCCACTTCCCACCCCGCTAAACCACCAGTCCCCACTGCCAGTCCCACTGCTGGAACTGTTTATCGAGGATTGCAGTTCACAAGACACGGAACCCTACCACTTCTGCTCTGCCTGCAGCATGTCTTCTGTGCTCACCAGGTGAGCTGGGAAGGGGTAACATAAGGCTGAGTACTGGCTTTCTGGATCTGGTACTGGGTCTGATTAATTAAGGTGGTATGCATGTACATTCAGGTAACATGTACATTTGTGTGTAGATGGCAGCATTCACATTTACTATTATTAGAGTGTATGTTTCATATTTAATATGTGGTTTTTTTTCTAATTAAAAATATTCCTAAGGCTCCTTTTGTTCTTCTTTTCCCAAGCAAATCACATCTATATACCCAAATCTAGTGTTTATTGGCAAGAATCCTGAGTAATACCATCATTATGGTCTCTAGTTTCCTTCCCAAGAGCTGAGAGGTTCAGCAAGGTGATGGCAGTGATAGATGATCTCCCTGTGATTAACTATAATCCCACATTTGGGCACGGTGACTGGGCAGAATGACATATAAGGAAAGAGGAGTGGTTTAATTTGCTGAAGGATGTGTAGCTCCCTTACTTAATATAAATAACGCGATAGTCATTGTGATACAGACTAGATTAACGAGTTACCAGACTGTTGCTTTCAGCTTCTTTGTTGTCTTTTTCAAATAAGATGGACAGTTCATTGTCAATTCACCATCTGAGCAGACTGTGCCATGTCAAAGAGGCATAAGCAGTTCTCCAGCATGAATTTTGGGTTACACTCAGCTCTCAGGCAGACGTGAGTTCATTTTGCCTGTGCTCCAAACCAGTTAGAAACCATGTTAGCACAGACCAAAGACGGACCTCATAAGCACTCTGATGAAGCTGATATTTTAGGTTGAATTCTACAGTAATGTATCTTGCAGCTTTGAGCTGACCAGGATATAGGCATTGCAAGTTCATGTCTGCCTGTAAATTGCTGCATGGATGTGTCTCTAATGGACATGTACATCCTAATGGAGATGTATAGACTGGGTGAGAAAATTGCACTGTCAATTGTTTGTTACATTGGTCCGCTGGATAAGTAGAAAGTTTTCTTCCCTTTGCTCCATGAAGTGTGTTTCTTTTCTCTTTTAATGTTAAATTTAATTCTATAAAATGTTCTTTATATCAGCTTGCTCTGCTTGCAGGTGATCTATAATTCTATCTTCCAAAAAACTCAAAAGCTTTCAGAACTGGGTTCACCTCTTCTTCATTTCATCACCTTTTTAGTAGAGCAGAGGGATAAAAATTAAATGTAACTAAATACAGTTCTGTATGATAGGGTAGTTAGAATAGATGATAATCCTTTATAGCTACTGTGTGTGTGTAATGCCCATTATTAAGGCCTTCAAAGCATTTTCCAAATGTTAAAGAAAATATATCCCCTTTCCCCCATGAGGTATTTAGGAGTAGTTGTAAATACGAACTCATTAGTTTACAGCCAGATAGTAGTTACTTGAAATTGTGTTGTCTTTTCCTGTTATTAAGGGTGGAAATTGTCATGTGTGCTGACAAAAGTTGACTTTTAACAGTAGTAACTAGGAATACTTTTAGCAGAGTTTAGCAAACAAACCAACCCAAAACCAGACATCACAGAGGGTAACAGCAGGTCTTTTGAGAGTAGAAAATGAAGATAACACCAATGACATGTACAGTAAGAAGATTACGATAAAGAAGACAGATTCTGGACTGAGGGAAGACCTTGCAGGAAGTATCTGCAGTGTTGTATGCAAAACCATTTTGACAACCTGCTAAAAATTATTTTCATGCCTCTCTGTATATGTTGTCCTCCAGTTTATGGAAGAATAGATTTGCATTCCATTTATGGGATAGAATTACAGTGATTCTGATTTGAAAAACAAAATATTTATTAAATAAATATGTTTCAATACCATTAAATACTGAGCATTTTCCAGATGCAGTGAGGAATAGGTGCCTGGGTAATATTCTGCAAATGTTGACATATCTTCTTTTGCTCAGTGCTTGCCCTTGAAAGTAATCTGTTCATCCTTAGTTAAACGTAAAAGATCCTCAGTATTAACACTATTCCTAGTGTGGTCCATAAATCTACTAATTTGAAAATAAAAATAGTGAATCTGACAAACTCTTAGCTTTTCCATAAGAAAATCAGCGTATTTAAGAATACCATGGGCTGGTACAAAAAAGCATTTCCATTACTCAAATTTTATTTTTCTCCAACAAAATTAAATGCCTATAGTTTGTTTTCAGATATAGATGCTGAATATTTTCCTGAAGTCAGTCTAGAATGGTGGGCAAAATGTGTTTGTCACTCATGATGTTTTTGTGTTAACTCAAGTAACATGTGGCTCTTCTTTTAAATGTCTGGTATTTAGTGGTCAAGGCTGGTGTGATGAGCACTGCTCTTACTCTTTTATCCTCTGTAATTATGGCAGCAAAACCATAAAGAAATACTTGAAGGGCAGATCTTCCAAATGCAGTCATAGAGCTGGTGCTCAGCCGAAACAGCATTTCGAAATAGCTTGGAAGTTGTAGTTCGGGCCTGAGTTGTTCAGCCCAGACCACTTGCTGCTAAATGTCAGATTTGCAGTGCCTTTGACAGAGGCTGTGACAGTGCAACTAGTGCTAGAAACACAGTGATTCACGATAGTGCCCCTGCAAACAGTGATTTATAAAGCTGGAGGAGTTGCTCTTGAATGTTGTAACTTCTTATGAAAGTGATTTTTTTTCTTGGTTTTATGCTTGTTAGGTTATTTTCTGCCTTTGCCGGTGCATGCCAGCAGTCGGTCTCCAGCTGCAAAGCACTGTTGGTGAAATGCTAAAACTCATGCACTTCCTTCTTTTGAAAGGTTATTTATCTTTCTCTTTTAAGATACAGATTTTTGCTAGCTTCCTCTTTATCTTTCAGCGTTTTCTCCTTCCCCATGTTTGTTAAGTTGTTTTTTGCAATGCTTATAGGTCTTCCTTGAGCCTTTTTGCATAGAAAGGCTTTGTGTGAAGCACAGTGCTCTGATTTACCTACTGATGGTGAAAAGATGAGCGACATCAAAAGAGAGGGAAAAGTGAGGAAGCTGGAGGAGGGGAAGGAAAGGAATGTCCTTCAAAAGGGAAAATGAGACAATGTCTCTAGCAAGTCCAGACTATGTCAGTCTACAGGCCTAGAGAAATCTTGTCTTTTCCCCACGCAAAGCTTTTTTGCATGATAGTGGAGCTGATTGTCACCTTACCACAAGTTTTACTTTTTTGAAAACTGCTTTAATTCTGAGATTCCTGCTCAAACTGGGCCAATCTAATTTTCATACGTTGCCATGGGGAATAATGCTTTTTTTCTTTTCTCAGAAAGAAAATGAATGAATGAAATAATGGAAGAACGGCTGAGCTACTGGGCTGCTTTCTAATTATTTAAAGGACCTCACACATCCATGTCTTGGCCACACTGTGAGCTTCTTCTCTATGAGAAGGCATATCTACTGTATTAATAGAAAAGGCTGACCTACAGCTAACATAAATCTCACTAAACTGTGCATTTCAGTTTGATAACTGTCTGCAGAATGTAGTGTTAAAGGCACTGAAGTAAAGGCTTTATGCATTCATACCTGTGCTTGGCTAGGTATATTCTCAGTAAAGTAGGCTGTGGTTAGTGCTCTTTGGAAAAGGAGTTCTGAAAGGGAGGTATTATACTTGACCCTGGCTTCTGATGACTGTAAAAATCAGATCTCCAAGGGACATCACTGAAAGAGAAAATAATCTGATGCTTAAAAGAGTTTAAATGTCTGATGTCTGCTGACAATCAAAGCATTTCTTCTCCCCTCCCCCCTTATTTTTCCGTTGTGTAATTTAGGGTTATCTGAGAACCACAGTCGTGATTGTTATGATCTTTTTAGTCATCACTTTGCTTTATGTAGGTTTTATGTTGTAGTTTATAAGATGCTGAACATTTGCTGAGAGATCAAAGTACTTATCATAATGAGAAAAACGTATGTAACAACAGTTGTATAGCAAGGGTAAGGATTGCCTGAAGCAGAACAAATTTCTACAGATTGCCTGACAATGTACGAATAATATAGCAGTACAATCATTAGAATAATATTACTTAATAAATCACTGCTCTTATATGTCTTACAGTGAAACTTACCATTTTATAAACTACTAAACACATTTTCTGCTTGATTAGCTATTTTATGTCCAGAAAACCTACAATAAAATCCTCTTCTTGGAACTCATTTGAAAGGAAGATCTTAGATTTATTTTAATACTGAAGATCAATAGAGTGGCAGTGGCAGACTAATAATATTACTTCAGCTTTGTTTAGCAATAAGGTGTAGTCTTAAGGTCATACTTCTGCCCAACAGGCATGGGGAAACTTGGCTGTGCCTTGAGGAGTGCACACTGAAGGCTTGTGGCTTACTGTGCTATTGAACAAGGACCTGTGAGACACCAGTTTCATCACTGTAGTGGGTAAGGAATGAATTTTGTAAGAAACCTACGGACCCCTTAGGTCTTCTGAAGTCTCCCAGGAGCTGCACTCATACCTTCATCACTGATGCACTGTCCATGTGGATTTTGTGCAGTCAGGACCTATGGAGCAAGGATAAGAATATTTCTTTAAAACTTGGGCTCTTCCCTTCCCAGTTCTTTCCCTGTCCCAATCCCTTTTGCTCTACATGCCCCCAAGGCATGCAGAAAATGAAATAAAACCAGTTTGCCTTGGCTTTCCAAAGGGGAAAAGAAAGTAAGGCTAAAATTGCCAAATCCTGTAGCCTTCACTTAGATGTTGTTCAGCTTTGATTGTGTTTTGTCTGGGTGAGAACTACCAAACTTGGCCCACAGTTAGTATGAATTTGTTAGTATAACATGTGCTAGCATTTACAGAATCCAAAATCTAAGTTCATGCCTCATACACTATTGCACAATAGATGGCAGGTTAAGCTTATGTCACAATCAGAAATTGTTTCCCTTTGAAAGAACTAACATGTGGAGATTCATAGCCTAGAAAAACAGAACCAGCCTTCCCTCACAGCTTTACAACTTCAATGTCTTAACAAGGCTAAGAAGGGAAATGGGGGTTCCTTGTGACTGAAGTGTATTTGCTCATTGCAATCTGGCTTGCATTCTCATTGTAGATTACTTTGGGTATGTTTTCCTATTACAGATATTTATTAAAATCTGAATTAGGAGTGTAAAGGTTCTATAAATCCAGTCATTTAAAAAGAGGCCCTGGATACCTGTCTGCATATAGTTGTTATTCATAGCTGTTCCTCTTCCTGTGCTTGCAAGATGATCAAGCAGATAAGCTAACAGAGTGCCCTAATACCTTGTTGTTTGATTATACACTGTCAGCTTGAAAGAAGTGTACAGTTCCAGAGCTCTATAGAGTTTTAGTGTTATCTGGTACATGATTTTCTTCTTCTTTCCCTTTTATTTTTTTTTCTAACTTTGGATATTTGATTAATTTTTGAAGTGTTTTATAGAAGGCTGAGTATAAGGGCTTGCAAGCCATGAACTCTGGGGTGGTATTTTTAAAAATTAATTTTGCCACTGATGTCAGCAGCAGCCACAGAGTTAAACTCATGCCACGTGTTTATACTCTTACATTAGCTCCAGCAGCAGATTTTTTTGTCGGCCTCACAAGGTTTCTTACCTTTTCTACTTACATACCTATTTATAAATTAGGGATTATTGATTTTTATGCAGTTTATTGGAACAGGGTGGTTTTGTGGAACACTTTATGGACTAAAATGAACAAGGATTATCATTACAGTTTAGATTATTATAGCAAATTTAAATTCAATGGCATCTCACACGTGACATTCTTAGAAATGTAGCAAAAATTCATGTATTGGATCAACAGCATATTATCGTTGTCCCCTTTTGTTATAATACATTCATTTGGTTACCGTAAGGTTTTGACAGCACTTTAAAAAATTGTCTTAGCTGTCGTCTGTAATTTTATTGCTTCTTTGCTTTATCACCTGAGGTTATGAGCTACATTCTTGGCTGAAATTCTGCCATTAGAAAGATTGTTCAGTACCTAATAAAGTCTTTGTCTTTCTGCAGATGTCTGAATACATTTGACCCAAAGAATATGCTTGCACTTGCATCCACAGAGTAGAAAAGCTATTTCTTGGAGTTTTGTAGTTCAGAGGCAGAGCAACGTGCATGGTACCAGATAATAATGCATTTTAAGTAATCTAAGCACACTAAACTACTCTTTCCTTGCTTCCTGCATACTATACTGTCAAAAAACATTGCCCTCTCACGTTTAATTATTTCCTGGTAAAATCCCATCTATGAATTGGGATAATGACAGCTTTTGCTTAAGTTATATGGATGTGTAATGCCTATTTTCTAGTCCTCCCTTCTGTGAACAGGGGTTCACCAAGCTGAACTGTGCTAAAGAGTGCCCTGCTACACAGACTTTCAATAAGAGATTGAAATGGCCTTGTGGCCCATTTATGTAATAACAAGGGAGACATGTCCTGACCTATCAATCTCACTTTAAAAGAGCTGTTCAAAGCAATGTGCATTGTGCACACAGAAACCAATGGACAAGAGTGTTTATTATTACAACAATGTTGAGCCCAGTAAAAAATTCCCGAGGAGTTCAACTGGGAGCTGAAAACAAGCTCTCTGTTTAAAATGCCTCATAGCATCTCTATACCTGACAGTCCCTGTAACATCTAATTTTTCAATTGCAGAATATTTTTAATTTGAGGGTTAGGGCGTTTTTTTTCCGCTCCTTTCTTCCTTGAAATCTGTTTGGTTAATAGCCTGTTTGAATCTGGCCAGGTATTCATAACTCTGTACATTACATGCTGTTTCTCTCTGAAATGCATTTTAAAGCAATTTAGATTTTTAAAAAAATGTTTTATTTTTACTCTTTTACAGCACAAGAATCAGTTTACCAACATTGACTCAAGATAAACATGCAGTAAAGAAAATGAACAAATATTGCAGTACTTGTACCCATACTTCAAAAACAGAGTTCAGGTCTTCAATACCACTGGGAATATACTAGCCACATTTTGATGGCAGATTGGATTAATCATCTGAGTGATTTTCTTCGTTTATTTTTGATGTCCTACTGGAAACCGACTAATCAGCTTCTTCTTGTTTGGGTTTCAAGTTGATGGTCTCAGCAGAGCAAAGATAGGCCAATTTGGACTAGAAACTAAGGACTATGCCTATACCATAAACTCTGTCAATATAGCTGTGTTGATCAGGGGTGCAATAAGCTGCTGTACCAATAAAAGCCTAGAAGACACAGTCATATTAGCAGTATAAGTTACCAGTGTTGGGTTTTTGGCCAATTGGAGAAGAGGATCTGCAACTGGAATAGATTATACCAACAAGTGGAATAGATTATACCAACAAGGTGTGCGCTATTGCTCAGGTTATATTAATCTATCTGAGAATCCGCTGCTGTCGCTGTAGTTAAGCAGCCAGACAAATAGTGTTCTTATTAATGCTCAAGCTTTCAGATACTGTTTCTTCAGTTTATGGCTGTGGTTAGGAAATACAGGGTGACTGATGGAGATTTGTGTCTGTTGTACATCTGTGTATCTATATTGTAAGTGAACACTCAAGTTTTCAGAAAAACAAACCAGAAAACCTACTGGGTTTTGGACAAAAACTCTAAGATTTTAAGAAAGAGAACACCAGCTAATCTTTACATTAAAAATGCCTCTTTTGCTCACCTAGTGGAACCGATGGAATCCACTCATTACAACACATTTGATGAAGTCTCTATCACTTCAAAGAAAACACTCAAAGAATATTTTCCTCCATTTTTGCCTCTACACTATATAGAGTTATCATTGCTGCCTGACTATAACAATATGCCTGAGCTGGTGCTAGTGGCATAGCTTAAATAGCCAAAAGAAAAACACTGTATGAGTTGTTAATTAAAATATAACCCCCCCTGCAATAGTTATTGTTCTAGATTTATACTACAAATGTACCAACTTTATTCAGCAGGGGTTGAACTATTAAAACCAATACAGATTTCAGGATAACCGCAAGAAATGACTAAACAGAATTCGGTGAGCATATAATAGGCATTTGTGCTGTAGAACAAGGACACAGTGCAACTAGAGTAGAAATCATGCAGCACAACAGACATAAAACACTGTTCTTTCTCCGTGTTCTCCCCCATGCCCCCTACCAGTTAATATTTTACCTCTTAGATAAAATACATTTTTGGCATGGGATTAGTCGGCAAACCTCCCTGTGAAAAACAGCCAATTTTATAACACGCTTGAGTAGGCCAAAACCGCAGGTGCTGCCACGCTCCTGTGGTCTCTAGCGACAAGCCACGCTCCACGGTGGGTCTGGGATCGGAGGGGCTGTTTAGAGCTGTTATTTCTGACTGCTGTAAGGTGCTGTGAGAGCATGGATGGCATTTGAGGCTGTCACTGGTGCTAAGTCTTAAAATTTAGCTTTATTATATGTGGTTTCTGTTGGTATTGATTATGCATGTGTAAGAGACAGCTCTCTTGTAATTCTCAGGACAAGAGAAATCACTCTCTGTGAGCTATGTTCTGGTGGGCTTATCGCACTGATGAGTGGGTGAATCTGCACACTTGCTGTCAAGGGAACACTGAATTTTGGACAGCTCTGACCTGGTGTGGGATGAGCTGCTCAGGGCTGCAGGTGTAAGAGGAGACCAGACGCACAGAGAGACAAGAAGGCTGCATGGTCACTCAGAACTAAGGCTAGGATCCAGTACTCTGGCCACACATTCTTAGTGACATACTACCAGCCTGTGATCTATTTAAATTAAATTTAAATGCATTAAATTAAATGCATTAATTAATATCAATTAATATTGTTACTGTATTAGTTATTACTGATTTTTACAAAACATTCACACTATTTGTGATGTCCTTATATTTTCAGCTTTTCATTGTTCTGATGAGGTCTGAAACAGCAACATGCAAATCCATTTTAGATTTTTCAGCAGGAAGCCAGTGTCTTAGTTAGGACTTTGTGCTTGAGCTATGGAAAAGCAGGAGGAAGTGAATTCAAGAGCATCATGTCTGGAGTGGCAAATACCTTTTGGGTCTTACACCTGAAAACTTTCACATCCCTTACAACAATGTCCCACACTGCCTGCAGACTGGAGAAGACATCCCTTGCATCTTAAATCTGACAGACAGTTTCCAGAGTTTTTCTTCCCCAAGCCCAATTAAACAACACTGATACCAGTGAAGTCAATGTGACTTTGTAATCAAATACCATGTAGACAGAAACTTACGCTTATTTTAAAGCTGATAAACTGAAAATGAGTGAGGGTTTTGTAGGTAGCCTGCCATAAAGTAAGTCCTTGATTTATTATCTCATGAGGAATTTTCCTTTTTTCACTGGTTCTGATTTTGTAACGATTTTTTCCTTATCAAAGGGAAATATTGGTAATACTGAAAGAATTTTGACTCTATGGAGATTATTTTAATTTTATTTATTTATTTATTTATTTATTTTACAATTCCAGCAACAACTTTGCCACTGACATCACTGGAAATGATAGTTAAACTTGCTTCAACATGGGTTTTATTTTTAAATAGATCTGATTTTTGGCAAGGAAGTGTTTAATTTGTTCCAGAGGAGCCCATTGTAATAACTTGCAGGACAGAAGATTTAAAGCCAGAAGTAACTGGGACCAAGGCAAAAAGGCATTAAATTTGGCAGGTGGGGACACCTGATTTACTTAAAAGGATGCTTTTGTCTGCTAGTAGGCTTGCAAAACGCAGTAAACTGAAAGAAATTTGACAAATCTCAAGATTAAAAGCTGGCTCCTAGCTTCAGTACCAAACACATATGTAAAGCTTTATTTTAAAAAAACATGTATTGAAAGAAGCATTCCAAGTAAGATTCCAGGAAAAAAACAACAAAACAAACCCACAAGTCTGTAGCAGTGAAAAAAGTTGGAATCCTTGGCATACACTGAAATTACTGTTGTTCATATCTAATTAGAAAAGAAATATATTTCATGAAATGTAAGTTACTAGGAATTTATTCTGACAGATTTGTATGTTACTTTTGTTCTTTCTGAACCTGTGATTTAACACCTTTTTTTCACTGCTCTGTTCCTCCAAGTCGTCATTTTGATATTTTCAGTGTTGAGAAAAAGCTGTTTTGAAACAGAGCATATCAGGTTTGTCTTTTGCTGCCTTATGTGAAAATACTAATGTAATTTTGATATTCATCCTATATTAAAGCAATATAAACGATCATATCTTAGAATGAAAGAAGGTTGTTTTCAAAGCTAACCCTCAGTACTTGATTATTTAGCAGAATAAGCTTTTATAAACATTATTTTTTAGGAAGAAGATTTATTACTATTATTTTTAATAATAATAATTTGAAAAAAATCGGGCACATTTTGGTCTCTGTTCTTAATTTGCTATGGATTCAAAATAGATTAGTTGACATCAATAGAGTAATTATGATGTAAATGAGATGATAATTTGGAGCTTAAAAAATATACTTTGTCTTAATTACATCTGTTTTCCTGGCTATAATATTTATAATTTAAAATCAGGAAAAATCACAAGAAGGATGAAGGCTGTGTCTTGCTCTTGGAGTAGCAGGCTAGCATTTTATTCAGGATTGCATCTACTAAACTGTCGTAAGGAAGAGCTGTAACGAAAAAAATAACTGGAGCATAGATGTCATGTTTCACTTAAATTTATGAATTGTCTTGGCACTAGGCGGCAATAGGCTCACAACAAAACCCTGTATGTTGCAATTTTCTCCAGAGAGCCTCTCCCACAACCACCAAAAAGCCCTTTGGGGTTTGGCTGGACAGGAATGCCATGCTAATGCCTTAATTCTATTAAGTAAATCACCCTTAGACCAGACACAGAGTCTAGCAGGTTGTCACCACCCAGCAGCTGAACCAGCAAAATGGGAATGATATAGGTCAGAGGTTTCACCACCTGAAAGGTCATAAAGCATATTGGAGGTGGGAACTTAACACCCTCGTTCAAGTGGACACAGAGCAAGAACTAGGTCTGTGGTCTTGCTGCTGACATCAAGTGAAACAGTGTTTGTATTGAAAAGTATCCCAGCACACCCAATACAATTAAAACTGCTAGAAATGTCATGGTTTATTACCCCACCTGTTGTATTCAACTACGGCCTTCATGATGATGACATTTGCAGTTTAAGCCTGGCAGGCTGCAAAGGGATTAGAAAACACACACAGACACAGACACACAGGCACACACACACACACACACAGAGACACACGCAGAGACAGACTCTCTCTCTCTCTCCCCTCCCCACTTCTGCACTGCATTGAGTAAGTTTTCCAGCACACGCAGGAATCGAGTACAAGTGGTCTGGCAAAGTACAACTTGACCTACAGATCCAACAGCACTCCAGAGACTAGCAATTGAGTTTAGCCACTGCTGACAGATCCCGTAGAATCAGAGTACATCACAGAATAGCAGGGTAATAAAATATGCTGTTGTGGTGTTCCTCATGTAAACACAGAAGAGGTAAAGAGGGAAAATGAGACCCTTACATTTTCTCTACTGGAAATATTCTGGTCTTTTTAAACACGCTGTCTCTAACTAAAACTTGATTATTAGGACTATTTCCTCACAACTGTATACAAACCCTGTCATATACTCTCTATAGACTTGCTTTCATGTGCCAACAATGAGATTCAGTGCTTTATGTGCCCAATTGCAAGTGATGTCCTTTTAAAAAGTGGAGCAAAACAAATACCAATAAAGCCATCAGAGAAATCTCCGGTTTCAAATAGGCATGCATGTTGAAATTCAGGTAGGAGATGGCTCTTCAGATGCCTTTTTACTTTGGCCTTGCTGGTACAACTGATCATGGGCTAATCTCTTCCTCTGTGTAAGAACACTTTTTGAGATTATATGAAATAGCTTTTGTCAAAGAGTTAGCTGGGTGTCACTGAGGCAAAGCAAAACCCTAGTAATTTTATTTTCTCTCAATAGGTTCCTCCTAGGGTGTCAGATGTTTTAGTTTCCTGTGATTTATTTCCTTTCTGTTGTTCCTGCAGAGTGGCATTTCTGGGGCAAACAGGCTTGCTCAGAAACCGGTTCTGGAGAATTGCTTTAACTGTAAAGAGGCCTTGAACTCCCAGAAGATGCTGGCTTCTCTTTACCTACAGTCTGAAAGAGAGGAGTATAGTGCGATGAAAATGAAGGAGATCTCATATTTTTAGGATGTGCTTTCAACCCCAGCTCCTCAGTAGCCCTTCCCTTCTATAAGCATGGGTCATATGCCTGCAGAGATACTGTTGCAAAGGTATGTGTGGGGAAGAGGAATACTGGAGAAATTATGCAACCTCTCCACTTACATATTGTATTTCACAAACTTCTCAAGTGTCTTGGGTAATTCTTTGATAGCTCTATTGGGAAAAATGGTAACTGTACAATGACTCCTGCATTCTCTTCACATACATCTGAAGTTATGTTGTATTGCCAATATGAAGTGAAGGCAGGGAGGTTTCCCAAATGAATTTGTGAGAGGGGATATGTTGGAGCTGGGGACAAAGGTAAAAAAAATGGAAAACCTGATCCTATTTCAACACAGTTACAAGTCTAATCAAAGTTTGAGATAAATTTTAACCTTTTCTATAATGAAAGATCTTACTTACATAATATGCCCAGTATCAGCTTTCATCTTACTTTGTTTTGGTTTTTTTCAGTCCAATTTGCTGATGAAAAGCATGTTGAGACTGATAGCTGGAGTAACAAAATGGAAGATCCAGGATCACTGCTTTCTCTTACGTTGTTGTCCCTCTTGCAGAAATTCTCAGTTTGTTCTCTTGTTGGCAGATATCAAATGTATCGCAGAACAACAAATGCATATGTACACAAGAGTGATATTTAATGGGAGTGACCTGTACAGCTCCAATTATGACTGATAGCATTCTAGTGTCCTTATGTTTATTTTAAAGTCCCCTTGGTACAGATTGATTAAAGACAAGGACCCATATGAACTTATGAAAAATATGGATTTTTGAAAGCTTTAACATGTACCATTTAAGAACTAATAATTTCTTGGCTGTGACTGTTTTCTTTCCCCTTGTCTCCATAACAAAATGACTCTTACATTGGGAATATATGCTTAATAATCAAAAACTGATGCTGTGGATTAAAGAATAAAGATGTCACTGGATAAAATAAAACAACAGCAACAGAAAAGAAATTAGATTTGTATGATTTTAACTATTCTTTAATCTGTTTCTGGGCAACAAAAGTGATTTGTGTCAGCTGTTATTGCATTAAACTTTAATTTTCTTCCACAAGAACAGGATTATATAAAGCAGTATTGGATTGCACTCAGCATGGATTAGCTGAGCGGTGTCTTTGCTGCCAAGGACCAAATGGATTTCCTTCCTTTTGTGATTTATATTTTTATTGCTGTTTTTTCCCCCTCCTTCTAATTCCCATTACCCGTCTGCTTGCCAGAACTGAGACACCCTCAAGAGTAGCAGAAAGGCAGACAAAAGTATTGGCTTATTACATACATTTATGTTCCAAGGATCTTCACTAGCCAACATCAAAGGAATAAGCTAGCCCTTAACCATAGAAGGTGATCGCTAGTTTAAAACAGAAAAATTAAAAGCTTATTCTTTGTAAAAGGGGCATAGTACTTTTTCTTCAATTAAATATATATGCATAATCAGCTTAACTTTTCCGTTATAAGTTGACAAAAATTTCCAGAGTTTTGCCTAATGGTAGATCAGAACAGGTTTGTTGGACATATAAAATGATGAATGGTCAAAACAGAAATGCTGGCAGTGTGAATGGAAGAGGAAAAAATTCACTCAGTATAGAAGCAGGGAACATCCAAAGTTTGCAGGGATAAAAAGGCAGATATTAAAATATAAACCCACTACTAATGCCTGAATGTCATAAACCGCACTTTGTATTTTGCAGCCCGTTTTAGAAATGACTAGTGAATTTTCCAGTCTTGACATTTTAACCAGTAAGGAGGTGCTTCATGGTAGATGAGACAGAGGTATTTAAGGACAAATATTTATGCTATTAAGTTACAGATGATGGTTTGGGTTTGTAGGAAGTGAAGTACAGCAGCCCAAATGCCTATCAGTGGTCTCTCTTGGGCAGATTCAGCAACAGCAACGGACTTTCAAGTTCAATAAAAAATGAGAAAAGTGCAGCAAAGCATAGAAAATTGTTAGAACGTATAAATGAAAAGTTTGATTCTGCATCACCAGGATGAAGCAGAGCTGAAGCAGGCCCTGCTGTCATTACATCACCAAAGTAATTCTTATTAATAATAACTTCCAGAGCACATTTTCCATGGATCAGTCATAAAAATATTTAGAGGGTGACAAACAGTCTAGAAGCTTGAAACCGAGATGTGTAACTGCCGAAACCTGAGCTACCCTTGATCCCATGCTTAAATACTTTTCTTGCTGTCACACATCTATGACACAGTCCAGACCTCAATCGACAGTCAAACCTGGCCCAACCATTTTGTGTTGCCAGGTAAACCTGACCTTTCCATAAATTAACATGTAAAGGAAGCGCACCAGAATTTTCACTAGATTCCTCACTTGGCAATGCTGCCTACTGAATCTGAGCAAAGGATGATGCTTACACATCATTTCGTGTCAAAGCTGGAGGCTTTCCTTATTCTTCAGATTACACAGAAGGAATCTTAGTTCATGGCATTTATTTTGTTGGTACACAAAAAGAGCAGGGTATTGTTATGTTATGAAAATTAATCTTCACAATTGTTGCTGTGTTATTGTCTGAAATTGTGGAATTAGACTAGTGACTATTGTCTCATTCTTGCTTTCTTTTGGTAACTGCAAGATTTCTCAGAAGTAGTTTTCAGCTCATTGGTAAATAGAACCTTTAAGTCATGATGCATTTTCCAAACAGGCATTTAGGGCCTTCAGACTACCGACAGAGACACTAGTCTGCCAAACACTAAATCAGAGAGGATATTTCCTGCTGCTTCTATCACATCAGAAAGATATACAGAGAGACTCCCTATGGTGGCTTTAAGACTTAGTGCTTGCCTGCCATTTCTCTCTTACATGAAAGAACTATTTGTGATAGAATAAATATCTCACTCTACAGTAATGCAACTGAAGTCCATTCCTTTGGGGGGGGGGGGGGGGGGGGGGCGGGGCGGGGGGGGGGGAGGGGAACAAACACCAGCAAAAAACCCCAACAAATAAAACAAACCCAAAATATTTTCTCCTCAACATGCATACACAAACACACAGTTTCCTCTACCATGCCCCAAATAGGAAGAAAGATAAGCTTGTTTTAGCACATTGGTCAAAGTTTAAATCAGTGGCTTTGCTTCCAGAGATCTTTATGTGAAATGGAGCACAAAAAAGCAGAGTTTTCTAGCTACTAGCTTGCATGCATCTCAGGCAGAAAAACTGTTGCTCTTATAACTCAGAAAGAAGCCACCCAATAGATGTTGCACATGCGTTTATCTGTCTTACCTGACTAAATTGAGCTAAAATTCATGTAAATATGGACTAAAGGGGGCTCCTAGGATATTAATCTCATGCTATTGTGAGCAGTCACTTCATGTAATGTCTTTTATATGTTCATCATATTACATCTGGAATGTAGTTATATTTTCCTTATTACTTTTTTGTCCCCACTACTCCTCCTGGGATGTATTTTTCGTGATGCCATGAGAGCTTTTGAATTTCTATGCAGTCTTTCTATGTTCCCTGGATTCACCTTTTATATTATTCATAGACAGAAATGTAGATGTGATAGTAGAAAATGGTCCTTTAGGAAGGGATGTTTATGATCTTCGCATCTTGATTCTGAAATCAGTGCTTTTCTGTCTAAAAGACAAGGTCATCTTAGCATGCTGGGATGAACAGGCACCAAACCAATCAGTGTGGGCTTGCTCTGTAGATGCATAACATAAATTGCCTGTGCAAAACCTCAGCTTAGGTGGACACATTAATGGGACTCCATGTGGTGCGCATCATAAGCCTGGGCTGTATGTCACTTGTGCAAGCCACAAAGAATCACCTACATGTTTATGTGCATGAAATATGCCAGTTTGATTTGGATTTTATATAGAAAACTACTGGTGTCGGATGTACTGTCCACTTAATAGTGAGAGAAGCTCAGGTCTTCATGCAGTGAACCTCAAACCATCAATTTTGAAAAATAATTACCTCAAACCATCGATTTTGAAAAATATTTGCAAGCAGTTAGTTTATTTCAGATTTGCTTGCCTTCCCCCCCCCCCCCCCCGCTTGGCTGTAGAGACATGGAAATCTGTGAGTGAAGTTTTTCTAAAGATTTTCAACTGAATTGTTCAGATCAAAAACATTTGTGCAGAACTTTTAATTCTAATGAGAACTACCCTGCTGTTGGCTGTCCCTAATATTTTGGTAGTAGTTTATTTGGGAAGCTGTAAGGCTAACTGAACAAAAGAGTTAATGAACTATTTTGCATTTGAAGAAGATTTAACTTTGTTTCAATCTGACTGAAGTATGGAGGAAAAACTCTAGTTGTTTCATCCTAATTCATCTGCCTAACACAAATCGAACATGTCAGTGGTGGCCTAAATCACAGGCATATCTAGCTATATGTAAACCTATTACAAACGTGCCTTTGTTTTTCGTTTTATCTATGTGCTTTCCAGGTCTGACTCCTCAAGATTTAGGCTATGATTATGCTGCTGGTTTTGACAGTGGCTGTCAATCAGAGCAAGTCATTGTTTATAATGTTTATGTATAGACTAGGTTTGCATTGCTTTATGTCTTCAAACGCACTAAATACTTAATTGCTGGGATGGTTTTTCACAGCTGGAGATGAACTCTGATTAACTTGCTTTCAGCAGTGGAAAACTTTTTTTCAGTGACACCTTAAGAAGATCTTAAGCTGTTATAACACAACCCTTTTTTAAAAAAACAGTAAATACCACTACTCCAGAGTAACATGAAGCAAAATGTGAATGATGCATTCTTGGTACACCTTGATACCAAGCACTTGGTAACAGCTCCATTCCATTAGAAGTATATTGGTTACACTCCTACCATATGCATACAATAAAGTAAAATCTACAACAAAATGAGGTGGCACATGACTAGGTTATCATAGGCCTATTTTGTATAAGAATATACAACTACTATGATACATTGTGATGGCTGCTACTGTGTTTTTCAAAGGCTAAAGAAAATTTGATTATATTTTTTTAACTCATTTTATCAGACTTAGAAAAGGATTTGGAAACTTTGGAGGTGATTCAGCGCAGTCAGGTGATCAGCGCAGTCAGGAATCACGCAGGAGGTGATTCCAAGAGAGATTCAAGGAATAAAAAAAATACAGTAATGAATAAAAAAATAGCTCTATGCTTTAATTCATCAGAATGACAACTGAGAGGTAATTTAACACTGGTTTCTAATTACTTACAAGAGGAAAGTTAGCGTAACCCCTCACCCTTCTTTCAGAAACCGGCCATAATGAGTCTAATAAACTGAAGAAAAAACTAGAACCACACCAGATCTGAGGTGTGAATTTTCAATAAGTGTAACAACCTTTGGAACAGCAAAACAGCATTCTTCCAGTGGATTCTTTCTGGTCTGAAATTAAGATAACTTTCTGAAAGGAACATCACAATTCAAACACAAATTGTTTGGCTTGGAAGAGAGAATACTTGTTATAATTGTTCCATTAAATGGTCTCATATAGCTTGAAAGTTTATATATATGTCAATTATACTTCAGCTTACTTGAGTTAATTCAACTATTTAATCTTTTGAAATTTTTAGTTTATTTGTTAGCCTGAGTGCTTTTCTCTTTCTTTATCCTATCACATCCAGAAATCTGACTTGATCAGCTGGAGTTGTGTCACTAAATTTGTTGGTGACAAATGGTACAGCTGAAGCAAAAATAAATCAAAAACTATAAAAAAAAAAGCTTTTTCTGTGATGCCATTCCCAATTTTTGTTTGAATTTTAGCTCCTTGGAGGACCTGCAGCCTGGTGTAAACGTTTTAGCTGTTCCTTAACTACACTAACTTTAGCACCAAAAGCCGACATAAGCAGGTCAGCAAAATGAGCGGGGAAGTAGAAATTAACTTTTTCCCAGCTCATTATTTATGGTCTTTAATTCCTCTCTGTACAGGTTCTGCTCACATTGGAGGATGTGTCTCCGCATTTTTTCTTGAACCAGAACTCTATTATTTGCTGTAAAAGATGCACGGCTGATTGTAGAATAGACACTTGAACAGGAAAGCAGCCTACTGAATTTGTAGTTTCCATAGGATTGTATTTTGGGTATTCAAATCTGGGCACTGTGTATAAATCAAGGCTTGCTATTATTTAAATCAGTTCTCCATCTGACCTGTGTGCCATTCCTACTTCATATAGAAATACAATCAAGATTTTACTGCACCCTCTTTATGACAAGTATGAAAATATTAGATGCCGTTGTGGCAGCAGCCAGGTAATTCCCTACCGCAAATCAAGATTTAAGTTTCATTTGCTCTCATAGTTTTTCTAGTCTCCAGTATTACTCTTTATGAAATTGTAATAGAGTTTTTGGTATATTTCTGTGGTTTTATAGTGTAGTAGTATATTGGAGTACAAGCTACCAAGATTTAAGTGTTTCTGTTTCTCCTTTAAAATGGGACAAAACTGAACTGAAATATTTGTTTGCATTTCAAATGCTGGGCACAGAGGTTCTTTGGTAATTATAAAATGATTTTGAAGGTAATTTTGAAACTGAGCATTCTAGAATGTGCCATAAAGCCTAGTTCCTGAAAGGATTTGAGAAATAAAGCTAGAATAAGAAATAATTACCATCTACTGATCACTTAACATTATTGGTTTGGTAGGAGGCAGATAGAGAAAATCTCTAAAAATCTACTAAAAAAGGCCTAAATGTATATGCCCTATATAGCGTGGTTGTATTTTAAATTGTTGTCTTTTTTTTTTTTTTTTAGGGGTGAAAAAGAAGTTGCGGTCCATCTTGGATTTTCAGTTGTTTCTTGTTAATCTGCTCTAGCAAAAACAAAAATCACTCAGTATGTGGCCCAATTTAACTCAGTATCCCCCTGTGAAAGAGCCATTTGTTTACACTGAGAATGAAGAATAAGGTATATTCTGCCATATGCTCTAACATATGGGTAGTTTACACTATGTTACATTCATATGAAGGAGAGGACCCTGATGGACAAATGTGTTATCCTATCTTGAACTTTTAGCAAGAGAACTTAACATTTTTGTATCATTGTAAAAGACCAAACCCGAGGTTTTGTAAATATTAATAAAGAAACTACAGCCTACAACTAAAGGACAATGAGGCACAGAGTGAGCACAGAGTTATGCTAGTCTTGGTAATCAAGATATTGGAGCCCCTGCTCTTTTCTTGGTTTTGCAGCACGTGCCATTACTTTTCAATTTGCTATATATGCAGCAGGCTTTGAAATGTGTATGCATCTTTTTGTATGTTATGCACAAAATGATCTTTGTTGAACATTTGTACTGACAAAAAAATAGAACTGCCATCAATTTCTCAAATATGTAGAAATATAGAGAATTATATATTTTGTATTATGAGATATGACACAGCAGTACAAATTCAGAGTGAGAAGGCATGTTATAGCTGGGTAAATAAGTATGAATTGCTGTAATTTGCTGTTGAAGGACAGTTTTTGCTCTTATTTCTGCAGGTTGCTACCTGAGGTAGCATTGGTGAAAACATATTTATATTGGTGTCGTGGTTTAACCCTGACCGGAAAATAAGCCCTACACAGTTGCTTGCTCACTCTCCCCCAGTGGGATGAGGGACAGAACTGGAAGAGTAAAAGTGAGAAAACTTGTAGGTTGTGATAAAGACAGTTTAATAGGTAAAGCAAAAGCTGCATATGCAGCAAAGCGAAACAAGGAATTCATTCACCACTTCCCATGGGCAGGCAGGTGCTCAGCCATCTCCAGGAAAGCCAGGATCCATCATGTGTAATGGTTACTTGGACAATGCCATAACCCTAAACATGTCCCTCTTCCTTCTTCTTCCCCCAGTTTATATACTCAGCATGACATCACATGGTATGGAAATTCCCTTTGGCCAGTTCAGGTCAGCTGTCCTGGCTGTGTCCCCTCCCAGTTTCTTGTGCCCTTCTGGCCCTCTAGCTGGCAGGGCCTAAGAAGCTAAAAAGTCATTGACAGTATAAACGCTACTTAGCCATAACGAAAACCATCGGTGTTAGCAAGATTTTTTCTCATACAAAATGCAAAACACAGCACTGTGCCAGCTACTAAGAAGAAAATCATCTCTATCCCAGCTGAACCCATCAATTGGTATAACTGCACTGCTTCTGCATTTGTGGAATGACATCAAGGGACATGGCAGGAAAAATAATTAGCAACAGGAACATAAAGAAACAATCATCTTCTTGCTCCTCTTACCACTCTCCACCCCACATCTTCATCTCTGATGTGATTGTACACAAGCCTTAGCCCAGTTTCCTACTCCTAAAAGTCACATTATTTAAAATCCTCTCTTACCAACACCTATATGCAGAGATATAATCTCTTCTAAAGGGCTAGCCAATATGATTTCATTATGACTTCATATGGTACTAATAGTCATAGTTATATAAATAAACGCCAGTCTTCTGTAACTGTTTTCCATTGAATTCTTGGCTGTTGTGTTTACCTGTATTTTACTGTGGTCATTGAAGACCCCAAAGAATATTTTTTAAAAATTTGGTATATGGTATATAAAATTTGTTTTATTTTATTTTATTTTGTCACAAAGCAAGAAAGTTGACTTCTAAGAGTTCTCAAAATCCTGAGAAAAACTTAACTGCCAGGGGCAATTTCAGAAATTTCCTTTTAGGGTATTTCCATAAAACATACATAAGATGTCATTTCATTTCCAGATAGGCTGAAATATATACCCACTTCATGCTGTACACTTCTGTAGTTTCTGTAGAGTGATTAATTATCTGAAGTAACAAACCCAGAAGATCTGTGCAGGACTAAGATCTTAGGCCCTAGCCAAACAAAGATCTTTTTATAAACCTAATATTGAGAACATCTGCAGTTTTACTGAAGTCAGTTGAACCTCTTGAACTTTATTTCAAGCACTTGTAAAGTCTTTGAATAGTCAAAGATTGTAAATTCTTTTGGGTAAGAACAGAATTGCCTACTATATATAACATACAGAAAGCAATGTATCTCCTGGCTAGAAGGAGTCTTACATGTGGAAAGTAATAATCATTTAGGCCCTTTGTATTGTCCAAAATTCATACAAAGAGATAGGGGGCATGCTACCTGCTGTAGTTTATAATATCAGATACTGTAACATTGTTAATGCCATTTGTACAGAAGACAATCAGAGTTCAAATTTAAAATATGATACTTAGGTGTGTTGTTAGGTTTCATAAAGAATAATAGTACTCAACAACCCACCTGTTTTTATTTTATTTAAATGTGGCTGTTCTTTGGGATGCATCATGGTATGTTTAAATTGGAGAGCCTGCTGTTGACATAAATTCATTGCAGTGCAAGCACTGAACGTTCTTGTACATATGTTATAACATATGGCAGAATTTCACCCCTCATCTCTTTCTTATGCTGTGTCCTCTGAGTCACTAAAAGGATGTCTCATGAGATGACTCTTTGTTAAATTAGGTCAGCAACTGGAGAGGGCCATGTGTCAACTCCATTGCTGAATAATATGGCAGGGTTAACACTGCAAATGATCTTTTCTTCAACCTTCTCTGACAACAGATCTTAGTCTGACCATGGAAGTCTCTGAGATACTTCTTTTCAGATCATTATGAGATATTTTAAAATGTATTTCCTATGACTGTTAACTATACTGCTGTTTTCAGACATTTGAAGCATACAAGACAGATGTCTGCAGGCAGAATTGACTTAATCTCTGTGAAGCTCTAGCAGTGGTGTGTATATATGATCAGGAAGAAGGGGTTGACCTTGCAGCTAGTGCCTTGGCTGCTTATGGCCTTGGTAGTAAAAGAATGCTTTTGCGTAAATTTGTCTCTGCAGACTGGATTGCTTCGCTGTATCCTGTTTCACTTTACACACAGCCACGCATACAGGGGAAGAGGAGAAATGCTAGCATAGCGTGGAGTGGTGTATGTATGCTATATCCTCTGTAGGATGTGATCTTGCTCCAGCCTTGCAGACAGAAGGAAATTTTACCCGTGTTTCTTTACCACTGGTTCCATTTCCACTGTCTTTCTACCACCCGTGACTTCATAAAACTACCACAACCACTTTCATTTGCATCTTTTTCAGGCTGACAAGTATAAGCCTACTTAATTTTTCTTCAGTGCTGCAGGCTTTGATTAGCTTTATTGCTGCCTTTGAACCTTTTCCAGTTTTTCTATTCAATCTTCGAGATTGAACATTTAGTACCCCGTGGTATTCAAGAGGCAGGCATGCTATGGATTTATACAGTGGCTTAATGTTCTCTGGTTTTTTGGTGTTTTTTTTTGTTATTTCTTTACCACTTTAAAAATAACTCCTAACACTTTATTTACTTTTTTTCCTGCTGCTGAGGACTGAACTAAAATTTTCAGGGAAGTACTGTTTTTTTCTTCTAGAACTCATACCTGAATAGTAGCAGCCACCTGACATTAAACTTCAACTTCAGGGATTTTTGGGTTTAAGTTACAAAATTTTATTTATTCTTCAATGTACAGTTAAGACTTAGATCTAGGAATCAGCAATGAACAGAAGTTTCCAGGCTGTTCTGACTCGCCCACCCCCCTTTTTAATATCCCGGTGCAGAATTTCTGACCATATTGCCTGGAATACAGGAGTGGCAGTTTTAGCTGCTTCTCTTCCAGAAAGATGACGTACAGAAATGGGCATGTAGAAAGACTTCTAGAATAAAGATAGTGCCCCTTAGGGAGGAAACTGGAATAGTCTGATTTGTTTAGCCTAAAAGGGACCTGATCACTATCCATGAAAACATTTTGAGGACAAACATCTATGACAGAACTCCCATCAAGCTACATGTCAGCTAAAGGTTAACATTGCTATAAGAATAAATTAGGTAAGCAGTCCCTGAATAAATTTTATGGAAGGAATTATAAGTGGCTGCTGACTTTAATGCTATATGGTTACCAGTGTATATGGTGAGGGGGAAAAAAAATAAATCTATTTTCACTATGTACTTTAGAAGTTCAAGAAAGGTGTTATTCTGATATGTTTCATGCAGAAGCCAGAAACTAGACTTTACATAGGGTCCATCTACCCGTGTCTTCTATGCATGTAAGTGGAAATATGACATTTCTCATAATTTGAATAGCAAAAGAGAAGAAAATTAACACTATCCAAACCTTCCAAGAGGCTTTGGCCCTGATATTGGAACATATATGGCTGAACATAATATTTACAACAAATTTGTGTGCATCCAAAAAATACGGGTTATGACTGAATCTTTGTTAATATATTTCTCCTTCCTGCTGTATTGTTTAAGTTTCAAAACAAATTCTATGTGCTGTCTAGGTGCAATATTTATCACATGGGTTTTCTAATCAGTAACGTTCCTTCAATGAGTGGATATTAAAAATATGATTTTTATTTGTTATTTCCGACATTTCCACTGCCCTTTGAGTTTGATGTTCCTTCCTTTTATCTTTTCAAACTGATTGTGAATGTGACCTCATCTAAAGTAAAAATACAACTCTATAGATACAAAGAGAAGGAGAAAGGAAAGTAGAATTTGTGCATTTTGAGTGTTGCTTGATTTGATGTAATGTACCCAAGTGACTGAATTGCAGAGTACAGTATGCTTCTTGAACCAAAGTCTGGATGCAGAATACTGCTTATCTTCATTCTTGTCATTCATGTCTCCCATCCCACCTCCTCCTCTTACCATGTTCTTTAGTGACAGTTGCATTCCTTTCAAGCACATTTTCTTATCCACATTATATGTTATTCTAGCTCTTTTATTTAGGATTTTTCACACATCCTTCACATCTCCTTTACAGTCTCCAGTCAATAAGCCCTAAGACCTAAATACTCCTTTGCACTTCATGGCTATTCCCTTATCACATGCATTTTCTGTTGCCTGAAGGCAGATCTGTACAATTTTTGTTATTGAAATCTGTTTTTTTTCTTCCCAAGCAGATGGAGGATGTGTAAATGTGTCTAAAGACTGAGAATACCATTAACTTGGTTTTTACAGAGCCCTGGGAGACACAATGTCTCTCTGGCTCCTTTTAAACCAGGCTGAAAAAAATAGTAATAACTTCACAATACAAGCAAAGCAACTTTAGCACATTATTGTGTCTCTCTTATAGCTCTGACTACAGGGAAAAAAAGATGCACTTCTGCTGCTGTGCATCAATCTTTTGCTCTTTGCAAGAGAACACAAACCCCAAGTCATACACAAGCTGGATTTACATTATTCCATTAAGTATTGATTGTAATGCTTGAAGCCTTTATTGTTGTAATTTATCAGAGCTTTTTGCACTGTGATGGGTAGAAAATAATACTGCCTAGCTACTGCTTGTTTTGCACTCCACGGCTGATAGGGAAAAGTGGTCAAGAAGTGTTGTTGTTTTTATTATTTTTTTGGAAGTCAGTAGATTTAGAAGGGAAAGCTATGTTAACCCTATTTGCTCACTACCTCATGTAAGATAAAAAGCATGTCATCTCTAATTGGGCATAGAGATCTAAATCAGAATTATTTTAACAAAGGTGGATGGCATTCTCTTACTGCAGCTCTTTGAGATTAATTCATTAAATGCAAAAGATTAGAAACTTCTTTTTTTTTTTGGCAGAGAAGGATGTTCAATCTTATTATTTTTATCAGAGCTCATCTAGGCTCCCTGTTTCACTTCAGACTGGAGTTATTGCTTCAATAAAACATAGGATTAAATTTTTTTTTAAAAAAATAAATTTAATATAATCAGCGATATTTAAAACAAATGGTCATATGACTGAATAAAAAAGTACATAGGCATAAAGGAGCCAAAGCTGCTTTCTGAGACATTTCACACAAGTTTTCTGCTCTCTAAATACATTTTCCATAAATGATGACTTGGAAGATTACAAGTCTGTAAAACATCTGAGTCAACTCTTTGACAAAATATTGCTTCTATGTACGTATATTTATGCATCTGAAAACAAGTCTGAAGGGTGCGATCGAGAAATCCAAACCACCAGTGCAAGATTGTCTCGACCAAATCCTGTTTGAAGTAAATTATCATGACTACATAAAAACTACATTACATCTATTAAAATATTGGTTTAACTTCATATGATAATTTTTAAAACATGGCAACTGCTGTCTACCCTAACTTTTTACAAGATTATTACACATCTGAGATATGACATTAGTATTAATATTTTGTAATTGATACAGATAATAATTAATTTCTGAACTGCAGGAGGGTAACTTGAGCATTATGTCCACCACAGAGATCCTCATCTGTCTCATCTTCAGCTATTTTGCCACGAAAAGACCTGAAAACTGTCAAAGCTGTCTAAAACATCATTTGGTTTCATTGCTGGTGATCTTCATGCTTGTCAGTGGATTCTTAGGTACAGACCTATGAGACCTTGTTGTTACAAGGGGTTGTTACAGACCATATTCAAAAGTGCAAAAGGTACATGTTTACCTGGTATGTGTGCAATGTTTGTTCATGTACTGAAATCTGCAGATGAGGGATTTGGAGCTGGGTTCATTTCTTAATCATTCAGTAAAGTGCGTTGGACGATGCAGAACCAAAGCTGATTCCACCTTGTTTTCTTCCAAAGCTGGGAATCACAAAGATGATTCAACACCTGTTGGTGGAAGGGAAGATAGCTACTTCCCTCCAGCTGAGGAATAATGCAATAGGTACCTAGTTCTGCCATAAGAAGGACAGAACCTGTCATTGCCATGCAGCTGATTAGCTTAGGTGGCTCCACGCTGGCTGTTGTGAATGTTATTGATAGACGCACAAATTGCTATACCCTTCAGGAGGACCCTGAAAATCTATTTCAGGATTCTGTTAGATGACAGGAAACACTGAAAGCTAGCATAATGTTCACTGTTGCAGTGTTGAAGTTCTGTGGCAGGTAGCTCTTGAGCAATAGTAGAATCACCTGAGGATTCCCTCAGGATTCTCATAAACACTGCTTTATGCAAAATGGAAATGTTTCCCTAGTTTAATCCTGGGATGAACATGTAGGACAATCCTATATATGCCGTACTTGTGAGCAGGAACCTCAAAGTTGCTTTGTCATGGCAAATACTCACAAAACCCGGATTTTTCTTTTGCATCTCTATTTTTGTTTTGAATTTATTAGAAGTTTAATGGATATTTTTAACTGTGCAAATGATAATTTAAATGACTTTGTTTGTTAAAAGGTGGATGGAAAGTTCAGCTAAACCACAGTTTTCTTGTATCCAGCTGGAGTAGTATCAAGCCTGAGCTCTGAGCTAGAAATTTCATGGAGATGCATGAGAATAGAAGAGAAATCCTTTTTTTTCCTCTGTGGGGGTCTAGCAACAGTCCACCTGAGTACAGTACAGCTGACAATACCAGCCTGTGAAAAGCTTCTGCAGAGGGACTGATGAAATAAAACCCAAGCCATTCACTTCCTGCATTGGCCAAAATATCTGGCTTCCTGGAAAAGCACATTCTTTGCCACCTCAAAGAGTGGCAAGGTTGATACTCAGACTGAGGGAAACATTTCTGGGAAAGTGTGCTAGAAACCCTTCAAGAGTTTCTGCTAACAGCATAGCCCAACATTTGTGATGTAGAGCATGGCTAAAATTTGGAAGAGGGTTTCTCTAGATTGTGCATTCTGTGGTATGTAAACTAAGAAAATTACACTGTTGGAATAATCTGTGAACTTTTAAGACAATGTGAAGAGGAGTGAAAACGTATTCTTCACACCTCCGAGGAAGCATTGCATTATAGTTTTATCCACTCAGTTGTTCTCTGTAAACATTAGTAATGTAATAAGTCTCTCAGTACTCCTTGTGCCAAAGCTGAACTCTTCAGGTTCCTACGTCTTTGCGTAAATCTCAAATTAGAAAAATGGAATTGAATTCCAACTTCCAAGAGAAGAACATCAAGGGCAATTAAACTCATCTGATTTTTTTTGCAGAAATGAACACTGTGTGTTTAGAAATTGTATTGAAAGGTGGAACCTCAGGTCAATCAAATGTTTTGCACATAATTCTAATGAACTGCTTCTGGGAAGTGGAGAAGAAAGGGACCTGGCTGTATATCCTTTTCTTCTATGTTACTAGATTGATCTTAATAGCCAGGTGTATTTCACTGGTGAGAATCATTGCTAATAGCTGGGAATTTATTTTTTTCTTGCACATCTATAATAAGATGGCTTTTAATTGTACCTCTACTTCAAAAGCACACCAACAATCATAAAAACAAAAATCAGCAAGTCATTTAATAGTAATGCTGAATATTTTTACATTTTATTTAACTGCTTGTGTTCCAACACATCTCTGTGGTGGAAATTGGGAAAATGTCTAATTCAAAATTAATCTTGACATGTATAATGTTCAGTGTGTGGCACAGAATTTGCATTGGATTCTGTTACAGACTTGTGTTTGTGGAATGCCTTTGAGGCATTTGTTTATGGAAGGATTATGGGATAGTCTGTAAGAATATGAAATGGAGCTTGAATAAAAGTGGAAGGCCTTCCACAGCAGAATGAAACTGGCATTCAGACTGGGTTTATACTGAAATTATCTGAAATAATTTATGAGATGTTATCTGTTGGAAGAAGGGTTCACCGGAGTCAAGAAGATGCTCAATATGAGTTATGCATCTTGCTCAACTTTATTAGTTTCTAACACTACTTATATAGAACTGATACACATGCATATTTGTAAAGCAGAAATATAATTGGTTATTAGTCTCTAAACACACGCGGTCCTCACACCCCTAATTATCATGACTAAAATAAGCATTCTACCCATGTAGCTATTTGTGTTGCTGTGCTTCAGCCTTGTAGTTTGTTACTCCCTATTTTCCCATTCCGGTCCCTATCCTTCTTGGCCCTGCACCTGCTTTGCCAGCAGCTGTAGCTTGTAACAGCCATGGCCTGTTGGCACAACACAATTACTTGGTCTCAGGATTCACGAATAGCTCAAGGCCACCTTTCTTGTTATCTTCAGCACAGCAACTTGAGTACAATTGTGATTACAGGCCTATTCTAATACCAGGCCTGGATTGTGCAGATCTTCAGAGATTCTAAGGCCATGCTTCTGCAGCCGTTCTTCTACAGTTATCCAGTAAACAGAGTTTATCATATAAAGAGCCACAAAGAAAAAAAAATCATTTAAGAAAACCATTGTACAGATAAAGTGGAAAAGAGGCTATAAATCTTGACTTGATGGAGCTGTTTTTCTAAAATTTTTCTTCTCAGACTTAATGAATGATGATGGTTTAGGTTATTGCTTGGACCTCTATTTGCAATATAAATTCTGAAATTGTATCTTTAACAAGCAGGGACACTGCCAGGCCCTCACATTATTTTTTTTTTTTAAGAAAGTCCATCATTTCTGCTACTCCTTATGAAATTGTCACTTCATTAAGAAAAAAAAAAAAACCCAAAACAACTAGCTGTCTTCCTCTCAGTAATTCTGTTTAACGTTTGACATGTTTTGTTGTCTTGGTGGATATTTCATGTTACAATAATTCTTATCATAAACGTATTCTGTGATATCCCAAATATTTCTCTTTACAAACACTATTGTACAGTAAATACAAAAGTACTGGGGATTTCTAGGTTTTCCAACCACTCTCAGGTTCTCTTTATGTGCCTTACTCAGACAGCCCCGCTGGCACAAGCTGACTACCACCAAACTGGTTTAGAGACCAAAGCAAATGAAGGAAAAAGGACCCCCAGACAGCTAGCTCTCACTAACAGTCCCACCATTTTGTCCAACCAGCTTTGATGTGATGTGAGAAAACAGAGTTATTCCATGGAGCTGTGAGCAGTCACATTCCAATACCAGAGTACAAATACAGAGGACAAGAAGCCATCTGGAATGAAAAGAAAAAGGAAATGCCAGCACTGAAATAAGATAAGTAAGAAGGAAAAGCTAGAGTGTGGGGAATCAAAATGTGTTTGTGTGTGTAAGCAAATGGAGAAAGCAAGACAAATTAAAATTATCTGGAGCAAGGATCTGTTCATAACTCTGTAGATAAATTGGCACTAAAAGCCACATTTGCTCATATTAGCCTGTTTTTCTTGGGATCCCCTCTACCTCTGAACCAGTCATGCTGTAATGGCAATATATAAAATAAAATAATTCCTGAAGTAGAGTTACTTTTAGGTATGATAAAGGCAGTGTCTGTAACATATATGCTTTTGAGATGATGACGATAATTTTAATCTGAAGGAAGAAAAAAAATGTAATAGTATGAATAACATCAAAGAGGTGAGAATTATGCCTGCACAGAATTCTCTGTAGCATTTTAGGAGTTCAGAACTGGAAAATCAAGAACTCAGACTGAATCTGTGGAGATGAGCATAAAGGTCTCTGGGAAGTATACCTGAGTTTAGAAATTAATCCATTAATGTCATGGTCACATGGAGAGGAGGACACATATGCACAGACACCTTACAACTGTCATTAAATGCTCTAGTAGAAATAACTTGATTAATAGTTCTCTGACATGCTTTTAAAGTAAGTTGAAATGGTAGTAAAAATTTGTTTAAATTATCTAGACCTTTTCAATGAGACTTTTCCAGTACTGTGATCCAGCATACTGAAAGTTTTAACAATGTCTTCATGGTGCCAACACTTTCAGGTTGAGTTGTCACTGCTTTTCATGTTTCACAGCCACAGGTCACAAAAATAGGGAAAGGAAGGAAACTTCATGGGTACTTAGAACCATGTTTGTGTTCACTCTATATTTTGAAATAGATATGAATACATGTTGGAATACAACTTGAATACAGGTTGAAAATATTCCAGCTGTAGCAACATTTCATTCCATGACAGGAAGCACCGGTGAAACTAATACTATATCAGGCTTCTGGACTGGCCTTAAAGTTTGAATCAAAATCAGCAAGAAACCCATCCTCAGCTGGTTATTGTTATAGGTCTGGTTTTAATGTCTGGAGACCCACCTTTTAAATCTGTTACATCTAAGTCTAGAAAGATTAGAACCTGTATAGCACATTGAATATGCACTTCATTCTGTAATTTATACTCGGGAGAGTTGTGAAGCCTAAATAATGAAGAAAAAGAGGTTATGAAACCACATTTTTTATCAGTTTATAAAAAAATGTAAGAAACTATGATCTCTTCTGAAAACTTGTTTTTGGTGTGTTTTTTTTTAATTTTATTTATTTTTTCTAAAGAGCAAGATAATTCAAAGCATAATAGAGTACCTTCTTGAATAGTAGATATGTTGAACAGTACTGTTTTTTCAGGTCTGTTTATAAAACTTGCTTCATACCAGCATTTTGGTGAGGAGTGAGAGTAAGAGCGGGCAATTATGAAGAAGAAAGTACATAAAACCATTAAGCACCTTTCCTCTTCTTCCCACAGCTTTCCTTTTAATTCCTTTCCTCCTGATGTTTTCATAATTCACTACTTTATTTTCTGGCAGCTGTACTAAATGTTAGAGAGACAATACTTGTTCTAATTTCTGTGAGTCATGTTCAGGTAATTATTTCAGGCTTCAAACATTTTGATGTGGATTTGTACAGTTAATTGCAGAGTTGAGTAACTAGCCTACCACCACTACTGGGAAGCATCTGGAAGCATGCATTTCCGATTTGATCGCTGAGATTTATAACTGTACTTGGCCATATATATGTGCACTATTAAAATGTTTTCATCATTAATGTATATTTAAATTTTAATTATATATGTGAGGGAAAAAAAAAGTCAAATATTTTTCATTCTAACATTTATTTATCTATAAATTCACTTTATGCTTCCTGGTATATCACTGGGGGAATTCTTTGCACATGAGGAAAGGAGGACAGTGCCATGAAATCTGAAAGGTAACCAAAATGGGTGCAGTTCTCTTAGGCATTTTGCAGTTCTCAAAGGAAGCTGGCACATGTCTCCAGTCCTCCCTCTTACCCCCACACACCCCCACCCCCTTTCTCTTCAAAAAAAGAAACATAACTAGTAAAAATTAGCAACTTTTTTTGAAAGATTTTTGAAAGACTAGAAATATTAAAGTTTTATATAAGGAAGCAAAATATGGAATGGTTCCTATTCATTGCTCTTTAATATTAGGTTTTTTAACTGTTTTTTTTTTTAAAATATTTTCATACAACACATTTTTGTGCTCCTTCTCATATGACACGACAATATCAAAGTGACAGGTAGATTAAAAATGAGAGAGGGGCAGCATAATATGAGCAGGAAAATAGATTAGGAGATTCAACATGTGAAAGCAGCACGTAGGGGACCAAGAGTTCTTTCAGGTAGCTGTCAGCTGATGTCAATATTATGAGATTTACATGATACAAGAAGATCAGCAGAGTCTTATCTTCTAAGGTGTTTGCAAACAGGTATATGTGTGCATGTGCATGTTGGTTTGAAAGCTATTAACAGAGGGTTTGGGATTTTTTTGCTGGGGGCAGGAGGGTATTGTGGGGTTTTTCTGTTTTCTTTTTCCGTCCCATTCATGTTGTAATATATTACAGCAAGAAAAATCCAAGACAGGGAAGTGATCAACAGAACTGATTTCTCAGAATCAGAAAGGAGCAAGCTAAAAAGAGGTTTAGAAGGTAGAATTAAAATAAAATAAATCAGTGGAGGAAACAAGCAAAGAGAAACTGGAGGTTAGATCTGTGCCAGATTTACTCTTATTAATCAACATTTGGTTCCCTAAGACTTAACCAAATCTTGCCATCTGTTCATCATCAGTCATGGAAGCCTTTAAAAGCAGAACAATGTAGGTGCTTGCACTTAACTTGATAGGCAATGGAGGACCTCCTTCACATTCTTCATTTTCATGCAGAAAAATGGAATTGGAAAGTTGTTAATTGTGCAGCAGCCAGGCTGGGGCTTGAACAAAGGGCAAGAAAAGAAGAATGAATATAGGCAAGCTATATCTACTTGCGTTAGTTACACAGATACTCTGCAGCTCTGTGCAGGGAAGGTTAAGCAAAAATAACCCATCTTAATTATTTAGCTTTTTGTTATTTGTTTTTCCAAAAGGGAAGAAAAAGAGGTTTTTACTCGTGGTTCATTTCAGAGACTAGAGATCCAGTAGGAAGAAAGAAATAGTTAAAACTGTTAAGGAACAAATTTAGTGTCAGTGTAAGCAGGATCAAGGCAAGGATGAATTCTGGCAATGCTCCAGAGGGAGAAAGCAGCAGTCATACACTGAGACATAAACACTGGGATATGAAGGGAAATAGCTCTGGTTCAGGAAAAATTAAGTGCTTAAAAATGATTTTTCTTATTGTGAGATCACAGAGTTGCTCCTTCAAGCTGACAGATCTGTGTTAAGATAAAAGCCAGCTCTTTCCATCCCTCCAAATAGTTTAAATCAAAAACAAAAGATCTGTGCTCTGTTTTTTTCTTCCTTACCCAACTCTTACCTCCACCTTCTCCCCCACATTCCACAACTATAATTCTACTGTGAAATTTGGGTATCGAGAGAGACGTGGAATAAAATGCTAATGTCCTTTTGTTTGGCTATTTAAGTCCATTTACTCCCTAATCCTGGATCATAAGATAAATCTTTTTTTTTTTTTCATATAGTAGAAAAATAAAGAGGTGTTACAGTAGGAAACAGTACAACACTTTGTAAAGTTTTCATGATTAGCAAGGAATTTGAGTTAGAACTGTTGCTGAACCTGCCCTCTGGTGAGTGTGAACTCCTATGAGCACACCAAGGAAATCATATGCAGAATGAAATTTTGATATAGTGATCTCACTTCAAATGATAAATTATCTGATTTCAGTGATGGAGAGATACAGTATGTTAGTTACCATGCTGATAATAAATGAACTGGCAGAGGCTAGCATGTTTCACAGCAGCATTATGTCTTGGATTTCATCTGGAGATCAGTAGAGGAATGGCAGTGAACATTACAAGCTTTCTGAACATGGCCTGTATGAGTTTTTCTAGTGGAAACCACCAGAACAGAAGCACCAAGTGGCCAAAATTCTGAAAAATGTACTAGTAAATGGATAAAACAAACCACTTCTTATTTAAAAAAAAAAAAAATTCATCAAACCCTAAATCCTGTAATTTGTGCAGCTCAATTCTACACTATTGCCACCTGTTGCAATAAAAAATTATGCATGTGCTTTGCTCAATAACTGAATGTACTTATATTGTGGGGAAATATATTCATTTTAATTAAAACCACAAAGAAACAAGTACATTTTATTTGTAGAAGTGATAAAGTTCTTTTCTGTGGGGTTCATTATTATGCAGTCAAGAGATTACCATGTTTGGGAAAGTTTTTCAAAATGCCAGTGAAATTATGCAAAATTGTGAGGGCAATAAATAATTTGTTTCAATTTTTATGTTTCTTCTGACTTCAGGCAAGGCTGGTTTGATGGGTCATGTGTCATATGGCATTACCTCTTGTAAGATGAGAATGTTTTATGTCATGTGGTTAGGAGAGTTTCTCTAAGCTCTTTTCAAGTATCTTTTCAAGAGAGAAATGGAAATTTCTTCCCTCTCTCAACCCATTGCAAAATTTTGGCCTTCACCTTGCTGTGTCTCAGTTTACTTATGATTAATTTAATAGTAACTGCTCGCTGAACAACAGGGAGGATTAATTAGTTAATGTTTGTAAAGAATGCTGAGATTCTTATTAAGGATTACATTGCAGAAGCAGCTATTATTTCCTCCTACTTCAGAATTAAGACATGCATTAGTGGCCTGTGCCAAAGATCTCTGCACCACTTGAGGAGAACAGACCCTCAGGTTTTGTATCATCTATAGCTGTAAATATATTTATACCTTTTATCATTGCAGAAGTGCTCAAAACAAGTTGAAAGTGCCTTGCTGCATCAACTCTGATGTCTGCTTCAGAGCAGAGAGCCTGAAATGGGCAACACTTCTTATTCTTATTCCCAGCCTCTGATGCCCTGCCATGCATCAGAAATCTTCTTCCCTGGCCTTTCTTAAACAATATGATATTCTTCTTCCTTACATTAATGTCAAACACACCTTTCCTCTTACATTAATGCCAGCATACAAGTTGTGATATAAAATCTCATGTTTCCATGCAGCATGGAACTGGAATTACAAATGTTGTCTGATATGAACAATATAGTAATTTGTATGAGGATACAATATTTTGTGTTTAGGGTTTGACAAAAATGTACTGATCTTCTGTGCAGTTTTAATCTGCAATGACATTGTTATGTGACAATAAGTGTGTATATAGTTCAATAATGGATGTTAAATATTTTAATTCATTCAGAAATGAAAAAAAAAGTTACTGCAGCAATAACGTATGAAGATATGTCATCATGTTAAGTTTTTTGTGTGACAGCAGAGAGTAGATATGTTGATTCAGTCTACAAATAAATGACCACGCAGTTCTAGGAAAGTGAAGCTTATTGAGCAGAAGACTTAGCTGGTCTAATGGCAATGTCAGACATGCTCTTATTACCTCTGATGTTTTCTGACCTTGCATTCAAAGCCTTGGAGAGACAGAGGTCAATGCCATGCTCCTGTTGAAGGCTCTCAACTGCTTAAGAACACAGCTATCCATTGGATTAAGCTGTAATATAAGAAAATTATGTTCATCTACATATATTAATTTATATCTGGTAAAGATATTGTATATACCTACATTATTTCTGCATAAGGCTGCAGTATATCTTCCATTGTCTTTCCGCCAGAAAAGTTTTTATTAGTCTGTTTTAGGCATAGAATTTCAATTTTGTAAAAGGATAACATCTCTGATACTAAGTGAGGAATCTGTGTTTTTTGTGAGTGGAAGGGGAATAAAAATTTAGTTATTTAGTGACATTTTCCAGGCAGTAAGGTTGTTTCAGCTGGTCAGAATACAGAATATATAGCATAAGAATGCTCCATATGTAGAAGATAAATATAAATAAATATAAGTATATATAAATACATACATATATATATAAAAATAGAATTATAAATATAGCTAGAAGAAAAATAAATCCACTTTTTTCTTGTGTATGAATAAGTCATGGAATGAGGGAGAGGTTTCACAAAGGAACTAATCTCAAAAGTAATCTCAGGGCTATTCATAAAAGAAAGCTTTCCTAATCCAGAGGATGCTTCACGTATGACTTCAATAAGATCTTACATACACAAGTTCTCATTGGAAATATTTGATCTGAAATTGCTACAAGATTAACACAGAGTTTTCCTAGTAATAAACTAAAACTATGGAAGGTTATCATACTGCATTTTGATTTTCCTTCTACTTCATGGAACTGATTTTTTTTTCCATTCTCATATCAAGTAACAACCTGATGTACAGCTGACCCTGTACCATGCTGGTTTTTTTGACATGCAGTATTCTCATCTTGAGTAAATCAGTATACATTTACATTGGCATTATTACTATTATCCTTATTGACTCTTACTGAGGTCATTGATCTAAGTAAATTGATGTTTAGTAACCTCTGAAGGCTGGCATGAGAGTTTTGCAGAAGTGTACAGTAAACAGGAAAGGTGCAGTTTCCCATAATGCTTAGATTACTGGTAGTAAAATACTGACCACATCCCTTTTTCTGGTCCTGTGGAGGAGTCTGTGGTTCTGCCTTTCCAGAAACTGACAACCTTAGACTGAAGCAGAAGCAGCTGTGTCTATGTGAGCGAAGTGTTAGTTAAAAGGGAAGGATTTAACTAGCCAGCATATTTTATGTTCTGGAGTCCTCTCTCCTGGCAGAGATCTATCATTCTCACTGCTAGGTTATTTCTGTGCCTTGAGTTTTCTCTTGATTTTTCTTAACCACTATAAACTATATCCTCACAGTAACAGTTTTATGCTGTAAGGCTTTGGATGAAACAGATCTTTTGTTCGAGAAATGCATTAATGGTAATGGTTTCAAACCGAGCAGCTACTTTTCAGGTTTAACAATCTGCAAACTGCATTTTCTCTTGCCTTTCTGCATGTTTTGGAAAAGGCAAGGAAAGCACTCTCCTGCTGTCTGACCACATAAGAACAAACCTGAAGTGTAACTAAGTAGTTAAACACAGCTCAGAAGTCCCTCTGTGGAGGTAAGAGATTCTAGAGGAAGAGTAACTTCCAATGTGATCCAGGGAAAAATATTTAAAGAAGAGTGTGGCTTTTTGCTTTTCACCATCACTAGGCTCATTTTGACACTTTCAGCCTCTCTGAGGTTTTTCTATGCTGTGGTCCAGCTCCACATGCAGTTTGGAACAAGATGTACCTTACCTAGAATAAAAAAAACCCCAACTGATCAACATCATTTCTCTCCATCTTCCACAAATATTTTTGCATCAATTCCTACCTGTCAGAAGCATCTGGAATTACCATTGGAAATAATATTCTTGGGTAGCAGTTGTTGGTTGGTTTACTGATACAACTGCATATAGAATTAATTGGGCAAAGCAGGAAACAATTTTTCTTGTTTCTTCTCAATAAATTAAAAGGCCAGAAAGTTCAGGTTTGTGATCAGTGAGTACATTATTGAGTAGTGTTTATCACAGTAAAAATGGGATAATGTGATAAAAGACTGTCTTCTCAATGGACAAGATCCTGGTTCGTGCTGAACAGCTGTAGATTGCTAAGAAGATGGGATTTTGTATATGTCTGCAATAGCTACAATTTCAAAAATAGCTGCAATTTGCGATTACAGCAGCAAAATTGGGTAGGATGGGGAAAGATTTGTATCTGTGCTGCAGAGCTTCCTAGATACAATTTTCAGAAGTACTTAGGAGCTAAAAGCTTCTGGGATTTCTGTGTGACTTAAGTCATTTAGGTACTTGGAAATTTTGCTTGCCATCTATGTTTCAGATGTGGCCGTAAAGGACAATGTGATACTTACAGGGAAAGGTGGAGCTGGGAGGATGAAGTATGAAGCAATTAAAACTTCCTTAAATGGGCTGGTAGGTATCTTAGAGAAACCAAGTAAGCCCTAGTCACCATAAAAGGAAAACACAAATAAGCATCACAACCTTGTAAATAGTAATAAAAATGCAATATATAAATATTCCCTTTGTCACAACTCTCCAACCTTTTATCCATTGTGTAGAGAAGTTTTTTCTAACCTTCATTCACATGTGAATTGGCACAGGGTTCCTCAGATAAAATACTGGTAGTTCGGTTCATATATGAATTAGTCAGACCTGTATCTTTACACAAGAACCTTGCATAGTGAGAACATTGGGTCATGGTACATGCTGAACAGCTACTCACAGATATGTGATAGATCCTCCAATGGAGACAACTACAAAATCTGATCTACTGTCAGGATACTATTCCCTACATCCTTCTGAGGATTCCATATGCTTTATATATGTTAGTTAATCCACTTGTATTATCCCTGAGAAGTAATGACAGTTGCAGTTAGCAGGACAGAAGCAAAGTGCACAGTCAAACTGTAGCACATGGACAATTCCTGAGGCTCCATTCCAACCTTGTAAGTTACGAAGAGATGTCCTCTGAGGGAGGTCAGCAAGGACACAGGTCCTAGCGAGTGCTCAGCACGCCTAGTAGGCACATTTTGCTTCAGAAATTTAGAGTCTGTGTTGACTAAAACAGTGGTTATATCTATGAAATTGATCCTTCCTTACATCCTGAGTAGCAGCAGTCTTGTCTGCATGATGGGGAAGGTGGTTTTTTTTTAGCTCAGAGATGAAATTAATTCACGGGTGTTAATGAGGTGCTCAGATTCTGACAGTGCTGATGAGGATGGAGGCAGGCTGCAGAGCAGAGTGGGCTGTCAGTGTGCCGACAGAGCACACCTGCAGGGGCCTTATGCCGTACGTTGTTGGTAATTAGCAACAGTCTGAAGGGCTTGTTTAGAGCTGCTGTGTGTGCTCCTTCACCCTTAAATCTCAGGGTTCGTGGATTACCTAGAGCTGTCCTCCTTGAGCACAGCTCTTGGAGATGGTGGCTGTGGAATCTAGCCTGTCCTGCCCTTGCAGTTCAGTGTCCCTTCCTGCAGAGGAAGGAGTTGGTTTCAGCTCTTCGCTGAAGTTTAATACAAATATTACAAATTAAAGAAGTGTGGGTTTTTTTAATTGCATTGTTAGGAGGCAATTTAATTTGAGGAGAATACATTAAAAAAAAAACCACCCAACAAACAAACCAACGTGTGTCCAACATCAGGGTGTTTTTTTCTGTCAAAAAGCCTGGGAATAATTCCAATGTGGGATTTAAAGACTTACTGTGTTTCTACAAAACAAAACAAAAAAATGCACAACCCTACAACCCCCAAATCCTGAAGCTCTTGGCTTACTATAATATTAAGTCTTGTACAAAGTAGTTTCTCTGTGATTTAAATGAAATTCCCTCTTCCAAATGACCAGTTCACTCTTATCAGCCTGACAAGGAGAGACCTGGGCAGAATTTTTTAACAAGAGAAAATACTGAACACAGGTCTCTGTGGTACTTTTGTGTACAATTCTGGCTTTGCTGTTTTATTTGTGGCATCAATCCATACTCTTGGCCTTTTGTCCCAAAATGAACAGATGTAGCATGGACTCCTTATTTTTAACTGGCATGTGGTGTCATTCCTGTGAAGATGCTGCCTCCGATTATGATAATTTTAACCTGTCTGTTGATTTAAAGGCCTATGTTGAATAGCAAATCACTTTTGAGGTTTAAGAATGGTAACAAAATCACATATACAGTATATGAGAAAAAATACTCTCATCAAACGAGCATGGTAATATTTATGAACTCTAAATGCTTATCAATTACTTCAGTAAAGAGCTGAAATGTGATGCAAAATGCTGAAAAACTAAAGCATCCACTTACTAATTATTCTCAACAACTGAAATGATTTGTTCAGCTTTCAAATTCCCTCATTCCTGATATTTATGGCAAAAGTGTCCAGCAAGTGTAAGGGGGATCAGCTTGGACTGTTCTTCAGCCAAAGGCTAGTAACAGGAGATAGAAGTTGGGCAGTAATTTGTCCATTTGATTGCTGTCTTTGAAAACACATTCACACATGACTATATTTACAATCTTTCAGATGCAGGCATAGGTTTAATGATCAACATGAGTGTGCAGTTCTAATGTTTATCTTCCAAGTTCTTGTTAGAAAATGTTAAAGGAAGAAAAGATCTAAAGAAAGTCTGTTTGGCCTCTGCAGCAGTCAAAGAGACTCAGCATTTTTCCCAGCTTTGGAAAGGTGATGTCTATGCTGGAAAAATGAATAATGTTAGAAAGGAGGTGCCATTGTACTCCATTTTCTGGTCTAAAGAATACAGAGAATCTGTTCACACAGGAGGCCTGTGAATCCTCAATGAAGTGTTAGATGGGGGATTAGGACTGAAAAACATCCCCTCCCTGTAGCATCTGTGCTGAACTTGCGATTTCCTGCAGTCAGAATGTGACCAACAGTTTTCCTGCATAGGTAGTGACTAGGACTACAGGGCTAGGTATTTAGAAAATGTAAAGCTATTCTTATCAGATCAGATCCACATGAAGGAGAATTTAATATTTGTAATGTTTGTATAGAGATTTATCTCAGAGCCACTTCTCTCGTATATATTATTTCCCAGTTTAATCTAATATTTGCTTGGAATCTTCCTTGTGTTCAATACTTTTTAGAACCGTAATAAATAATCCAATTCAATTTAGAAAATAATAATGTTTTCCTCCAAATTCTAATAATCCTGTGATACAATCTGTCCCAGTTATAGTAACATGTAGCAATTTTCTTTCCTTTTCAATTTCTTTTCCCAGTTCTTTTTTCTTTTCAATTATTATTTTTTTTTTCATAAGAGGTTCTTTTGTTCAAAGGGTTTGTAACAGGTTGGCAAGGCTTTTCTGAATTTGTAGTTTCATCATATCTTTTTCAATTTCTTCCTTTAATGTACTAGATATTACTCCTGAAAAATTATGCATAATCACTAATGGATATTAAGTGCTGCCCAGCACTAAATTTTCATTCATGTATTTAAAGATAGATGTAATAGATGTCCTGGTTGTTTCTTCTGTTTGGTTATCTTTTGCAGTGCATACAAAAGAGGGCTGTGTGGATTCCTCCACCCTTTCAGGTACTTAGGGCAGGAGTTGCATACCTTTTATTAAAAAAAGCACAATAGCAGATGTCAATAAAATGGACCCATTTCATCTTTTATTGTTTCTTTGCAAGACTATATTCGAATGAGATATTTCTCTGTATAATCCTGAGTTGTTCTTACTGTTCCACGGGTTACTTTCTGTCCTAGATAATTTTGAAACCCCTGGGGCCCAAGTTTAAAGAAGTTGGTCCACCCACCCTTCTGATGCATTTACAGTTGTATTTACTTTTCATACAAGCTAAAAATCCTTATTTTTCAACACAAATTACCAGATTAATAGTGAGTGAGTATTAATTTCTAGAAACAGATTTTTTACAAGATGTTGTTTAATGGTCTCAGGGTTGTGGAGAGGAATGAAGGAAAATAAGTTGTGGCAGTGTCCTGGTTTCAGCTGGGAAGGAGTTAATTTTCTTCAGTAGCTGGTGCAGTGCTGTGTTTTGGATTTGGTGTGAGAACAATGTTGATGGCACATGGATGGTTTTAGTTGTTGCTGGGCGATGTTTATACTAAGTCAGGGACTTTTCAGTTTCTCAGGCCCTGCCAGCCAGAGGGCTGGAGGGGCACGGGACATTGGGAGGGGACACAGCCAGGACAGGTGACCTCAACTGGCCAAAGGGATATTCCATACCATGTGATGTCAAGCTGAGTATATAAGCTGGGGGAAGAAGGAAGGTGGGGACATATGGCATTATGGCACTTGTTTCCTGAGTAACTGTTACATGTGATGGAGCCCGGCTTTCCTGGGGATGGCTGAGCACCTGCCTGCCCGTGGGAAGTGGTGAATAAATTCCATGCTGTCACAGCGCTCTCCAAACTATCAAGCTACAGCAAGGCCTTTTACCAACTCAAACCAGCATACTCTTCATGCCAGTCCCTCTGCTGCCTTCTCCTCATCTTGCCTCATTCAGGGCATGTGTTTTCTCCCTTCTCTTGGCTTCTTCCTCGGCTGCTCTCTCTTCATTGGCTCTCAACCATTTCACTTAACCAGCCACAGCTGCACCTTACCTACATCAGCCAACCCACCACCCCTGAAGCCAACCCACAGTTGTATATTATCAATGCTAATTAACCCAGCTTCATTCCTCTACACTTCCACCTTTTTTCTTTTTTTTTTTTTTACATTTCATACCTTATGTTTTTAAAAATCATTACAACCTTTTTACAAATAAACTTTTCATACAGTCCTTTATAACTTCTCTACAAATCCCGCCCTTTTTTTTTCTTTAACACTTCATACCTCATGTTTTTACCAATCATCGTAACCTTTTTACAAATTTTTCATATAGTCCAGACAACTTGTCCCTGAACTCTTTTTTCTTCTTAACATTTCATACCTCATGTTTTTACTAACCATCACAACCTTTTTACAAATAAACTTTTCATACAGTTTGGACAACTTGTCCCTGAATTCCTTCTTCACTTTTATCTTGGGCTTTTCAGCTTCTACAGGTTGATCACCTTTCTTCTTATCTGCTTTCTTAGCATCTGGAAGTTTTCTTCAGAGGGGGGTTGTGATGAACTTACAGTGCCTTGTCCTTTCACCTTTTGGGTTACACTGGACAGTAAGCTGAGTGAGCTTTCAGCAGTAGCAGCAGATCTAGAATACAGCGCTAACATCATTCTGTGGCCTGAAAAACTTCTTAACATCCTTGTGGTCACCCATTTCTTCTACAAGTGGAGACACCTTCAATGAGCACATAAACACTGGCAAGAATACCACCAGGCTGATCAGCAGCAGCAACGGCAGGAGCCGCCCGCGGCACCACGCTGCTCCCACACCTTCCCTCGGCACAGCCATCACCGCTGTCGAGCCAGACCTGCTATGGACCCGCTGCCACTGCGGGCTGCTGCCACATCTGGCTGTATACTCCACCACTATCGCCTGTTACTTTCAGTCTCTTAACTCCACGGCAGTCAGGCTTCCTTCTCTTTGATCCCAACGGCTCACCTTTACCGGTGGCTGATTCAGATCCCCAGGCTCTTCCCGCCTATCTCAACGTGATCTGGATCGCAGGCTGTCCCCGCCTGTCTTTGCTACATTGGGTCACTGCCGTTACTGCTTCAAACATCCCCCAGCACAGCCATCACCACTGTCGCTGCTCATTGCACTCAGTCTCATCATCTGAGGGGCCTCACACAGGGCACCAATTGTTGCAGCACTCTCCAAACTAGGCAGCTGTGACAAGGTCTTTTACCATCTCATACCAGCATACTCTTTGTGCCAGTCCCTCTGCTGCCTTCTCCTCATCTCGCCTTATCCAGGGCGTGTGTTCTTTTCCTTCCCTTTGCTTCTTCCTCAGCTGCCCTCTCTTCATTGGCTCTCAACCACTTAACTTAGCCAGCCACAGCTGCACCTTACCTACATCAGCCAACCCACCACCCCTGAAGCCAACCCACAGTTGTACATTATCAATGCTAATTAACCCAGTCTCATTCCTCTACATCTTGATTTGTTTTGCTTGTGTGTGAGGCTTTGCTTTACCTATTAAATTGTTCTTATCTCAACCCTTGAGTTTTACATTCCTTTTCTATCCTACTCCCCATCCCTCTGGGTGAGAGGGAGTGAGCAAGCAGCTGCGTAGGGCTTGGTTGCTGGCTGGGTTTAAACCCCGACAGGTAGTTAACATGAAGATTCATAAAGTGTGCTGTACTAGATATGTTTTCACCTGGTCAATGATTAACCTTGCAAGCCACTCAGACATAGACTGGCTGAGAACTGTCATCTTGGGTCTAAACATTGAGGAGAGGGACTTGTCCTGGGGACAGTGTCAGAAAAGTTGATAGTGGCTAGAGCTTTTCCAGGATCAGACCTTATTATGTTCTGTCTTCAGAGAAGGTGTTAAATTACTTAACCCTATGAGGAATGCCAGTTAGATGTTTTCCTAAGCAAGTCAGGCTGTATTCTAGCAGTGATGGCTCATGCAAGCAACAATTTTATAGATATCTGTTATGGTTATTTTAGCTATAAACAAATTTCCCTCTGTGTGTGTTTGGCTTTCCAAAGTTCCCTTGTAACACTACACAGAATGCATGTTTGCTTCTCAGTTGGATCTGGACCTTGGCTGACTTTCTGCTGTTGCATATCAAGAATGCCAAACCACATACTCCCAATTTAACACGTCTTTCAGAGATGTTCTCCATTTGCACCACATCCACCCTGTCCTTTCTTTTCTGTGGGGATAGGTATCAAACTAACTTTGTCACTGCAGCCGCAGTTTAGGGATTTGATTTAGTGGCGTGTGGTGCTTGGAAATTTTAACCCAGTTTCTCCAATTTAAATCTTCTGCTTCTTTTGAATGAATTATCAATTCTCTAACACATATTCCCTTCTCAGAACAGTGTGAGAGTCAGGTAAACATTGACACAGTTTTAATTAGAGTAGCTTAAGGGAACATTTTACTGGAGTAATTATTTTAAGAGTACTACAGATGCTTGTAATTTTAAAGAGGAAAAAAAAGCAAAAATTTTAGGATGAATTGTAAAACAATATAATACTGCAGGTGTGTGTGGACCTACACATTATGTGTGCAGATGGGATCTCATCTCTTCTGACATCTTTTATGACTAGGTAACATGTTTAGAGACCAAATGATTTTCTAGGAAAAAAAATGGCTTTGCTATGGGATAGATCTTACAGAGCAGTTCAGCAAAACTGCTTCCCAGAACAGTCATTCACAGCTTAACTCTGGCATGATCTTATTCCACAAAGTCAAACAACATTTTTCTTTACTAAAACAATGTAGATTTTACTTAATATTTCTTTTTACTGTTGGAAGATAATTAGGAGATCAGCAAACCATTCTGCTGAAAAGTTTACTGCGTTTTACTGGAGTTTTATATCCTTCTGCTAGTAGACTCAGTACTGAACTGTAAAACAGCTATTATGCTAAGGACACCACTGTTAATGAATCATCAGATTACTATTGCATCATTATTAAATATGGTTAACAATAAAAATTATGTAGTAAGATGAGAAAGCACATCTATTATAATGTCGTAAGAGTGTATCCATTTAGGCCATGTACCTAGGCATTAAGCCAGAGAATAGTTGTCCTCAAACATTAAGTATGCTTATATCACTCATCATAGAACAAAAAGAACACTCAGGATGTGGACATGACACCTGGATAGTTAGTGCAATAATGAGATTAGAGTTGTGATTTGTTTTATGTCTTATGGAAATATATATAGGGGGTGGTTGTCTCTGAACTGCCCAAAATTTAAACCTTATTCCCAAATCTGTCCTCTTTATCTATAATAATGGCTAATACAATATAACATGTTCTTTGCTTATTATTCATAGTTCATTAGTGATGGATTTATGTGTGCATCAAGCTGAACTGACAAAAAAGAAGGTAAGAGACTAAATTTTTAAAGCATCTAAAAGCCCTAGGCCTATAGACTTTAAATGCAACGTCACACTCAGAGTCCTTGCTGCTTTCGTTGATGACTCTAACAGCATGATTGCAGCACCCAAACATCACCGAAGAATAAATTCCTGAGCTAGCAAAACTCTAAGTGAGGGAGTAGGGATCACCTACATAGGTGAAGAACTCACACCTGTTTAGTTCTGGAACCATGCAGGTGTACTTACATTGCCTTATGACTAAGCAAAAAATCACCCCAAAAAACCCCAAACCAGCAACCCCCCAAAAACCCCCACCCAAAAAGAAGCCATGCCAGAAGTCTTTAACTTGTACCTACCTAACCCCTTTTTAAATGTCTGTGAATTATCTTTAAACATTTGTAAGCATTTTGAGGATGGAGTTTGTGTTTTCAGTAGAACATTTTCAGAACTAGTCTTAAAAATATAAATGCATCTTTAATACAGTTATGAAGAATTTTTCTAAAAACTAATGAGTTGATCAGGCTTTGTACTTTATAGCTATAATGACAAGATATGAAAGCATGGATTACAAAAGAGCTGTCAAGAATTTCTCTTAGTTTTCCCTGAAACATTCAAATTGTAATCCATATTCCTGTGGGTCAAAATTAAAAGACCTACTTTTTAAGACTGTTCAGTCTTTTTGCTCTGCAATAATGAGCTACACAGTATATGGAGGATATTTGGGCCCACCCACGTGAATATTGTCTTTTGAGGAACTTTATTATGACAACACAGTAATGTAAGTGTTGCTTTCTTTTTCCTTCCTTCCACCCTCACTTCCAAAAAAATAGCTTTTAATTCTAGCAAAATTATATCCTGCTGCAGATAGGTATTGTTAATGTTTCTATGCTAGATGTGCATAGACAGCAAAAAATTTTATGTTTACTTACTTTATGTTTTACCTCCTTTTATGTTTACTTCTTATGTTTTCATTCATTGGCATATTTAGAGAAGGCTGCAAGTTCACACAGAGTGGCCTCTACAGCATGACCGGCGAAGAACATAGCTAGACATCAACACAAGATGCTGGGGAATATTCGATAAAAGGGAGCTGCTCTGCTTCTCGGAATAACAAAATTTACAGTCCAAAGACCATCCTAATGTACTGTTGTCCTGAAGAATTGTAGATTTTTTTTTTGCTGTAGCTTTTACAGACAAGCCCAGGTGCTAGAAATCTCAGTGAGGAATATGGAGGCCTGCACATGGCATAGATCTGTCACATCACCCTAAATGGTGCATGATGATCCAAAGGCTGAACAGGAAATCATGTCTGCAGATCCATATGGCCACAATTTGCCAACTGTAAGGGCTGATGAAGCTAACTAGAGGTTGTTAAAAATGTGACTGTCTCAAGTGCCTGTTGTTTCCCACTCCTGTGTAGTTTGCAGTGTAACAAAAACATACGTGTACATCCATGGCATTAAAACTAGCATTCTTCACAGAAGTGGTGGTAATAGGTCATGCTTAAGGTTTTCTTCTTACACAGATATCTCTCTGGGTGTGTAATTGACGTATTCATGATTATCATGTGAATTAAAGTCAGTCATTTTACACAAAACACAACGGTAATTCCTAGTGATTGATGGGATACTTAAAGTGGTAACCTTTTCTTAAGGTGCCTAGGTATTCCCCTCATTAGCAATATTCCATGTGATCTATTTACGCATATGAATGAAAATATCAGTTGGAGATTTCATGCTGTATTTTTATGCACAAGGCTAGAGTTAACTGGGTGCTACAGTACGAAAACACAGCGCTGCTTTGATTTGGGATTTTACAGTGCTCAATTTCAACATTGGAAAGATGTAATATATTACAGTCAACATAAAAATAATACAATATTTAATGTAACTATAAAATATTATTATAATATATCGATGATGTGTTATATGATTATAATTACATGACTATAATTTTTATTTTAGCAACATATATATTATAAATATTATATATAATTATATTATAAAAATACATTATAAATAAAACTAATGTAATATTTAATATGTTTACTAGCCATTATAAAATCATATACCATCACTGAACACAAACATATTTAAAGAAGGACTATGTCTCTTGTCAGAAAAGATTGTCAAATTTTGTTTAGTGACTCAGTTGTAGACTTTGATAGAAAGTTTCAGATAGAAACTGTAGTTACAAATTAAAGAACAATATTCCAACTCTTAATCTGCTGCAAACGGGCATTGGGAAGAAGAGTATCTTTTTCAAAGAACTGCCAAAATTAATCTATTTGAATATTTAGAAATTACAGAGAAGGAAAGAAGGCGCCTTCCACATTGATAGCTAGTTGGTTATTTAAGCATGCAAAGTGACCTCTCCCCTCTTCCTTCTGGGCTCTGTTTTGAAACCAATTTCCAGTGGAATTCTGTCCAATGGTCTCATAAAAGCCTATACCAAATGATAAAAAGTTTTGGATATGTTCACCACATAACAAATTCTATGTGATTCTTTCCATCCCTTTTAAAAATGCTTCTGTTTTCTGACTCCGCTACAGCAATCTTTTATGCTATATGTACAGATAGCCAAGTTTTGATGGGAGTTCTCCTTCGGGCCGAGACATGTCATGTTGCAGTGGAGATCTGATCTCACAGAAAGTTATTAGCTGGGGAAGGAGGCTGGAGGAAATTAGATGTGTGCTGTTAACTAGGTACAAATATAATCTACATTTGGTGAGGTGCCACTCGACAGCAGATGATTTTGGAGTTCTGCATCAAAAGTATATGGGTTAAATCAAACTTCTTTGATCTGCAGACAGAGGTGAAAACTGGAAGTAACTAGGATATGTATAAACATTGCTTTTAGCTCTTGAGTTGAACTGACCTCAAATAATCTGAGAATTCCTGGTTTTCTGAATTTTTATTTTAGAGTCTTCCTGAAAGTGGGAAAGCATACAAAAAATATAACTTTTTTCATCTTGTAAGGAGTGAAATGTAAAAATGGAAGAAGAGACCTTCTGCTCTGATATATTTGCAGTCCACTGATAGCAATGAGACAAATGGGGAAAACCATGTTCCAAAGCCAAGCTGAATGCATACAAGCTATGCTAAGTCAGTTCAGTGTCTTGCCTGTTGAATATAGCTGGCTGTGAGGTAGCAGGTTCACAGAAGGATAGATTTTTTCTCCAGTGGTACTTTGAGCTACTTTTTGGTTGAGACCTCCTTGCTGTAGTGCGTCACAAGGAAGTAGAGGAACTTGCTCCAGAAGTTACTACAGTACCTAGAAGAGAAGAAAACCTAGGATCTTGCAGCCATTACTAGCCCCAAGAACTAGCTCAAACCTTTTCTTGGATTTTGCCTTGCTAGTATGACAGCTATCTGGATAGAAACTTGATAATACTGGGTAGGTGCATGGGTTTGTATAAAGCTGTTGTTCCTTAATTATTTTAAAAAACATAGATTCTCAATAGGATATGATTTCTATTAGCATCAGATAGAATGCTTTTTTTGTTGTTCTTTTTGGAAAGCAAATTATTTAGGATTTGACTTTCTCAGGGAAGAAGACCTAAAGTGAGTGATTACTGCCTGGTCAGCTCAAATACTAAGAAATGACGAAAAGAGCTATGACCCATGATGCACTCATGGGTTTGGATTTTTCTTATTGTTTTATAGCTTGCAGTCCTTTACTGCCATTTCCCAGTTTCACTGAGCAACTGCTGTTAATTCTCTTCACCATTCGAGATTCATTTTTGCAAACCCAAGTAGAAAACCCTATTAATTGGAAAAAAAGTAACCAAATGCTTAACTAATCAGCTGTTAACAATCGGTACCACATTATGCTAACACACTTTGAAAATCAAGTTGGGGGAGGGGAAGGGAAAAACCTTAACGATTCATGAAGTAGGTAGTAAATCTAGCTGACAGGAGATAAACTTCTCCAGCACTGAGGCAATGAAAGTGGTGTTGATCTATATAGCTGCAGATGTGGCTCCAGGGTGCAATCTGTCCAGCTGCTCAATATCAGTGCTGCCACATGGGCACTGCAACAGGGAAGATAAATAATAAACCTCTTAGTCAAAGAGATAAATACAATCGGCAGCTGCTAATTTTCACACCAAAAGCCTGCTGGCTCCCATTGTTAGGGAAAGAGAGTACTTCTGTGTGGTATCTGATGAAAACAAATAGAGGAAGAATGAAGACTTCTTTCATTAACTCTCATATTAGGCAAGCGAGGAAGGATTTTGGAATTTAATCTTCTAGCTTGCAATTGATTATGCCAAAGAATACCCTAAAAATTAGGGCTGTGCAGGGAATTTAGATAGAAGTTCAATGTTTAACTCCACTGAACCCGAAATTAATGAAAGTAGTTTATCCTGATGGTGAGGTTTCTCCTTTATGAGCTGGAAGAACCTCATGTGCCGGTCCACCAAATCCAGGATGCTGAAGGAGATGAGCCATGTCTTTCCTCCATGGTTAACCTACAGGAAGTCAGCACAATGACTTCAGTTACAAACATGAAGCATGTGAGAGAAGAATCAGGTGCAAGCAGTTCACTTGGTAGATGTGTGCTTACTAAACAAGATGAGGGATTATGCAAACCATCACAGGGTAACCATGGTGTGTCTCAAAAATATATATGGCTGAAATGGTTTCAAGACATTACGTGCAATTCTGGAGACTATAGCTCCACATTGCTTCTCTACAGAAGCATAAAAATCTTAAATCTAATAATTAAATTTTGGATTAATTAATGTAAATTTTCTATCCCCAGAAACCTAATTACTAAAATGTTTTTCCCTCTATAGCTCTTAATAAAAAAAACAAAACAAAACAAAACCCCACAAACTACTTTCCTATTTTGAAAGAATTTCTTGCATTTCAAAAATCTTTCCTTCCTGTGATCCATAACACATCACTGACAATCTTGCTTTGCTGGTTAATAGGAAATCACATTTGATGGATTACTGAGGTTCAGTTAAATGATATTACAATGTTTCCCCCTTAGTTTTGTCTTGGAGGAAGAGGTTGAAAAGCTACTGGTGTAAACTTATCAAGAAGTCTGAGTGTGGGCTTTAAAAATTGAATAATAAAATAAAATCCTCTGGCAGGCAGGTGGAAGGATACTGCCTACAGGACTGTGTTTTCTGATGCCATCCAGTGAGATAATGAATCCATGTCTATGGAAATTGATTCATTAATATTTCATTGAGTCGGCTTCAGTACAATTCATGAACTGCCCCTAGAAATTCAATAAGTGAATTCAGTGAGTTGCAGAGCTTAACAAATCTGGAGGAAAAAGTAGAAGTACTATGAGTTGGTAATTACCAGTGGAATTTGCTGTGTGAAGTGAGCCTTGCCAACAGTATTTTGTGGCTGTATTTTACCTTCAGAAAAAGCTGAACAAAACAGCTGCAAACGCGCATACACGTGGATCCAGAGAGTGATGCTAGAGTAAAGAAACTTTGAACTGGATAAGGTCCTGAAACAAAAACTTACCTCTTAATGCTTTGGATTGTTTGAAATTAGAGCCTGAGCTGGATTTGCGTTTTTCAATGGTAGTTATCTTTATAATGGGCTTTTGCTACATAATACCTCAGCCTTGGCAGGTGCAATTTCAGAAGCCAAAGCACACGTTGTGACACAAGCTTCACTATTCTATCTCCATTGGAGTCTGTGGGAAAGTTTCACCCAGCAGCACACAATAAAGCTTCTTATTGTCTACATTTTGTGTAGTCAAAGGACATGGGACAGATGTGAATATTTAAGCCATCTTGGTAGAAAGGATAACTGTTGAACATGGTACATAGCTGAGGCTTTGGTCAGAAACACATGCATGCCAGTAGCTCAATTCACCATGCAGAATTGGCACCAAAGGGACTGATGAGAAGAAGAGATTCAAATTACTTTGTTGACTAGTTAATTGGTCTTTGAGTGTCCCTAAAAAGGAACCAATAAATACTTTTATTTTCATTTTGTATTGGTGTCTCCAAGACCATGTCTAACTAACCTGTATTGATGTATTTTAATTAAACCATGCTTGATATGCTTACACTGCAGTGGTGCATACTGAGTGTGCATGCTAGACATTCCAGATAAAGTAATTACGCTATTTGTCACTGTCATGATTAATGTGTGACAGCTGTTATGACAGCTGTGCCACTGTTTTGTCATAACACTATGTTCATCCATAACAAAATTAGGTGTCTCACTCAAAGGTACACAGTTGCTGCTATTTCCCTAAGAAGTCAACAATAAAGAAAACTGAGAAGGAATATTACATGAACTCTGTGACAAATAAGAGAAATGACATCTTTATTTTTTCTTTAAATGATGATATGGCTTGCCTGCATTGGAAATGCAGATAGCTCACCTTTAGCAAACAAGCTGTCACACAGAGCCAATCCACCACTAATCTAACTAACAAGGTCTTTCTGTGTGAAGGGATTGCTTCATAATTTGAATTTACCTTGTCAGGCAAGGCTTTAGATGTTATCTAAATTAGCACTGGCTGTAATTTTCTCGTCTTTCGGGGGGCTGGGGAGGGAGTAAGTAGGGAGAAAATGCAAAGGTATGACAGAACTGGGAAGTTGCATCTTCTCCCTTAGTAGCCAGTCAAGAAAGCAAAATAAATAACCTACTTTGCATTTGCTGCCACCTTTCTCTGACACAGGTGTACTTCCACTTGTTTTAAGCTCACGGAAATTTAATTCTAAATGGAATCTTAAATAATCTAATTAAATACTGTCATTAATGTTACCTAATCTTATTTCTTATGAAGCCCTAAAACTTGATTGTAACAATAATTAAAGTGATGTGAAGAGACAGATGGCTAAAAGAAAGCATTGTTTCATTATCCTTTAAGTTTTGGTGACGTGCTTATTGTGAATGTTGTTTAAGTACAGAAGAAGGTACTTTGGCTTCTGTTCACTATTAAAGACAAACTGTGAAACATGAGTCTTAAAATAGGAAAGCATATATATCCTGACAACCATGCAGATTTGTACTGAAAAGAACATGTATTTAAGAGAAGAAAGATCATTTTTCCTCATAAACTCTTTTGGAAATGAAAAATATCTGTTTTAATTGCATCCCATTTTCTTCACAATTTCGTTTAGATGAGACGCATGTGTTATATTTTTTTGCCCTGACTTACTCTTAGATGCAGAAGAAGGGTATCCATGGCATTAATTATATTTTATCCCACATCTAGGATAAAAGAAACTAACTCAATTACTGTTGCTACTAGACATTTTATGTCAAATATCATAAGGAGATGTGCTGCTTTTCAAGGCTTAATACTTAAATCTGAGCAAAAGTAGATTGTTTGTAAAAATGTATTTTTATTCCTAACTGGTGAAAGAAGATGGATCATGGAATTTCTAATTCAGTTCAAGAAAATATTCAGTACCAAGTCATTCATTTTTTTTCCAATGATTGTTTCAAGACTATGCAAAGAATCAGGTTTTGTATCTGTTGGAAGTAAATAGCATCAACAGTGCATGTATGTGGCATAGGTATACATCTATTCATGTGTTGAATGAATGGACTAGTATAACTGCATAATATAAGTTAGATGAGAAAATGATTAAGTTAAAATCTCTGACTTTTTAAATACTTTTTCCCTTTTCTTGGAAATGTATGTGAGACCATTGTAATGTGTTTGCATCACTGGTCATACGTACAGTAGAATATGATGGATACTTAGCACAAGTAAAGAAATTAACTTTAAAATTTAAACCACAGCTGCTGAATCATCCTAGTTTCATATACCTTATATTCTAATGTTTTCTAAAAGGCTACATCAGAACTCACATAAGTAAAAGAGTCCTAATTTTTAATATAAAGACATCACATCATTAACATTAAAAAGTATCTAATTTTTGTATGAAGACAGGACTCTGGATATTGTAGATACAGAATTTGTCTTAGAGTTTTTCCTCATATCAGTCCAACTCGAAGCAAAATACATAAATTCCTCTGTTGATCCTCTCAGCAGGAACTGTGGCTATAGTAAGGTGGAAACTGTTCTGATGAGTATCGGTCTGTACGATCTGATATTTTAGTTTAACATCTTTTAAAAGTAAAACTCAACCCTTTCCCTTTTGCCTATGAATGCTGAACATTTACAGTGCCAAAGAAAACTTCCTAAGCTGTTCAGTGATATTTAAAAATGTAGTAGAATCCTCTTGGCAGAAAACACTTTTCACAATGAAAAAGTCCAACTTTAAATACCAAGCATGCCCTGAAGTGAAGCCAGGCCAAACACCACTTTTATTTGAAGGCATCAACTACTTCTTATTTTCATTTACTTAGTGAACAGATTAGTTTTCAATTTTCCTTCCTGTAAATCTCTAAAGAAAACACTTTTTCCTTTCATTTTCCTTTAACTCTTTATTTTATTTCCCTCTATCTCTGGCTTGAAAATCCATTTTCACGTAAGAATTGCCAACTCTATTTTGATGGCACTGTTTTTGCACTGTTTGAAAAAAAGAATCCAAGATTTATCTGAATTACCCTGTACTGAAATCTCACTACTCTTGCAGGAATGTGTCCTAATCTAGTTCAAAAGTGATATGATATACTGCACTTTTTCTGAAACTTGCTGTATGCTTCTAACTTCTTCAGAGTTTCTGTGAAGCCTGTATGTGAAGAAACTAGACTATATGTAAAATAAAAAATATTTTTTTGTGGATAGTATTGCGTGCCATACTTCTGCCTCTGATTCAGTAATGGTTTTTCGTATGTACTTCAGTGGCACTAAGATTTGCACATGGTATGTCTTTGTGAGTATTTCCCAAGTATTGGCTGCCTGTACTTTATGCATTGCAGCATGCATGCAATGTCTCTGGAAAGATCTACTCGAAAGATGATACTGAACACCATCTTCCACAAATATTCAAAACCATTGCTTATTATGAAGATTACATGTAGGAACATCTATAAAGATGTGCACAGGCACATATATAGGAAAAAAGCATGTGAATCTTAATTACTGACTGTTGAGGAGCTCTCTGCTCATACAAAGGGACTTTGAAAGCTTCACCACTAATTACTGATTACATTCAACTTACCAGTGGCATCCTGTCACAAAGCCACAAGGATAAACAGAGACATACTGTTATTCAAGGAGGTAATGTATTTGCATAAGATGGGTCAACCACTGAGGTACAGGGCCGATTTCTAGCGACATTTTAAAGTAATGTTTCTCTATTATATTTAATCAGTGTTGTCACAAGTCACAAAGGGTTGGCAGATTCAGGCTTCTGCTGACTTCTGTGGCTGATTCATTTCAAATGTTTGATTGTCTTCTGCATCATACTATTATTATTATGTGTGTGGAATGAGTGCAGTGTCCTCCTTACCCTCAGGGTGAAATGGAGCAGAAGGTGCAGTGTTAGCCAGAAGAGCTCTCTGAACGCCCAGTCTGGCAGTGTCAGGATTCCTGTCTGGGTCTGACAAAGTGGAAGCCGATTTTACATGCTGTAGGACCAATGTATTGATTTCTATGAGCGTCCTGTGAGAGACTTTTCCTGTATGACTGTGGAGGATGAGGTAAGGCATGTGCTGTGTGATTACTTTCCAACGTACAGTGTTGTCCACATTTCCCATATACTGTGAACACTGAAAAGGAAATTGAAAAGGTACCCCTTCCCTCAGAGGAGCTCAGTGTCAGTTTTCACCCCATTGCTTGTCATCTTCAGGCAGCACCGAACAAGGGCACCAAATGTGTTAAGAATGAGTTGATTTTCTGAAGGATGGCATGCAGCCAATGTACTCACACTTTTGGGAGAGAAAACCAGTCAGGAAAAAAAAAAAAAAAGTGCACGTGGTTTGCTTGGGAACAGAGCACCAATTGTCAAAAAACAGCTGAAGTTACACAACATGGCAGAACTGACCCAGATGATCTTGTATACTAATCCTCTAGTGCTGTGCTTGAAATCTATACTAGTAGTTTCAATCTAGTCTGTGGAAGTGACTTGAGGAATTCTAAAAAATTACAATTATGTGAAAATAATTAAAAGCTCATGTTTATGTAGTGACTACTAAATTAAGTATACTATCAATCCTGAAAATAAAAGGTTTTACTGGTTCAGGATATCTACCATTAAAACTGTGAGGTTTGATAATCACATCTGCTAATGACAGGGAAATTAGGGACAACAGACTGAAAATATCAGGGACATTAAAAAGTACTTGCAGCTGACATCACAGATATTAAAAAAACAATGATGTATCCCATTTGGGCGTCAACTTTCTAGGAGAAACAGTAGAATTTGATTTAATAGGAGAACAATATGAACAGACTACGTTTAACTAGTGACATGCAAAGGCTAAAGAGGAAGTGCAAAGGAATGTGAAATTTAGACAGTGATTGGAAACAGCTTTTAAACATCTCTGTGTTTAACAATTTACAGCATAATAATGGAAACAAACAAAAAATCAGAAAAAAACCAGCGAAAAAAATTGATCATTTAATAAACCACAAACAGAGAAACACCAGACCAAAAGAATTAATTTTCTCTTGTTTCTTCTTGCTTCAGTTTGCAGACAGTCCTAGAAAGCAGGAAAGCTGATAACATGCAGTGCCTATCTGTTGTTCAGAGAAACTTAGAAAAACATCCATAAACCAGACTAAAAGGACTCTACTTCTTGGGTGACCATTTAGAGTAGCTTCATTGGCTCTGGGCTGAATATGGATTTTGACATGCAATGTTAAATATCTGTGATTATTGGGTGGAGATTACTAGCATTTCTCAAATAATATAGTTTACTCTGATATCTGCAAGTAGATTGTAAGTGGTAAATCCTTCTTACTGTCTGTCTAAATGTAAATGAAATAATAAGATCTAGTTATTTACTGTGTAGGGCAGGCAACTAGATATAGCACAAAAAACCATAACCCAAAACCACAAAAGGTATGGTATATTTACAAGCTATAGCAAAACTACTAGTAGAAATAACTTTTATTTTGTCAGGAGAGTCTATAGATAAGTATTGCTTCCATGAATTCAGACAGGATAGGCTCATATCTCAAACTGCATGTCCTCCATGTTGCAGAACACAAGTGTTTTAGGTCAGCTTGCGTGGGAGATGAGACCATAAGTGGTTGGCATCTATTCTGTGCAATAAGCTCAAAAAAAGAGTGATGAGATGGAGTAGAGATAGGCTTTACGTATTGTTTTCCTGGAGGTCATGGGAAATGGCAGAGGTGGAGAGAGGCCCTTAGCAAGCACGTCACAGCACATTGATCATGCAGAAGAGGAAACACATCCTCATGGCTGGGATTGTTAATGAGGAAACTACTGTTTCCTGACCTTGCACCTGCTTGAAACTTTGCTATATGGAAGTCCTGAAGATTCAAAATATCTCTTGTTAAGATCAGAGAAAGGGGGAGGGTGTGAGGTGCAGAATGTTTGCGTGCGTGTTTGTGCGCCTTGTTTTGCTTTTACTGGAGATATTTTTGCTTTAAACTTCAGCCAGACTTGGGTTAGTTTTCTAGGCTATGATAAAGTCTGAGGCTTCAAATACAGACTGACCTTCCCCATGATTGCATTGACTGCCTATTCCTGATCTGGTGATTAAACGTGGAAGACTTCCTGCTAATGCTGTCCTTGCCCAAGTATTATTGCAGACAGAAATGCTGATTATTCTTATCCAGTTCACTTGTGAAGAGGAAATTTTACACTGTTACCCTGAGATTTTAACTCTAAGAAGCAAAGTCACAGATAACGCCATTGAATAGGCTTAGTCTGTTCCCAAGTTTGATAAACAAGTACTAGAAGCAAATCTAAATATTTTCTGGTTTTATGTATTGTACTAGATATGTCTCCTCTTTGAAGGCTGTAGAACTGCTGGTTTACTCTGTTCATGCTTTCTGTTTCTCCTTCCATTTAACAAAACCCCCAAAACTATAGTAGCTGAAGTCATACTAACTTTGTATAGTATGTTCACATTTTCTCGCTTTCGGCAGGGTGTTATATAATTTAAGTGCTGATTTTGTGAATATGAGTATGCTAGTCTTTTTTGTTATATTTATTTCTGAAAAGCAAGGCATATTTGACCCACACAAAATGCTTGCTTAATGCACCAGCTTTCTAGTACCTCATCTAGATCAACTTCTATGACGTAGTATTATGCTATGTAGATGTACTCTAAGTGATTGGAAAAGAAAATGAAAAGAAGGGAGTGAGCCAAAAAAGCTAAGGAATTTTGTTCTTTTAATTAATAATTTTCTTATTTTTCAGACACTTCTCAACATTTGAATAGGTCAGGATTCTGCCACTGATCTTGTATTGCATGCATCCTCTGCCCCTAATTTGACTGGGGTACAGCTGGATGTTAAGATACATTAATCATTTTATTACATCAGTAGAAAATGCCACATAACCAATGCCTTTATCTTTTCTCACATTCTGTACCATATTAAATAGACATTTGGTAAGCATTGGCTGTGGCATGACCTGACGTATCTTAGCTGAAAAGAACACAACTTTCTGCATAGACAGAACATAATGAAACCCTTACACTGGCCTTTCCTTGGTAACCAGGTTTTGAAAGGCAAAGCAAAAAACTCAGAACAATAACAAAACTCAGAGTTTTCACACTAGCATTTACTACCCCTGTAAAACCATGAAAGTAAGTTCCTTTGAAGGGTAGTTCTCTGTTTTGTAGAAATAGTGTGTGTATACATATGTATATATATGTATATATATGTATATATGTCTATGTGTATGTGTATATATGTGCACTATTCTATGTACATACATGTGCACCTGTGTCTGTATCTACTTCCATCTATTCATCTTATACATATAAGGATAATATATATATATATGATGATTTAAAATAACCTGCTTGCTAAGAGAACAGAGACTACAAAAAGGACTGTGGATTCAGTAAGCAGCATGATGATTTCTTTATTTCTCAGAGCAAATCATGTTTCTGTCCTGTACTCATGCAGTTTTCCTTGTACAAAGCCAAAGGAGCACACTAGACAGCTATTAAAGCATGTATGGAGTTCCACAAACCATGGATTTTATCTTAGGGCAGGAGGTGCTAAAAGTGATAGAGATTACATTTTAAGCTGTAAACTAATCTGTTTATGTATAATAAAGACTGTGGAAAGTGCAAGATCAAACTTACAGCCTCTCAATAGGTCAGAATAACCACATTTATGTCAATATTTAAGTCCATCTGTGTTTGTGTGTGATTACCAAAATAATAACCAAAGCCTAGGTACCACTGTTACTTTGTTTCAAATTAAAAGCAGCTCTATTACTGCTGTTGATAAATCAATCATTATGAGATTCCTGATTGTGATAAACTGTGATATCCCAATGACTGTCAATGAAGAGCAAGTGTAACACTCTCACATGACTGTTGCTTTCATATCCAGTTTACAGTACCCAAACATTTTCAGACCTATTAATCCATCTTTTTTTTTTTCCTAAACACCAGGGTGTAATATATTCAGCTGTAAACATTCACCATTTTGGTAAATGTGAACAGTGTTTTCATTATATTTTGGAATCTCTTTTCCCTCTCCACCAAACTTGTGAAGAATATTGCTTCCTGTGGAATAACCTTTGTGTAACAGGAGTGAGTTTTGTCACACTAAGGTTTTTCGTATTTCCTTCCAGTGGCATTGTCCCAGTCTGCCAAGCTGCTTTGTCAAAGGCTGCCAGTCAGAAACTGGTGTCAGTCAGATCTAAGTCAATGTCAGGACTGTTATGCAGCAATTGCTTCCAAGTTTTGCTTTAATACTAGGGGTTTGTGTTACTGATATTAAATAAAAATTCTTTGCAATGAATTTTAAATGAAGGAAAAGCTCTCACCAGAGATTTGTTAAAAGCAGGCTAACAGTTGTTCTCTTTTTTCCCCCTCCTTTTTAGTACAAGGGCTTTAAATTATATATTAACCAAAAAGGTAAACAGAATAAAATGGGCAATTAAATATTAATGGAAGATGTAGTGGAATTGTCCTGTGCAGCACTTAAAATGGCCTGAATGATTGAGCTGTGAATTGCTCTCCCTTAGGTATTGAAAAATTCATCAGCACTATTTAATAAATGTTCATATTCGTAGCCACTCATGTTTACACTACAGCACTTCCAGGAGAGTGCTTACTAAAGAAAACATTTTAATGGAAGCTGAACTTTCCTCTACAGTGAGTCACCTTAAATTATACAGACTATGTGGCAGAGGAGACAGAGAAATCTCTGAACTGACAAATGAGAATTCTGCATAAGTTAAGAGCATCTTTTCTTAAAGAGAACTCCCCATGATTGCAAAGGGCTTTTTGAATTCAAAGCTATTTTGAAGCTTTTAAAAATTCATTTTGTTTGCATTTTAAAAATATTTAACCTTCACTACCCATGTGGAATTCCTCCACAATGACTTGGGGTAAGGATGTGGTTATTACTGGAAAACCACCTGCTTGATCTAGAGGAAGGGAAAGTGGCAAAAATCACATCACAAGTCAATCAAACATTGAAGTAGTTCTTCGCCAGCTGACACTCTGTAGACTCAATTTGCATATGCAGCATATTAACACTATTAAAATATTAATTAGCAAATTTACTAGGTTATTTAATGAATCCACACCAAAATCTTAGAAAATACACAATAAAATTCCTGACTTCTTAGTGTATTAATATGGAAACTAGAGGGGTATTAAGAACGTCTGTTCTTTATATGAGGTTTTTTTGCCTAGGTGTGTTTCAGTGGCTACCTCAGGGCTGGAGGCAGCACACTGCTCTTAGCTCCCCCCTCAAATTCTCCCATTGCTCCTGCACACTAGGCATGTGGGGAACGAAGCAACACACTGTTTGGTTTTTGCAGGGTCATGGGGGATATGCTCTGAGCAGTCCAGGGATGCGGCATAGTTTGCCTTTGTGTCCCTATTCTGCTCCAGGGGGTGGGTTTTTTATCTATGTGTTATTTCTTTCATTAGTGTGTTCAAGTCTACAGTTTAAGGGACTGATGAGACTGCTCATAGCTAGTGTTCAGATGCAGCCTTAGCTGAAGAGCAGTGTGATCTTTGTCTGCCTTGTTAAATTATTAATCCAGCAGAGTTGCTTTCTGACCTTTGTGACTCTCCAATTCTGCTCATTAATTCTCCTCACAAAAAACATGATATCCCATGACAGTTCAGTTTGGTGCACTCTGGCTGCTCTAGACATGTGCTAGAGAAGTTTTGACCGAAATATTTGGCTCCAAATGGGGTTTTCTTGGCTGTGCTGTACAGGTTCACTTACTAGGTAAGGACTTGTGCTGTTTTGGCAGATGGATGAAGTTTAGAATGAAGTAGTTTCCGTTAGAATTTAGATTGCTTCTACTGAAGCGGCATGGTGGCAAGTTGACTATACTTATAACAAAAGATGTATCAGACAACGTGGGTCTTCTGCATATTTCCTAAGGACAGCTTCTTCACTGAAGGTTAGCATGGTTCGGGTCAAGATTTGACTCAATTGCTATGCTGTGAGGAAAAGAGACATCAGAAAATAGTTTCCTCCTGTTTTGTCTAGCATGTGTTTTTCTCTGGATGTTAAGTTAAATTCAGCCATTTCAAAATTCAGACTTGGTTTCCGTGAAGTGTTTTGCAGAGGCTAGGAAGCTATTTGCAAAGCTGCACTAGCAACACTTGGCACCAAACAAGGATATACTAATTACATTTTAGTGCTGAAAGGATAAATCCAACTCAAAGAGCTATGCTGTGGAACTGCATTAGGCAAACCGGGTCTAAGAAATTCCATCATTCTCTGTCTGTCATAGGGAGTAATGCTTGCACAAGCAAAGAAGCAGGTGAAATGTCATGGTATGAAATGACAATAGAAGTTGAAAACATTCACAAACTTGAGAAAGCCTTATTTATTATTTACCCTTCTCATAACTGACTTCCTAAAATGAAGTGTTTGAAAACTGTATGCACAGAAACTTTTTAAATAATCAAGATTATTGTATAGCTGCTTTAAAAAACTCTTGCACGAAACACCGTGTCAGAAGTAAGCTAAGTACATTAATATACATTAATAAAATGGTGTGGAAAACAATCAAAGCTAGTTAGGATTTATTCCTCAGTGGTAGCTCAGAACCCCACCTGGAAACAGAATATAATAAAATATTTCTCAGGGGATTAAAAATAATGTTTTTACATTTCCTTTGGTGGGTTTGGGGAGATAAGGGAACTGTAGATCCTGTTGATGTACTGCAGCATGTAGTGGTGATGTGGGAGATGGATGCTGCATAATGACACAGAAGCTCCCAGGTGTTGTGGCTGCATTACTGCTGACTGCCTTCACTGAAAGTAAAAGAAAAGAAAAATTGCCCCTCATTTGCATCAGGTTAGCAGAGGAGTGAAATAAAACAAACTTGGTTTAGTAGCCCAGGTTAAAATTTATTATTTGCTTCCCTGTGATAAGGTTAAACATGACAGAATAAGCTGAGTTACGCTGTCTGCACTGCTGGCTGACATGGTTTAGCTGATTTCAGTAATTTCAGTTAGACAGCCCTGGATAGGAGCACAGCTTGTCTTGTGCTGAAGGCATATGCTTGCTCAGAGAAGATTCCGGTGAAAAAGACCATGTGCTCAAGCTTCAACAGAAACTACACCACAAGTGATAAGAAGCTTTACTTCCAGAGTGAAATGTTAAATTTTCAGATAAACTGAAAAATAAGAGTGTCTGCAGTACTGCCATCTGATTTCCCCAACCAGTGGCTACAGATTTTAGAGCCTATGAGCTGTAGTTAAGACATCTGTCTGATTTCTTTAATAACAAGACAAGGAATAGTAGTTCACCTCCAGGCAGGCTCAGTGAGTTGGGATCCTAGTTCTATTGATAGACAGGACAGGATTTCTCAAAGCTTTTTAGTCAGTAGAATTTTCTCTCACAAATATGTTATGGGAGACAGGCTGCTCAGCACCTAGATAAATATCTAGTAAGCTGAGACTAGAAAACAGTAAGAAAAACTGTGTGTGTGACCTCGGCTGTTATCTGTCCCAGAAGCAAGAAGTAATGAAAGAATAAAGATAGTGGTGATATGAACTCTTTATAAAGCAAAACCATAGATGAAGGATTTCAGGGCCCTTATCACTTCATGTGTTTCCTAAAAAATAGTTGCATGAGTTTAATACAGTTCGAAGCATAGCTTCTTCACAAAAGAAGAGCGTTCCTGACTCCCATTAGCTAATTTGTGTTATAGATATGCTAGGGTTTTTCTGTGTTCTTATTTTTGCAAATACTTTTTCCATAACTGGTCGTCATGTGTGTCTGTATAGATGTTCTCACATTGATTTAAACTGGATTTGGTTTAGGCACTGCCAATTCAATCCTTAAGTGAAATGAACTTGATATAAATATAAAGTAAGAGTTTCTAAGTGTACAAAGTTAAATAATTTGGTTTTCATTTAATATAATTAACTTGATACAATATATTCATACGAAATGGATCTATATAACCTATACAGTTAGAGAGAACTGGTTAAAAAGTCCAGAATGAAATCTCATGTAATAAAATTCCTGCAGACTGCCCATTCACAAGACACTATAGAGGAAACACAACATTCAAAATTTTGTAAACACTTCGTTATCATTGCCTCCACCTCACAAAACTATTTCAAATTTTGCTTTTTATGCAACTTGGTTAAGTAAGTTGAAGTATTTGAGGCAGAGCTTGTTATCCAAGTTAGTCAGCTGGCCCATCAGGGGACTAAGTAATTTCATGTCACATGTCATGGGTTTGTATGTGACATAGCATGATTAATACCTTGGGGGATAAGGGAGAGAAGGAGAAGGCCTAAACTCATCAAAAAATTTCAACACAAAGAACCCTTGTTAAAGACATGCAGTATTTTTAGTTTTCCTCATGTGTGCATGGGAAAAAAGGGACATTTGATTCAGGAAGTATGGCAAATCATGCCATTCCTGCATACATTTTATCTGTAGCTAAAAGAAGGATACAGATTTTCATTGGCTTTCATTTGCTGGGGTTGGGAAGGATTCTTGTTCCTGTTTTATTTGGAGGTAATTTAAACCAAATGTTTGATAAGCATCCTGCTTTTTTTTTTAACTCACTTGTTATACTGGAAAAGAAATACAGTTATCTCTAGTAGGCTGAAAAGTGAAAACATTACCTTTTTTATTTTTAAAAAGAGGTGGGAGCAATTGATAGCAGTCCCTGGCCAGAAAGTCAGAAATTCTAAATTTTTAGCAAAACAGCATTTTATGGAAGATTGCTATTCTGGGTGAAAAAAACTGCTTGATTTTCTGTCTGGCCACCTGTATCAGTATGTAGGTGGATATTGTCAGGAATTCTCCAGCCTTTTTGTTGGTGAAAGACTAAATTAGTTCCCTTAACCTTTTTACCTTCCATCTATTCATGAGCAGGCAACTTGGTTCAGGCCCAGTTTTTTTGGGAGGCTCTTATAAACTTCACTTTCGCTTCCAGAGCAGTGGTTTCAGTTTTTTTTCACATGGAAAATCTTTTCAGTTTCCTCCAAAAGAATTAAGTTTTTCCATAGAAAATGTTAGTTTTAACCAAACTTTTTGGAAAGTAACTTGGACAGTTCTGCTTTATGGTCCCTGTGCTGTAGAAAACAGTCTGTACCCACTTTGTATTACATTAACCTCACTCAGAAGCAGAATCTGAGCAGAATCATACACAGCTTTTGAATACTTGAATTACTACTAGAAACATTGCATTTTAAATCAAGCTGCTTCAATTTCTATTGAAGAAACAGCAGGCTACTTTTGCTGTCAATTCAAGTGTGTGTGGTATCTGAAAGAAGTACTGACTTAAAAAATAGAAAGCATGCAAAGTGTATGATGAGTTCTGGCTGCCTGTCTTATTCTAAGTACTATGAAAACCTAACCCCTTCTTGAGGCTGCTAGTCGGTCTTCATTCTTTTCAACTTCAAGTAAAGAAGTCCACTTGGTTTTGTTTAGGATCTTCCTCGGTAAATTTATCCTGATCTATTTTATGAACCTTTTCCCACTTCTCAGTCCATCATTTATGGAGCATCAGACTTCATCTCGTTTCCCTTTATATATGATTCTTGGAAAGATCTTTTTCTCTGGAGAACAGATAGGAAAAATGTTTTTGTATCTCTCAACCTTGTTGTGGTTTTCTGCTGAAAACTTCTTTTTTCCTGTATCTCTTAATTCCTTTCCTCCTTTCATGTGCATTATTAACATTGCCCCTAAATTATTTACTGTAGCTCTGTAAAACGTCATTAGTGAGAGTTTTCTCAGTGGTGAGGAGAGCTAAAAACTAGCTCGCAGAGAATTGAAGGAGCGCAAGAGAAAGAGAAACAGAGAGGCTGAAGAAATACCACTGCTTTATAGAGGGGTAGAGAGTAGAATCTTGAGGCTGGGGAGAAAAGGCTAGAAAGTGGACAATAGTGCTAAAGAGATGCTGAAGATAAAAGAGGGAACTAGTAGTGACATTAGGGAGGAAAAATAAAGGAATTACATTAACTTGAAAGTAGGAGTACTGATGTTAAAGGCCATTACAATGCATCCAGTGACTGAATGGCTGTGAATGAGGCAGGAGATGGGTTTGTTCAACAAAGCAGAAAAATCATGAAGGTAACCTGAGAAAAGGAGAGCTGATGCAAAAGAATAGCGATGTTTTAGCTGTAATATGTAAAGAGATAGATCTTGGATAGAGAAATGATGGCATAGTTCAAAATCTTCATAGGTCTACCATTGAGGAATAAGAAATGAAGATTTTTTTGGTAGACCAAAGCTTTGGAAAAGAATAATGAAAAAAAGTTCATAAAAGGAAGATGAACAACTGTGAAAACTTCAGTGAAACCCTAAGACATGGTCCTGACGCTGCAGACAGAAGCTACAGGAAAGCAAAAATGCATACTCATGGAGGAGAGAAATAGGAAAATAATACTAAGACAATGGAACAAATCATAGGCTTAAAATTACAAATGAAAGAGTTGAAAGAAATGGGAAGGCGGGGGGAAACAGGTGAGGAATAAAAGTTTTTCAAGAATATGGAAATATCTGAAAAATGGTGAAATGTCATTGTTTTTTTTCTCTACTAACTTGTTTTCTACTAGGATTTTAAGGCACCTTTAGCTTCATTGTCCTTTAACATCATTTTGTGTCTCAGCGGTATCTTATACACAGCCTTTAGCTAAAGCAGATGTGGCATATTTTCAGTTTTGGGATTTTGTATCGTATACATAGTTTTCCTGTAAACATGGGACCATATACATATATTATATATATATACATATATATATATATATATAGTACATATAGTAGAGGCAATGGGGATATTTATCATCTTTCCCAGGTACTAGCCGACAGCAGGTCTAAAGCAGCCATTGGATCTTCAGGCTAAGACATAAAAAAGTGTATTTTCCAAGCCATATGCAAGTATGAAACGTGTAAATCCATTTAGTCACTAATGGGGTTTATCCTTACCAACCTGTGCATAGCTTTGCAAATTTACTTACAAATGACCATAGTGTAAAATTCAGGCTACTCCTGTGGGAAAATTCTTTTTTTATTATTTTTTTTTATCCCCCCCCCCCCCCCCCCCCCCGGTAATTAATACTTAGATAACATTTAGATTAAAAGTAACTATTCATGTCAAAATCTGGCATGCTTTAAAGTGACACATTCACTGAATCTTTGTTAAACTACAGCAGTCTAATCCTTTTTGCCCTCCTCTGGCAGGTTTACCATGGAATTTAATACTGCACATGTATGGGATTATGCCTCAGAATTGCAGACTGAGAGACTGCACATGGATGCTGCATAGATGCACATGGATTAAAAACTGAGAATCTACGTAGCACGTTTTCTTATGAGTGAAATAGACTAAGTTTAAATGGTCATTTTTATCTGTGTTTTTTTTTAAAAAAAAAAACACCACCACCACCAAAGAACTGTAAACAGTTCTATCAAAACCTCTTTGAACATAGCTAGCCATAAAAAACTGATACCATGTGATTGCTGTAACACCCAATTTGGCCCGAGGATGGAATCCTTCATGGACATATCTGCATGTGTGTTTGAAAAGATTTAGTGGGAAATACTGAATTGTTTGAAAATGCTGTGGGCACTTTATTTAAAAAAATACTATGATCCAGACTTTCCTACAAATAGTTAGCACAGCATGTTCCCTTCCCCTCTATATTATGTTATACATAAGCAAACCCCAAAACATTTTTAGGCAAATATGTATGTTTGAAAGCCTGTTTGTAAGCTTAATGTGAAGGCACTTTGAGGGATCAAAAGCCAATTCTGCATCTTTGTTACATGGCCATACTAGGCTGACAAGATTCTGTCAGTATCACACGCATTCTGCTAAGATCTCCAGTTTACAGCACATAAAAGTGGAGTGCCGATAGGCTTCACAACACACTGTTCAGAACAGCATCTGGAAAAAACTCATTTGGAATATTTATCATTAGGAATCTGATTTGTCATATGGAGGAGCAGTGAATGTTTTGAATGTAAATTGGAGGAGGACCCTTGGAGGCAAGACTTTGAATACGAATGGCCTATCATTGTAGCAATATTCTGCAATCCCATCAGATGGGCAGACAAGCAGACTGAAGACTGAGCCATTTGCCAGAAGGGAGTGACAGTTTGTTTGCTATGACAGATGACATTTTAGTATCATGACAGGCTGATTTCACGAAAGGAACAAGTTCCTACAAATGTTTCAAGATAGTGATTTTCTTTTTTAGTTTTTTTAATGTGGTTTTGTGGGAAGCAAAAAACCCAACAGAGTAAAAAGTGAATCTAGAATGCTTTATTTTTTTTTAATATGATTATATATAATAGCATGCACTAAGGATAATGAAGTTCAGGGTTGATCCTTGTTATGAGTATTTTTGCATTCCTGCTTGGTTGCTTGCTTTCAGCAGACCTTAAGGAACTACTGGGGGAGGGTGTGGGGCAGGGTGAGGGTTAATGTTAATTTAAAATAACAGACAGGTATGGTAGATTTGTATCAGTGATTATTGGCTTATAACAGAAGCACCTTCAGAGCGATTTATGGTAAAAACACACAGGACACTGCAAACAATATCTCTAGCATCTTGAAATGCTGAAATCTTGATGTTGATAATAGATCTATAATTTTAAGGAATTAATAACTTTATTATTTAAAAAAATAAAAATATTGGGTGGGTAATTTATTTAGTAACATAGAAAGACTGAAAGGTGTTTTCATGCTTCAGGAAACATTAAACATTTTGATTTGAAACTCATAAAAATGTTTTATGAAACCAGAGTAATGTAAAGGATTTTATGGGTCTCTAGGTGCTCAAAATTTCTAAGCAGCACGATATCTTCTATTAGGTGTATTTTTCTTCTGCCCCTAAGTTTGAAAGTTGTGGCTAAAAATGTTTGGCTACTTATTCTGCTATGAAAATGTATTTTTTTCCTTTATTTATCATGTCTACTTGTCATTCAGTACTTTGGTGATGATCATGGAGATAGACCAAAGTGAAGTGTTCCTTTAAATATTCTTACTTGGGGAAATATGTAATGAAACTGTAGCTGACTTCAGTGGAAGCGGCGTTACTGCAAACCCCAGCAATCTGGATGTCATGTGCACAAAGAGACTATTAGATAGGATAATTATGGACTGAAAAGTAAACAGAGGTCTGTCATAAGAGGCCAGCAGTACAACTATCTCTACAGATGAAGAACAAAATATGTTCATGACCAGTGTTAAAAACCTTTGAGAGACATGGAGGTATGTCATCCTGCCATTCTAGCACAAATTAACTAATTTTTAACTCTGATCGAGTTAAATGTGATAAAGAATATGCTTAAGTTGTATTTGCTTCTGAACATGGTTAGAAACTTTGAAATGGAAGCTAGACCAGAAGGAAGGTCCATGTTTTACTTGAAAAGTAATCTCTGTTGTCCAAATAATAATGCCAGTTTCCAAACATTTTTTTTCTGATAAAAGACAATCCACACCAAAAAAGTGATACAATTTCCTCTTCTTTCCTTATATTGTCCTATGAGATTTTTCATTAAGGTGAAGGTCTGTCACCACAGAGGAAGTATAATTTTGACAACATCCTGCTTTGTATGTTCTTTTGAAGATGAAGGAAAATGTGGATGTGCTGCTTATCTCTTGATGAAGGCAGACACCACAACATTGTAACTGAAAATAGAACCGCACAGATGTTCCTGATAGGCTGAGAGTTTTAGATTCATATTATATGTATATTCGTAACAATTATGTGTGTTTCAATTCAACATTTATGTATGTGTCAATTCAGTCTTTGCATGCAAATTATGGCCATGCAAAATGGCATGCAATCAGACATGATAGAGGTGGAATAACAAAATAGGATAAAAAATGTTGGCTGGTGGGAAAACAGGTAAATGGAAACTAAACAGCAAATTCTCCAAGACTTTCATTGTCTCTTTTCTGCACAATGTGCAAGTGTCTTCAGAGCTTATGATGGGCACAATGTAGAATTACCCTTACATGATAAACTTTTTTTTTAAATTTGTTTAATAAAATCACCATGACAGTTTTGTACAGAGAAATGTGTGCAAGTGACTTTTTGGAGGTTTAACTCCAAATAGGAAAAGACTTGGCAGATGCCATTATGAACTGCAAACATGAAAATAATATCTTATTAAGTCTCCAGTTGTGACAGCTAACCAGTATAATATTTACCTAGATGGGAGGCAAATGCTGAGAGCAGAAGGCTATTCTGGGTGCTAAATGGCAGTTAGATATCCTACAGCCCCATAGTGGTGGGATTTTTATAGGAGAAAACAGAATGGTGTGTCTATCACGGCCCCACTGAAATGAGAGCAGTTCAGCACTCCTTTTAGATATTACATTCTCTATTCCTTAAAGCACATTTTTAATGCAGCATTGAAAAAGGAGACTGTGTCCCATTGAAACAGACTTCATATCATCTCTGCATAAGCTCTTGTACATTTTTTGTGATTTTAGCAGCTGTTTGAAACTTCCAGTCTGAGTGAGGAAGGGGTATTCTACTGGTGAGAACTGAGAGAATTCACCGAGCTCAATGCCTGGTTGCTGTATTAATAAAAATCAAATGAAAAAAGCAATCTGATTAAATTATGTGTGCCTTTTCCTATGCTGGTGGAGCTTAACTAAGCAAACAGAAGCAGTGAAGTAAATCAGTGTTGGTTTATTAAAGATCAGAATTCAATATCTCGATAGTTGATGGGCTTATGCACCAGTGTTCTCACTGTTTAGCCTGTCTATGCAATGAAAGTAAACACAATGACACTGTGGGGACTCTTGTTTGGAAAGTGACACTTAGAAAAGTCTAGTTTTCTTGCAAGGAAAATGCTGCCCTATCTCTTACTTCTTGTCTCTTGCCAAAAGATTATCATGAAAACAAGAATCTTAATATTGTTTGCTGATGGTGATGTCATCCTCTGTAACAGAAGCATTCTCCTTGAAATATCCTCCACGTCTGTAGACATAAATGTCCCTTACCTCAGCAGCTTTTCTTTTAATATTCTTTTCTGCACAAATACAGATTCCCCCTCACATTGATCTTAGTGCACTGTCAAGACAGCAGGTTTTGGGGCAGGGTGGGGTGGGGTGGGGTGAGAAGTTAAGGATGTTTAATCTAGTCTTTAGGACTCTCAAAGTTTATACGTTGCAATAGGGCACTCTGAGTATTAGGGGGCTTATAGGACATCTCCAGAATAATTTATTGTAGTCTGCAGGATGGAAAAGCTGTCAGTTAGATCCATCTTAGTAATGTAGGTAATACTTGGCTTCTGTAAATTTAGAAACCAAAAATACCTGCTCCTCATGACTGGGGTTGGTTGATGGCTTTGTTATGATCAGACCAAGTACAGACTGAGAATTTAAAATGTTTCTTTTATACTTGCCTCATACTAATGATGATCAGTCACCATACCTAATAAAAGGCATCACAGAACTGTGCTTGCTGGTACACTTGTAGGAGCTACTCAGCTTTCCCGCAGAAAGCACTTTTATAAGCAGGCAGTTGTCCAGGCATCATTAGGTGTTAAGTATTATATTGTGTCTGTAGATACAAACTCACATACTGGAACATAGAAGTAGAGTTCTGTAAAAGAATTACCCATTTAATACCTAAGACAGGTATATAGGAATCAGTTAAAAATCTGTGCTTTGGTGCTAGTATTCAATACCGTATTAATATGCAGTGAACACCTTAATCCCCTCTCCCATCTTTGCTGGTAGTCACAAACTATGCAAAGCCTTGAGAATTGTACTCAGCTGCTGCTTTCATCTGTTGTCTCAGAATGACAGAGATAAGAGGAGCCCAGTCAGAGACATAAGCAATCAAGAACACATATGCAATGCTCTTTAGAAGAACAACTCCTGTTTGTGTACCAGGAACCCCTTCGCACACATGATGCTTTATGAGTTACGAAGTTCATAACATTCCAGTTGTGAACAGCTAGAAAATTTCATTTTCTTTGCTGTTTGGATGCTTCATGCTTCAAAACTTCAAGAGATCAGTGAAGGCTATGTGGAGACAGGCAGCTGTAAAGTTATTTCCTTGGATAAAAGCTAAGTCCAATCCATAAGTGAGCTTGGCAGGAGCTATCTCTTTCTTTAAATAAGTGATTTCCAGAAAGTTAGGATAAATGTCAGTCATGTAATACATGTGATAAAAGTAAGGGCCATCATCAGAGCTTCTTGGAAATTTTGTAATAAAGCAGAACTTGTGGCATTCTGGGAAGCCATGCGGTCTAGTGAAACAGGAACACCTGCAGTTTCTGACCAGGCATGTCATTGTGACAGACCTGCCCTCAAAGTGTCAGCTGGTGCTGAGAAAAAATGATGTTCTTCTATTAGCAATGACAAAATGAGGAGAAATATTATCACTGAGAAGATACAAGGAAATAAGCAGATATTAAATGATTCCTCTTTCCTGGCTTGTGGGAAAAATTTAAAATATCGGTTTCAGCCCAGTTAATAGTAAAATTAAAGAGTGAAGAAATGTGGGTTTCCTTTGAAAAACTGCATGAAATTGTGTGAATTGAAAAAGCATAGATGTGGGATGGCGACTTTCAGAACAGGTCAATTCAAAGAATGAATTCTCTTTGTCTGTGCCTCTGGCATGTGAGGAGAAATGGTGCTCTTGAAGTTTCTTCTTGCAGACTAGAAAGAATTTGGGCATGATCTTGAAGGAAGAGATTACTATTAATTTTGCAAGTGCTGAATGGCAAAGGAATCTATCTGATGAGTCAGGACTGTCTGCTCCTTGTGCAGAGGCTAGGAAAAAGCAAAATCAGTGAGAGGGGAGACAGACCAGTTTGCATTTCAGCCTCCAAAGGGACAGGAGTTTCTTTGCTGTCATTGTGCACAATTTTAGTGAGACCTTCTGTCTACTGAAACTCATTTGCAGAGAAATTGGTATTGTTTGCTTTTCTCAGTGGTGGCCAAGTTTACAGAGAGCAGGGTATGAGTATTTCTATTGAAATATAAGAAAACAAGTGAATATGTACTTACTTGTTGCCTCCGAAGAGCTAAAGTGTCTCCCCTTTCCATTCAATGTCAGTTTTTAGCATTAAATTAAAGACCATCCCAGACCTCACCTTGTTCATTCAGACCCTTTCTAGGCATTTATAAAGTCAGCAACCAAGTCTCAGTAGTTCTTTCATGGCCGTATGTGAAGAAGGCTAAGTGAAAATCACATTTGAACACTAAGAAGCAATAAATATAGCACAGAAAAATTAAATTGGTAGTTATTTTCTGAAAAGCCTTAAAAAGAAGGTAAGCTTTTTTCTTGGATGTTGAAAGACATCTAAGCCACCTGACCCGCTGTAGGTTTTGATCAGGGTTAGAATTTCTTTCTAGAAGGGAAGGGAAAGAAGAACCTAACATTACTAACCTAGTCTATGTACAGGGTTAATGACAAAATCTCAATACATAAATTTTATTAGTTCAGTGCTGAAACATTAACACTACTTAGAAAAAAGAAAAAAGTACAAAAGCTAACTTGGTCAGATGAGGACATGGACATGCTTTATAACTATTTTAAGCTGTATCCTAAATACTAGGATGGTTACTTCGATAACACCTGCTCTCATTCAAAAGTCTGTATATTGAACTCCCTTAGCAGAAGCTGGGCTCAAACCCAGTGCTGACTATACAATCCATTACTGAATAAACACTGGCTGGTTGGTAGCCATATTGACCTTTAGCTGTGATACTGAAATCCAGTTGCCAACATTGCCACCTCCTGCTTAATTGGCACTGAATAAAATGTGTTTCCAAGGGAGTGGACAACAGAAGTCATGGTTGCCTGAAATATTAACACATCAAAAGAAGCATGTAATTTATTCCTTTGAAAAATGGATGCATAATAACATCTAGCATAATAAATCTTTTTCTGCAAGGATTATGATGACTGCAAGAAGGAAGACCATGGTCTATTTGCACAGTACTTGTTTCATCCAAGAAGCTATTTTGGTTTTGTACCAAAGTCTTAGTGGTGCACTTAGATGGCACCTCAGTCCACCTTTTATTAACACCCAAGTTTACCTTTTTTTGTTGAGACAAATTAGTCTTATTACTAAAATTAATTGTAAATAGGAAGCTGTTAAATATACCATAAAGATATATTTCACCACAACGTATGACAGAGAGAGATTGATTGCTGATGTTACCATTTCCATCCAATAAGACTTCAATAATTTACTGAAACTATTAAAAATTTTAACTTTTAAAATAAATATGAAGTGATGACATGAAAGAAGAGACTTCACTTCAGTGGATGATGCTAGAAAGGGCTATGTTAGGACTGTGCACTGGCAGAACACTGCTAATGAAGTGGTCAGTGAATTTTAGTGTCTTTTATAGAGTTATTGTTTAGGATGAAACTCTGCATATACTCCTTTTACTAAACATCATAGGAAAAATTAGATCTTTGTATGGATGCAATAGCTCTATAGAAAACCTGCCTAATATTCTGAGGTAACCTAACAAGTTTTCTTTGAAAGAGTCTTTATTATAGATCCAGCTGTCTTTACTCCGAAAATAAGAAAGGCCATTTCCTCTCCCTCTGCCTACAAAAAGCCTGGCAACAAATATAATCATTGAGTATATGCAAAAGTTACCTTTGAAACATATCTAGTGTATTTATAGGCATCTTTCAGTATAACAGGAGGAAAGAGAAGCATCATCACAGGAATATTCAGCTCCCTGGAGGCCACTAGCAAATGCTTCAAAGGTCTCCCTAGAGGGGGAAAATAGCACTTTACAGCAGAAGTCACAAATTTGCAAGTATCCTGGGCAAATTAAAAAATTCAGTGATTCAGTCTCACTAGAAAACTCACCATTATATTAAGATGTGTCACCATTATAAAAACATCACTTTTTCTACCTCTGAAGCTTTAAAAATGGAACATTCGGTGTGTATCTGAAGAGCTAGAAAAACCCTCAAATGATATTTCATGTGACTTTTTCCGCCTCCTGTATGTCCCTTTTTGTCTCAACACCCATGTAAATATTTTTTTGATAACTCTATGGATCTGACATGAGAAACATCATTTCATTTAGAATGGAAAATAATGAAGAGATTAAGTGAAAGTACTTACCCCCTGTAGTGCATCCATCAGGCCCATGATTGTTTCCTGCTCGCAACTAAGCAGATATTGATGCACTTCATTTAGTGGATCAGAATAATCTCCTTAAAGACAGAAATGCTTACCTTTTTCTATTTCTCCCTGTAAGCAGAAGTGAATACCCTTGGGTTTTTAACCTCCCCCTGGACATGAAACAAAGAGAACAGAGGTTCTTGCTTTGCCATGCATCCCACTGGATGAAATCATGAGCAGCCGTACTGCAGCTAGCTCCATATCCTGCCACACTGTCATTTGTGGCATTGAAAACCTCCCATTAGCCTTCACTGTGGCAAAAAATCCCTGCCATACAGAACCTGACCTCAGTGCCTTTAGCTTCAGCATGAGCATGTTGCCTCTTGAAGCCATGAGGGAACTGGATTACTCCTTTATTGATCAATTGCTGAGTTAGAAATCAATGGGTAATTGACTGTTAACCTCTGTGAGATGACTCATGTGCTTAAGTCAGGCACACAGTTAAATAGCTTGCTGAACAAGTGCCTACATACTGTCTGTAGCTTCTGTACACAAATTTGTCAGCTTTCCACATGGAAAAAAAAATCTTCCATAAATGAGCCATACAGAAAAGAATAAATCTGTTAAGGGATAGAGTGCAGTACCATTCCATATTTAAGAGACAGCACACACACACACACACACACCCCCCATTACTGAGGCAACCAAAGGTGCCTTGAAAGATTGCTAGAAATGATTAAGGGTTCTTTATTTTAGATTGATAACTGCAGTAGCAAGTGTGAGAAGGAGAGCAGGCAATTGAAGTTGATGGGATCATTGTGTGCCTGCCTAACATCACTGGCTTAACATTTGTATTTTAGACTGTCTCTTAGACTCTCTTTTGCCTAATAACAGCATGTAGTGAAATAAAGAGTTCGTTCTGGAGGTAATTGTTATGTGGTGGAATATAAACAAGACCCATTCTGCAGTATATTTACCACAGTGCATATTTATGAGGTGGGTTTAATTAAAAGTCAGGAACACCAGAGCTATTTTTTAACTAGATGCCTATTATCTAGTGTCAAATGCTTGGTTTTAATCACGCATTTTATACCATTGTGACCTAGATCACTGCCTGTGGCATACAAGATAGCGTGTTGTCTTTCCCGAGAAGATGTAGCCAAGCTTGATGGATGTTTTCTCATTCCTAACCTCATTACTACTGGCTTCCCATCCATCTAATAAAATGCTATGATAGAGAGTGGGAAGGTGCTATAAATCATAATATTCCAGCCGCTCCAAGCAGATTCATTAGAAATGCTGACTATATATCTCGCACACAGAAAGTCAACACACAAAGTAGGTTGTTGCTTCTGCCTGTGCTGGAGACATCCCCTCACTCCCTCCAGTCAAGTTAGGATTTGTTTTTAATGGCAAAGATGACATTTAATGAAGTTCTGGATGGCAGGCTGCTTTGACCTGATTAACTCAATAAATATTCCAGCTGTTACTAGTTTTAAACTGTGCTGCAGCCTGTTAGCCTCACTCACATTGTTACTCCACCACTGAGATACGTAATTGCTTACTAATGAACATTTTAAATTTTTTTGAGTGAGGTAAGAAACTGAGACATCCTACTTTACTACTGTTTTTCCAGTGTTTTCCTTAAGGAAGGGTATCCTGTTTCTCATTTAGTCTTAAGGCCATATCGCTGATGGGAGTATATAGTGGGAGGGGGGAGAAAGTGTCATGGCTATCTTTTGTTTCAGTCTATGAAAGAAAATGGGACTATGAAAATAAAAATGTCCTAGACTTGTGCCTGGAGAAGGAGAACTGAATCGGCCACATCCTCTGAAGTCCAGGCTATGATTTTTCACTTCAGAGTCATATGGTATTTAATTTAGGTTTTGCTTTTTAGTGGAATCTGCACACTTGAAGAGGTAATGACAGCTGTGATCTTTGCAAAAGGGGCAGGGTCACTAAGGGAAAGAAAAAACAGTAAAATAGAGGAAATAGCAAGCAATTTTAATGCAATTCAGCTCTAAAAATTGCAGTGTGAGTATGACTGTTGCTGTTCCAGGTGTTTGGATTTTCTTAACGCTCCTGTGGCAGATGCTCAGAGTTGCTTATATTCTCCTGTGCAGTTTTCTTTTGTGACAAATTTTATGTAGCCCTTATGAGCCTGTCATTCAAGAGATTTTTGTGGGAGATCACCCAAAGCTGTACACCTGCCTGTAGCCTGGTATGTCTTAGTACTGCAGGTCTCACAGAGACTTTTCCCTTTGGACTGAGTTTGTTGGAAGAGCCATAGTATCCAGCTTTCTTTTCTTTCAAATATGTTGCAATTAATAATATAAAAACATCAGACACCTTTCCACTGGAATTTAAACAAGGAGTATATTGGTCCTTAGACTTCTTTCATCGTATCTGACATGGAATGTCAGGCAAGCATATGGGCCTAAGCAAGCTGATGGAAGGCAGTGGTGCATACAGCTTGGAGGAATTCATCAGGGGACACCAGTGGGCTCTTCTGTCTGTGCTCAAAGGCTATTTCTCTCCATTCAGAGGAGAAGAGATAGTGTGTAAGCTGGTAGTATTCTTTATTAAATCCTTGAGGGGAAAATGCAATTGTGTTTGTATGTTATCTGCAAGCAGTGTTTTCATTATGACTTGCTGTGATCTCTAGTACTTAGTGTCAAAGTGATTCAGGGAAAATGATTGATAGCTGTTATTAGTAATCCATGGCTTTACGAATGTACAAATTAAAAGTAATCAGAGAGAGAGGGGAATTGTACATCAGTTAACATAATCCATTTATTTTGAAACATACACTAAAGAGTGGCATTCATCTTTATTGCAATGGCAAGTCTCAGCTTTGTGGTGATATTAAGCAGATGATGGTAAAACATACAAAGGATTTACTTTAACAACATAGCAGCCACTTTCTTGTTCCGGAAGCATTCCCAAAGTTACGCTTAGGAAACATCAATATCTCCCTGAATTGCAAGGAAAAATTTTAAAGTGTCTGCCAAATGCAGCTTCCACTGGGGAAACTCAAGGACCTCTGTCACCTCACCTGATGCTGCACTGGAGTTCTCAACCTCTTTCTGTCCCTATAAATCTAAATCCAAATTGGCTTCTGATTGGATGCATCTAGAATAATTACATAATAGAATAATTACATAAAGAACTGTCACATTTGGGGTTTGGTATTTGGGGGTTTTGTAGTTTTGTGTTTATTTATTTACTTACTTAAACACACTCATCAAATGGAAGGGTTATATGTCAATATGCAGAACTCATGTAAAATCTGCAAAATGAGTAACACAGCAGAGGTGTCTGTTAGTACTATATAATCAATGGCCAGATGTAAAAGTACAACAGGACAGGATAGGATGACTTCAGTTGAATTGTCTAGCAATTATTCTAAATACTTTTATAATTAAACAGCAAACACCGCATTTTTATACTTGGTTGTTTTTGGGTTTGTTTGCTTTTAAAGTTGTTGCGTTCACCTATTGCTATGTGTGGTGTTAACAAATGGACTCTTAATATAAAGAAAGTCTTCTATAAAGATAATTATTTTTGTTTAAGGCCTACAGAATTTAATCCAGTTAGATAAACATGCAGAATGCAAGCTATTTAATAATACCTGTTGCAAACCATGCTTATATTCTGTCTGTTTAGCATGTAGAGATTCTTCTTGAAGAAACCCATGGTTAAGAAACACTTTGTACCGTGCAGAAAAGAAAAATCCTGGAGGAAGACACCAGAATTATCACATGCTTGAAGGAAAATACATGATGCCAGAACCATTCCTGCTTCATGGTATTGCTGTTCACAGATTGTTAATACAGTTAGTGCAAATGAGCAAAGAGACACCTCACAACATGTTACTGTGCCCTAAATATGCAAAAACTGTCACTGACAGGGATTTATTGGAGTTTAGCTGATATTTGAAGAACTTACTCTTATGCATATTGCTCTGGTAGTGGAACAAAATAAAACCGCTTCATCTTTATGTACTCCAAATCTTCATAGAATAGTACAAATGTAAATTTGTATTTTCCTCAGGATGTTACTGGAAACTGAAAGCTATCATACTTTGTTTACTATGCTACTTTGTCTAAAGGTGGATCTTACAAAGTTTACATGATTTGCACATCAAGTAGTAGCAACATAGAGGTGGCAAAGCCCAAATCAGTAATGTTCTTTTTGGGAAAAAGAGGAATGTAGCCAACTTTTAGTAATATGGGCAATGATTATGGGCAATATGTAAATTCAGAATCCCCTCATTTTTTAAGATTAAACATGAATTCCAATGTTTATTTTAATATGGTAACTGCTTTTAGCATTATTGCTTTATACTCTGATGCAATTTACAAATCATAGGATACAGGTAGCATGCCATGTGAGTACATGGTGTTATCATGGCTGCATCAGTACAGCATACCACCACACAAGAAGCCCTAGAGCCTTAAAATTATATTTAGGAGGAAAGTAGTTGCTATAATTCAAGAGAAATAAAAAGAAAGGGGGGTAACCCCACTTTTGGAGATACAAATTGTTATTTAATCAATGAACAATGATGTAGGGGAAAGACTAAGTAAACACAGGAGGATATTAAAGGGACAGTTTCCTAAATGATGGAGATTCAGTCTTATTGTCTCTGTTAAATCATCATGTCCTGGCTTCAAAACTGATTATGTAACAGCTAATGATTATTATAAAACTATGTAATTGATCCATGTACACCAATGTTTGTGTACTGTGTTTGGTAGTGTGGCAAGGTTTTTTTACAGTAAGGCAAGCCTAGGGTGTGGCATCCAGTTTCTTTCACTCGTTTTCCCTGTTGCATCAGAAGCATAAAACTCTCGTACCACGTTGTGCAGCTGTACCTGCTCAGCCTCCCACCGAACAGTCTATTTACTGACCTCCGTTACACATAGCAAAATATTGTAACAAACAATTGTATTGAACTTGAAGCAAATAAGGACAGTTTTAGATGCAACTGTTTTCTGCTTTAGGGATTCTAGGGGTTCTATTTAGTTAATCCCAGCTGAGAGAGAAAAGAGGAAGTTTCGTTGCCTAAAATCAAGGGGAAATGATGCTTTGACTTCTGTAGTAGAGGTGGAAATCATTGGAACAGAAATACTTTCTCAGTCCTGAGAAATGCAGGAGAGACATAACATGCTATTTCCTTTCCTAGCAAGTTGTTTTAATTTTCTCCCATCTTCCTTTTCTCCACTTTTTTTCTGTGCCCTCACAATCCATAGCACTTTCCCATCTTCAACTCATTCTCTCCAGCTATGCTGCTTCTTTACCTGAAAGACAGATGGGTCTGAGTGTCTCATGGAGCTGATGATGGGTTTTCATACTTCTGGTATCAGCTTTTCCCCATCAGTGATGAACAAATTAATGTCTCTTTCCTTCATCCATTCTTACCCTTTCTTCATAGTAATGTGAACCAGCACTGTCTCAAGTCAGGTGCAAACCTGACACACGTTCTTGGTCAGAGTTTAGATTAAGGCTCTCTACACAGTGATGCATACATACTTGTAGTAGTGGCATGGAGGTGCACATGGTATATAACTTTAAATTGACTTTAACTTTCAAGTATTTCTTATTTGTTAGCTAAGTTTTCTGCAAACTTCTCTGACACACAAGGAAGCCATTTTGTTTTAAACCCATCCTTATTTCCAGTTCTACCCCTGTATATATTTCACAGACCATTCACTGTACCTTCATATTATTAGCATGCAGTTAGAAGCAGCAATCTAGGTGGCTTCAGTCTTGCCTTGTTACTAAATATCTAGGTACCCAGCTAAATTGCTGAGCCTTCTCTACAGGTGTTTAACCCTAGAAACAGAAGCAAAATCTGAACTTCTTGTAATCTTCCCTGTCTCTTCACTGTAATTCACACACCTGCTCTATAGCTATATGATGTGTATTCAAAAGAGTGCAGGTGCTCAGTATGATTGAATTGAACCCTTCCATTTAGTCTGTTGCTTTTCTAATTCAGGAGTGATGCTCAATGGGTGTGATTGAAGAGATCTCTCTCTAATTATGGAGATTTCTCTGTGCAGTGTTGGAGGATTATTTTTTTAATATATTATTTACACTGTTCAGTCTGGCAGTAATATTTCTGTCTGCCAATGTCAATTACATTGCTCTTGACTGGTGCAGATCAGCAGTCTGTGATATCTCTGAAAAGCCAGTGTGTATCACATGTCACTAGCAGACATATTAATGTTTGAGTTGAGGAGTGCAAGTGATATAACAAGATTAGATGGCACTGATATAAAGGACTAACTCTAAGCCCATGTATAACCAAGAAACTGCTAGATGACAACTGTCAATTATTTACTGTCCCTGTCCAATGTAATATTAATAGCTGGGAGCCTGCACTTTTCCTTTCTCTCTCTGTCTCTCATTTTTGCTAGCTTAGTGTTCAATTCCTCGATTTTACAGAAGTAACATTCTTTTCAAGGCATTTTGCCCTGAGCTGTTATTAAGCAATTAGCAAAAAAAAATGAAAGCAAGGCTCAACTATATCCTCTGACATGTCAGAGGACCCCATTATCCAGAAAGGATTAATTCGTTTCAAAGGTATTTTCCCTTATCTTAGTTATTAACACATATACTTTAATATTTTTTTCTTCTCTAACACTAAACAATACAGTAGGAAACAATTCTGCCATGCAAGACACTAAGTGATATGGGTTTTTTTGCTTATCTTTGAGCAGAACAACTCCATATTTTTAAATAACTCAGTTAAAATTGAAAGAAAACATGAGATGTCTGAAACTAGTTATGTGGAGCTATCACGGCCCAGGTGTCTGCCATGAACTTAACTCCTCTCCCAATAAGATGCAAAAGGAAACTTCTGTTTTTCAAACTTTTTTCCTTTTTTTTTAAATAACAGGGGTTTGTATTCTGTTTTTACTTCATGTTTACAGGCAAGTTTTTATTGCTTTTTGCCCCATGGGTTCAATTACTTCTTGCAGGTGGGCAGGTAGAGCTAACCAGAATAAAGGATAATTTAGGTAAAGGGGTCTGAACAGAAAGGGGAGAAAAGAAGCTAAAGATGACATTAGCGATGTTATAGAAGAGTCACCTCAGCAGGAAAAATATAATGAACGTGTTATGTATCCCATAGTATGCTTATTTAAAGCTTAAATTCATGCAACTAAATTTAGCCTAACCAAAACATCCTCTACAGCTTAATTTCTTCTAAACATATTGTGCAGTGACTGGCTTAACACAGGTTTATTGAAAAAGAGCATTAATTTGCAAACATAACACAGATAATTATCTCGAACTAGACTTACCACTGCCCTCTTCCATTGTGCAAGACTAGACACTATTGTGCACTGAACATTATAAATACTGGATTATGATTGTGGTGCCTTTGTAAACTTCTACAGCAGTTCCCCTGGCAGATTAAATGTCACCAAATAGAAATTAAGTTCAAAAACGCAACTGTAAACTTTTAAGTTTAAATGTAGCAGCCAAGTTACTATTTTTAATAACAATTTTGACACATCAGGATTAACCCTGTATATTTTGTAATCATCTTTATCTGACCTCCAGACTTTCAACAGAGCCCACATCTGAGTGCACGTCTCCTGTTGGGAATGGTAGTCCTATGCACTAGGTGGTAATGATAGCTATAGCATAAAGGCAATAAAGTGGCTTTCTGAGTCTGCATTCCTCACAGTCATCTCACACACATATTAGTACCTTTTTGCCAATAAATATTTGTATATTCATTTTTTGAGATTATTTCTGAACATACACTAACACTTGTCAACAGACATAGTAAGCCTGTTGATTGTATACTCACTAATACAAGGGTTTGTACCTCTCCATAGATTAAACTATTTTTCTTACAATTGAGAGATTTTGTAGTTCTAAGAAATGATTTAGTACTTGAATTCTAAAGGATATAAAAAGACACAGAGGATACTCAAAGGACTTCAGCTGGATATACCTTATATTACTGTCTAGCCTTGTTTTATTTCAGAGGAAAGCTCATTTGCTTGTGTTTGTGAGGTACAGATAAGAAAGAGCAGAGATCTTCTGACACATATCAATAAAGCAGAAAAAAAGTTGCATAACAGCAACAGCAGTCTGCTGGGATAACAGATTGGTGCCCACTAGTAAAGGGGCAAGACTCATAATTCACAAGCAATGAAGCCGCAAGTGAATTATAAAGGTCTCATCCTTCTCCAATGGAGATAAATGAGTCCGTCTAGTACAACCAATCATATGATCTGTTTGGATAGGTCTTCTTTGTCCATAATCCTTTCTCATATAAAAATTTTTTGGGAACGTACCACAATAAATAGAGAATAAAAGTCATTCTGCTCATTTCTCTATTGCTAAGAATCCCTTGCTCTGGTGCTGAACTGTTGAAAATGTTGCCCATTTCTCTTTCCTATTTTCATCTAAATCTTCATTAAACTCATCAGATTTAGTAACAGGTGTATGTGACGGGACTATCTTTGGTCGGGTTTTTTCCCTTAACTTATCTATAAATTCACTTTTTTTGCTGTTGTGCTATTACTTATTTACTATTACTATACTTGCACCCTCTCAAAACATGCTCCTCAAATGGGATTGTTTCTCTGGTGGTCACATAAATTTTTTCATGCTCCCTGGAGAGAGGAGGGAAAAAGCCTGTCTTTAAAGAAGTGGACACTGTTGTCTTACCACTAGTGGTGTTTGTCGTGCAAGCAGGGAGTCTTGTTACTGGCACCTTGATTGTGACACGGCCTGGATCCCTTTTAGGTAAAGAAAGGTTATATAAACTGAGGCATTGGAGTTAAGTGGTAGAAGGGTGATCATAGAGAAAGACAGTGATATCAAAATGCTGATTCTAAGAAATAATTAAGATTACAGGCAATGCAAACAGTGATGGCAGCAACTGAGTTACCATGCTGATTTTTCAATGTAAGATCTTCTTTCATTTGCTTATCAATTTGACAGTTTTGCCAGCTGTGACTGGTATTTTTGATTCTGAGTGTCTTTCTAAATCAGATTTAAACAAAAAACACAAAATTTTGAAACTTTCAGCTAAAACGTTCCACTTATATCTGAGAATCATCTCAAGTTAAATTACAGTATATCATGCTTCTATATTTTTTGCAACCACTTTGGTGAGAACACTCTGTCTACACATGTAGTAAATGATTTTTTGTGGAGATGTTTTCTTTCAGGTATTTCCTTTTGTTGTTCTTATGGAAGGTTGCCTACATTTAGATAAGAGACACATTTTAGTTTCCATGTGCTTGACAGAGTTATGATAAAATTTGCCAGCTAAATTCTCTAGAGAGTGGCTACAGAATAAGCATAATTTTACTCTTCTGAGCTTTTCCATGATGGCTGGTGGTGGATGTACCAGTGATGGTCTCCACTGGGGACTTCAAGACTTGGTAAGATTTTCCAGTTCCTGCTCTGGGGTGCACTGTTGCCATGCACAAAAACTGTTTAGAGGGGATGTTTTCCTTGTACTTCCTTGCTTCCATACTGGTGTTCAATTAGTGTGAAAGAGAGAGAAGTATGTCTCTTCCATTACTTGAAAATAGTTTTGGGAACAGAGAAACAGTTGAAGCAAAAGAAGCAATGAATAGGGGCAGAGAGAGAGATATGGAAAAAAAGCAAACACAAATGAGCAAGAAGACTAAAACAGGGTAGTAATGGAGGAGGCAGGACCTGGAATTATATGAAATCAGGAAGAGATGGGAAGAATGGCAAGGAGGTTTATTATCGTACAAGGAGAGGGAAAGGACAGGAGGATGTATACACTATGAGCACTGCTTCAGTAAGTTAAAAGTATTTATTTCCTGAAGCCTAATGTCAAGCTGAGAGTTTGCATCTCTGTTGCAAGGCTATAATGAATTCAGGGGGAATTGAGTTCTTTGTCAAAAAGCTGTTTCCTCAACCATTTGTTATCATCCAAGTTGTAACCACGGGTAATGTCACTGACTAGGAACTGGTTGTCTGTGCTACTAGGCTTTTAGGAAGAAAAAACTAAGTAACAAGTTTGAATTAAACCACTTCAGTTGTAGACTCAGGTTTCTTTCCAAAAGGACTGTTTTTTCCTGTGAAGGATTATTTACTTAATTCTCTTTATATCAGAATTTTTAAGAAATGAGTTAATAGGAATCATTACAAGCTGTATATAGTCTTAAACTTCATGTTTACATACTGAAATGGCCTAGCTTCCTGTGAGTGGCAACGTGTGCTGTCGCCCTGCTTATTTGTTTATCTTGGGGCTGAGGGCTTATTTATATTATATTACACTAGACTAACGCTTTCCTTAACATTGCTGTTAAAAACTGAACTAAACATTGCTATTTGTATAGAATATGTATTTTAAAATGAGAATTACTGCTCAGACTGAGTGTAAATATTTATTGAATCACACACCATTTAAATATGTTTCATTGTACTTGGAATGATTTCTGAAAGCCTCAAAAGCAACAAAAATCTTATGTTGTAAACGTATCTTCCAAACTAACTCCCCTGGGCTTTTTTGTAGGTTTCAGAGAGAAGACAGGACATAATGCAATGAAATTGAGGCACATAACTAAAAAGGTATTGGTGTTTCTGAGGTACCAACTGAAAGTATGTTGGGTTTTCTACTGGTAAGTGAAGTTGACAGAACCTGCCTTTTATATTCATGGGAGGCAGGCTCTGGCATTTCTGCAGATACTTACATTTCAAATATCTGTAGCCTGCAATTCCCTTCTTTTTTTCCTTCTTCACATAGACCCAGTATATACATTGGAAATTTCCAAATAAGCACACTGACATTCTGGACTAAGACTATGACAAAGCATTTCATTTTTGAGATGTTCTTAATGACACAGGAAAACATTCTGGAATCTTTATGTCCTTACAAAGCTGCTGTGGGTTAATAAAAAAGTACCATCAGCGAGCAGGAGATGTTACCCTGGCCATGTTCAAGTGGGAGTAGCTCAGGAGAACCATAGGAAAACAGCCTGTAAAGAGGAAGGAAACATTAGAATTGCTTGAGCATAGGAAGAGGAAAGGCATAATTGATTGATAAATCAGGACATTTGGATTACCAACACTGAAGCACAAGAATGAAGTCAGGGAAAAAAAGGAAATTTAAATGTAAGAATTATTTAACATATGCTTAGCTTTGTGAAACTGTTTGCTGCCTTTGGCATTTAGAACAAAGGTCTAGACAGTTTAGACACAGAAATTACTTACAGGCACATCCAAGCATACAATCTGGCAATGACAATTAAAGAAACCCAAAAGAAACATATTTACACTATTTGGAGAATGTGTAGCTTCTAAATAAATTGTAATTTTATCTCTTTAGATGTTAATAGGTTTCATAGGCAATGGAGTTTTCTAATTGTCAGAGTAGGATTTTTGAAAGACCTTATACTGGGGAAAAAAACATATTGACAGCACATTAACCTTGACTGAGTTTGAAAACGGGTGAGAACTGAATAAACTTATGGTCATGAAACTTTTTTAGCTGAATGACACAGCAGACTGTCTAATTCAATCTCAGTGTGTGTAAGAATGAAACTCGAAATGCAGAAGGTACCTAGAGAATACAAACCCACAATATTCTTGCTATTTGTTATTAGGATGTATTTACTTAAAAAAAAATCCAGATTGTTAATATACTCTGTGGGTTTTGTTGCACAGGAAAAAGATTTTTCCAGTTTTATTTAATTGCTTCTTATTTTTGTTACTGACTGTTAATTCTCTAATAACTATGTTTATACAGTGAAGAGGAGTATACCTGGAACTGTGAATTGTATATAAGGCTGTTTGACTTTAAAAAAAAATATGAATTGAATGAAATGCAAGGTGTGTGGGAACAAAAGCTTTTCAATTCTGTGATTCTACTGAAAATAGTTATGATTTAAGTAATTTAGGGATCTGTTTTCTTATCTTGCCATCCTGGGACTTATTCTACCCCTAACATTACCATTTTGTCAGATCAAGACAGATGGTTTGAGGACCTGTGTGTTTAAAACAACAGTATAAACACAAATGGCCTCCTTACTAAATAAGAGTCCTTAGCTCTTCAGAGTTTATCCTTTCATAAGTTTCTGGATACCCAACAGTTAAATAAAAATGGTGATAGTTCCTCTGCAGTTGATCAGTTCATCACTGAATTTAACAGGAATTATATGGCTGAAACGTATCAGAGTGCTAAGAACCTGATGCTTCCAAATTACTTTTCTTGCATCATGCCAGCTTGATGTGGTCAGTGCTGTTGGACTGGCATCACACACCTTTTTCATTTCACTGAAGATACTACTGAGCTGAAAGAAGAAAAACATCTCTCCTTATTTACTTTGTTTTGTGAATAATATGCCAGCTTCCTATTTGTTACATTATCTTGTCCTCCATCATGAGAGAGTCTTGCTTGGAAGGAGACTGTCATTTTACCATGTTGGTACCCAGTATCTATCTACCTATTGGCCTGTCAGATCAAGTCAGGCAATTATTTCAAAATGTTCAGCTGAATAAAATAATTGCCACAGAGTAACTCCAGTTTTGTTATGTAACAACCCGAGAGGTTACTGGCTTATTTCCTTGATTTCTGCCTAAGCTGTGTGTTTATTTTAGCTTTAGAATTTGGGACTTGGAACAGATGCCATAGGAAATCCAGGAGCCACTGAAGTCACTCCAAAGGACAGCAGTGGGGGAAAGGAGCACAGCCTTTGTATTTAGTTGCTCATTGGAGTGGCTGTCAAGTTAGACTGCTCTATTAATTGCTTTGGATAGAAAATCAGTAGTTTTCCTGAAAATGAATTAATTCAAAGTTTAAAGAAATTGTGGGCTAAGTATTTAAACATAGCAAAAATGAACCAGGTGTTCAAGAGCAATTGCCATAACATAAACACTTCAAAAATAATTAAACGCAAGGCAATCTTAACAAGGATAGTAAATCTTTATCGTTTTTATGAAGAACTAAAGATCATTTCCTAGCTGTCTTCTTGTGACAAGATACGTTCTTGCCACAGACTGTATTAGTCTACTTGATTTTTGTCTGCCAAAAGACATTTTTTCAGAGAGAAAAAGGTTTTTGAATGTCTGATCTGGCTTTAGTCTTTACCTTGTGAGCTGACTATCTCCTGGTATACAGCCTCAAAAGCCTCTGCACCCAAGAGGAACCCCAGCTCTACATTTATGCCAGGAATTCAGGCTTAAAAATACATTTTACTGGTAACTGCCTAGTTGTAACCATAAACAGAGAAAGTAAATTCTACAGATTTTTGGGCACACCTTATTTGTACCACTTTGTCAGTTGGTGTATGAACTACAGAACAATTTTTACAAACTTCTGTTCAGAAGTTATAAATCTCATTTCCTATATTCTGTTCAATGATAGCTGACATTGCAAGGAATGATTATATGCAGCAGCCAGCTTAACAAGCAATAATCTTTCAAACTCTCGTTTTATAAAGCGGAAAATCTAGAATGGATTAATGTGGCTCAGTGTTATTTCCTCCTTTTTTAGTTTTGGGATAATACTTTAATTTTTTAGTCAAGGGAATCTTGGTCTGCTGTGGTAAAATTCTTTTTCTGACTTTGCCTCACAGGGTGGATTTCCTTAGAGACAAGACATTTCTCTTGTGTTGCCAATTAAATTAAATCCTTAAGACTCTAATTTCATACAGAAGCACAATACTTCACCTTTTAGTTGTTGTTTCCACCCTGTATATGTTTGGTCAGCACCACTGTGAAAAGAGAATTATTTCTGAAATGCATCAAAAACAGAGCAAAGCAAAATCTGAAATACATGAATACTCATCAGTTGTCCCCACTTTAATTTGATATTTAAGGAGTTTGACAAAAGTGTGACATAAGGATACTATGCCACTCATGAAATTCAGTCCTTTTCCCTGTACTCCCAAACATTACTTGAAAAATGGGTAGATAAGTACTGAGTTCTCCCTCATTCACATTTATCGTTTTGCTCTGGTGAACAGGATCACTCCTTGGTGTGCCTTTTTCTTTCTACTGATTACAAAAATGCTTTAATTAAATAGTTAAAATTAAGAAATTCAAACTGTTAAAGTTTTCTCAATGCCAACAACTCAAGCAAATATCCAGTCTGCTCTTTTCTTTTCTGGATAGATATTTTAATGTGGCCCTTACAACTATGCAACTGTTCATGAAAGAGGAGTCAAATAGATATAAGATGTCCAGCTGTTCTTGTCCCTGTGAAGGCTTGGTGATGAACTGCTATTTGTTTACCTTCAAAAGCCTCCTATATAACCTTCACTTATGTTAGGGATATTTTCATTTTAACATTTATTTTTGGCACAAATCAGTATATGAGAAATGGTGGGGAATGGAAGTTCCAAATCTTTTTGACCTTCCGTAAGACTTTTCTTGAATTTTCATTGAAGGCTTGGGTCACTTGTTGCCTTATTCCAGCACTCTTTTTCAATTATGTTAATGATTTTGTGCTGTTGTGGTCTTGTGTGTTGCTCAAACAAAACTGCTGAAAGTCTATTTCTAAATGTAAGTTAGCTACATAATTCCCAGGAGAAAATTTAAGACTACCAGCTTTAATGCTGTCCTTTCCAAAGAGTGTATAAAAAGACTCAAAAATGGCTGAAATGCTTAAAGAAAATTCTCATGTAACTGAGCTGTGTGTGTTACTGCATGTCATGCTTCTGCTCAGACACCACAGTGACAGGTGCCCTAAAATCGAAATAGATAGTTGTCATTCAGGTATGACAGAATGTGCATGTAATAAATTATCATGGCCTTGGCCAGCAGCAGCAGTGAAGAGGTGTCGCTGTTAAGGTGAATGGTACTAATAAACATGTGGTGGGTGTGACCTGTAACAGAAGGACTTGTGTCCTAAACCCACACTTCTTAAGATCTTTTAACACATGATATGAGGGTTACTATACTTGCCATTTCCAAACTCATGCATTGTAGATTATAATTTTACTATTTGGGAACAGAAAACTGCCTCTTATAATTTGCTGATATTTCACTGTGTAGTTATATTTATCAGGTTATATTTTGTAACTTATGTATGCACAAAATATATAACAATATTTTTATGAAGTTGTATTTCCATAATAGCACCTTTCATTCTAGGAATTATTTATCTCAAATAAACTTGAATTATACACTTTAGTGTTTACCTACCTTTTGTGAATTTTCTGCAAGGAGCCATATTTATATTTCTGATTTGTGTTGCTAGACAAGGAAAATATTCTTGGTTGTGGAAATGGCATATTTGGCTTCCTCTTCTTTTTTTCCATCTCTGTTACTTCTGGAGTTCAAGATCAGGTGAAAAGGGGATTTGAGAGTATTCTAGGCTAAATATTCTAGACTATCTGCAAGGGTAAACATCACAGGTTTTCAAATTTCTGTTTACATTTTTTTGAATGAAGATTCTCTAACAGGGTACTGCACACCCATTCTGTCTTTGACTTTATTTGTCTTCTTTAATATTTACATATTATTTTTATTGATCTTTTTAATACAAGCATATAAAATCCAAAGTAGCAAAGGAAAATGAAAGTGTGTTCATAATTAAATAGGTATGAACCTAACCAAGCAATTTTATAAGAATAGAAACAAACTTAGCTTCTGTTTTCTGAGGTTACAGATGTAAGGGATCGTACATGAGTAAGTGGGTATATGTTATGGAGAGGTAAACACTTAAAAGATGGAACAAGTGATCTATCAGGCAATGAAAGTTAGGGTACAGAAAGTATCTGTGTTCGTTTCCTGTTACAGTCCACCAAGCTTTGCAATTCTATGTATAACCTAGGAACACTTAAACTCCTTTCCAAATACAGATTTACATAACTTTACACATGATCTGTAAGCTTCGCCACATTTCTCTGAAACTTTTCTGTGTCCACCTAAATAGCAAAGTCCTAGCGACATTTTGAGCATGAAAAGGCAAATACTCATAAAGGTGTACTGCTGCATATGTGCATGCATAGGCATGCCTGTATTTTCGTATAAGTGTGTCTCTCTGTGTGCATGTGTTTTTTCTCTTTCTTTTGCTCCCCCTATAAAGTAGCTATTCCACCAATAAAAGAGGAGATCCTTGGTTTATTGTAACAAGTATAAATATAATCTTGAGAAAACAGAAACGTTATTCTGCTCTTTTGTGGCTTCAAGTGAGCAAATAGTATGTTATTTGTGCCGACTGCATTGAATGAAAAAGCTTCCAGAGCTGATTGTCTTCAAAACTTTAGGTTTTCAGTGAGTTGTGATGCATAGGCCTAGCTTGAATAACAACATAACGTAAATGCCAAAACATAGATACCATATATTTATTATATAAATATATTGATACGATAGATATCATATGTTGGTAAAGTAAAATAAATTTTGTTCCTGCTTTCAGATTGGGAAATTTTATTTCCTTGGTAAGCTACTATGTGCTGTTCCCAACTGTTGTATTTCCAGTGCAAAAATCAATATGTACCAGTATGAATAAAATTGAAATATTTACATGTATTTTTATCACACTTCTGTTTCCTAGTTCTGTGTATATAATACAGACCTCCACCTAATACCTTTTTTTCTTATAGATGATTAAAGAGGGACTGAGCAGTATTGGCAGTTTCAGAGGAGTCTGCCACTACCAAATTATAAATGGATTTAATTATTGTATCACAAAAAGCTAGGAGAGCAAAATAAATACACTTACTGCAGACAGAATCTCTGCATCTCTAATTGCTAGAGCACTGTAAGAGCTTTCAAATAATAAGACCTTAAATAATAAATTTATATGGGAGAGAATAATGACACCCAGGTGTGAAACCTTAACCTGAGAGAAGTGCTGCATACTCAATGACATAATTGCCTCTATTACCATATTGTAGTCTAGCATGGGGTTTTGAGTCATGGAAACTGGATTGAAATGAAAGACAAAACATGTTCAAATCACAGATGAGATTTAAAGCAGAAATATATAATAAAGTCCAGGTAACTAAATTGCTACTTGAGTTTTGAAAGCAGGCTTAGATATTATGTGAAAAATTATATTTAAATACTATTCACAGTCTGACTTGCTACCACAAAAGCAAGGGTTAAGAAAATTCACACTGGGAACAAAAAGAGCCTTTGTTAAAAGGCTCTCAAAAATGCAGTAGATTTTTCTTATTTCCCTGTGAAAATCCTTCTTGTTCCTGGGTATTTTTTCCCATTAAATAGATGAGAATGTGGAAGGTTGCTTTAGTAAAGGACTTTCTTTCCTGACATCCTTGCTGTTCAAAGCCTAATTCTGTTCAATACTCTTACAAATACGAACCTGAGTACTGCACTTTAATGTATATTTTATATTTGCGTTGCGTTCTGTGTAACAGAACACGGGAAGGAGCTATTTTCATTTAGTAGATTTCATCACATCTCAGCACTGTTGCAGATGTTACCTTGCCACTTGTCATTCTGAAATATTTTGTGCCCCTACAGAGCAGAACAACAAAACTATTGACATGAGTGATACCAGTGCTTTTTTTTAATGCCTTCTTCAGGAAGGACCACAACCAGTAGAAGCAGGAACAGGGAAGGAAGTAATATCACCATATACCCACACTGTTGTTGAGGCAATTTCTATCCAAATAAAGTATAATAGTAGTAAGCAGATACGATTCTGACTTTTCTGTGGACCCGATCAGCACCAGATGTTTCTGGTGTCAGCCTCTAAAAGAAGTGCATGCAAATTTTGGTCAATGAGAAGTTGACTTTTACACTGCAGCAGCACTTCAGTCTGAGAATTATGATACTTTTCACATTCTGCTTGAGGGTTAAAACTACAGAAATAATGCAAATTTCCCCACTCCTGAAGATACTTTTTTCAGGCTGCTAAAAATGCCTGTTGATGACTACTGAAAACCTGATGGTTACCATCAGCATTGTATCTCTATTGCAGAAGCTCGTAATGGTGTTAGATACAGCTTAAGTACAGAACTAGCACATGACCCTTGTCTTCACAACTGTTAATATAAAGATAAATTAAGAGACAATGGAGAGAACTTCTTGGTCAGTTCTATCTAATGCAACAGACACTTATCTAAATTGACATGACACTGTACATGTCTCCCCCATTCCCAAAATGGATACTCAAAGAGTTTCAGGAGTTAAAATCTCAATGCTTGGAGCAAAAGATGTGTCATGCCTATATCAATGGGACTCCTCTCACTGAAGTAAGAGGTCTAATGTAGAGGAATTACAGAGGAATGAAGGTAGGTTAATTAACATTGATAGTATACAGCTGTGGGCTTGCTTGGAGCTGTGGGTTGGCTGATGTGGATAAGGTGCAGCTGTGGCTGGTTCCTGTGAGGTAGTTAAATAGCGATAAGGGACGTAGAAGAGAAAGACCATATGAAGAGAGACCCAGAAGAAGCAGAGGGAGGAGAGAGAGCACCCTGGATGTAGGAGTGATAAGGAGAGGCCCCAGCAGGAGAAGAAGGGGGCCTGGGTGAGGAGAGGCTGGCTGGAAGAGGAGCTAGGAGAAGGAAGACTCCAGATGCAGCAGAGGCAAGAAGCAGGGTGGACTGGCCTGAAGAGGGTGAAGAAACAACATGGACAGTAGATGAACTTTTGAAACCTTGTGGGGGATTGGTGGCTGTGCTGGGGCAAGACGCAGGAGCTACTTATTGAAGTTAACCTGGTATGGGATGATAAAAGTCTTGTTGCAGCTGGCTAGTTTTGATAGTGCTGTGACAGTCTAAGATGCTTCTTTTTGTCCCTATTAGTAAAGGACCACTTCTGACTGCAGATTCTGCTATTGCTTCTCTTTGGGAAGAGTTAAGTGTTTTAAGACACAGTTCTTCTACAGGAGGAGACAGAGTTTAAGAACATCCCTGCACACCACTGACTGAAGGTTATGACTTGGAGCTTATCTGAAAAGGAAGACATTACTGAGTGAATCTAGTTGTTCACTGGACTCTGAAGGAAGTAGCAGCTATATCCTATGAGTATCGTGCTCTTGCAACTTCTCTGGTTTCTCCTCATCCTTGGTAGCATGGCTTTGAATACCCACTGGTTATTCAAAATTTTGTTATTTTAATATATTGCTGTCATGCCAGGGGTTCCTGCAGATAATGGTGCTGGGGAAGAGATTATGTTAATCTTGTAAAATCAGAGAGCATGAAGGAACACACAACCCCAAATACTACTTCTCTACATGTGGTATGCCCATGTGCTCCATGCAGACCCTTTTGCATGTTAGGTAAGGACTGCTTCTAAAAGATAGGTAGAGCACATACAAAGGTGCCATTATGTCCCTTTTTCAAAGTGTTCACCTGGACTTTACTCCCTGCTCATTGCATAGGAAGTCATGAGCCACAGGTAACAAACTTAAATGCACAGCAATATAGTAATTTGAGATTCACATTTAAAAACTAAGTAAAATGGACTTCCATTAAGAGATACTCCACACAAATACCAGTTGTATGTATAACTGTAGTGGTTTAACCCCTGCTGGCAACCAAGTCCCACACAGATGCTTGCTCGCTCCTGGCCACCCAGAGGGATAGGGAGGAGAATTGGAAAGGAATGTAGAAGTCAAGGGTTGAGATAAGGACAATTAAATAGTTTAAGCAGAATAAAAAGGAAAGAACAATCATGATAATAACAATAATAATAAACAGTTATAATGGAAAGATGAGGGAACGGATAAAATCCAGAGGAAAAGGGAGAAAAGGAAGCACATGATGAACAGTACGACTGTTCACCACCCACTGACTGATTCCCAGCCAGTCCCTAAGCGATGATCGCCAGTCCACAGCCAATTCCCCAAGTTTATATACCAAGCATGATGTCCCATGGTATAGAATACCTCTTCGGCTGGTTCAGGTCAGCTGTCCTGGCTGTGTCCCCTCCCAATGTCCCGTGCCCCTCCAGCCATCTTGCTGGCAGGGCCCAAGAAACTGAGAATTCCCTGACTTAGTATAAACATTACCCAGCAACAACTAAAACCATCCGTGTTTTATCACACCAGAGCCAAAACACAGCACTGTACTAGCTACTAAGAAGAAAGTTAACTCCATCCCAGCCGAAACCAGGACAATAATGGATTCATATAAACAGTAATTTAACAGGATGGTACATTTCTTTACTACAGAAATACTAGGAACTAGGAAATGTTTAAGAAACATTTCTTAAAAATCAAGGAACTGTTCTCTTTATGTGGCTCTTGTTAAAGCCGACCATCTAAGTTGCACAAGACAATTATATACTGGGTACATTTACATAAATATAGATAAAAGTTATATACTTGTACACACAAAATTTTAATTGTTAAATTATTTAAAGCTATAACAATTTGAAGCTAATTATTTACAGGACAACTGAACAGTTGAACATTAGCGCTGTCTCTGAAACTCCGTAACTTCTATGAGATAACAATTTAGAATTTTCAGTTTTAAAAGATCCTTTCGTTTCCCTTGTGGCCACACAAATAAGGTTTTGCTTCACCTGTGGAGAAGCTCACTATTTTGCTGTAGTCTAATGCTTGCACACAAATGAAAGCATTGTAGTTCCTTCTTTAAGCGTTCCTAGGAAAACTGGAGAGAAAGGTAAGCAATACTTCTTGGCTTCTGACTGGTGCTTGGTATGTGATATAACCTCTCTGTGCCTTGAGTCTTCTTTCTGTAGAGTGGCAGCAATAAAATCCATTTATGTAAAGAATTCTGAGGCCTGCAGCTGAAAAGCACTTCATAAGTGTCTCCTAGATTAATACTATTATCATATATAGTTAAGCCCCACTGAGTTAGTCATCCTTTATCTTCCATGGTTCAACTTTCTTAATCTGTTCAGCTGAGTCCTGAATATAAAATTCCACGTTTGCTCTGAAGGATTTTTTTCTGATATCCTGTCATTTATGTGTCTGTCTTCTTTTCTACTCCCTACTAGACTATCAAAGGTTATTTGCTCTATTATTTGAGTATCACTCCACTTCACCCCTTAATTGGTCCATTGCTTTTTCTCATTTTCATCTTTTTCTTCTGGTTTCCTTTTTCAGATTCTTGTTATCCTCCTCCTTTTGTTCCCATGGATGAATATGAAGCACAGACCAAGAAAGGACCCTTAGAGTACAAGAGTGTTTTATTGTTCATTGTATTATGGTGCTGAGTTCTCAGCATTAGTTAAGTATGTCTTCGCATTTCAATTTGTAAACTCCAGTTCAAGGAGTTGATGAATAGCTTGTCTTTTTCAATGCAGGTAGGATAAGTGATGCAGTTAAAGGATTTCATTATTTAAGATAAACTTCTGGGTTTGGGCTAGATTTTCAATATAAGAAAAGATTAATTATAAAAGGTGGGTGTTGTGAGAACATATGGAAGCACATTCCACTCTTGGTTACCCTTTTAATGGGACAGTGGGAGTTCTGTGTATTCAAGAGAGGAATGTAGCCTTCAGGGTCTGATTTTTCCAAATACTAGAAGCTCAGGGCCATGTGCGAAAAATGCATGCATAATTACACACTTAATCTGAATGTACATTTACTGTGATTGCAAATGCAAATCAGGTTGTGTGCATGAAAATGGTCAGTTGAGTTTCAATACCTGAGCATCACATGAAGTCACAGTAATTGTGCATGCAGATTAAGCATGTAATTGGGCATATATTTTTGCATGTGACCTTGTGCTTCAATGCTTTGAAAATGTGACCCTTTGAGCTTGTTGTTAATGGGTGTCTCTTGTTTTTTTCTTTTTAAAATGGCATTGCCAAATTTAGTGTATAATACATTGTGTTGATCTTGCATTCATTATTCTATAATTTGGACTTCGTCAGAGATGCTTCCCAATGTCTTTGTTGGGAGGAATCGCCTTTTATATCTGGGACACATTTCTAAGCAGAGTACCTAGAGGGGAGGCGGAAACCAAACCAGTACTACTGCAGTCTTTCCCATCAATGTCAATATTTTTAGTTTGCTGTTCTTCTATAGCTTTATAGCATTATAATACTGAAAAGTTTAAAAATAACTCTGTGTGTGTGTATATATATATATAAAAGTAGAAGACCCAAACCCAAATCCTGTTTTATGTACAGGATAATAGAAAATGTCCCCTATTTCATGTGACAGCAACCTGATCTGGAACAAAGGGCTGGAAGTCTGTGCAGCTAAACCAAATGTGTTTATGGCTAAGGAAACAAACAACAGCCAAACAGAATGAAAAAGAAATATATATAAATAATGCTCTGATTTCTGCTTTCAAGTGTGGTTTTTTTTTTTTTTTTTCAGAAATAAACAAGGAAGCAACAATATAATTTCTTCTCACTAGTCTGTTTCTTCTCTCTGTTCTGACTATTAATAACCCCAATCTACAGAAACAATTGAATTCAACGTGGGTTGGCTGATTCTTACCCATTTTTCAAAAGTCTTCAGTCTGAACAGTTAAGGGTATAAGAAAAGAACCAGAGTAAATCTGATTCCAAAATAGAATTTATAGAAAGTTTTTTCTTCCCTGCCCTGCCCTTCCCTGGCCTGCCCTGCTCTGCCCTTCTGTGGCCTGGCCTGGCCTTTTTTAAGAATATGGCTTTCCAAGGAGACTGAAGAAAGAAAGAACATTCTTAAAATGAAGATCTAAGCAAGAACCAGGTCAGTGTGACTTGGAACAAATAATCAAACTGTTCATATATATATGAAAAATAATCCAGAGGTGACTAACACACCCAAACACTTGACACATTAATCAGGTACAAACTTAGGCAAATAATGCCTGCCAGATGGTAACAGGACTAATAAACAGGAAAGGTAATATCAATTGGATATTAAGCTGTCCAATAATAAAGGCAACAATAATTCAATGCAAAATCATGTGACCAACTGATAAGCTGAATTGGGAAGTACTGTTCTGATGATACATCAGCAAAATGGTGCAAAGGTGGGAAGTAACCGTTACTCAGAGAGAATATACCATTGCTCAGTTAAAATGGGATTTTTCTGAATGTGACGACGTAGAAAGTGATGTGGATGTAGCTGAACATATTTAAAGGACTAGATCTTTCCAGTCCTGTATTTTACAGTTACCCAAAAATAATAAAGTCAAATGAAGATGTTTTACTTCATTAGAATCAAATACAAAACTTGAAATTATTCATTCTGACATATCCCCATATAAAACTTAATTGAAATGGGCACGTTCCACTGGAAAAAAAAAATAAAATAAAAAATCAATGCAATGAAGCTTCATCTTCTGAATTAAAACTGTTCCATCAAAGATGTTTTGACTGGCTCTAACTTTCATCAGATAAGTCATAAACCATGACCATTTGCAAGGCTTATAAAAATTTTGCTGATAGCCTCTTGAAGTGGCTGTAGAGGTTAATTAGTCTCTCAGGCTAGTGACTACCCTTACAGCTTGGTCTTCAAGGGCATGAGCACAAATACAGCACTGTAGAATAGAAAGCAGGATATGGCCCATTATGTGCCCAGACACAGGTATTTTGTTTTTCAGAGGCTGCTAATCTGTCATCTTTTGCTAGTATCAACTACTTGTGTCATGCACAAAAAAGAAAAATTTCTATAGCTTAGAAAAAGCATGAGTGGGAAAAACTGAACTTTGGATCTTCCAGTTACAACAGGAGGACTTCTTAAAATAATTGCTTTTTGAGGAGCTCTGGGGAAAGGAAGTGCAGTGGTATTTTGCCCTGAAGTGATGCTACTTCAAGGCTTTTGATGAGAGTAATCATTGTAGAATGTGTATATTCTGCTTTGTTGTCTGTCAGTCTGTGTTTGTTGAATGAACTTTGGAGAGCTTTGAAAATACTGTCCTAACAGTTTATGAATGATACTAATCAAAGTACTCATCTACTGTTAAAGGGAAGTTATTTTCTATTACTTCTGAGGGGCATTCACCTCTTAATAGGAGGCCTTTTCTGTATCCACTGCATTGGGTGCCAAGGAAACCCACTCTGTGAGGGGATTTAGGCCTTCGGCACAAATTTGATCCCAGACACGGGACACAATGAAGTAGGCTCTGTTCTCTCCTCAACAGTGCAGAGGAGGGCTCTTCTCCACTGCAAGGATTCTGGATCTCTGCTTGGCTCATATATACGTGTATGTATGTGTATATACATATGTTTGTATATCTGTACATACACACACATAAATCCACTGTGACTTGTGACAGGAGTACCAGTTGTTTCACTGTATGTTTGGAATTACGAGGTGTAAGTGGTAAAGTATCAGGAAATACTGATAAACAATTGAAAGTTTCTTTGTATAAGAAGATTTTGTGTAGTTATTGAAAACTTATCAAAGAATAACAAGACCTGAGGTGAGGAGCTGAATTATTAGTGCTGAAGAGGAAGAAAAAGCCCAATTAAAATATCTTATTGTGCTGGGAAGTAAAAGGAAGGTGGCAGAAGTGATGTTTATAGTTGGTAATGTATCAGTCACTTGTTGGAAATAGTTAACTTGGATTAGCAAAAGTTATATCTCCTTACTAGAAGACTGATCTTGTCTTAAATTATTAAAAGTAACTTCAATGTACTTCATTCCAAAGAGTGATATATGGAACCTTTAAAACTACTGAGCTTCTCTTTGCCCATAATGAGAAAATAATTGAATAAAGCCAGTGCTGAGAGCTCCGTGGCAAGGTACTGACCAGGTTGACCTGCATTGTAATGTTGTGACAATTTGTGGCATTATAAGGTCATGCTTTTCTCAAAACTTACCAAGTTATTTTGATTTCTCTATGAGATCAGTTTCTGTATGCTTTTGTCCTACCTCAAAATCTCTTTTCAGGAAAATATCTCTTGTAGGTTATGTTTCTTTTTCTCATCTTAACAGTCTGGTTTTTGAAAGTCCTCTTTGCCTAATCACTTAGACATTGCATTGCTATGTAAAACACAAATATTTTCTTCGATGATGATTGCTGTGGAGGAAGGGAGGAGAAATATTTTGGCAAGTCAGTATTCATAAAAACTTTATAAGGCTCTGTAATGTTCTCGATACTGTGAGGGATATATCGCAATCTCCATACACCTTAGAGTTGGAAGATGCAGATCAAAGGAAAAAGAAGCTTCAAGAACAGGCAAGAGAAGTACGAGGTGATAAGAGTTCTCCAGGTGTCCTCTTGGGAGAAGCTGGAGTCTCCACATCCCTGGACAATTTTTTGATATCCTCAGCATGTCTGACTTTCTTCCTCCCACGGTCAGGATTTGATTTCTCATCAATCCCTAAACCAGTGCAGCCTGTAATATGATAATAGCTCACACACAGGCTGTGCTTGAACTGCTAGGTAGTCACATCTTCATGTCTTTCCTAATAATTTCTTTGACTATATCCTAAGAGACAACCATATCTCAGAGATGATAGCTTTGCTTCCAATTTTCTGGGTTTTCTTCTTTTTACATGAATTTTCTTTATTTACCTATTTTTTTGGTTTAGAGTTGTGTTTTCACTGATGAGTCTTTCAGATCCTTCAGGAAGAAAAATTAACCTGCACTTAAATACATCCTAGTGACCTGAAGTGGGCATAAAAAGTAAAGACTTTTGGTTAGGTATCTGGTTACCACTTTGACTCTTTCATGGTTCTAGGAGACCACAGCAGGCTAAGGGAGGGTTCTTCCAGCTCAGCACCCTCATATTTTTCCTCCATCCTTGACTGCATATTCTGTCAGGTTCTGAAAAACTTTGATCAAAAATATTGTCTTTGATGAAAAATGAAAAATCTAAATATATAAGTTTTGGCTGTAATTCAAGTATTTTTAGACAATATTGTGGTTTAACCCCAGCTGGCAACTAAGCACCACAGCCATTCACTCACCCCTCCCCAGTGGAATGGGGTAGAGAACTGGAATGGTAAAAATGAGAAAATTTGCAAGTTGAGGTAAGGAGAGTTCACTAGGTAAAGAAAAAGCTGTGCAGGCAAGCAAAGCAGAATAAGGAATCCATTCATTAGCTCCCATCTGCCGGGAGGTGTTCCACCTTCTCCAAGAAAGCAGGGCTCCATCATGTGTAACATCTACTTGGAAAGACAAATGTCATAACTCCAGGCATCACCCCTTCCTTTTTCTTGTCCAAGCTTTTATTAGTAAGTGTGATGTTGTATGGTGTGGGATATCCCTTTGGTCAGTTGGGACCAACGGTCCCCAGCTGTGTTCCTGACAATTTCTTGTACACCCTTAGGCAGCTCACTGCCAGAGCATTCTGAGAAGCAGAAAAGGTTTTGATGCTGTGTAAGCACTGCTTAACAACTATACTACTTTCTATGAAGGTGCTTTTTTTGGTGGAAAAATCTCCAAATCAAAATTCTTGATAGGAAAATTTCCATTTTAACAATAGTAGAAAATTTTCATGTGGAAAATCAAGATGAAACTCTTTTTTTTTTTTTTTTTTTTCCCTAAAATTTATATGTAATATGGTCTCCCTAGTCCACAGGAAAGTAGAAGCCACAAGAAACTGGAAATAAAAATCCCATGATGCCCCAAAGCGGGTTGGAAACATATTAAAGTTATTACAGTAAAATGTTTTGAGATTGCAATGTCAAAATATTCTGGTTTGATCTCAAACACTGAAATGAAATGTTGGATAGTCTGAATTTTCATTATGATTCAAAACAAAGTCGAATGTTTGTCTTGAGACCAAGAGAAGTTACATTACACCGGGGAAGGGCTGATGGATAGAAAAGCACAACTGTGAAGGAAGGAGGAGAGACAGTTGGTATTAATTTTTGTTGCTGGCCACATTAAAAGACCTATAAAGTCAGGTTGGGAAGCCTGAAGAAATGTGTAAAAAACTGATGGTGGTAATCTAATCATCTGGTGGTGTTTTTGAGGCATTTGATTCTTTGGGGGGAAATAGACAGAACAGAAAAAAAATTTAAAATCTCCATGAAAAGCAAACCAGTTAAAAAGAATCATAAAATAGTTTTACAAGAAGAAGCCTTTGAACAGTATCAGATGAATGCTGCCAGTAAGCATAGAAAGTGAGGTTGCGCCTTCATCTCCAGCGTCCTCTTTTTGCTTCTGGCTGAAGAACTGATATACCATATGTGAGCAGTCTGGCTCCACCCCCTTTGTTACACCTGCAGATTGGAAAACATTTCGAACTTGCAGTTAATTACCCTTTCAAAAATAATGTGTAAAAGGTACAGGAAACCCCTGTGGAATCCATGAATTATCAATCATAATATGAAAAGAATTAATCCCCAAGGATAAACGACTTGGCAGTGTAGGGCTGGTAGTTTATTAAAGGCCTTATTTCTCCCAGTAAGAAAGGAAGGGTCTATTAACTTCAAACACAGAACCACATGAATTAAATTAGATCACTCCTCATGTTACAGTTTCAGATTTCATAAAGTGCAGCTTGTGGTTGTGTCATGTGTTTCACATCTAAAGCACTGGTTGATGACTTCCCAAACTCTTCAATATTGTACTACCAGTGAAATTTACCATAGCTTGACCACAACACTTTCAAAGCTGATCTTAATAATACATATGGCAGTTTTGTAGGTCTGACCATCTTTTCCTTCTCAATAAACAAATATTTGTGGTGTGATTGTGGGTGGCTTAACTGTCTGAGTGCCTTGTGAGCAGCTCTTCAGGAAGAAAAACGCAACAATATGGTCCTGGCTTAATTATGGGTAATGATAATGGCTCACTGAAAGCATCCTTTTATAAGGGATGTAGCTGCAAAGGCTTACTTAGATATGAAGAATAAATGATTGCTAGACAGCAAAACAGAAATAAAGTAACTGGTTTAAATTTTTGTTCATCCTCTAATAAATTTAATTTCATTTTCTCCTCTGGGGCATTAGATGCAGAGGGCATGTACAGCACAGAAATTTTGTTAATCAGAGTAGACCTACTTGGGATTCAATCATTCCACAACCCCTTGGATCAGAAGAAATAACTCAGCAAATAAATAGCTAAGCATAACAAGAAACTTTTGTTGTTTATCTTAGTATGTTGCTATTCCCAGGATGAGGCTCTGTTGAAAACGGAGACATCAGCATGTCCATTCACCCTGCCTTGTTTCACTTAATTCATTTTGTTTGCAGACATAACAAACATGTTACTTATTTAGCTTATTCAGTTGTAAGTAAATATCAAAGCTAGGATGTCTTTGCTTTAATCCTTTAATTCAACAGTCACATACTTCAGGAAGTATAAGGCACTTTATGAATATTGGAGTAAAAAGTTTCCTCTTGGGTCAAAACACATATGAACATGACTTATAACATTTAATTATACTTGATATTTTGGCTTTCTTTCATTTGAGTTCACATCTTCTGAAAGTGCTATTTTACTATCTAATGCATGCCTCCTGCCAAAGTATCTTTAAAAAAAACAAAATCAGAAAAAAAAAAATCATCAAATAGCAAATGTGAAAAACCATGTAATGTGCTTCTTGCAAAGTACCTGGGCTGAGTCCTAGTTCCCACCCTGCTCCTGCACTGCCATTGGCATCTGCTCTGTGTTTGGGGCCTGTACATCTGTCCATCTCTGGCAGAGCTCTTTCTATCAAGCTGCAAACTAAATAACTTATCTTTCAGCATGTCCTTTCAGAGACAAATTTTCTTTGCCTTCTCACTGCATCTTTAAAAAGTCAGTTAGCAGGTGGATTTCTAGGATGGTTTTTGCAAGTCAAGCCTTCAGTGGGTTTGCAGCCTTGTGAATAAAGGATCATTTACTTAGTGCTAAATGCCAACACTTACACTTACACATTGACTTTGAAAGGTATACAAAAGGTAAATATTAGAACACTTCATCGTACTCCACTGGAGCCTCCCATTAGATTGAGCCATGAGCATAATTTTTGCAGTGATAAAACTGACAAATACTTTCCAGATCACTGTGTCTTGGTGTTTGCAGCTCACTCTTCAGTTTTTTTGATCATCTTGAGCACTCTCTTGTCACCTTAGCCAGTCCTGTGGGGCAATGTCTTCATGAAAACATGCTACCAAAACGCTCTTGTATGCCTCTAGGCATGCTATTGTCCCATTATCCACCTATTTTCCTTCTGGTTCATGTCCCTCTATGGGCTCTGCCAGTGCAGAGAGCAATTGACAGATCTCCTTCATCTTCACAAGACATGTGAAGGGGTTCATCACAGTGGAGAATGAAATACCAAACTTTCAGCTTCTGAAAGCTGCCAGGTGTTGTCATGTTTATGTAGCATTAAGAAGGTCAAGGCACAGACATGGAAGGGTATGAATGAGGCCTGGGAAATTTTAATATACTGTGCCCTGGCAAAGGTGTGTCTTGAGAAGCCCATATACTTCCATGTATGATAAGAAGTTAGAGCTGTTGGTCAGGGGATTCAGCAATATATATTCTTTTTTTGGGTGTTGCTTATGATTTGAAAAAAATATTTTTAAAACCTTTTTTTTAGTAACTGACTTAGGGCAAGCCATAAAAAATATCAAAAAGTGTAAATCAGAAAGCCAGCTTAATCTAAAATCTGTAACCCAAGCTCAAAACTGCCAAGTGAAAATCTGTCATTCTGTTCTGGCCTGACTTTGGCAGAGCCTAAATGCAACACTACCTCTCTGGCTGATCTTTCTTTGCCTGAAGACCTGTTTTGGCAACTGTCTTGTCTCACACTCCAACGTAAGCCTCAGTAGGAGAGCCCCAGTTCTCATATACTTTCACTATGGGCAGTTGTGGTTACCTTAAAATGAGTCTGTTGAAGGAAAAGAAGGAATTACTAGACTACGTTCCCACGTTTTGATTAATCAATAAACTGTAGCACTGACCCAGAGCCTCTGCCCACCTCTCCTTTGCCAGGCGTTCAGATCAACATTTGCATAGCCTAAGAGAATAGTCAAACCTAGCTGTGGCCCAGGTTGGAACTGGAGGTATATTCTAATCCTCAGTCCTCCCCTTCTAGAGAAATAAAATAGTAAAGAAGTGGGTTATTGTAAAATACTAAAATAATGTCTTATTTTTTACTTTTCCTCATAAGTTGCTGATGCTATAGAATGGTAACAATATAATGGGTTTAAAAATAAACATCCGAGGTATGTAAGTATACATAAAGTAAGCAGTAAGCAGTATAAATAATTACCTAGTGGAGTGAGTTTCTGTTGCAAAGTAGCAAAAACTAATACAAAATCATGCTCCCAAGAGCAGAATAAGAATAATTATTATACATAAGGTAAAACAAAAAATAAGGTAAAAGGGTAAAATAATAAAAAGGAAGTAAGTTTCAACATAGATATTAACACTCATGAGAAATGTGTTTATAATATATAAAGGATTCCTAGAGAAAACTAACATGAACTAGGAAACAGCATTATTATAATATAAAATGTAATATGCAAATGGATTGCTTGTGATCCATGGTTGTTCTAAGAAAATCATATAAATAGTGGTAAAGTCCTTTCTACCTAAGCTACACTTCTATGGGCAAGATATTCTTTTTTAAATTGTATAGTGTTGAAGCTGTATAGAAATATTATCATTCTCTAATACTGCATTTTGAGTCCACTTGGCTGTATTGCTATTGCATTCTATAGTCTTTTAAACCAGAAAGAAACAGGAAATTATGAGATGAAGGACATAATTTTCCTTAAGAATTACAATCCTTTTGTAATTGCAGAAGTGACATGAAAAGGAAATAACAGACCTCTAATATATCTACAGAAAGAAAAGAGATTGGATGGAATCCTGACTAAGGGATTGCAAAAATGTCCAGGTAATTTGGTCAGAGAAAGAACATGTTTGTAAAATATGACCTCTTTCACACACACAAAAAAGGGAGATTCTTTATTAGGCATTCTACAATTCCAATCTACAATGTGGGGAAAGAACAAGTCTGAAAATAAGATTTCAGTTATGCTATCATATGAGTCTGCATTTAAGAGAGAAAGTGGTTGTAGAGGGAACATACAGTTACTTTACAGTTATTGTGAAATAAAAGCATTTCACAGTAATAATGCTGCAACCACATGGTTGTTCTGTTGGATATAATAAATGTGTGGCAAGTTGCATTATTATGCCAGCACTTTTTCCATGAAGTATTTTTCCCAAAATGTTACTTAGAAACTGGATTACAGGGAAAACTAACTCAGTATGAATAGGTCCTATTCCAGCTCCCACTGAACTCACTGTAAAAAGTCCCATCAGCTTCAACAAGCCTCATGGAAAACAAATGAACTATGTTTTTATTTAAAATTGAGATTCATATAGTTCAGAAACACAACTTGATACCTGCAAGTGTCATTAAAGAGTTCAATAACAAGGGCTACAAACCAGACTACAAAAGGGGGGAGAAAAACAAACAAACAAACAAACAAACAAACAACACACCAAAACCCAAAACAAAACCGTCACACAAATGTAAAGACAAAACTCCACATTGTGCAGATAAGCAAAGTAGCTAGATCACAAGGAGAAAAAAAAAAAACCAAAACCACCCAACATGTCAACATCTGAGATCTCTTTCCTGGGGCAAATGTGAAGCACAAAGCCACGCTATCCCTCCACCTATAACTGCTACTTGGTGATGTTTTATCCCTGCATATCTGTTCCCATAGGAGGCTATGAATAAGCTGATATTGCTCTAGGGATAATAAGTTTCATTTATGTAACTAATACATACACCTGTGTATGTACTACATTCACCGTGTATATGTGACAATGTAACACGTTCCTGCGATGATGTTAGTACAAGATCTTCTTACACTAGGCACTGTAGTGAAAAAATAAAAGTAGATGTAGCTTGTCATGTTGTGTCCTTGCCCATGGAAGGGAGGTTGGAACTAGGTGATCTTTAGGTCCCTTCCAACCGAAACCATTCTTTGATTCAATCCTGCCAGGGAAATTTCACTGGCTTGCAGTGCTGATAAACCTGTGGTTTTATCAGCAGCAAACATTTTATGAGAACATTTCTCCAATTTAACTGCACTAACAGGGCAATATCCTGCTGGAACCTCAGTTTATATACTGCCAACAGACATGATTTCTCCTGCTGGTATCAGAAAATCATAGAGCCATACAATACCCTGATTTGGAAGAGACCCACGTGGAACATTAATTTCAATTCCTGACACCACAAAGGGCAACCTAAAGGTTAAACCATGTATCTAAGGGCATTGTCCAAGAACTTCTTGAATATCCACAGGCTTGGAGCCATGAGCATTTCTCTGGGGAGCTTGTTCTTCAGGACTTGACAACCTTATCCGTAAAAAAATCTACTCCTAATATCCAATCTAAATTTTCCCTGTTGCTTTAAGCCATTCGCCCCAGTCCTATCACTGGACAACAGGGAGGAGTTCAGCACCTCCTGCTCCACTCCACCTCATAAGGAAGCTGTAGACAGCAATGAGGTTACCCCTCAGTTTCCTCTTCTCTTAGCTGAACAAACCTAGTATCCCCAGCCACTCCTCCTAAGTCATGCCCTCTAGGCCTTTTGCCATCTTTGTTGCCCTCCTTGGACACATGCCAATACTTTTATATTATTCTTATATTGTGGAGCCTAAAACTGCACACAGTCCTCAAGGAGAGGCTAGACCAATGCTGAGTATAAGTGGGGCAACCACTTCTTTTGACCAGTTAGCTATACTGATCCTCATGAACCCTAGGGTATTGGTTGGCCCTTTTGGCCACCAGAGCACATTGGTTACTTGTATTGAGTTTACCATCAAACAAAGCCACCAGATCTTTTTATGCAGGGCTGCACTCCAGCCTCTTGTGTCCAGTCTATACATACACTCAGGATTACACTGTCCCAGGTGCAGAATCCAGCATTTGTTCTTGTTAAATTTCATATGACTGGTGATTGCCCAGTGCTCCACTCTATCAAGATCTGTGAGGCCTCTCTAGAATCAATGGCTCCCACTAATACAGTATTGCCAGTAAACTTACTTTGTGTGCACTCAACTCCTATGTCCAGGTCATTGATAAAAACATTGACAGGAACTGGCCCTAAAATTGAGCCCTGGGGAACACTGCTACTGTGTTACCAAATGTTATCCCATTTACTACAACTGTTTGAGCCTGACCCTTCAGCCAGTTGTTCACCCATCTTATCTTATCACAGCCCTAAGACAATGCTCTCCAGCTGTTCAGGTTCCATGGCCAAAAGTGCCCTGGAAGACCTGATCCTTGCAGGACGGTCAAGGAGGTGTGCAGGTTACCTCATCTGCAGCTAAAAGATAACAGCTTGCAAGATGCTTGCTCTGTGATGAAAGGTGAACAAGTGTGTAGAGGAAGGAGGATTCTCTCTTGCACTTTGTTGAATGCTACTTCCTTGCTCTCCAGGTAAAACTCATGGGGTGCTCTGTGAACAGGGCATCTCAGGGGATCAGAAAGAGCTGGCTAGCTGCCCTTTCCGTTGCATTTGGGGAAATTCAAAACAAAATAGCTTTATTTCTGTGAGCTCTTTTCTTAATATTCCTTTGAAGGAAACACTTGGTTTAGTTCTGAGTGTTCCCACTACACAAATCCACAGTTTCTTCCAGCTCATTTAGGTACTTTATTTTCTGTAATAAATACTAATCAGCTTCAACTAAAGAGAGAACAACCTAAGAAAAGGTAAGAGAAATCTTACCACCTACACCTTTCTGGAGATAGAGAGAAAGTTGACAGGAAATACTACATAAGAAACTAAACTGATCATTATTAAATCAACTGAAATAATAGGCAATACTGGAAAGTAATGTATTTTTTTAAATTACATTGGTTTAGGGCCTACAGATGTAGTCTAATAAGGATGTCAAGCACAGAGAGCAGCTGACAGAATGACAGCAAAAGGTTTGCTATGTTTTAATGCAGATTTGTCTTTCCTTTACCTGCACATGGGAAATAGCCACCAAATATGCAACTTTTTTCTTATGACTGGAATGGATCATGAAAGAACTTGACAGGATGTTTTTTTTATTTATTTCAAGTGGAAGCATTTCGACTTGACAATTGATTTAGTTGTGTCATTATCAGGACTCTAGCTGGTGGGCAATGAGATTCCTCTGTTTATGTTTATTTCATTTTGCCTGAGAAAATCAATATGCAAGCTCTTGAAATTAATAGTTTTGTTTAGATTCTGAAAAATGGGTCACAATTCAGAAAGGAAAAAAGTTGAAAACAGAAGAACAGCTATTTTGCAGTATTTAAATATTATTTTCTTATGACATGTATTTTAGAATGTTGCAGTTACTTTTAAAAAAATTAGACAGTCTAGTTTCAGAGAGTGGTAATAGCACACAAGCTATCTTCATCTGTTGTCATTTCAAATGCCACTAAGTAATAATGTCACCATCTGATGAACTACACAGAAAAGCTTTCCAGTCAACAATGACAAAACCCCAATGTGTTTGAAAGAACCCTGAGGGAAACGGATGAAACTCAAAGCTTCCTTTCTCCAACCTATGTGCCACATCCTCTGTTCTATAGCCAGCTGATTTCTTAGGTGATAACTCAGCCTCAGAATCTCTGGAGTTTGTGTACAATGGCAGGATGATGCTTCAACTGGCAGGATGAGCACCACCACTGAGACATTCTGTGGCTTTCTGGGTGGTAAAAAGTAAAGGTATGACCCCTGAACACTCAAAGAAGAGAACTGCCTGCCTCTGCGGCAACAGGTCTAGTCATGAACTTGGTCTAGCCATGATCAAAGAAACGGAGCTGTCACTCCTCCCCGTGTTTTAGGAGAAAACACTGGCTGCTGTTGTGGTTTTGTTGCCAAGCATGAGGCAGACTGTGCCTGAACATTGCTTTAAAACTTTAGCCCTAGGTGTAAAAAGAGGATCACATTATTCCTCAGTAAGTAAAATAAGTAGGTAAGCCAAGGAAACAAAGTAGGTTTGCCTGTTAGACCACAGTAAATAAAATGACCTACAAAAATAATACATTTTTGGCTGCTTCTGCTTTCTAGAGGGGAGGCAAGTCATTTGAACAGAAAAGCTAGAAGATGCCTCTAAGTGATATATTTACAATGCATTTAGTAAAGATTAAAATATTTCTTAGAGTTGTTATATGTGTAGATATCTGTTAATGCTCCACAAATCTGTTTGAATAAATAACTTCAATTTAATTAATGTGCAATATCTAATTTAATCTAAATGATGTGTTAATTATATTTAAAACAAGATAACATTTTATTATTTGGATTGTTTTGGGAGCAAATTTTACTAAAAATATTTAAATTATGTCACTATTGCTCTAGGAGAATGCATTAATCAGACAATGTGTTAAAAATTATCCAGGTGTTTTTGTGTTTGTGTTGGTTTTCAGCTGCGAATATGTAATGTGAATGAATACTGAATGATGGCGGTGTTACTAGGACCAAAGGAGAGCAGACTTAGGAAGTGGATGTCTCACAGAGTCAAATTGACTTTGCCAGCATGAGTCTAACAGCCACACCAGCCAAACCAAAGAAAATCAAACTATTATCATTGAGGGAGACCTTGGAGTGAACAGCAAAATAGCACCACATTCATTCCATCTCTCAAAAGATTATCACAGCAGTTACTGTAACTACAGTGTGGTTTTGTGGTTATACTTTGTCACGACGGAGAGAAGACACAGTCACTCAATATGAGTGATCAGCAGACTTCGTTTATTGTCCCTTACAGGCACCTTTTATGCCTTGTTATAATTAGCTCATACATATTACAAAAGTTAAGCTCATTATTGGTTAGTTGCCTAAATACCAAGCCCGCCCCTAGTTTCTCTTCTGTCGTTATCTGTTCCCACCTGCAACATTCTTTTCCCACCAAAATCTTCCTGTTACTGTGTAACAAGAACAGCCAAAGACGGTGTATTTTTGCTTTACTTCAGATAAGCTGAGAGCGATGTGCATTTTTGTCCAGCCAGCTGGACTAGGTCTATGTGAACTTTTTCAGCTAGCCAGTTATCCACAATTCCCCCGTTTTTATTTTGGGCGACATAGGCTTGGTTGACCATTTTCAATAACAGTGTTTTAACACAGGAAAATACACAGCCAACTTATAAAATCTCAGTTCAGAAGTATAATTCCTGAAATACTTGAAAAATAAAGTTAGCTTGAAGCTTTAATTTAGATGCTCTTTCTGTTCCAGTGATATAAAAAGTTTAAAAATTTCAAAGGTAATTTTAAAGTTCTGAACATGGACTAATGCAAGCTCAAAACCCAAAAAGAAACCAAACTGATGTTTGACTAGGAATTTTTGCAAATATTTTAGTGGAAAATCCCTGACCATTAACAATTTTCTGTCCAGATAACAACTGCCCTTATGCAACCAACCAGTCCATACATTTTCTGAAGAATACCTCTTTGATATCAAAGAATTAACAAAGGGAAAAAATTAGTTCTAAGCTATATACATTCATAAGTGGATTCTTCAATAGTTACATACAGATTTACACACTAAGCCATAATGGCTTGTAGGTGATACACACAAGAAGAGTACGTTGCTTATCTGTCTGAATGTCTATGCTAAATTTGACAACTATGCCACAAGCCAAGCCTACATGGGTGCTGTATGTTATGCACGTTCCTTAACAAACAGAAGTATAATAGGCAGATTCCCAAGATCTAGTCCCCAACCTAATTATATTATTTTGTAGCCAATTAAGGAAAATAACACAAATGTGCATATCTACATGTGCACACACCTTTTAGTTCAGAACCAATCTGTGATAAAAGGCCTTAGCCTTATGGCATCATCGAATCTTAATGAGTACAGTAATTAAAAATGCAGTCTTACTGTAAGTGCGATTTATGCTGACATTCCCTCAAATGCTACACGTATTTCTCACTCAACTGCCTCAAGTTAAAATAGTAGTATTTGTTAATATGTATTAAAAAATCGTTAATTCTCTACAATAGCAGTTGACTTCCATAACACTATGTAAGCAGAAGAGGCTTTAGATGGGTTTTCTGAATACTAACAATTTATTTTAGACTGTCTAAACTCAGGTCTTGAAAGATTTCACTCTGCCAGACATAGAAACACTGTTGCACTCCAGTTGTGATATCCCTTTTCCCAAGTTTTCACATGCACATCTCGCTCAAGCAACATTATTGTCAAAGTTTCTCTCTGCTACATAAAAGCATATTGCACTTGTAGATACAAAAGACAGCACCCTTACTTAGATTATTACCTTACTACCTCATAACTCTTAGTATCTCTGATTTCATCACTTAAAAAATTTGCCAGAAGCAGATAAAACCACAGCATCAGACTAAACTACACCTTAACTGCTGATTCAAATAAAGGCATTCTCTTCAGATATGCCTAATGCTTACAAATAATTTTGGCTGGTTTTGATCAAAAAACTATTATTACAATAATGATCAAAAATAATAATCCCGTTTGCAAAATGCCTTTAAGCCAGCCTCCTAGCCCCAACCAATTTCCACATTCAGAATACAGCATAAATACAGAATACAGAATAAATTATCTCCATCAAGGCAAAAAAGCTTCTCTTTAAGCACAGAGATGTTTGCTAGTTCAAGGCAGAAACCCATTTCTTGTAGGGGACATCTGAAGCACTTTTTTTGGTTGGTTTGTAATCAATTCCGTATTTTTCCTTGAGAAGCTTAAGCTGTTCCTCTTGTTTCAGAGTGTCTCCAACTCTGATTTGTCGAATAGGTCCGTATTTCCCAAAAATATCATACATTTCCTCCGCTGTGATTTTATACGGCAGGTTCCGAATATAAAGGACCCGATTGACCTCTGGGGGCAGCCAGATGTTAGCTCGCTTGGCCGCTTGCATCGCCATGGCGCCGATCGGAGGGGGGGCGGGGGGTGCTGCCTTGGAGAGAGAAACCGCGGCCGGGAAGGGGCCTGCCGGCCCGCGCGCCGCCGCTCGCCGCTGCCGCGGGGGTCCCGGCTGCTATCCCATACGCTAACAACCCGGGTAATTCCTTGTTACAATCTATGTCCTGAACGCTCCGCTTTTCTAAAAAGCATATGAGCGAATCGTACGTCGCTTGTCTCTCCGTACCTTCGTCAGCGCTGTTGCAGCCTTTGCGAGACTTCGGCGAAGCGTGGCCGGCGGGACCCTCTGTAGGTGCTCCCGGGCGCGGGGACTGTGCCCTGCCGCCTCCTGCGCTGCTTTCAGGACCGGTACCCGAATCTCCGTCGAACCGTGGCTCGCAGGTTCAGCCCTCTCTAGGGTCCCTGTTCGGGCGCCATTTGTCGCGACGGAGAGAAGACACAGTCACTCAATATGAGTGATCAGCAGACTTCGTTTATTGTCCCTTACAGGCACCTTTTATGCCTTGTTATAATTAGCTCATACATATTACAAAAGTTAAGCTCATTATTGGTTAGTTGCCTAAATACCAAGCCCGCCCCTAGTTTCTCTTCTGTCGTTATCTGTTCCCACCTGCAACATTCTTTTCCCACCAAAATCTTCCTGTTACTGTGTAACAAGAACAGCCAAAGACGGTGTATTTTTGCTTTACTTCAGATAAGCTGAGAGCGATGTGCATTTTTGTCCAGCCAGCTGGACTAGGTCTATGTGAACTTTTTCAGCTAGCCAGTTATCCACAATACTTGTGCTGTACTCTGGTGCAAAATGCGGGGTTTAAACAGCTTTTGGCCACTACAGCTTTATATACCATCTACTAGTGCCTCTCTGACACCTGGACAATATGATACTGAGTTTAATAAAGGAGCCCTTATGAATGAATGTTCATGGTCATACAGGCAACAGCTATGCAGATGAGTGAGGAGAAGCCTGAATGCACTGGGTTTCGTGGTTCATTGTCACTTGGTCTCTTTCCAAAATGTTTTGGTTTCAGCCTCCAGCAGTGATTTTTTAATGCAAGCTGTAATTTTCCATCTCTGACTTTTTTAAAGATCACAGAGTGGCCAAAACATTATCAAGGCATTAGTAAAAAATCAATATGCAGCTTATCTCCCTGAATCCCATTCTGTAGTCTTAATTACAGTAACAATGAAGCCAGTGTTGCAAGAGCTATTGGAGATGGCCTGTTCACAGGATCATTACGTTTGCACTCATTATAAACCTGCTGAGATGAAATTTTCTTTCAAAAGCATTAAATGCCTTCTTGTGCAGGCTTTGGGTTGGGTAGTTGTACACATTTTAAACATTCTGTGTAAACACTCAATTTGAGATCTGTTGGAACAGGGAAATAAATATGTACCTACACGTAGCCTTTACCAAGTGCCAGCTTGACCCTCCAGTTTTCACTCTTTGAAAATCTGATATAAGTGCAAAGATCCTGTGTGAGCACACACCAATTATTCCAGACTGGGTGAAAAAACCTGGAAAAAAAGTCTTTGCACAAGCTGTGGACAACAGAAACATTTAGTATATTTTTGCTGGACTGCACTGCACTGCCTTAAGAAGACAGTGTCTCATCAGTGAAAACCAGTTCTCTTCTGACACTGAATCAGAACTTCACAAGTGTCCCTTGTAAGCACTCTGAAAACCGTGAGGTTACATATTTATTTCTGGTGTTGTGGGTAAAGGGCCTAGAGGAGTATGAGAATGAATATGGAATCAATCCTTTACAAGAATATTCCATACGTTATGGATCTCTTTCAGTGCTGATGACACCTATCAGAACTGGTGTGTGTGAAGAAAATCACACTTTCCTCATTCCAGTGCATTGTATTCATCCAATCAGCCTCAGGTTGCACAGTCATCTCTTCTGGCTTTTGAACAGTACCTCCAGCAGGCAACATGCCCTGTAATATGCTGTTGATGTGCAAATCTGAGATCCTGGGAAAGTGAGGACTGATCCTTCTATTATGAAATCAGTGGGCACCTTGACAAGATCCATCTCTTAGATTTGTAACCAAGAGATTACGTAGAACCAACAGTTCTATTTCCATCTCATTTCAGCTGAGCCATTGTTTTTCATTAGTGTTCACTTCTTTTGTTTCGGACAACCTAATTGTGTCATTGTTTTAATCACTAAGGTCTAGTAAAATAAGTAATACACTGGTAGGGTTAGTTCCTCTCCTGGTGTGGTGGTCTCATTAAATGTTATACAAAGCTGTAGCCACATGTAACACATGTAAAGGCCCCCACAAATACTAATATCAGGAAGTTTTCACCATGCTTTGACTAATTTTACAAGTAGTACAGTTGCCCTCCTAGTGTGTTGTACAGAATTAATTTTCAGTGCAGCTGCAACCTTTTTAAGTGACTGAGAAACAAGTGTGAATGCTGAGAATATATTGTGATGTTTTAACTTCATCCATAAGAAAGTGCAACTGCCACAGATGGTATTCCAACTTCAAACCCTGCTGGTGCTGAACAGCACTGTAATGTTAATTTAAAACAAGAATGTAGAAGTCAAATGAGGATGCTTCTCAACAGCTTTGGAAAACCTTGACTATCCTGAATGAAAGGGCTGGCGAAATTGTCATGCAAATCTTGGTTTTATGGGCAAGCTGTTTTTAATAAAAGCTTTTGGTGATTCCTCTTCTTCTAATTAGGTTATTTTTTTTTTTTTTTCGAAGTGTAATAACTAGAATAAAAAGGCATTTGAGGATGGCATGTATCTAAACATGCTTCCTTGAATGCAATAGTAAGTTTTTACCAGCTAATCATGTGGACATTATAGACATTTCTGTAAGACAACTGTATCTCTTACTGTGTCTTTTGTAATTTTTCTGTGTATGTTTTACTATTTTGGTAACATTTGACATACAAAAGGCATCCATTGAAAACTAGATTGGAACTATATTTTAAATATTGAAGAGATATAGATAATGTTACACAATTTGCCATTTCACAACAAGCAGGACACTTCAGTGAAGCTTTTACCTTATAGAAAAGGACAGGCACCCGTGATGTCTTTTTGTTTTAAAAAACCTGTTGCAAAACAATATTGTACCTTCACAGATGGTGTGAAGTGATTTTCCTCACCAAGAAAAAAACCCAGAAGTTCCTTTTCATGGGCTGAATTGAGTGATTTTTGAATGATTTTGGTTCTTGTTGCTGTCATGTGTTAGGGACTTAAAAAAATTGAAAACATGATTTTCTGCAAGGCAAGAACATCATCATAGAAAGAGACTTAACTTAGTGTGCAGTGATATACACTAGAATGCACTGACTGACTCTCATGCTGATCTCCAAACAATGTGTCTCCACTGTGCTCTGAAATGGTTGTCTGTCTTCAGCTTGCTCTTCGAAAAACATCTAGCTGGGGTTTATCAAGACTAGCTACAGAAAGAGCTCAAACAGTGGGACAAGACACAGGGGAAGTAATTAAGAGGTTGTGCCAGAGCTATCCTGAGGTTTGAAAGGTTTCAGTCATATTTTCTTCATGAAGAAAAAGCATTTGGCTCCAACTGGGGGCTTGTTGTTTCTCTTAATTTATCTTGCTCATCTAAATTTTAATGAGAAATCTTTATTTTTTTTTTGCCTCTGAGACCCTGTTCAAACTCTATCTGATCAGTTAGAGTGCCAGAGAGCCTTCATTTGAGGAAATGGTTAACTACATACTTGTGATCTATATAATTTTCAACTAAAGAATATAGCAGTACATAACAGAAAACAGCTGTTGGAAAGTCTCCTTTTGCTGACTGGAACTGTTTTTAATACAAAATTTTTATTTTGTCTCTCAGATGATAATAATCTATTAGCCTTATAAAAAATCATAATTGCAAAAGGAATGATTAAAAATCATTTTTTTTATGTTCAGGCAAATCAGATATTATTATGTCCAATTATACCTCTTTGCAGAAAGATAACACTATTCTTGGGCAGGATTGTGTTATACCGGTAATTGTAATGCTGTCTTGCTCATTGATACAAAATGCTATTTACAGAAACTGTAAGAAAGGATGGAATGTTCAGCACGTGGAAATGATAATTTATTTTCTAAAAGAACCCAAATATTTTTAGAGTGGATTTTGTGTAAAATCAACAAAACAGATTTTACCGATATTTTATCAAGGCATTTGCCTCTTTAATTTAAATTTTAATAGGCATAGCTGGGAAAAGAATGCAGAAGAGATGGTATTTGTTGTGGTTTAACCCTAGCTGGTAATTAAGTACCACGAAGCTGCTCACTCACTCCCCCTCACCCAGAGGGATGGAGAGGAGAACTGGAAAGGGATGTAAAACTCCAGGCTTGAGATAAGAACACTTTAATAATTGAAATAGAATAAAAATGAAAGAACAATAGTAACAATGATGACAAGGACAATTATAACAAAAGGGGAAGGGAAAGAATAATATCCAGCAGGAAAGGAAGAAGGGAACACGTGGTGTACAGCGCAGCTGCTCACCACCCGCTGACCAATGCCCAGCCAGTCCCTGAGCAACGATCCACCCGCCCTGGCCAGCCCCCCAGTATATATACCATGCATGGTGCCCCATGGTATGGAATACCACTTTGGCCAGTTTGGGTCAGCTGACCTGGCTGTGTCCCCTCCCAATTCCTTGTGCCCCTCCAGCCTTTTCTCTAACAAGGCCTGAGGAACTGAGAAGTCTCACATCAAAGCCAAAACACAGCATCGCACTAGCTCCTAGAGAAGATAATTAACTCCATCCCAGCTGAAACCAGGACAATATTATAGCAGCTTTTTCTCTAGGATAGAGTGATAAGTAGTTAAATATGTTCATCATATGGCAGGGTTTTATTGTGACTCCACCTACTCAATGTCCATTCATATTGGATCACTGAAATCAGCCTAAATGTTTGCATAAACATTTTAAGTTAAGAAAATAGTGGAAATGCAAATGTGAAGTGGAAATAAAGTTCAAGTGTTTCCAAAATTTTGTATCCTAGTTTAGATTTCTTATTGAACATATTTTGCATTTCAGGAAGAAAGAAAATGAAGATGTGTATAATTCTTCTGATAATACCCCCAAAACACTGTGCAAGTCAGAGTAAGATATAAAAAAGTGTTATTACTATTTAAAAAAAAAAGATGTTATCCTAGGTGCTTTACCATACCATTTTAAGCCTCAGTATTTTAGAAATCTGCCTTAGAATACAGTAATATTATGTTTGAGTAAGAAGAACATATGAAACAATGGAGAAAAATCTCTTTTCAGGGTCAAGAATGTTTCTAAGCAGAGTCCTTTAAGGCTTTAAAGCAGTGAAGCTGAAAATCCGGGCTATGGGTTTAGTGTTGGGAGCAAGGGACGGAGTGAACAGGTGGGGCAGAAGGGAAGAGAAGCTTAATACCTAGTTAGAGAACTGGCAGCTTTCCCTTTCTTCATCACTACATAGATGTGCATGAAAGAAGTATGTTACAGAATGACCTTATGACTCTAGTTAAGCAGCAGGCAGTAACATACCTTTATATTTTCTTTTTGTTAGACATGTCAAAAGTTTAAAAAGCTGTTATTTTAAGAGTCCTTTTTTTTCCCCACCCTCAAAAGATTCCAGTTGTAGGAGGAAAAAAACCTATCTTACCACAAGAAATACTATACTTATTCTTCCTCCTTATTAAACTTGAAAAATATTGCACATAAAAAATGAGCACCAATTTCTGGTGTCTGCATTTAAAGTATGTACCCAGCAGTGCTTCAGTAGGGTCACTTTTCAGTCATATGGACGTGTCTCTGGAGATGCCGAGTCAACAAAATTCAGTATATTTCTATTTTTTTAGAGGAGAGAACATAACATTTTAGAGGCACCTGAGGAGCTGCATCCACTTGACTTACAGCTTTTCGAAGAAATGTAGAATACTATCGTGGTATAGGCCTATAAGGGGAACAACCTCAGCTGATCTGATGATATTTTTAACCTAAAAAGTAGTAAGAAGGTTTAGACAAGTAAGGAAGGATTTGTTTTAACTTTCTTGGCTATAAATACTGAGAATAGCATTGGCTGGCATCCTGTAGTGCCCTGTCACTCATCTTCTGAAACCCTCATAAGCATCTGCGCTTCCTTTATAGCAAAAATTTCACAGTAACAACTGAACTATGAATTTCAAAGAACAGTTCCTTTAGAGATCAGCTGACCTGTACTTTTACACCTGTTAATTACTATGCTTTAAATCACCAATTAAAGCCACATTTGTCTCTTTCTTCACTCTGCTTTTTGTGAGCTATCCATCAGGTTATTCTCAAGGGGCATATTCTTAAATGCTTAATATAGGTGTACTGCATCAAAAGAGAAAATTTGAGCTCCTCAAATACAGGGGACACAGCGAGCAGCAATGTTGCAAGAGAGGAGTAGGCAGAAATTAGAGAGAGGATTGTTCATCAGCTTGGAAGTTAATAAGCGATAAGACATGAAGCTGGAACAGGGAGGTATATGGTAGATTTTTTCATTTCATGCTACTCTCCTGGGGCAGGTCTCCCATTTGTACTCAAGCCTGGATTCAGCAAGATAATCAGATCCAGGTTCAGCATTTGAACAGTCCTGCTGCTTTCTTTGGAACTGCATCTGCACTTAAAGTTCTGTTTTCTTTTCATCTTGCTAAAGGATAGTTTCAAAACTTTACACCTTCCTTTCTCAGTCTGGTGCCAAAACATTTGGAAATAGAGATTTCTTCTGTGATTTGGTCTAGCATTTCTTTCATGAAGCCAAGTACTCCAGAGTGATTTGATAATACTTTTATGGCAGAAATACTTTGCTATATATGAGGGAACTCAGCCTGCTCCATTAATCAATGCAGAGAAAGCCATACAGAAACAGATTTGTGAACAGCTTGCGAGGCATATCATCAAAAATCTTGTAAACTTTGGTAATCAAAAATGGAAATATTTTTTTGTGTATCTATCTGGTGGTGTAGGACCTTTAAATTAGTCTGGGAAAGAAATATCTAGTCACATTTTGAAGAGACTGAAAATTATTTTGGCAGTAATTTCTTGTTAATGAAGCCGTTGGAGCTGGAATAACAAGAGGAAAAAATTTTGCATATCTTTAGTCTTTCCTATTGAGTCATTTATGCAAATAGTCTTGTAGAATAAAAACAGCTGATGACTGCATCTAGTCATGCAATTGGCATTAAAAAGAAACCAAATTTTACCTGGAAATGGAAGAAATCCTTCTGTAATTTATTTCTGTTTACTAAAGTAGTACATTTTAATCTGATAGTCTAGAAAACAAGGTTTAAACTATTTATTTAAACAAAAATAGGACAGGTTTAGCCACTCTGTGATATCAACTTCAAAGGAAAAGCATCAAGTCTGTATTTGGCAAAAATATGTCACATTGTTTTATGACATTTATCTTATTTCAGAGACAACAATCCCTATTAAATTGAAATAGTTCTTTCAGAAATTTCAGTAACCTGATATGCCTATGATTTTTATGTCTAGGTTACATATTCAGGAAAGTATTGCAGCCTGATCCCACTAACGCCTCACAAATTCTTTTGCATTTAGAATAGTGTAGGCCTGATTCTTAGAGGTAAGTAGAACTAGGTCTTATCTATAGTAGTACAGAGTTAAAATATTTTGGCAGTTTCTGAATCATTCTGAATACAAGCACTGCTTCTGTAGTCTCATGGGTACACTAGAGCTAAATTCTCAGCTGACACGAATTGATGCAATTGCATGGAAGCCGATGTAATTCTCTCGATTTATAGCAACTGAAGCTTTAGCACATTTCTTCAAAACTATGCAAGAACAAATTTATACTGTTATAAGATAGGGACTGCCTGACACTGTAACATCAGTCCCTAAAGTATCACTTTCTGCACAGTTATTTATTAATTTCTTAAGCCCATTGACTAACACAGCACTATGCATATGTTCAGCTTTCCTCAAAGTCTTCATTACCAGATTCTGTTGAAAACACTCTCTCAGAAAGTTTTGTCCTACATCAAGGGCCACAGAACTGAATGTTGATATTAAAAACATTTTTTGTATTGAACATACTGGTTTTTCTAACTTTAATGCAATTATGACATTACTAACAAGCTTTTTCTTATCTCCTGTGATATGATTAAATAATTTTTAATATGGTATTTCCTCTTTCATTGTCCAGCATCTTTTGAAGTTACAGACAGCTATCAGCTAACACGAATATCAAGTGAAAAAGCAGTAAATTCCGATCAAACACTGCTCTTGGTTACACAGGTATTACAACAGGACCTTTGTTTTCTTTATTTTCTTCTGTTTCTTTTCTTTGTTTTCACAAATCCTATTTAAACAGAACAGAACAATGTATTGCACAAGCATGACAACACCTGTCGACAGCGAGGGAAGTCAAGCGGGCAAACTCAATGTGAGTGATAAAGCAAGCTTCGATTTATTACGGCGCGATTATGTCTTATATACAGTTCCAGTTAATTATGCCTACTAGTCATCTGCTGATTGGCTAAGCTCTAAAGGGTTACATTTTCATACGTCCTCCTACTTGCAGTTTCTGCGGTTAGCTAGCTACATATTTTTTTTCTCTCTTGTCTACGCGAATTCCTCAAAGTTATTTACAACATTAGGCACAAGGTCAGTGTGTTTTTCTCAACTTCCTTATCAGCATGCTTCAGCACAGCTGCAAGGCCTGCTTCAGCTAACTTACGCTAACTTTGTTTCACAAAGATCTTTAAGGGAGTCATGTCTGTGATCATACAGCCATTCTGCAACAAACACCCATCTGGGAATGCTGAACTTGGGTTAGAGAGGTTAACAAGTATGACAGGCTTTGGAGACAGGTGAAAAGTGGGAAAGTATCCATGTATCATTTTAAATCAAATTTTGATACAGTGTAGCAAATGGACCATACTATGAAGAAGTAAATATAGCACTTGTCAAACTAAGTCCTTATAGGACATACCTTCAAATGTATGTAAATATGCCTGACCTTTAAATATGTGCAAAACTTAACCTCCAGTAAGAGCAGATCTAAACATAAGAACATTTTACATCAAAAGTGGGTTCTGAAAGGTACACTTGTAAATACAGACAGACGCAACAAAATAGAAATTATCAGGTTTACATTGAAAATGGTCTCTTATGGGTTCAGGAGCTTAAATTCTATCACCAATTTTAAAATCATAGTAACCTCTGCTGTTATAAATAACTGCAGTGCTTATGTGAGTAATCTAGTATGTGGTCTACTATATTCTCTTTACAAATCTTCTCATAGCCAATGTTTTCACTCTGTCTTTGACTTGGAATTTGGGCTTAACTTGCAAAGAGTTTGGTAAACCATAATTATGCTTTTGAATTCTGCATTTAGTATTTAATTTTATCCTCTAAACTTACAAGTCCATTTCTCAGTTTCAATTTATATTTTGTGTGTTGTAGTTTTTTAGCCTCATGTGCTTTTTTCATGTCCTGATCTTTTTTCTTTTTTTTTTCCTCTCATGAGTTGTTGGTCTGTACCTTCTCTTTTCTTATGTATTTCTCATTTACAATCTCTGCTTTGGTTATTAACTGTTACTTTATATGTCTTTATTCATTCATCTGCTTCCTCTTTCTTCAAGGCTCTCTTTTATGCAACCATGTTCTGTCACACCCATATGTTCATTTTTGGTTCAAGTAGATGGAAGTGATGTAGAATTAGGTCATATGGGCTAGCAGTTACTTTCTGGTGTTGGTATAATTGTAGGCTAATTACTTGCTTCACAATGTAGTTGGCAGAGCATATTTGACTTAAAGCAGTGAGGAAAAAATTGGTGCCTGTTTCATTGGGAGGCTTTATATACTTAAGAACAGGCTGACAATTTCAGTGTGTTTTTTGTTTATAAAACCAAAGTGCAAACATGGCTTCTTTATATAGGTGTATAGCTAGGTCTGATAGTGATAACATTGATCCCTTAGTTTTAATTGATTTCTTGATTACATGGCACATCTGTCTTGTTGGATTTTTTAACTAAAAAAAAATTCCTGTATTTTTCTATATATTTCTCTAAAATTAAAACCAAACTTCAGTCAAGTTTGGAAAAAGGTCAGTTATCTTTTAATCAAAATGATACTTGTATTAGCCTTTTATTTTTTTTTCAAAAAGCACAAGGGAAAATAGTACTCATCAGTAATATTTCTCTACCGAATTTACCAAACAGACGGGTATCACATAAGATTCATTATATAAACATATTGAAAAACAATTATCAGTCAATCACTGCCTTTTCCCTGAGGCCAAAGATACAGAAAGGTTTTCAAGCCCATTTCCATTGCAATTCAGGACTTCAGTGAACTTTGGGTCTAGGTAAAATCAGTGGTATTTTTGCTTTGACTTTAAGAAATTTACATTTCTCATGTCTCTAAGAACACACAACACATATCACATGGTGTCTATGAGATATCAAGAAAAATCAAGAAAAATATGATTATTTGTACTCTTTTCTTTAAGTATAGTTTTCAAAATACAATTGCATTTTCAAATGATAGTTTTAGGTTGATTCCTGACAAGCTGTTTGGATTCCAAGGAGATCAGCCAATGTGTTTCACGTTGCAGTGAAATAAAATGTTACATTGAACAAAAGCTCTTGAATTCACCTCAGCCATTAAAAAGGCACTGAATCTTCTTAACCTCTACTTCCTTAATGGTAAAGGTAATACATCTTTAAATAATTTGTATGTTATATCTGCCACCATAGTAATTGAGAGCTTTTCTTCAGCAGATAGGTGGCTGTAAGGTCCAGATTTCAGCCAGCTGTCACCCATTAAATATTTTAATATCGAGGGAAATGAACTTTTAAATGAATAGCAAAGATGAAGGGGGAAAAAAAAAGTCAAAAAAAAAAAAAAGATCCTTCTCTTCAACCAAAGCAGGAGACATCAATGTATAATTTGTCATCTTCTTATTCAACTCTCTCCATTTGGTTTTGATTTAACACTAAACCTCGGAAACCAGAGCTAGCATCCACACACAAAAGCTGTTTCGAATTATGTGCAGCAAGTTTTTAAACACATTAGCAACAAGAACAAGCTGTCCTCATGCTAACTGGTCCTGCTTTGTTCTTGGTTGTGGAAAATCTCACTTTAACTGCCCTCTAATTTGTTGCAGTTAGCTACTGCACCAGCAGCTGCCTTGGCATAGGATTAAACACACATGAAAATGTTATTTTTCCACACAAATTATTAGCAGTGCCAAAAGCCACAAAGTCCCTTTTGGAAAAATTCTTTTCCATTTTCCTATTTTTTTCTATTTTCATATTTTTGTCATTACAGTTCTACCCCCCACATTCTTCTCCAAAGTCTTTCTCATTCCAATCCTTGAAAAAGTACTTGAAAGGAATTACAAATCACAAAATCTCTTGTTTTTCTGACATAGAGATGCAGGTTTGATATTTTACTGTGAGCTGATTGAAAAGGTTGATGTGTCATCTTACATGAGGTTAAAATCTATCACAATATCAAATTCTTGAAACTTAAAGCAATTTCTCAGTATCTGTAAGTACCTAAGCTAAAGATAAGACACAGGGGAACCTACCAGGGTCACAAACTTTTTCAGATATTTTAAATTGTTTTAAATGATAATATATATGAACAGTCCAGAACCACATTACAAAATGGGAGGTAAGAAATTATTTAAATTGAAGTAATCTACTAATAATTGCATTTAATGCTGTTTCTCTGATGTCATTGGCATTCCTCGGCACAGCTGTTTCTGCAGTACTATTTGGGGATTTGTAAGCATCTGGCATTTTTGTGAATAGTGACCAGGGAGAAGGCAGGCAATTGCTTTTTGTTCTGACTGAAAGGATCTTAGGTGACTAACTCAGTATGCAAAGAAATACGAACCTGCTCTTTGTTTCACCCTTAGGGAGTGCCAGAGGGTTTGGTGGTGGTGGTGGTATCCTTGTATGTGCAGACTTTGCCTTTATTCCATTTCATTGAAGAATTCTGCCACCTGCTTATCAACCATGCTGCCAAACCTTTTGAAAAAAGGGTTGCTTTCCACCCTGGTGACTAAAGGAGCAGTTATTTGACAAAGGAGGCAAATTGGTGACATGACTGTTGGCAGGGCTGATCGCCTCTTCCCTGAACCTATTTAATGATTTCTTTCCATTCCAGCCAAAAGGACTGGTGTTGCATTTGCTTTCCCTTCCTTCATAAGGTGCACTAGGAGTGCCTCTCGTGGCTTGTTGGAAAAACGTGGCAGATTTAGTTAAACATATGGACAAGTTTGGTTGAATCTAATTGAGCAACGTGCATCCTTCTTAGCTGAAGTTCGAAGCAAACTTTTGTTATATGGCATATATATATGAACATGATTTTCTCTACAAGGCTTCATAAACTGTGTGTATTAGTTATTTCAGAGATGGGCAAGGGTTAGCAAGGGTACAACACCAAGCTCAGTAGTGCAGTTGACACACCTGAGGAAGGGATGGCATCCAGAGGGGCCTGGACAAGCTTGACAAGTGGGGTCATGGGACCCTAATGAGGTTCAACAAGGCCAAGTGCAAGGTCCTGCAACTGGTTAGGGACAGCCCCCCAGCATCAATACAAGCTGGGGGAGGAAGGGACTAAGAGCAGCCCTGTGGAGAAGGCCCTGGGGGTACTGGTGGATGAACAGCTGGACATCAGCCGGCAATGTGCACTTGCAGCACAGAAAGCCAAACGTATCCCAGGCTGCATCAAAAGAAGCATGGCCAGCAGGTCAAGGGAGGTGATTCTGCCCTCTGCTCTGCTCTGGTTGAGACCCCAACTGGAGTACTGTGTTTGGCTCTGGAGTCCTCAGTACAAGAAAGACATGTACCTGTTGCAGCAGGTTCAGAGGAGGGCCAAAAAAATGATCAGAGGTATGGAATACCATTCCTATGAAGAAAGGCTGAGACAGTTGGGGTTGTTCAGCTGGGAGAAAAGAAGGCTCTGGGGAGACTCGGTTGCAGCCTTTCAGTACTTAAAGTGGGCTTATAAGAAAGATGGGAACAGACGCTTTAGTAGGGCTTGTTGTGATAGGACAAGGGGTAACATTTTTGAATTAAAAGAGGGTAGATTTAGACTAGATATAAGGAAGAAATATTTTACAATCAGGGTGGTGAAACACTGGAACAGGTTGCCTTGAGAAGTGGTAGATGCCCCATCCCTGGAAATATTCAACACATCGTGCTGTATGGGTCTCTGAGCAACCTGATCTAGTTGAAGATGTCCCTGCTAACTGCACAGGGTTTGGACTAGATCACCTTCAAAGGTGCCTTCCAACCCTAACTGTTCTATGATTTTATATTTCTATCATACAAATAATATCTCTTGCTCATGTGAGGTGAAATTTCCCTTGTTCCTCCCATGATGGTTCTGGTGGGTTGTTGCTCCATCATTTCCTGTTGCTTCCTCTTCCTGTTTTAACCAGAGGTGCTTGATCATCCCTGTGCTGATTAGGACTTGAACTGCTGCTACCTTTTTGGTTACGGTAGTATTTCAAATTATTCTAAATGAATGATATTTCAAATAATTCTCATATAATACCATTATAAATCCCATAAACTTTGAAGTTTTGGTTATTGCCCATGTCTAGTACCTCAGCCTCAGGTCTGTTTCCTCAAGAGTTTGTGTTCCATCAGGGTTTTTTCCTTTTAGGATAATCTATTTTACCTGCCTTTGTGGCACTATATATGGTCCTATGAATGTGCTTCTGGATAATACGAATTATATTATTGCAACATATTTATGAATAGTATCTCCAGCTTCAGAAGCAAATAATGTAATAACTAAGATCCCATCTTCTTTGATGACTTCTCTAACAACTTGTTAAAAATACATTTTTTCCTTCCTACATTATCCCTTGAAAGACAAAATTAAAGTGCAGTTGTCCCAAATATCTTTGCCCCAATCTTGCTGTTGCTACCGAGTGGTTCATTATTTTAGGTCTAGTGAATAACAAACTTCTTGCATGAGTCTGAGTTTTGTGACTGGATTAGCTATGAGTATTAGGTAAGATATCTCTAAGAGGTAGAAGGTTCACTGTGCAGAAAAAACATTAGGAAATTTTAAAGAATTTGAACCTGATGCCATATTGACCAGGAAATGATTTCTCAGGTTCAGTTAATGATTTGGCCACGACTTAGCTGGGCTCTAGAATAGCTGCCAGCAGACATTGATTACCACATACACAAATTATGCCAACTACCTGCTGTTAGCATTTCCAGAAAAGGTGGGGGCACTCAATCACTGGGAATGAAAAAATGTCCAAATGGCCTTTTGATTAGGCATGATTAAGGAAGCCTGAGAGGACTGGCAAATCTGAATCTGAATAATTCACAGAGTGTTTAGGGTATAAAAGAAAATAAGCCCCTAAACCTAGATTCTCTTTTATGAAAGTACACTAAAGATAGCGGGGTGTTCTTGAGAGCTGAATCACCAGCTATATGCCTGTGGAGTGTCAGCCAGTTACTTTAGAATGCAAAAAACCCTGGGCTTATTTTCAGATACCAGATACATGCATGTTTTCCTTTTATTTCTAACCACCTATTCCTTAAGCTTTGTGACTTGTGTTTAAAGCCAAATAATGATTTTTTTTAATTAATTTTTTTTTACCTTGCTGAGTTTGGCCTGTATCAAGGGTGATTTCAGAGTAATTAGAAAACCAGTAGTCACTTGGTTGGTGATTCTTATAGAACCATAAAGAAAGAAGACCATTTCCACTGACCGGCATCCCAATACAGTTTATTACAAAGACTCACAGAGAACACAATTTATGTAGCTCCAGACTTTAACTGGAACTGGTAATGCAGGGCTTTGTGTGGAGTAGGTATCTTGGGTGACTAGCATTAATTGGCAAAGCTCCTTCACATGTAGCATATGCTTAAACTCTCCTAATCCCAAAGAAGTTATTAATATCCCTCAGGTAGTTTATCGTACCTTATTTTAGGAAAGTTTAACATTCAATTTCAGTTTGTTAGCAAAACTCACTCTTGGAAACTTCCTAGAATTTTCCAGTTTGTGGTTACAATAATGCAATTTTCACAATTTGTGCTTTGATCCCGCTCTGTAGGATCAGGAGCTCAATTCGGTCTTAAGTTCACTTTTTTCCCCTCTCTCTGTTTCAGATTTGAAAACTATCTGCTAACAGCTATTATCATCTGCTTAACTATTCTGTGTAACCCATCTTCTTCATTTTATTTATATGTAAATTAATAAGTTTATGTCTGTGGTATGCTGTACTACAGTCTTATTAAGTAACAGTTAGTGTTTTATTTCTGCTTTTACTCCTTCCCTCAAAATTTGTTCTTAGCATGATTCAACCCAGAAAGGACTGCTCAAATCAACCTAATGTGACTGTACTTGCCTGGATCACTGTTTGTCCCTTTTGGAAGTACAAGCATATTTGCTGTTTTCCCATAACAGAATATTGTCTAGACTAAGCAAGTTTGTGTTAAACATGCAGTACTGGTTACTACAGATTCATTTCCCTGTTCTTTCAGTGTTGGCATGGAGAAGAACAGCTCATCCAACCTGAATCTATTGTAGCTTTACAATTTATGTTCCAGCTCCATTGGAATAACTTCTCTTTTCATATTGTGTTCTAATCTTTGTTTTCATCAGTGTTGTAATTTTTATAGAAAACTGAGCTGAAATACTCATTTTGTTTTGGGCTACACGAAGAGTCAGGGAAGTCAAAATAAAGGGCTCTGTTTCTGCATATCCAATTTGATACACTTTTCAGGGTAATTCCACTTGACCTTTACAAGTTTCTCATTTAATCTCTATGTTCGTCAACCTCTTAAGAAATAACTTTCTTTGTTAATCAGTTCCTTTTTCTATTCCATAGAAGATCTATACTTTTTCCTGCTGTGCTTCCTAAGGGAAATTCATCTGGAGCACTTCCTACAAGTTTTTTTTTCTTTCCTTCTTCATTGTATTTCACAACTTTAACCTAAAGAAATAGTCTTAAAGGTTCAATATTTTTCTTCTCTTAGTGTTGAAAAAGGCATTATTTTCCCAGCTCTGTTACCTTCTGGCTGCCATTTGCAGTTTGCCTTCAGCCTGCAGTCCTATTCCCTGTCATGAACACTGGACCGTACAACAGTGGCTGGACTTCAGAAGTGTGGATCTGTTTAACTTTGTAAAACACTTTACTCTGCAGGTTTTCATTCCAATGTTAAACACCCTGGCCAAGTCCTGCGTTTGGCACGCAGTGAACAAGAAGCTTGGCTGCAGCTCCGTGGGCCAGACTCCTTGCCAGTTGAAATTTATTCATATCTCAAAAGTGGAGGTCTTCCTGGAAAGAAGCCAGAGATCTGTTCTTCTCTAAGGTGAGATAATGGTAAAATGGTGGCTGTATCAGAATTAAAAGTGATAGTTTTATCACTTAGTGGTCTCCCTGGCTGCCTTCCACTCAAAAAAGCTGAGCTAGAAAAGGATAAAACATTCCTTCTTTTTCTCCTCATGTCTGGCATGAATGCTGCTTAAGAACTTCAGAAAATTAGTTGTAAACCAGGGATAAGGCTTTTCAACTTAGAGATCTTGTATTTAATCTTTTGCAGTTCCTTCTCTTTGAGGATCCTGCATGAGCTATCTTGTTACTCTGTGGAGGTTACAAGCTTCTCTGGTGTCTCTGCAGGAAAAAGGTAGTCAGATTAAAAAGGTTAGGAAATATTAGGAGAGATCATATCTTCTACATCTTCTGTCTTGAGAACTGCTAAAGCCGTTCCTTTCTGTAAAAGAAACAGTGCAGTATCAGTTCCAGAATTTGATTCTAAAATAACACATTCTTATTCTAAAGTGGGAAGAAAACCCTACCCTCTTTTTTGTCCATAACATATTTGGGAAACAACCTTGAAGAAGATGCAGAGAAACTTAATAGAAGAAAGATTCTTCTTTGTTCAGGGAATGGGGTGAAACATGGACAAGATGTTCACTCTAGGAATTGACTTTTTGGTATGAATTATTAGCCATTTTTGAATTATGTTTTCAGAAAAAGCAGGAGTATGTTGCTTCACCTAGCAATGACCGACATCACTGGACCTTTAACAAAGTGACAGAACTGCTGTGAAAACCAAACCCCAGGCATCTGATATTACAGTCTCACTAAAATATTACTGTATTCTTGAAAGAATTGCCTTGTAATGATTTCATGTCTACATATGTACACCTTTCCCTTTAAAAATTTATTTTACTGCTGAGTAAGCCTGATTTGATCTCTGATGCTCCACTTTTGCAGTGCCATATAGCTTACAGATGAACTGTAAAGGAGAAGTAATATTTCTCCTGTGAAAGCTGGGAAAGATTTTTGAGGCTAAGCCACATCGCCAATTGTTTGTTCAGGTGGTTTGATGCTAACTGCTATGTACTTTTTTGACATTACTCAGAAGAGTTTTTCTCACTTCTGGACAAAAAGAAATGTAGTTTCATTGACTAATAACAAACACAAAGGATCAAATTCTGTTCTTAATTATACCATTATAAATCCAGAATAAATTCACTGAAGCTAGTTTGGTCAATTTGGATTTCTCCCAGATGTAAGAAAGAGCCCAGTCCTCGTTGCACTCTTTAGAAATTCTTCTGCCTTAACAAGCACCCACCATGATAAAAGAAATACTTATACATCTTTGAATGAACACATAAAAATTAACAGACTTTCTGGTTTGTATGCTCCTGGTGTAAATCAGTTTCCACTTTGTTTTTAAAGAATACTTTTCCAACATTACAGTTTACCAGAAAGACCAAGGGAATTACTTTTGCCAAAAGAATGAAGTATATTCTCCTTTCCCTCATTCAGTTCCATGTTTTTCTGCTGACTCTTGACATTAATCCAATACCTCCCACAGTGTTGCTCAAAAAAAATTTAGAAAGCAAAAAACCCAACCAGTCCAGCATTAGCTTTTGGTGTTTGGGGTTTTTTTTTTTCAAATTCTTTTGGTAAATTTCCATTTCATCTACCATTAGAAACATTCTGCTGCAAGAAAAGGAGAAAATTGCAGACATATTTTTAAGGATATCATGTTTGAATATACTGTCAATTTTTTTTCAAAATGTAAAACTAAGCTTGCAGAATTCAGCATCTATAACCCATGTGGTACCACTGATATAGCAAAATATATTTTATAAATTCTAACTGGGTATCAAAATTAATAGAATTGTAGCAACACAGACTAATTTAGATTGGAAGAGGCTGCTAGTAATCATCTAGTTCCATCACTTTCTCAAAAGTTTTTTCTGCAAAAGTTAGATGAATTTACTCAAGACCTTGTCCAGGAGAGTTTTGAATATGTGCAAAGATGGAGATTTCACAGGTTCTCTTGGCAACCTGCCCCAGTGTTTTACCACCCTCATTGTGAAGATCTTTTCCATATGTTTGGCTGGAATTTCTTTTGCTGCAGGTTGTGACCATTGCCTTTTGCCTTTCTGGTGGAGACCTCTTAGAAGAAGTCTGACTTCATCTTCATCATAACCTCTTATTTTACTTGATGACAGCAACTTGATCCCCTTAGCTTTCTGTTATTGGATCTACATGTATACAACTCCCTTAGCATCCTCTTATATGTGATGTGCTTCGTCTTCCTAACAGTCTTGATTGCCCTGCCTTGGACTCTCTCCAGTTTTTCAACATTTTCTTATATTTGGATGAAATATGCCTGATCTAGTCCAACAAGAGCTGAACAGAAGGAAATAATCATTTCCCTCTTAAACCTGGTTTGGGTGGATGACTTTTCTGTATGTTGTCACTACCTTCTGGAACACTGGCTTGTAGCTCAGAAGTTCAGGACAGATTCCTGGTCGTTTTAAACTGCCATTACGCCCTTGATTTCAAAATGACTAAGACAATTTACGTGAATGAAGAAATACAATGAAGAATTTCCCCTTGAAATGATGAAGCCAAAATGTACTTTGGGATGCCAGCCGGTGCTGAATCTTGAGACTACAACAGGTTCCTTTGAAATCAGTGTCAGACTGATTTTGATGTTCTGTATGTTGAATTAAGTTGAATGTTTCCTCATCAGTGGTCTATGCTTTTTCCTCCCAAGTTTCAAGGAAACTTATGTGTAGTTAAAAAGATTAAGATAGTCACTGAAGTGTGCTCTCATAGGCATAATTATTTTCTCATGTATTGCCACAAGAATATAGTGAAGACTTCCATAAAGGTCTTTCTTCTGCACAAGCGTACACATCGTATAATATTTATAAAATAAAAATGAGAATTTCTTTTCACACTATTTTCGCAGTTAGGAGAAGTAGGAAGGTTACAATTTTTCATGTCACTTTAACCAGACCTCCTTAACTTACTATTGCATTCTGAGGCAGCAGGAATCAGGGACCAGAATCCTCATTGCTTCCAAACGCTAATTATTTTTAATAAGGTACTCACAATGCTACATTATTAATACATATTTTTAACAGTCATACAGTGAGATATTCATCTTTGTAATCAGTGTTACCTAACTAAAAGTAGAACTTCTGTAATTTTCATACTTAAATCCTCATAACTAAGGCTTCTGGAGCACATGCAGTAATGCTCACTTCTTTAATCAATGAGGACTTAAGATAAAAGAGATCATCTGACTTACCATTTAATAAAATTATCTACAGTGGGCTAATGCAAGGAAATGAGAAATTTTTGTGGAAGCTTGCCAATATATGATAGCCTGGTCTAGCTTTGATTCTGGTGAAAAATGTATTTTGAACTGATTAAATTTTGCATCTAGAACCAGCATCTCAATCGTGAAATAATATGAAATTGTTTATGAATGTTGTGCCACTGGCATACTGTTAATCCTTCAGAAACAATGAGTTTCTCTACTGTAATGTCATATATACATACATTACAGTTCTGACTTCCAGGAGCTAATTCTGCCATTTCTGACAACAGTACTCCCAGCCACATTCTAAGACCCAGACCCCAAAAGAGGTATGAGCAGATATTTCAAATGATACTGTGTTTTTCCTTATTCAGTTTCCAAGCATTAATGTTTTATTCTGAATTTACTATCATGTTGTCATAATTAGTGTGATTTCAAAGTGATCAGATATGATATATTGGAAATTTCTGATGTATTTCCAATGTATTTTCTAGGTTCATCTAATGAATCTTTTACAATTACTTCAGTCCTTTTCTTCCTGTTAACTTGAACATACTAAAGTATTTGAAAGACAAAAAAGTGCTGGGGTGGTCTTAATATTCAAACCTGAAAATACCCTCTCCAGTAAGAAAACTTACTGTTTAGGCAGTGGAATGTTGTTTCAATACCTCTTGCTTTTATCACCTGTAAAGCTTCATTAATTATTAAAGTGTACTCACTCTCTTAATTAGAAAGAACCAAGAGTATTTAAAACGTTGGAGTATTATTAAAATAATTAGTGGGCAAAGTGGCAGTGATTTCCTCATTAAAGCAGACATCAAAGAATGTATTTGTCCTCAGTCTGCAATTGAAATACAGACTTTCTTTCAGAATAGCTTGCAAAACCCTGGGCAGCCACCACTTCCAGTATACATCACATTTCAAAAGCTCCAGTTATTTATTTAGTTTATAGATGGAGGATTTCTGTTTGCTTCCACTTTTCCTTTCTCTTGTATCTTTCTAAGGCAGCTGGTAAGATAGAGGTCTATTTCTGTATGTGTTGTCAACTCGGAACTCTACATGAAGAACGGTATATAGTAAAAAAAGCTGGATACCAAGATAGACAAGAAATAAGTAAAATAAGGACTCTCTAATTTGACTCAGGAATGCTCCTGAGAACTGGACTTCCATCAGATTTTGGTTATCTGAGGAAAAAAAAAGGACTTTGGAGGTAAAGGATGAAATAATTATTTTCATTTTATGTTTCTGACTCATTGATGGTGAGTTCATACACCTAAACTGATTAAAAGGTACTTACTAACATAAATTTGCAAATTTATTTCTAGTATTTCAAATCCAGGTCTGATTTAATTTGAAATTAGATGTGTATGGAGTAGAAATGTTGGTATTTGTTGTAAAGAGAGATGGAGCTTTTGGAGACTGCTGTTTTCACAGTGTACCTTTTCCACCAAGGCCAGGGAGAACGGAAAAATAATTTCTAAACTTCCAATGCTAGCCATTTTGCGGCAACTTGAAAACTGTTCTTAGAACAATAAAATACCATGTTTCCCCTGTTTACCAGACCTCCATTTGAGAAAGAAAGGTTTGTTACAACACCACAGAGAAACACTGGGAATAAATTTGTGACTCTAGCTGTAGACATCAGCAGCTCATGGACCAGCCTTAGAAGGACATGCTGAGAGAATCCTATCACAGAGTAACTTAAATCTCAATAGTTACAGCACTGACCTGGAAGCTGTAACATTTGAGCTCCAGGCCCTCAGCTGACTAACCTTAAAGTGCTGTTTTTTCCCAAAACTGGAACGACCGCAATGCAAATATTGCAATAAACCTACATCAAATATCAATTACCAAGCTATGCAATAGTCTCCTGATACATAAAAGACGTTGGTTCAAAGCCATTCCCTGGTTCAGGCTGAGACAGGTTTTGAACCTTCTTTGATTTCCAGAAAACTGTCCTTGCCACTCACTTAACAGGCCATCGGGGGAATACATCATCCAATGACAAAGGTAGAACTTGTGCCTGCCCCTCTCCCAAGCCTAACCTCCAACAGAGCAAAATCTTTTTACCTGCAGATGCAAAATTAACTATTTTGACATTTTTTAGTCAGAATTACTCACCAGATGTCTGAACAACTCGCCAGTCTGCTTTTTGGAGAATAAATCGTTCACCAAACACACCCAGGTACATTAGAAACCGTAGTTCAGAACTGATGCAATTCAGAGTTATTTACAAAGACATCAGCAGACATGCTTTTCTCCAATGCAAATTTGATGCTGTAACTTCATATTATGCCATTATCCTAAATTTGAAGGCCTTGGAAGAAGTAATTCTGTATTTTCCATGGATTCAAATCACTTCATTATCTCCGCTTTAGTGAAACAATTACATTGCACTTCATAAATCATAACTCATTGTTCATAAACAAAAATGAAACAGTGGATTTCTGCACAACATATGGAATCATCTCACATATAATGAACCTGACAAGAAACAGCTCTAAAAAGAATACCTTCCCCTGCCAAAACCCCCTAAGCCCCCACAGTACTTTTAATAAAATGTCAGAAGTATATACAGTGAAAGAATTTCAACATAGACATATAAAAAATGTTGAACTCTTCTTTCTTCCTGTTTGTACACAGAAAATAATATACATAGGCAGGCCAGTATGGCTAAAATTTTTAACACTTACAAAGGAAAAATTTACAGCAGAGAAAATACTTTAAGCTGCTCCAATTTCTGTCTTCACATGAGTTTATATTTGGCTGTAATCTGCTTGAAATGTATAATGAAATAGTTCAGTTTAGAGAGTAGGGGAAAATAGTAGCTATGTTCCTATTATCTGGTGATAATAAAAATTAAAAAATATGTACAGAACTATCGTCCAGCTTATAAAAAGATATGCCAATTTTAAATCCTAGGAGAGCAGTGAAGACATTCAAAGTAGAATAATATTACTGTTCCTTATGGCAATCTTTTATTCTCAATGCTGCTAGCATTCCTAGATGAACATGCAAAAGGACTGAATCAAGATTAAGGCTGTCTTCTTATAAAATCATACATATTTATTTCACTTTATATACTCTGAATGGTCTCCTTAAACTCCTTTTGCAGAAATTGAATGGGATCATAAGAGTATTAAGGGAAAACTAGGACCTGGCAAATGCAAATAATTGACATAGAAAATTAATCTGTCAGATGGCAATGTATGACCAGTAAGACAGAAGATACTAAGTTATTCTTAAAAATCGAGCAAGAATTCATAAAATTCATGAATGGAAGGAGAATAATATGAGAGAAAAGCATGAAAATTACTCATGAGGCTGAGAAGAAGCAAGTTTCAGTAAAAATTTATTTTCTGTGTTCAGAAAAAAAGCAGGTTGATGTATCAATAATATTTGATTTTTTATATTGCTATTCAATATTGTGTTTCTTAATGTTTGAGTTACTTAAAAACTTGGAAGAATCTTAAGCAGGTTAAAAAGTTAAAATGTAACTTTTCAAATGTTAAACACTAAAAATAACTAGCTGCATTAAGGAGTTGGACAGGGTGATAACATATATCTTGGTTTAAATTTTTCTAGAAATCATAGTGCAGTGGGAAACATTTAGAATTTTAGGGAGGGAAGACTGGTGGAGCAAAAATTGTACTAGATTATTGAAAAGGTTGAGTAGATTGTTTGCTACCTGAGGACATGGCTATCTTGGTAACATGCAGTAGCAAGAATGATTTAGTATTCTGTGAAACCTATACAACAAAGTCAAAATATACATTTCTTAATAACATAGATATTCTGCTTTTGCTTCCCATGTGTGCTCTACCAGCTTAATAATTCAAGTTTTTATTTGTTTATCATTGATATTGATTCAGACCAAATGTGTGGGAATATTGATATGGAATACAAAGAGTAAAGAACAAGACCTTTTGAATAATTAATGTGACTGGCTGTAGTGTTTCAGAAAAAGGCCTGTCAGCCATGTCTTTTGTTTCAGCGGTCACTGGATCAAAAAGAGCAATCAGCAAAAGGCTGACAGCAAAGTAATCAAAAAAAGTCACAGGCAGACATCTAGGTAAGAATAAGACATACATTCCTCTACTACTCTTCCAATTATCCATTATGATACTTCTGAAAAATTGTCATGTTAAAAATCTAGCACTCAGTCAATACTGGTAACGTGCCAAGGAATAAACTTCTGTGTGATGTTTGAATTGGCTCCACAATCTGATGTCAGAGAGAAAAAGACAAAACAAAAAACCTCACTCATAAAATCAATGCAACCTCTATTAAAGGGATTAAAATTTGGCTAACCAATAGACCACAAAATGTAGCCCATAAATGAAGACTCATCTTCCTGTTGGGGTTGCTTCTAGTTCAGACATGCAGGAATCTGTCCTCGCCCCATTGATCTTCAATACCTTTGTAAATGAACTGGAATAAAATATGGAAGCATTGCTTGTAAAATGTGCAGATGATACAAAAACTGCTGGAGACAGAAGTAACAATGGTCATAGGTCAGTTATAAAACAGGTTGATCTGAATCATATAGTGAAGTTGTCATATTTGATCAACATGAGGTTGAACCAAATGCAAGGTCACACAATGCACAAAGAAAAAATGTAGACTGTGATTACTAGGTGAGAGATAGTATCATGCAGTGCATTAACATTCGAATGGCTCACTGTAAATAATCAAATAAACATGAGAATTTGTACCAAGGAAAGAGTTTTCTTCGATGTATAGACAGCTCCCACAGACAATATCACCACTATGTATACGAATAATTCTGGCAACTCTGCTTTGAAAGGGAACATTAAGACCTTGGAAAGGATTTTAGAAAGAGCCCCAAAAAGTTTTCAGACTAGAAAACTTGTCTTTTGAAAGACAGCTAAGCCACTTAGTGTGCTATATTTATTTTTAAAAGGTTGAGAATAATCTTCATTATCATCAGTGTGTCCACATACAAAAGGGTTTTCTTACAGTGAATGACTCTTTTCAATTTACCAGGAAAAAAAATCCTAATTATTGAATAACAAAGCAAGGAAAATTCATAATGGGCCACTCCTTAAATCTAATTACAATTTTTTCAAATGAAATTTCTTAACATTGCATGCCACTGATAATTGCCTAATCTATCTAGATTCCTTTGTGTTCTATCTAGATACCTGTGTGTTCAACATTTGCATCCAGGTCATTGATAAATATATTGAAAAGAACTGGCCCTAGAATTGAACCCTGAGGAATACCACTAGTGACAGACCACCAGCCAGATGTAGCCCCATTCACTACAACTCCTTGAGCCTTGTTTTCCAGCCAGTTCTTCACCCAGCTCACCATGTACCTGCTCATTTCACAGCTGGGCAACTTGTCCAGAAGGACACTGTGAGGGACAGTATCAAAAACTTACTAAAATCCAGAGAAAAACTACATCGATGGGTTTCCCTTCATTCAGTGAGTGAGTGGCCATATCTTAGAAGGACATTAAATTAGTCAGACAGGACTTTCCCTTTGTGAACCCATGTTGACCATGCCTGATGACTGCATTGTCTTTTAAATGCCTTACAATAGCACCCAGTATGACCTCCTCCATAATTTTTCCAGGAACTGAGGTTGGACTAAGAGGTCTGTAGTTTCCTGGGTCTTCCCTCATGCCCTTTTTCTAAGTGGCAGTAATGTTAGCTAGCTTCCAGTCAGTGGGGACCTCTCCAGACTCCCAAAACGTCTGGCAGATGATTGAGAGGGCTCCTGCTGTAACATCCATTAGTACTCCTTCAGTACTCTGGGATGAATCCCATCAGGCCCCATGGACTTGTGAACATTCAACAGATATAACTGATCCCTCACAGTTTCAGTGTACATGTAGGGAGTTACTGCTCCTGCAGTTGTCGTCCTCCAACTCAGAGGACTGAGCAGCCCAAGGTCTATCAGTGTTATTAAAGTCTAAGGCCAAGAAGATAGTTAATTTGTCTTGTTTTTATTCATCCCTGCCCATCTTCAATGTGTATCACTCCAATGTTTTCCTTGGACCTCTTCTTGCTAGTAACATACCTAAAAAAGCCTTTCTTGTAGTCTGACACAACACTGGCCAGTTTCAGCTCCAGTTGAGCTTAGGCCTTTTGTGTGTTCTGCCTGCATACGTGAACCACAGCTCTGTAATCTTCCTGCAATGCCTGAACTCCCAGAGATCATACAATTTCTTTTTCTTTCTGAGTTCCAAGAGGAGTTCCCTGCTCATCCAAGCTGGTTTTCTGCCCTGCTTGCTTGACTTACAACACAATGTGGGTTCTGAATGTTTACTGAGCCTCAGAACACTTTTTTTTCCAGTGGAATTTGCTATAAACTACATTAAAAATAGTTGAGGTTTGATAGCAGGAGCTTGCAAAAAAACCCAACACTGCTTCTTTTCTCTTCTGAAAGAACATTTTTTCTTCTGTTTATAGGAGAAGGATTTGTGATTTGAAACAATCTCTATTATATAAACCCTGCTCTATAAGGTATTTATTTATGTGTCTTCATAGATAGTCAATCATATCCATGAGGTCCTGAATCCAGAACTAAAAGATGCGAGTGCCTTAAGTGCAGGCTAAGGAAATGTCAATGTACTTGTGAATTACCTATAAAGCTTTACCCAAGCACTAATGTTCTTAGGAAGGTATAGGCATCTTTGAGTTTGGTTAGTTTTTATCACTTTTTTCAAATATTGTTCACTTACCCTATTGCATGACTCTTTACTGCAGGATATATAAACAATCCCTAGAGCCAGGACTAGAAACCAAGAATGCTCATCTTATGGAAAACATCTCCACATGGAAGCTGATCTCTGCATGTTCTCAGCTTTTATGATTCCCTGAAAACTACATTGTCTTCTAAATACTGTTTTTTAACTTCAGCAGGAGAGATGGAAAGTCTCTTCCATACGTGGAGGCCACAGAATAATGTTAGGCATCTTCATAGGAGGCAATAGATGTTTGAATGGTTTCAGGCTGAGAGTGGTCTAGAAGGCACATTTTTTACTTCCTAGCACTTCTATCACTACCACTGATTTTGCCTTTTTTTGAAGGCAAGAGCAGGACACTTCTGCTTCCATCCATTTCTGTTTACATCCTGTTTCCAGAATGGATCATGTGAGCAGCTTTTGCCTATGACTATAGGTGTTATACAGGCTTTCTGGAATAGGGGAATAGGAGAAACCTCAGGTACATCCCATACTTCACTGTTCCTTGTGAGCTGGTTTAGACACCTCTGCTGCTCTATCTATAGGTTGTTAATACACTGCGTTGTAGGGATCTCTTTCCCCATATGTTGCATGAGCTACATAGATGACTTACTGGACTTTGTGAATATTACTCCTTGAACTGAAGCAATTAAAGGGGAAAAATGGGAGAACACAAAATTTCTGTTACAGTCTTCCTTTGTGAATCTGGATCTTCGTGTCTCAAGGTGTTGTGTACAGCCTGGACAAGAAGGAAATCCTTCTTTTTCTGGCAAGTCCAAAAGAAACTAAAGAGGACTTACAGTTTACAGTTGTTTACCATAAACTGAACATAGAAATTAATATGCCAATTAAAAGATAATTACCACACCATTCAGGTTGTTTAGAAGACATCTTAAATCTAATAACCCAATTATTAAATTCATAATGATGAAGAAAGATTATCTGTGTAAATAAAATAGCACAATACAAATAACCAGAAGTTGCAGTTTGGAAATTAAAAAATAATATTATAGACAGTACACTCAACATAGTAAATTTGCTGTATCACTGTTATTGTCAGGATAATGTAACAAACAGATGAAAGATTGAATATAATTTGGTCATCTACTTTTAACATGCTTGGCTACAAGTGTTAACTTGTTTTTATGTTTGATTTTTACTGTATTTGCTGTAGCCAGCTTACATAATAAAAGCTGGAATCTGCACAAGTACAGCTGGTGAGATGTTGTCAGCAGAATATCATATAATCCCAATTAGAAGATTTATCTTTCTGTCCCACAAAAATATTTTTGGATTGATTAGTATTTGTGCAGTTCTTAGAACCTATTGTAAGCCAACAGCCACACTAGTAAGGACCTAGGATCAAAATTATGTGCAAACACATGCATCCCAGAATGCTACTGCAGAAGAAGAAAAGATACCAATTGGCTGAATCGGTCAATGCTATTAGACACAATTTTTCAGTCTCTGGAAAAAACAGTAGGCTTCTTTTTGAAGGAGTACTGAACCAGCATCATTTTCATGTCAAATTAAGCACAGTACACTATCTGAAAAATCCAAGGTAGAAAAGAAAGAGCACCATTAAGTGATTTATGACAGCAGGTATTCTCCAGTTTCAATTGAACTCTGCATAACATGTACTATATTACATGGGAACATTTCACTTTATCAAGACTAGTAGCCAACTAGTACTTAATTGAGAACCTATTTAGTAATATCTACCAAAATTAGCTATTAACTTCAGTTGCACTATGATCATAATTCTTATTCATAGAAATAGAATTAATCTATAAAAATAAAATATTATGTAATAATGGTTGCAAGAGCAAGCCACTAGAAAAAGCTCTTAGACTTCACACAATGATTAGACTCATTATAACAGTGAAAGGAAGAAACTGTAAGTGAATTTGGACTTAAGAAACAAAGCTGCTCAATCCAGAAGATAGGGGGTGGCTGTACAGATTGTCGTAACGTGGTATTTCAGAGATTTTTGGTGTTTGTACTAGGATCTTAAAGAAATAGAAAATTGAAAATATTGGTGCATATATGGCTATTTGCATCAAGACTGGATAAAAGTTCCTCTGACCAATTCAACCCAAAAAGCAAAGCAAAGAAAATTTTGACATCATGGAGAAGACAGCATTCTTGTTTTCCTATTGTTTTTTTTTTTTTTATTTGTGTAGAAATCCTATGTTGATTTTTGGCCATAAAAAAGTGAGCAAAATGGTTTGATTTTAAAAATATATTCTACTGCTTAGTTCTTGTTTGAGAGATGAAGAGAAAGTCTCCACTCAGTTGTACATATCATACATTTACAAAGCTACTTAGAACACAGTTAAGAGGTGATTTGTTTCTTTTTTGTAGCAGATTCTCTTAAGAATTATCACTAACAGTATCTGGCAGCCATTGGATTAATAATTTCCATTAGCTAATAAAAGACAGAAAAAGATTTAACTTGAAAAATTACAGAGTCTTTGGTTCTTGGAGAAGTAAGGAGGGGGGTCAGCAGAATTGCTACCTTGGACTTCCAGAGGGCCGACTATGGCTTCTTTAAGAGTCTGGACCACAGAGTCCCTCGGGAGGCAGTCCTGAAGGGCCAAGGGGTCCAGGAAGGCTGGACAGTCTTCAAGAAGGCTTAAAGGTGCAGGAGAAAGCTGTCGCCATATGCTGAAAGATGAGCCAGCAGGAGAGAAGACCAGCCTGGCTGAACAGAGAGCTTTGGTTGGAACTCAGGGAGAGGAAAAAGGAGAGCTTATGACCTCTAGAAGAAGGGTCAGGAGACTCAAGAGGACTATAAGGATGTCACAAGGTTATGCAGGGAGAAGATTAGAAAACAAATAGAACTCAGGCTGGCCATTACCATGGAAATTAACAAAACACTTTTTCACAAATTCATTAGAAACAACAGGAGGGCAAAGGATAAACTGCATCCTTTATTGGAGGCGGGGGAGAGCAGGTAACACCACAAAGGATGAGGAAAAATCTGAGGTGTTTAATGCTTTCTTTGCCTCAGTCTTTGATAGCAAAACCAGTTACCCTCTGGTTACTCAGCCACCTGAGCAGAGAGACAGTGATGAAAGGTAGCAGAATGCAGTCCCCACTATCCAGGAGAAAATGGTTGGTAACCTACTACTCCTCTTAGATGGGCACAGGTCAATGGGACCAGATGGGAACCACCCAAGGGTACTTAAAGAGCTTGCAGAGGAACTCCCAAGCCACTCTCAGCAGTCCTGGAAAACTGGGGAGGTCCCAGGAGACTGGAGGTTCACCAATGTGACATCAACCAGAAGGGCAAGAAGGAGCATCCAGGGAACTACAGGGCTCTCAGCCTGACCTCACTGCTGGGGAAGGTTCTGGAGCAGATCATCCTGAGCTCCATCATGCAGCACATGCAGGACAACCAGGAGATCAGGCCCAGACAGCATGGGTTTATGAAAAGCAGGTCCTGCTTGACAAACTTCATCTCCTTCTACAAGATGATCCATCTAGTGGATGAGGGAAAGGCTGTGGATGTTGTCTCCCTGGACCTTAGTAAAGCCTTTTGATAGCATCTCCCACAGCATTCTCCTGGAGAAACTGGCTCCTCATGGCTTGGAGAGGTGTACTCTACGCTGGGTTATAAGCTGTCTGGACAGCTGAGCCCAAAGAGTGGTAGTAAATGGAGTTACATCTGGCTGGTGTCCAGTCACAGTGGTGTTCCCCAGGGCTCAGTACTGGGGCCAGTCCTGTTTAATATCTTTGTCAACAATCCGGACGAGAGGCTTCGGTGCACCCTCAGTAAGCTGGCAGAAAACACATAACTGGGGAGGGGTGGTGTTGACCTGCTGGAGGGCAGGCAGGCTCTGCAGAGGGACCTGGGCAGGCTGGAGCGATGGTCCGAGGCCATTCCTGTGAGGTTCAACAGGGCTCAGTGCCGGGTCCTGCCCTTGTGTCACAGCAGCCCCACACAGCGCTACAGGCTGGGGCAGAGCGGCTGGAAAGGGCCTGGTGGGAAAGGGCCTGGGGGTGCTGGTCCACAGCCGTCTGGGCAGGAGCCAGCAGTGTGCCCAGGTGGCCAAGGCGGCCAGCAGCACCCTGGCTGGTACCAGACACGGTGTGGCCAGCAGGACCAGGGCAGCGATGGTCCCCCTGTACTGGGCACTGGTGAGGCCGCACCTCGAACGCTGTGTTCAGGTTTGGGCCCCTCGCTGCAAGAGGGACGCTGAGGTGCTGCAGCGTGGCCAGAGCGGGCAGCGAGGCTGGTGCAGGGTCTGGGGCACAAGGCTGGTGGGGAGCGGCTGAGGGAACGGGGGCGGTTTAGCCTGGAGAGGAGGAGACTCAGGGGGATCTTATTGCTTCCTACAACTACCCACCTGAAAGGAGCTTGTAGGCAGGTGGGGGCGGGTCTCTTCTCCCAGATAACAAGCAACAGGACAAGAGCAAACAGCCTTAAGTTACACCAGGGGAGGTTTAGATTGGATATGACGGAAAAATTCTTCACTGGAAGGATGGTGATGCATTGGAACAGGCTGCCCAGGGAAGTGCTGGGATCACCATCCCTGGAGGTATTTAAAAGACATGTAGATGTGGCACTTCATGAGATGGTTTAGTGGTGGGCTTGGCAGTCCTGGGTTAATGGTTGGGCTGCATAATCCTAAAAGGACTTTTCCAGCATAAATGATTCCATAAAAATAATTGGACATTTGTCAAGGTCCTCGTAAGAGACAACCTGTTTCTTAGGCTTCTTTGTACATTTTAGAAGTCAAACCCTTCAATTCTTTGTGTCTCAGCTAATCCTTTCAACATGGGACCATGATATTTAAATATCAGAAACACAGTCAGACTTTATTAATGTTTGTAACAAGCTTTTTAAAGATTACATAGTCTCTGGCAACAGACATAATCCTGGATTTCGAATAGTTGGACTGACTTCTGGTGTCAGGCAACGCTGATTATCTACAGTGTTTCTTTTTGTTACTTGCCCGAACAACCTACCAATGCTAGCAAGTTCCAACCCAACCTTGAAAAGCCTCATTCCAAGGACAGAGCAAAATTATGACCAATGGGTTTGAATGTCCTGAGTTGTAGCATGTGCTGTGAAAGTTCCATCAAATAAATAATCTGAGATACAAAGAGAATGACTACAGGAGACTGTTGTTCCTGTTCTGCCCCAGGTTTTTTACTACCCTGTCTGTGTACCTTCAAATGCATTCTCTTTCCTGTTCCCACAAACCTGCCAGATTTAGTGCTCTTTGGGAGCTTCTTGTAGACCTGACAAAAGGGAGCAAGAACTCAACCCATAACAAAAAAAGCAGAGCTAACACCTTTACTTTGTGGAAATATGTTCTGAAGTGAATGCTTAACTTTTAATTGGTTCCATATCTAACACAAATCTGTATCCAGTTCCACCCTGTCTGTCCACCACACCATTTCCTCAATTATGGCAAGATGGAAGATACACCTGTGATCTCCCTTCTTACAGACCTCTTTCAAGTGACAAGCCAGCACATTTCCCTGGAATCCTGCCACTCATCTTCTGGCTTTTTTGGATAAGTAGGAAAAAAAAGACTTTGGGTTTTTGAGACTGTAGTGATCTTCAGACTTATCTGTGGTACAAATAATAAAGTACTAGCCGTTGGAACAACCAAATAATGGGTGAAGCTGTGCTCCAGATTTTTTCCTCAGCCTGTCTCTATCCTGATCCTTAAGTTGACTTGTCAAGCTACTTTCACATAGCAGATATTTTGATCATCTAGTCCAGAATGCCTTCGTTATGAAGACTAATAGATCATCAGCTGCCTGCATGTTGCAGCATCAGCTAAAAAGTTAGACCCTCCAGACAGATTTGGTACTTTGTCAGTTTAGTTCTTAGTTTTCCCATCTGCTCCCTGTTCAAACAAAATCCTTGAGTTTATGTCCCTCCAGTTCATTGGAAACCCTCAGATCCTGCAATCCTGAGATCCTCAGATCCTGCTCCTAATGTTCTCAAGGGATGCTTCACACTTTGCAGGCTCAGGCAATGATTATCAGTTCAGGGCTAAATGAATTATCAAAATATAATGGTCTGTGATGGGAAGGAGGGAAAAACAGCAATATGGAGAACAGCTTCCAGGTAATTTTCAGGAAGTACATTTACAAAAAACCAAAACATAAATTGCTCAGCCTGAGAAGATTCTTCCCAAAAATGCCTTCTTAAAAAGCTGAAATTCTTGGAATACCTCAGTGGGTTGAAGGAATCCAGGGTGAGAAGCTTATTCCCTAATAAATGAAATGTAGAGAGAAAGTATTTAACTAGTCAAGACATAGAAAAGAAAAATCTTAATAAAAGTGAGATAAATAGTGCTTATGTGGAGGGATAGGCTCTTTCCTTTATATACTAGCTAAATTAACACCAGCTAGACTGGCAGCTTTCCCAGATCAAACGCTACTAATAGCACACTCTATTCCTCTAACCAATGTATTTTATTTAAAAAAAAATTATCCACTGTGCACTTATGTGCAAAGGAAACATCAATTCCTAATAAAAAAAATAGCCTGATATTATCTAATGAGTAAAAGCTAGAGGTCATCTTGAGAATGCAAAGTTTAATAGAAGCCTTTAAATACTGAACTAAATAAATATCTGACATTGTGGTAACCTCATGACCATATTTATTTTTAATTGCTGGAATAAATGATTTCTGCTTAGATGGTTTAAACAGATATGTTAAGACTTTTCTAGGTTTATTACTTAGTGCAAGTGCTGATGTGCAAGCTGTAAGACCCTGAAGTGCATGCATAATCAATAATGCATCTAGCTGCTCTCCGACTGAGTTGAATTGTAGTATCTATTAGACCTAGCCTTCCAATACCTTGCCTTGAAATAATTATTCAGGCATTTCAGGGCAAGCTGTGCTACATTAACTTCTTTCTGGTAGTAATAGAACAGAAAGGAAATGTTGCTTGCAGTATAGATACTGTGCAGTACAATGTCCCATGCAACAAAATCACCCACCAAACTACAGTTATTCACTGGTAACAGTATTTCTATATCCTTCTTCACATTCATACAACATGTACATAAGACAATTTATTTAAAAGATTTACTGTCCTTCCTATCTTCCCTTCTTTTAAAAAATGTACAAAACAGAAAATATTCTGTACACAGAAAGTCACTGAATGCTTTGTATGGCTTGGACATTTCCTCTGTGTTTTTAGGATTTTATAAATTTGTATTTCATATTTAAAAAAGGAGGAGGATCAAACTAATGTTTGCTGGCATTCCAGCTAGTTTGAAGAGACAGGATAGCTCTTTAAGATCAATAGAAAAAATAATCCCTCTTGGGCCTAGCATCAAGAGACAAAGAAGATTCACAAAGTAGTTGTTAGCTTGTGGCAGCTGTGGGACAAGTGTGGACCTTTCAGCTGCTGTCTACCTTTCACAGCTGGAGAGGAATATTCTGGAAAAGGTGAAAAGCAGCAAATGAGAAGGATAAATTAAAACTTTACACACCAGAATAATCCAAGGATTATGAGACTGTCTGCATATTCAAGTTATACAAGTATAGCTAAGGGCAGAATATGGCTTATGATTTTGTAAATGCTGTGGTACTGTATCTTCTTCTCAGTCAATGAACTGTCAATTGGCAGTGAATCTGGACCAGTTTCTTCTAGTTCAGGGCTTTCAGTGACCTCATGTTCACACCTATCACTCACTAGTTATCTAGTCTGAAAAGTCAATATGATTTTCAAAAGATGATAGACCCACATTCTGCTTTTTCTCCATTATACAAGATTCATTTAGTGTATTGGGATTGTCATGCACTATCACTTCTGCAATAGTTAAACTAGAAGCTGAAGGTCAATTTGCCAGATGCCTTACATCTAGCTCATCCTCACACCTAGTAGGTCACAGTGTTCAATGACATAGTGATGTTTCCAATAAAAGAAACATTTCTTTCATTCTACTCCTATTTTTTAGGATGGGGTCTATAAAATTGAATTTCAGGCTGGATTAATTCTTAATCTGGCAAGGAGTAGAGACATACAACAGTACTGGAACATGCACAGGTTGTAATGATCTGGACATGGTTATGAAGATGATGACTTGATGCGTAAAACAATTACTGCAAATTATACAGTGAAATATAAATTCCTTAGGCAGTAAAGCTCTGACTGCAATATACTGAAATTAAGCATAATGTCACTGTTCTACAGCAGTATATTTTAACACCAGTTAAAAGGTTTTTTTTTCTTTCTTTTTTCCCCAGTCTATTTTATAATCACCTCTTTGTAAACAAAAAAAATAAATACAATCATAATCCTACTCTTGCCTTCTCTAACAAATATTTTGTATCTGATTCTGGCTTCTGTGTTTTTCTGAATAGTTTCTTCACCTGAGTTTCTCATCCACTATTTGTGCTAGTAACTTTTCATAATCATCTATAACCTTAAGACTGCATGTCTCCATCATCTCCCATCTCTGATTTCACTTTCCTTCATTTCTGTTAATCTCCAACCTTACCACATTTCAGCCTGTAACTCAGATTGTAACCTGGGGACATTACAAAGGTTCACATGACCAATCTGTGTTTCAATTTTGTTACATTACTCTGCAAAACACGGGAGAAAAAAAGCTGCCTATTCCATTCCACAGATCTATTTGCAATATCATTCCATGTCTTCTTGATTTCTGAAACATTACCTTGTGGCCTTCACAAATGCAGTATAGCTCTTCCTGTGGATATTCGACAAGCTGTCGTGCAGTTCGTTTTCTCATCTCTCACATTAAACACTGTTCACCTCTTTAACTGTTCTTGCTAGTTAATTTTTATTGTAGTTTCATGTTTAAGACTCAGAAGACTTAGCTCCACCTTATCTATTCTCTTTCTTTTAATATGAAGAGATTGAGCCACGCATTTGATCAGCCTGTAACACCAGTCTTGCTGTCCTGCAAGTTAGATTTTCACAGTAATAGAAAGATTACTATTCCTTCAGTACTAGGCCAAACAAAACACATTACAGTCATAAACCCAGGAAATATAATACATATACTAATATAGTCACTACCAGATTATTTTTCACTTCTTATTTATGGCAAAAAAGCAATATTTCATTAACATGCTGCAGAGTTTCAAGAATTTTCATAGTCTCATAGAATCATATAATCATTTATGCTGGAAAAGTCCTTTTAGGATTATGCAGCCCAACCATTAACCCAGGACTGCCAAGCCCACCACTAAACCATCTCATGAAGTGCCACATCTACATGTCTTTTAAATACCTCCAGGGATGGTGATCCCAGCACTACCCTGGGCAGCCTGTTCCAATGCATCACCATCCTTCCAGTGAAGAATTTTTCCGTCATATCCAATCTAAACCTCCCCTGGTGTAACTTAAGGCTGTTTGCTCTTGTCCTGTTGCTTGTTATCTGGGAGAAGAGACCCGCCCCCACCTGCCTACAAGCTCCTTTCAGGTGGGTAGTTGTAGGAAGCAATAAGATCCCCCTGAGTCTCCTCCTCTCCAGGCTAAACCGCCCCCGTTCCCTCAGCCGCTCCCCACCAGCCTTGTGCCCCAGACCCTGCACCAGCCTCGCTGCCCGCTCTGGCCACGCTGCAGCACCTCAGCGTCCCTCTTGCAGCGAGGGGCCCAAACCTGAACACAGCGTTCGAGGTGCGGCCTCACCAGTGCCCAGTACAGGGGGACCATCGCTGCCCTGGTCCTGCTGGCCACACCGTGTCTGGTACCAGCCAGGGTGCTGCTGGCCGCCTCGGCCACCTGGGCACACTGCTGGCTCACGCTCAGCCGGCTGTGGACCAGCACCCCCAGGCCCTTTCCCACCAGGCCCTTTCCAGCCGCTCTGCCCCAGCCTGTAGCGCTGTGTGGGGCTGCTGTGACACAAGGGCAGGACCCGGCACTGAGCCCTGTTGAACCTCACAGGAATGGCCTCGGACCATCGCTCCAGCCTGCCCAGGTCCCTCTGCAGAGCCTGCCTGCCCTCCAGCAGGTCAACACCACCCCTCCCCAGTTATGTGTTTTCTGCCAGCTTACTGAGGGTGCACCGAAGCCTCTCGTCCGGATTGTTGACAAAGATATTAAACAGGACTGGCCCCAGTACTGAGCCCTGGGGAACACCACTGTGACTGGACACCAGCCAGATGTAACTCCATTTACTACCACTCTTTGGGCTCAGCTGTCCAGACAGCTTATAACCCAGCGTAGAGTACACCTCTCCAAGCCATGAGGAGCCAGTTTCTCCAGGAGAATGCTGTGGGAGATGCTATCAAAAGGCTTTACTAAGGTCCAGGGAGACAACATCCACAGCCTTTCCCTCATCCACTAGATGGATCATCTTGTAGAAGGAGATGAAGTTTGTCAAGCAGGACCTGCTTTTCATAAACCCATGCTGTCTGGGCCTGATCTCCTGGTTGTCCTGCATGTGCTGCATGATGGAGCTCAGGATGATCTGCTCCAGAACCTTCCCCAGCAGTGAGGTCAGGCTGAGAGCCCTGTAGTTCCCTGGATGCTCCTTCTTGCCCTTCTGGTAAATGTCTTTTAGTGCCATTGAGGTTCTAAGGAAGCTTTTCAGAATCTAATTTGACAACATAGGTACTTCAGATATTGTTTTAAATCTGGCTTCCCATGACTTATATATTGATGGAACAAGTCAATGGTAGTCAGACAGGGTAAGTCCGTCTCAGAGCAGCTGTACCGTTAATATTCCCTAGCATGCCTAGAGACAGGCTGTACCTTTTCAAAGGCTGATATTGGCCTTAGTTGTGCCACAAAGTAGCTCAGTTAGTCTCACTGCAGTTATTCACAGACTGTATCTACATGATAACTTAAACGATATTTTGACTTCAAGAAATCCTTGAAACATTTGATATTAAAAGAAAAGTCTCAAAACCTGCCTTTCTGGCATGTTCCCTGGAATGACATTGTACTCACACAGTAGTCCTGACTTGGGTTTGTGATATGAGTATGTTTATTTGTGTGAATTTAGTGGGATTTCATTTGTTACAGGCCATGAAGTAAACCGTTGTTAAAGGAGCCCTCTTTTCTGTTCCTCTACAACAGGGGTCCTCCAACTTTTTAACCAGGGGGCCGGAGCGCGGATGCAGTGGCAGGCAGCCATCTGCGGCTGCTTGGTTTCCCCCCCAACCCCCAGCGGGGGTGGGGGTGGTGGGTGCGGGGGGGTGTCTGTAAATACCGGGGGCCGGATTGAGGACCCTGGGGGGCCGTATCCGCCCACGGGCTGTAGTTTGAGGACCCCTGCTCTACAACATCAATCCTGCCTCCCAGCCCTTGCAAAGAAGTGTTATTGCCATGTACTCAAACCCATTGAATCTTTTGTCTGAGATCTTGTTATGCTAAAATATGTTTTGTGTAATTCTAAGTATTTGATCTCTTCTATTCTCAGAAGCCCATCAGAGAGATTCATTGGCTTTTTGAGAAAAGCATGCACGCATGTAGACTGTAAATACTGTTATATCACTGGCTATCTGAAGTAGCTTAATGCAGAATTGCAGTACCTGATCCACTGCTTGCAGAGCTTGCCTACAGATAAGTAGATCTATCCCAGACACTCACATCTGTGCAGGCAGGGTAGCACAGCTGCTCCATGGGGTTCAGGTATCCTCAGTGTAGTGACGACTTCTGTGACAGAGCTAGAAATTTCCAAGTTTTTTCTTCCATTTCTGTGATTTCTTCCACAGCAAAAAAAACCCCAAACCATAAAAACTCTGAGTACTGTTCAACTGTGCATTAAAATAGATGGACAGCCCTTGATTAACATTTTAACAGGGCTTTTGGACAACATTTTATATAGTCTGTGCTATCCAGCTGGAATCTGTTTCATTTGTCCCCAAATCAGCTTGATAATGAGCTCATAACAATTTGTTGATAGCAGACTGGCTGATTCATAAACTGCTTGTCACCGTTTCATAAGTTATATATGAGTCACAGATTTAAATAAATTCAATATAAGAAATATTAAGGAGCCAATAAATCTACCTATTGCTTATGAATCTAGCCCAACATCTCCTGCACTATAATTGTGCTTTTTCACATTTTGCTAAGACCATCTTCTTAGAATTTACTGTATATGCAAAACCAGCAGTGCAAGCAAGATGGTAATCAGAGCATAAAACAGAGACTCATGCACTTTCCTACTTATTAATAAGTTAGTGGTGGTGGGAGGAGAAGAAATGGAAATAAAACAGGCTTCAGATAATGCCAGAATGACAGAAGTGATGTAATGCTTAAATTATAGTATTTTTGAAGTAGGTTCTGGGTGAATTAAATGAATCGCACATGGCAAAAAATGTGTGGCAACAGTTGTGGTAGAATTTGTCTTGATTAACCCTCCATATGAAAAGATAAATCTTCCTAAGCAGGAATAGAAGTTCAATGAATTGAAGCCAAATATCCAGCATGCCATTTGAGTTCAGGAAGTGAACTAAACATGAGTTTGCATAATGTATTAGAAACCACTGTTTTGCACTAGGAAAGTTCAATGTCTTCTGAAAATGATATAGTTGTTGTTGCTGCTAAACTCTGTTTAAATTTTTTAAAATCAAAATCTTATTTATTCAGGGTGTGGTCTTAGCATTACTAAAATTTTTTAAGATATTTTTGTCATTTTGTGAGGTTTGGATTGTGTTTCTGACACCACTTGTACCATCCCTATCTAGAACACAGAGCATGAATTTGTTTTAGAATGAATTGACTTGCTCTTGCTGACCAAAGGGTGAAAACCTGCTTTTATTAACTGTCACTTATAGATGGTTTAAGCTTCTGTGAGTAAAAGATGTAACCAAAAATGCTTTGTATCAAGTAGGTAAGTATAAACACATAATTAAAAAAACAACAACAAACAAACAAAACCAGAAGCCCCGTAATGAATCATCTGTATACATTGAAAAGCAGGACCAAAGCTGGCACAGACTCATGACTGATGCAAACCTGTTGCCTATGAGTGACAGTGGAACAGATTTTAGTCCAAATGCATAATATCCATAATATACACTAATTGATATAACCATTTTTCCTATTACATGGAAAAGTTATACATAATAACTGCATTGACAGTTTGTAGCTGATAATTATGTATGCAATAAGAGAGCTGAGGCTAGTCATACATTTTGCAGCCAGTTGTGTAAGCAAGTAGAGCTGATTTGCCCTGTCACTGCCTGTAGGTATTGACACTTCTTCCAGAGGTTTCATTTTTTGTGTTGAAGTAACCCATGGACTTTGAGGCTTTTTCCATTCCTTATGAAGGAGTGATTATTCTGCCACTGGTTCTTCAGAGTTATCTGTCAGCTGAGCTATTTTTATAAAAAAGTTCTGCCTTGTTTTGTAAAAGTACCAGAGGCGCTTGGTTGTTGAGATTTATAAATTCATCCCAAAAAAAGGTCAGTAGAAATGTGTATGTTTATTCTGTATATATATATATATATGTGTGTATATATATATATATATGTGTGTATATATATATATATATATATAGTGCCTTAAAACGTAAACTTGGCATTAGGGGAAAAAAGCAAATACAATAAAAACCCACTTTGTGTTCTTCCATAGCATTTTGTGGTTTTGTGGTCATATTTGTACAAGCTTGTAAATTTTACTCTCCAAACCAGTATTTAACAAAGGAGTACACTGAAATAGAATATTTGTTATAATATACTAGTAAAAGAAGATTTGAATTTTGGCTAATTCAGAATGGGCAGGGTGCAACTTTTTGCTGGTGTAAATCAGCACTCTTCCATTTCATTTAGTAGAGCCATCAAATTTCAAATGCCTAGTAATACAGCCTCCAATTTTTAATTATTTGGGAATCTTGCTCCTCCATACTTACGACACAGCTGAAAGTCTGGCATACTGCTTACAAAGCTACAGCTAACATGGGTGGACAGGAGATGTGATTGTGATCCAGAGCAGTAAAGGAAAGTTCATGAAAATGAACATAACAGGGTGGTTTTGATTCTGCATCTGTGTACAAACAAGAATTAAAGGATGCTGTAAAGGTTTGCTTTCTATTATCCTTGAAGACTCCAGACAGGTGGAAAATGTGAAGAAGATCCAAAAGAGAAAGCACATACTAACTATTAGTTCTTAGAACTTCAGTTACAGGTCATTCCTTTTTTCAGGATAATATTTTTCTCTAATACCAATGTCATGATTCTTTATGATTGGAATACATTGTAATGATAAATGAGAAAGGTTATGAAATTCAACCAGAATTCTTCTACGTAACTCAGGACTGAATACATATGTAAATTCTGCTAAAGTAAGGGGATAGGCTACTCTTTCCCTCATATTCCCCAAACAGCAATAAGCGTACCACTGCAAACAAGATCAGAAGCTTTGGTCAGGCTGTTTGAAAGGTGTTGCCAGCCCATCAGTGTGGTTTTGAATGTTCTGGGTGTGCCATCACCCATGCTTCTCTCCTTACACACTCATGGCACTCAGGATGCAGAGGCAATATCCTGCCACACACCCCTATTCCTCCTCAGCTGTGGTCCCAAGGAGGCCCTGATGGCTGTGGTCCTTCAGGAGACGACAGCTTCCTTGGCATACATAATTGGCTGCAGCCAAGCTGGAGAAGAAGCATCCAAGGTTTTATGCCCAGGGGTCTTGCACAATCAAAAGAAAATGCGGTTTTGTTTCCAAACTAGCAGCAGCAACAAAGATTAGAGCCCAGCGACCATAGTGGCATGCTTAGTGCATATGTGTGACAAGAACAATATGCTAGTGCTTAATAAGAAGCAGAAATTTTTGGCTCTGACAGTACTGTAAGGTTTTCAAGACTTTACAGCCACTTTTAACATCAGAGGGGTATGTAATGCTTTTCCTTTGTCTATAGCTACAAAAGTACAAACATATATCAAACGTATATGTGAAAGAGGGTAGAAATGACGCATGCATAACAAAACAGACGGTGTGTTGATGACAACTTGTAGGCTACATATTGAATTTATTTAATTTAATAGACAATAGCCTGTCCTAATGTTTTAAGCCAACAAAGTCTTCCCTGGCCCCCAACTGTTTGCTAAAATAACTTTTTTTCCTTGTTAATTTCCAGTTCTTGGCTGAATTTTGTGCTAATTTCAAACATATGTCATATACAAAATATGCTAATTTTGAAAGCCAAATCTGGCAGGAGATGATTGTAGAACTGGCATAGAAAGGTTTGGGACAAACAAACAGACAAGCTCAAAGCTGGCAGGATGCATTTACAATCCACAAAATGTATTTTTTTTTAATATTTTCCAGTCATTTCCATGTGTGCACAGACAGGAATAATGAAGGAAAAGCAAATGGTCTGTGATAAAATTTCAGTATGAAATGAAAACACCTTTAGTTTAGGCATCTGCTGCATTTTAATTTATCTACATTTTAAAAATCAGAGTTCAATGTTTAATACAGACCTTCTGGTCCCTAAACACTGTAGATAAAAATTATGGTAATTGAAATGTGATAGTGTTTATGGTAAATATTTGCACTTTACTAGAATAATAGCTAATGGAACTGGCCATAGGAAGGAAGTGGTTGTTATTTTTGCAAAAAACTATGGATTGCCATCAGTTGGAAACAGTTATGCTTTTTCATTTGTTTGGTATGCTGCTTTGCAGAAGTGATATCTTCTCAAATACGCTCCATGAGGTATTAAATCAGTTAAAAATAAGTGAAATCTCTCTCCTTGGTACTGATCTCTGTATGAGTTTAACCCAAAAGTTATTGAATTTTACGGTCTACATTTTAATTTTTGCTTCTTCGAGATATTTTTACGTTTGAGTCTAGGTATCTATGCTTAATTCTTAAATTACTACTGCAATTATTTGTGCATATATATTTGTTGAGTTGATTGTAGCAGTAGTACTTAGTATCACAATACACATAGGTATTGTAGCACAAAGAAATTTGATAATGATGGACTTAATTCTTAATGGTAGATGTCTAAATAAAAATAAGTATAGCTGCATAGGGAAGTGCAAAACTTCCTCAAGAGAATGCAATAATAAAGTGTAAAAGTATACTATTAGGAGAGACAATAAAAGTCTGAATATAAGAATACAACCGTAGTTCTGCCCTTTTATTTGGATACATTACAAACTCAAATTATGGGAGCATTTGTCTTTTATCCTATCTTTTCTATTTCTTCAGTTAGAATTAAATTTCTATTTGATTTGAGCGTATGGATTTTTTTAAAGTTCTGAACTGGAACACAAACTTTTTGAAATTTTCCTTGGTTGGACATTCTGAAAATTTTCAGTATGAAGTATTGATGATGTCAAGCATCACAAAATATATGCATGATATTAAACTGTATGGAGATATTACACACAGCAGTATAAAAGCCAAAATGAAACAAAATTATAAAGTCTAAATGCCCTTAAAGAGCATCGTTATGAAAAACTTCTGTAGGTGGGCAGTTCATGTTTATTTCTGCTTGTGGTGGTTGACATCCAGCTGTCTCAGACAGGTACATTGTTTCCCAAAATGCTGAAGGATAAATCACCACCAATCTTCTGACTGAACAAAGGGGGAAATGAAGTATGAAAGAAAGAACTGAAAGATTACCAGGAATCTTTGATGATTGATATTGCTGCTGAGGTAAAAAAAAAAAAAAAAAACAAACCAACAAACAGTCAACACTGTGACTTTTAATACAGAAAAAATTTTGCAAAAATCTGGTTGGAAGATAGTAATAGGATAATAGCTACTTATTCCGGAAATCTGTATAAAGAATTACGTTGCAATCAGATACCATAGGATGGTTACTTTTGGTTCATACATACAATTAAAATAATGTTACTGCCCTGGACAATTAAAAAAAAATATTTTAAAGTTTTAACACATGAACTGTATGGGATGTAGAAAGATTGAGAAAACCTAATATGCTTAAGTGCAACTCTGGATGTTTTAAAAATTATTCTAATGAAAGGTTCTCCCAGCAGACTGTTGAGACAATTACTCAGGGACATATTGCGTGGCTAAGAATAATACATATACTGATGCTTGAACCCTATCGATGAATTGACATAAGGCAATACAAGTGGAATTCCTGTTGTGTGCCTTTAACTACCCAGGAGTTTAGGCCTTTCAGACTCCTCTATACTCAAGAGAGAGAAACAGACTCCTCCATAAGGAGATTCATCCTGTCTTTCTTGGATAGCTATTCTAGATGCATGGATTGCTTCTGGAGTTTACATATCAACCTTTAAACATAAGAAGATAAGTTAATAAGGTAACAAAAAGAGACTAGACACATAGCACAGGTCAGACAACTACTGCTGAGATAAATAGAATCACAGCAGGGATGTCCTCTTCAGAGGGATTGATCATTTGTGGGGAAGAAGAAATTTACAGCCAGTCAGAAAAACTGGAGAAGAAACTTTACACTTGAGCTTTGCTTTCAGGACTCCAGAAAAGATTTAAGTTGTTTAGCATCAAATTTTCAGACTGCAGAAATAACAACAGAATTGCTCCTGGTTAGACAGAAGTTTGTGTGTAGAACAGTTCTCTTTCTACACACACTGAAAATGCACTTCTTCTCTGTTACAGTTTGTGAACAATGGCAGGTAACGGCAAAACAGAAAGACTGAGCAGACAAAAGCATAGTGACCTATACCATGAGGGTGTGGGTGAAACTTCTACTGTCCTTAGGCAGGGATCAATGGAAATGGCATACAACACTCAGACTAAATATAGAGAGAACTCAGCTATTCTGTTAATTCAATTTAAGTTATTATTTTCTATATGGGGCTTACTTTTCTTTACTCAGGTGAATTGATCTCTTGTTCTTTTGCAATGTGCACTCAGAGGTAAACAGTAATCAAATTGTACCAGAAAGAGATCCAAATCAAAATGAAAAAAAACCCAATTTTTTTTTTGCTTTGTTTTTTTCTTTACTAGAAGTAAAACACATGGAACAAGAAAAGAAACAGAACTTAATTGGGCATATTAAGCTGACATTTTGTAGAAGGAAACAAATACTACAGAAGTCAGATTTATCACAGCTTGGTTTTAAGCTTACAGAAATGATTGGTAGTATTTACACATTTGCATATATTTGGATAATGGATATCTTCTCAGAAGAGAAGTTCCTAAAACTCCTGTTATACCACAGAAAATGTTAAACCAGAATTGTAGTTTACAACGGATATAAAATAAGATCTAGATTCCATGGACATTTACTTCAGAAGCTTAGCTTTACTCATGGGAGTGACAATACTATGCATTATAAACAAAATTGGTAGCCCTGCCAAAATGAAGGCCGTCTAAAAATTCTCATTAGTAAGCTTTTCTCATTTGGTTATATATTTATTAAAATTTAAACAGATGGGCTGAAATTTTGCACACTGAATGTCCATTGAGGAGTGAGCTTATTAGTTTTTTTCTCATCCTTTCACTGAAAGAAGGTATGTCATTTGCAGTATTTCAGAGGAGAGATATCCTCTATTTGCCTTAAAAGAATGGTTAACCTTCCCTTCTAGAAGCTTCATTGTCCTCTACTTGGAGCAGATACTTGAATCTGGGACTTGAGGCAGTCTACTGTCCCTTGGAAAAGGCAGACTTATATTAGGAGTGTAAAGTAGCATAGGTAAGGATTGCATTCAATTCTAAATCTGGGACAGTGTAACTCTGACTTTCCAGTCTTAACATTTCTTCTACTATTAATGTTGCTGTGTTTTTTTATAAAACATTTAGAAAATGGTGTTGTGTTCAACAGTTCCATGGTACTTCCTAGAATGTACAGCTGGGTCTTCAGGAGAAATTAGACTTTGGGGAACCAAATATTGAGTGGGCATCTGCTTACATATTTGCAAAATATTATTTTCCCCCAAACCCAATGATCTTTCAGTAATGTTGAAAAATAATCTCTAAATTCCATAGTCATTTAGTGTCTTGTGAAAAAATGCCCCCCTAGCTATTAAAACCACTACCTTCAAAGATAAATGCAAATCATTACACAGCAATAAGAAGACAGTTCATAAAAATAAAAAATAATAATTTACAAGTACTATTTTATTGACTCAGACTGAATTAATTTTTTAATCCCCTGTGAATATGTATCAAGATTAGTTAGCATGTAAGAAAATACTGAACAGATAACATTTTCTGTTCCTTGTCAGTACCTGTGTTTTGACAAAAGAAAGCTTTTTGGCAGTGTAGAATAGTTTTTTATTTGGGCAACTTTACACATATTTAAATGTATAATAATTTTTCCTGTTATGAACACATGTGATGATGATGGGAAATTATTATTAATAGAAAGCAATCAGTGAACCTTGAATTTTAGACATTCCAAGCCAAGGTGACAGGTTTTCTACTTCCCCTTTTTGCAGGTTATCCTCTTTCAGAAACCCCAGATAAAAAAAAATAGCATATAAAATCCTCTAAAAAGAAAATAATAGAATAGTTTCTTCATATAGATTCAGTTAGATGTAAATTGAATGTCTTTAAAGTTACAAAACTTTTGTTCTGTAACAACATTCCCACAAGCATTATATGAAGACAACTTTTACCCACAAACTTCTGTTAAAAATTTTTACTTCTGCTGTTTCAAAGAACCTAACAAAGTTCCTAATACTGTGTTGTATTTGGTACATTATAGATTCATATTGTGTAAGAGATTTCTATATGCATTTATATACAGTTTACATATTAATTTGTGCATATCTGTACATATATAATAGGACTTAATTTGGCAGTTATTTTTCCAAATCAAAGATTCTACTTGCAAAGACTCTGTTCTTACTTTCATCTCTGGGGGCTTTCTTACTGTTTCTCTTTTTTACGTCTTTTTTTTTTAAGCCAAACTCTGTGTATTCTTAATCCAGATAGTGTTATTGATGTCTGATAAATGGGAAAGGTACTGAAATTCTCACTTGAAAATTTTGAAATTACAATTTAATGGTTTTAATTCTTTAATAAGGATTTATTTATTTAATAAGAAATATAATTTACTACTTTAAATAAAATCAATAGTTTTGTAAGCTCTTTATTTTAATTGATTTTCTGGATTTTTTTTTCTGGGGTTTTTGTGTTCATAAATAGCATATAATTGACATCTACAGCTCTTGCAATTATCTACATGTTATGGTTATTACTTTTTCAAGGATTTCAGCTTGCTGTGCTGCACAGTGGAATGGTGATGCCTTTACATACTACCTGTCTAAAATACGTATTTTTGTCATCTGACTTCAAAGGAGTCAAGGATCATAAATGACTAACTGAACCACAGACAGCAGAAGTGACATGGTCATAGCAGGACAAGATTAGATCTCAGGACCCCAATTCACAGATTATTCTATTTTAGGGTACATTGCCCAACCCCTCCTAAAATACTCTGAGGATTTTGCAGGGGCAACATAGTACTGTAAACAGGAGTGGTACTGAGAAAGGTATTGTCTTGGTTGTCTTTTGTCCAAGTGTCCTTTCTTGAACAAAACCAAGTGGTTTCAGCTGGTATAGAGTTAATTTTCTTTTTAGTAGTTAGTACAGTGCTGTGTTTTGGATCTGATGTGAGAACAATGTTGATAATGTGCTGATGTTTTTAATTGTTGCTGGGTGATGTTTATACTAAATCAAGGACTTCTTGGTTTCCTGGGCCCTGCCAGCAAGAGGGCTGGAGGGACATGGGAAATTCGGAGGGGACTTGAACTAGCCAAAGGGATATTCCATACCATGTAATGTCATGCTGAGTATATAAACTAGGGGAAGAAGAAGGAAGGTGGGGACATTTGGCATTATGGTGTTTGTCTTCCCAAGTAACCATTACATGCGATGGAGCCCGGCTTCCCTGGGGATGGCCGAACACCTGCCTGCCCATGGAAAGTGGTGAATGAATTCCTTGCTTTGCTTTGCTTTGCTTGTGTGCGCAGGTTTTGCTTTACCCTTTTTTCTCCACCTTTCCATTTTCTTCTTCTTCTTCTTCTTCCCTCTTTATTCTGTTTAAATTATTAAATTGTTCTTATCTCAACCCTTGATTTTTACATTCCTTTCTGATTCTCTTCCCATCCCTCTGGGTGAGGGAGAGCAAGCAAGCGGCTTTGTGGTACCTGGTTGCCAGCCACGGTTAAACCACGACACCAAGGAAGAACACTGGAGATTTTTTCCAGTCTTCTTTGGTATGATTTTATAAAGTGTGCATAATATATATATATCTAAAATGTGTTTCTCCCTAAAAATCTGTAGAGATGTCCTTTAAGTGTACTGATGCCATATATTACCTTTTAGGGTGTTATTAACTTTAACAGAACTACATAATTGCTTAAAGTTATACACATGCCTAAATCTCTGAAACATCAGATCCCTGATCATCTTTAGTATTATACTGATGTTAGTTAGACCAGCAGGCAAAACAACCTTGTACAGAAAAATGCAAGTTTCCTCCAAGACTGAAACGAAAAAGCTGTCTTGCAAATACACTTCTGCTCATTGTTTATACTTGCTAAATAAAATAAAGTTGAAGAACACCAAAGAACTAATGGAAATTTTTAACAAGCCTTACTTTCCAGGGCATGCGTTTGGGAATGCTGAAGTTAAAATGGCTTTTGATAAAAAGTTTAGTTTGGCGGAAGCTTGCTATTATGTGAAATATTACTAGATGAGTTTGAAACAGGCCAGCTATTAAACACACAGGACATAATTGCAAATAACAGAATTGGAGTTCACTCAAGTCTGCTTTAGTTTCTTAAAGAAAAACCAAGAACATAGGAATTTAACAGCTTGTATTTCACTTTTAGGTATAAAGCCTGGGAAAATTTTCTGAGTCTGGTAGGTCCATACAGTTGCATCTGAGGGAGGAATTTTACAACTGAACCTCTTCATGTACCAAACCAGTTAAAAGTATATTTTAGTTGCATGTAAGGAAATAATTGTTTAAGCAGTGCAGCTGCCAGTGATACTCACGTCACAGTGCTGGTGTTCAGAAAGCATACGGAAGGTGAAGAATGCTACCAAATATGCAACAGAGGCTGCCACCACACATGAACATTCAAAATTTACGCACCAGTTCCTACCCACCTGAAGTGAAAGCTCTGCGTGTGTAAGGGAGGGTTCATCCACCTCATGAGGTTCTCTTGAACTCTCCTGAGTGTGACAGGTGAAGTGTGAGGCATGCGATAGAAACATCCCCTCCCTACATGCAGTGTGGGGCTTGCTGGCCAGCTGGGTCCCTCAGACAATATTTGGACTGGGGAATCAGTGTACTTGGGCTTGCCTACCAACTGACTGCTAGCCCAGCCCTGTTTTACATGTGCTTAGCTTTTGTCCTAAAGGCCAAGGTAAATGAAATCTATATAATCGGTAAGATTAAATCCAGACTCTCATTCATGAAAATGATGGGATACTGAAAGGCTTTCGTTCTTCTTTGACTTCTCCAGTGTTTACATTAACTTCCACAGACCTGGGGTTTGGCAGTGAACTTCAATAGACAAGCTTTTGTGGGGTCCTTCCCAGATTCTCTCCACCCGTGTAATTGTCATACATTAAAACTTAAGTGCTCAAACCAAAACAGTAAACAGCAAGCAATTTTTTTTTTCCCTGTGGGTAGTAGGATTGCTGAGAGATTGAAAGATTTGTTTGTTAAAGAATTTTGGAATTTTAAAATCTTGCTTTTCTATGAAAATAAAATGCTTAAAATATCCTAGCTACAGAAAAATTCCCTCTGACCCTTGAAATCTAAAAAAAAAAAAAGTCTTGTTTCAAGTTTTTAAAAGTACTTTGTTTTTATGCTGAATTCTTCTAGTTTGTGTATTTTACATTAAAAATAAAAGTTCATTGTAAAATAAGAAATGGAAATTACAATTTCAGAGTGTTAAACCAAGATATTTCTCTGAAAAATACATTTTTTTTTCTTATATATTTTATTTTTAAATACAGCTTGGATACGGTATCTGTGGCAATGTACTCCTGCGAAGTATCCTGATATAGGACTCTGTAGAAATTTTTTGTCTAACTTTTCTGTTGAGGTAAATATGGATAATACATGTTTCTCCTGCAGTATATTGTTAAAAATTATTGTCTGTGTGAAAATTATCACATTTTTGTTATGTATACATATATTTTTAATATTTGTAAAACCAAGTATTTTTTTACTTTTCATCTACTGATTAGACAATATTATTTTGATTACTTCAGAAACACTCCTTTATCACACAGATCACATTAGTATATTCCACTTCTCATATGAACACTGAGAATGAACACTTTAAATAATCTGGGAGAAACAGCAGCTATTCCAGACGTTAGTCATTCCTAAAAAGCAGTAGATTATGCCTAGCTTTTATTCAAAATGTGGAAGTCCTTGTGCACCACATTTATACCCTGCTGCTAGAGTGGAGGCAGAATAAATGGTCCTTATCAAACAGGTAAAGGAAAAAGAAAAGCTTTAAAAGTTTGTGAACAAAGAGGGAGCAGATTTCTGTATACAAGTAACGAGTTTTACATCTGATTGTGGTTCAAGGTTGCCAGTTTTCAATCAGAAGCATTGTCATGTCATTGAACTCCAGAGAAGTATATGTTTTCTTCAAAGTGAGTGGAAAAGTCTCACTCTTTCTCCTGTTAGAGCTCATACAAGAAAATGGGTCAAAGAACTAAAAATTCCAGGCAGTCCGCAAAAGTATGCTTTTATCATGATTGTACTTTTCTGACACAAACTCAGTGCAATGAGTAAAGGAATTTGTATGAGAACTGAGGTCACTAAATCTATGGCAGTTTTCAAATTCTACTTTAAATGGTTTCATATGTTTTTCAGAATTTGGGTTACTTAAGAAATAGCTGGAAAGGAAATAATCAAGGGCATGATAGGTCTCTCTAATTCCTCCACATCCTTACTTCCCTTCCCCTTCTGATGTTTGGAGTTCTTTCTTTTCCTTACTCCATTCATGCCCTGCAGTCTGTTAATGCTGACCACTTCTTTAATGGTTTAAATAACTTTGTAGTCAACATTTTCTGAGTTTAATAGTTTCATGTCTACTAATAGTTTTAAGGTAAAAAAACTATTCCTTTGGACAGTAATAGAGATGATGCTACCCTTTAGTTAACCGCAGCTCTTTAGTTTTAAATACACAAAGGGTGTTGGAGGGAAGATATAAAAACTATTATGCTTTCTTGCCATATACAGTTTATGCAGTATATTCATTTTGATGCGTTGTATATATGTTTTAGGTTACTATGTACATTTATAGTAGATACTATATTGATACTTATATGCATATAGTATTATATTTGTTGTGTGGGCTGTTTGTATAAAATATATTCATATACGTATAAACAGATACATAAATAACAGCAATTCTATAGTTGTCACAGAACTGAAGAGTCGTCGTGTTCAGAAATTGTGCAAAATCTATTTCTATATTTGTTTAGGTTTCAGTTGTCATGGTACTCTGAAGAGTTAGTCTAGAAACTCAGAATGACCTTAAAAACAGAATTATGTGAACACTTATACAGGATCCCAGGAAGTTCATTGCTGTTTTTTGCAGGGATACCTTTTATATGAAGCTTCCATAACTCAGATGCTGAGAGATTAAATTTATCTGCAAAATACGTGTTAACATTGATCATGTGCATTAGGGCCAACCATGAGTTTCTAACACCAAGAAGTTTCGACCAATGCTGTACTAAGTTTTACACCTTCATTTCCTCCTCTGTGGCTATGATATTATTTGATACCACTTCATGAATTGTTTTGCTACCATCTCAGCCATTTAAACTTTTATTTTTGGGGTACTGAAGACACAAACATGTACAGGTGTCACCCACATGGTTTTATTCAAGTTAGATTTAAGACTAAAGGAATGCAGTATTATTGCTAAATGTACTGAGAATTACTGCAAAGCTGTTAGCATGAGATGAGAAACCCACAGAAAGATGTTTAAAAAAAAATACCAAAAATTTCATGAACTTTAGGGTTCATTTAAAATTTCATTTTGAATACTGTTTTTATAAGTTATTTTTTTGTGTGTCTGCACCACAATACTGCTTCAAACATGAATATTTGGATTTAAAAATCAAATGGGGGGGGGAAAGTGTATGAAGTTTAAAAACAAAATTAAAACACAAGAAAGTTTTGTTTGACATCATTTGAAGGCCATTGACTATAAGGTTATCATTGGCTACATGATACCTTCCATCAAACTTTATCTCACTACATGTGTCACTAATAAACACAGTATAAAATCATCACAACTCCTGCAAAGAAGAAATCATCACAAACTTGCTATGTATGTTGTTAATAATATTAACTTCAATTTATAAGTAAGAGAGGAAAAGAGCCTTGTGACTGAAAGCCTACATATCGTAAATGTTCTATATTTGTATTTCATGTGAAGATATTGTTGCCTCACAAACGGAGTTTGTTAACCTGTGTGTAAAGAGACAGTCTCACACACACAGATGAGATATCATTTTTTGAGTCTGTGCAGGATTGGGTGTTAGGAGTAAATCCACAAAGCTAGCAGCACCTCTTAAAACATAAAATTCTGAATTCTCGTTGGTTCTTATCTTATAGCCTAGTCTCTATATAAAGGCACGGCATTTTTTTTTCACCAAGCGCTTTTTGTGGGGAGGTGGTTTTGTTAGTAGGGGGGCTTTCTTTGCTGGAGAGTGGATTTTTAGTGTGGTGATTAGGATAGTTTACACATAGTTCCAGTAATTTTATGTTTGGTCTCATTGACCATTTCGTTCTCCTTGAGCTTCTCTTGTTATGCTCCAGCCTGACGTATTTTCGTGTCTTTCTCCCAAGGCCATGTTTTGTTAACTGCTTGTAACATCCACTCTTTCAAATCCTTTATCGTTTTTTCATTATAGGTACTTCATACTTGACCTAAAGTTCAAGTTTCATCTAACACTGAACTGGTCGATTGCAATATGTCATGACTGAGGAAGAAACCCTGCTAAAAAAGCATGATTTTTTTCTGTTCTGATTACACTTCAGATCAGGTAATTTCTTACACAACGAAAGGAAACACCAGATCAAAATTCAGAAAACGTGGGCTGGGTGCGTGGGCAGGGAGGTGGGCTGAGACCTGGCTGATGGCAGAGCCCAGAGGGCTGTGACCAGCGGCGCAGCCCAGCTGGGGGCCCGCAGCCAGCGCTGTGCCCCGGGGCTCAGCACCGGGTCCCGTCCTGCTCAGCCCACCCACCAGCGCCCTGGGTGAAGGGGCAGAGCGTGCCCGCAGCCAGTTTGCTGGTGGTGCAGCGCTGGGAGGGCGGCTGATACCCCGGAGGCTGCGCTGCCGTTCAGCGGGGCCCGGGCAGGCTGGGCAGTGGGGCGGGGGGGGCGTCATGAAGCTCAGCAAAGGCGGGGGTAGGGTCCTGCGCCGGGGGGCAGCGACCCCACGCACCAGCACAGGCTGGGGCTGACCTGCTGGCAGGCAGCTCTGCGGGGAAGGACCTGGGAGGCCTGGAGGACACCGAGTGGCCCGTGGGCCGGCAGTGTGCCCCGGTGGGCAAGGAGGCCGCTGCCAGCGTGGGCTGCATCAGGAGGAGCGTGGCCAGCGGGTGGAGGGGGGTGTCCTGCCCCTCTGCTCTGCCCTGGTGAGGCCGCACCTGGAGTGCTGTGCCCAGCGCTGGGCTCCCCAGTTCAGGAGAGACAGGGAGCGACTGGAGAGGGGCCAGCGGGGGGCTGCCAAGGGGGTGAGGGGGCTGGAGCATCTCCCTCATGAGGGAAGGCTGAGGGAGCTGGGCCTGGGTAGCCTGGAGAAGAGAAGACTGAAAGGGGATATTACCAATGTATATAAATATCGTATGGGTGAGTATCAAGAAGATGGGGCCAGGCTCTTCTCAGTGGTGCCAAGCAAGAGGACAAAGGGCAATGGACACAAACTGCAACACAGGAAGCTCCACCTGTATATGAGAAAGGCATTTTTTGCCTTGAGGGTGACAGAGCCCTGGGACAGGCTGCCCAGAGAGGCTGTGCAGGCTCCTTCTCTGGAGACATTCAAAACCCGCCTGGACTTGATCCTGCGGAACCTGCTCTGGGTGAACCTGCTTTAGCAGGGGTTGGAGTAGATAATCTTCAGAGGTCCCTTCCAACCCTGACTATTCTGTTTCTATGAATCATTCACCCGGTCTGAGAAAAGTTTTTAACTGTCAGATTCAAGAATTGTCTAAAGTGAGCTTTGGCTCTTTGTAGGAGGAAAGGAGAGAAAGAGGAAGGACAAAGAGAGTGAACATTGCCAGTTATATATAAAATAAGAATGCGTGGTTTTGCTCAGATAAATATCTGCTGTGCAGAAATGGAAATGGAACTCCCCTGGCATTACAGCACAAAACAAAAAACGTACAGATCTGGGTGATTTTGGGTTACAGATAGATTTCCAAAACTAGACAGACAAAAGGATATGATTACTGTATTATTCAGCAGTGAATGGAGGCAAGCAGGGGAAAGACTATTGAATGCTTCAGAGCAGCAGGGAAACAAAGCTGCCCAGTTTGTGAGGCATCAAGCTTTTGGGGTGATGGATATGCACTCACTTTAGTGGGAAGTGACCTTCTAGGCCTACTGAATTCTGGCTGGTGATGGTTTTGTCATACATACGCATGCTTATGACTATTTACTGTGTCTGGTTTTGACAGAGACATTTTGACAGGACTAATGAGAATATATCTCTTTTCAATACTTTCCACCATAAAATCATTGTTCAGAGAGCACTTTATCGAATAATCATTGCTTTATTTTTTTACTACCTGGATCCTTTACCCAGAAAAAGAGAAGGCATTGCATATTTTTTAATGCACTGGAAGATTATAATATAATTTTCCCTACCTGGATAAGTTCCCTGCAGACCAAAAATTGCTGTTCTGAAAGGAATAGAAGGGACTGGGACAGGCTTTCTTTGTTGGAGGTAAGAGCTCTGTGGTGCACTAGCTCATGTCAAACTCCAGTGAAATGATATTAAATGTTCTTTCAAAAAGCCAAATAATGTGGCCTCCCAGGAGCACTGGTGTGTCATTTTCATGAAATCCAATTCTACATCATTCTACATGTCCAACAAACATCTTTTTCTATTTTTTTTTTCTTTAAAATAATTCTTGAAGATTTCACTGGAAATTATTCTTAAAATTTGCTTTAAGATGACACAGTTAAAACGGTTTATACATGCTGCATCAATACACAATGCAATTGTGTTTTCTGAATGGTACAAATAATTTTGAGTAGTTTGTGTGAACTGATTACACCAGGGTTTCAAACTCAAGGGGGGCTACTATATGTACGACATAAGGTCAGAGACCTGAATTTACAATTTTGGCTGTTGCTGAAACACATTACACCAGACAGAACTGCAAGGAACTGCAAAGTGATTAACTGACAGTAGGAAGTATGACATTTATTTAAATCTAATACTGTATTCACAGTTGCCTGGTACAGGGACTTTGATGCATATGCCAAGGTTATAATAATAACACTCTTAAGGTCCATTTACTACAAGGCTGAGCAGTCACAGTTCCTCTTCAGTTTGCAACAAACTCAGTTTTTCTACTAGCAGTGAGAAAATTGATGTTGCTGACACTATGAATAGAGAGTCCTGCTAATTGCTCACAGGCATTTTCATCAGTCTTTTTTTATAGCAGAAAGGCTGTTCAAACACTGGCAGTCATAGGCTGTGGATACATAAATGTCAAACTTGGTATATGCAAAAGGTGCTTTAAGTTAGGATAAGTAAGTGTAAGTGTACACCAACATGGAAAAAAATTCTAAAAATGTGTGGTGGTGTGTAAAAATTGATAGCTGATTATTTAGTTGCACTTGCACAAAGGATGAGACTGACACTCATTTCCTGTTCAATACATACCATATTAAATTGCCTTGGAATTCCCAGAAATCCACAAAGTAGAAGAGAACAGACATCAAGCATTATGCTTGTCGATGAGCCCAGAATTGCAATGAGTTCATTATTGCCTTATTTTATATTGCTTATCCTAAAAGTTCAGAACATCCCTCACTTTGGACACCTCAAAATAAACTTGACTTAAAAATACTGAATTTTATAAATAACTAATTGGAGGGCTTCGCTTATTTTTTGACTTGTAACTTTTGACATTACCTATCTGAACTTTTATCCATAACCTAGAAAGCTAGCAACTCATATTTTTAAGCCACTGTCATGGTTTAACCTTGGCTGGCAACCAAACCCCATGCAGCCGCCCACTCACCCCCCCACCCCCCCACCCCCCCCAGTGGGATGGAGAAGAGAATCAGAAGTGTAAAAATGAGAAAACTCTTGGGTTAAGGTAAAGACAGTTTAATAGGTAAAGCAAAAGCCGCACATGCAAGCAAAGCAAAACAAGGAATTCATTCACCAGTTCCCATTGGTAGGCAGGTGCTCAGCCATCTCCAGGAAAGCCAGGATCCATCATCTGTAATGGTTACTTGGGAAGACAAATGCCATAACGCTGAACATTGCCTTTCCTTTTTCTTCCCCCAGTTTATATACTCAACATGACATCATGTGGTACGGAACACCCCTTTGGCCAGTTCAGTTCACCTGTCCTGGCTGTGTCCCCTCACAATTTCCTACGCCCCTCTGGTCCTCTCACTGGCAGGGCCTGAGAAACTGAAAAGTCTCTCACTTGGTATAAACACTACTCAGCAACAACGGAAACCATCCTTGTGCCATCAAGATTATTCCCATACTAAGTCCAGAACACAGCACTGCACCAGCTATTGAGAAGAAAATCAACTGCAACTCAGCTGAAACCAGGACGGCCATGGTTCTAATATAACAGGTAATTTTTTTTAGCATTCTGTATGAATCTAGGGTTTAGAAGCACTGCAGCACTAGTGACATAACGAGCAGGCAATGAGTTGACAATGAGTTAGTAATGCTGTATGTATAACCTGCAGTCTTGCCCTGTGGTTATATGAACAAAGTCACAACAGCGTGGTAGCTCACCAAAGCTAATACAGCAATAGCTTTATCGTGAGCTACAAGATTAGAGTCCTTCCAATAACACCTGTGAGCATATTCCCAGTGGTTGTTGCCCCACTTCTAAATCTCTTTTATATGGGTCCCTCTCACCCCATGACCCACTGTGGATGGAGGAGATGGCCTGTTGGCAGTGATTTTGTTGGATTTTTTTTGTTGCATGACTGAAACTTTTAAACACTACATCATGAAATAACTGGTTTAGGCAATCTTTGTATTTTGTATGTTAACACATTTTTTTGCAAGTATTTATACAAAGAACAGTCATTCTTAAAATCTCTGTATAAACTTGTTTGGTGAGCATTCCCAAACAGGAAGTATACAAGAGCCATGGACAAAATGAGCACGTAGCCAAAAATTAAATGCCTGTTTCCTCAGCATTCTTAAAGAGCTACTCAAAAGCTAGAAATGCATGTACATGGCATTCAAATAAATGTGGCTTTTACAGTATTCAGCCAGAGAAAGAAAGTTCAAGTAAGAATAAGCATGCCCAAGTTTCTTGCGATTTCACAGGTACTCACTTCTTTTGGCTGTTCTGCCACATTAGATAACTGAGGAAATCTTACAAGAAGGCCTTATCTTTAGATTTTCATACCAGAGAGGCTTGGATAAGCTTCGAGTGAACATTTATCCTCACCCCAGGCACCTGAATCTGATCAAAATGCTTAATCTTTTGAGGTTTACATATGAATACAGGTGTAGGAACTTGTTGGATTAGTATGGATAAATAACATCTAATATTTACACAGCTTTATCAGCCCTTCAGAAAACTGGGAAGTGGCACATCTTTTCCAGAAATACTAACCTGCCTACGTAACATAGCTGCCTGTTAGTCAAAGGATGTGTTGAATCTTAGGGAGTTTTTATACACGCCTGCAACATTGAGGAGCTCTTTTGCAGATTCATTTTCCAAATATAAACTATTACAAGAAAAGAATTCTGGCAGATTTTAATCGTAAATATTTTTTATTCTACAAATACTCTAGACCTTATGTGTTACTGACTGAAATGATTTGAGCAGAGTCAACAAACTATTGTTTATTTTTATCCTGAAACATCTTTCCTTTTTTAATCTGTAAATGTGATTTCATTACTTACATATTGTTGATTTAACTGCAGTTTAATTAAACTATTCCTACACACTGTTAACTGCATGATTTAAGGTGTGCTAACTGTTAACCACTGTGTGATTTAAAGTACAAATACAAATTTAAAAAGTCATGCACAATTACCTTTACAGAATCCCTCATGTTGTAAACACAACACATATTCCACATTAAAGCATAAACCTGAATAGTGTAAGTTAGTGATGGAAAACCACTGACAAGTACTAGTGGGGATCAACCATTCTGTTGCTTGATTTTTATTTTTTTTTTTTTACACTAAACTTATCTAATCTAATCACAGTTGCATCACCAGATGATGTTTGTTTTTACTTTGGATGTGTATTTCAAATGCACTTACATTTCTCTGCTTGAGAAATTTGCTCTGGAATCCATTGGAAGCAGGAAGGTGTTAGTGTAATAAAGGCATGAAATTGTGACACTGTGAATTATTTGATATAAATTTGCACCATGGTCTAAGAACTGGGAATTAAGCTTTCTCAATAAAGCTCAGCTTCTGTGGATCTCATTGTTTTCTGTGCAGCTTCCTCCTTTTGGTATCACAGCTAACCAAATCATTGTACCTGGCTGCCTGTTGAACTACAGTAGTTGTCTTAGGTCCAGTTCTAAAAAAACTATCACAACTGCTCTGCAAGCTAAATAATATGAGAAGAGACAATGACAAAAAACCTCTTATTACAGCTCTAGAGGAAAGAAGCTGAATTGCAGTGAATAATGCCAGCTGAAGAGACACCCTTCTCCACATCAACATTTTGCAAATCACAAAGGTAGTTTAGGAAACCTACCTAGACTTATGTAAGGCCTTTGACATGGTCCCACACAACATTCTTGCTTCTTAATTTGAGAGATATGGGATTGATGGATGGATTGTTAGGTGGATAAGGAACTGGCTAGATGACCACATCCCAGAAGACAGTCAACAGCTTAATGCCCAAGTGAAAACCAGTAATGAGTACTGTCCCTCAAGGGTCTATATTGAGACATAGACATAGACAATGACATAGACAGTGGGACTGAGTGCACTTGCTGCGCCCTCAGCAAGTTTGCAGATGACACCAAGCTGAATGGTGCAGTTCGTTCACTAGAAGGAAGTGATGTCATCCAGAGGGGCCTGGACAAGTTTGACAAGTGGGGTCATGGGACCCTAATGAGGTTCAACAAGGCCAAGTGCAAGGTCCTGCAACTGGGTAGGGACAGCCCCCCAGCATCAATACAAGCTGGGGGAGGAAGGGACTAAGAGCAGCCCTGTGGAGAAGGCCCTGGGGGTACTGGTGGATGAACAGCTGGACATCAGCCGGCAATGTGCACTTGCAGCACAGAAAGCCAAACGTATCCCAGGCTGCATCAAAAGAAGCATGGCCAGCAGGTCAAGGGAGGTGATTCTGCCCTCTGCTCCACACTGGTGAGAGCCCACCTGAAGTACTGCATCCAGTTCTGGGGCCCCCAATATAAGAAAGACATGTACCTGTTGAAGCAGGTCCAGAGGAGGGCCACAAGAATGATCAGATAGCTGGAACGCTTGTCCTACAAAGAAAGGCTGAGAGCTGGGGTCGTTCAGTCTGGAGAAGAGAAGGCTTCAGGGAGACCTTATAGCAGCATTGCAATACTTAAAGCGGGCTTATAGCAAAGATGGAGAGAAACTTTTTGCTAGGGCCTGTAGTGACAGGAGATGGGGCAACAACTTTCAACTGAGAGACAGTAGATTTAGACTGGACATCAGGAATAAATTTTTAATGATGTGGGTTGTGAGGCACTGGAACAAGTTGCCCAGAGAAACTGTGGATGTCCCATCCCCAGAAGCATTCGAGTTCATGTTGAACAGGACTGTAAGCAACCAGATCTGATGAAAGATGTCCCTGCCCATGGCAGGGGAGTTGGACTAGATGATCTTTGGAGGTCAATTCCAATCCAAACCACTCTATGATTCTACAGTTCTAAATGCTTAACTTTTACTGTTCATCTCCTGCAAGAACAACGTAACACATACTTGGCTCCAGTCAGGAGCATTTCTTAAACTGGAGAAAGTTTACGTCTTTACCACAAAATTATCCACATTATTGGATCATGAACCCACTTTGACCGAGGGACTGAGCCAAAAGGAGAAATCTCATCTATTTTTTTAGATCTTTCCTACCCTCACACTAAAGTGTCTGTAGATAGTCTCCAATAGCACTCTCAAAAGGTAATGTGTCTTACTCATTTGGTTCATGTACCATTGAAGTAGAAATGCACCTCTGTTTCATTGTTGCAACCTTTTGATGGCATCAGTGACAGAAAAATGTTATGTAGCTCCAGCTGTGAGGTACACATTTATGGGGGTCATATAGATATAGTCTGAAGGTATTGCAGTTACTACTATTGGAAAAAAAGTCTAAGAAAGGTAAGTGAAGGTGTTACTGGCTCTTATATAATGAGCTGCAGGCAGTAAAAGGAGAGTAAGCAAGGAATTTAGAAGGAAGTGTATCCTTGTATGCAAAAGCTTAGCCAGACTTTTCATGGTGAATTGTACAAATGCAGGAGAATGGCTCATTTTTATATGGAGCACAGAGATTGAAAGGAGCAGTTGCAGAACAGAAAGAGGAGGTGACAGCAAGCCTTAGGATTACTGTTATCTAGTGATCATGTATTGTTCAAGAATTTCTCAATTTGTCTGTTAAACAAGAAAACCTGTATGTGTTTCACAAACAAACCAGGCAAAGATCAGTTCAAATAAAGGTAAAAAACTCATTAGAGGTAGGAAAAACACCTCCTACCCATAGAAACCCAAGATTAGACAACTTGTTCAAGGCTGTGATCTATCTAACTTTAAGGGAACATGTTAAATGATAAACTATTCCTTGAGTGCTCTAGAGCAGATTCTAAACCACTGGTGCAGTCAAATTAATTTCAAACCATGCAGAAGCACCACAGCAATAGAAAGGGAGTGACTTACAGTGAGAAGCTTTCAGAAATTTGCCAAAGCTGGGGTTTGGCTCGCTACTCCTAGAAGAGGCAGCTGACTTGAGCGAGAGTGAAGTCAGTGCAACCAAAAATGCTTTGGAACTCCTGTCCTTAATTTAAAATAACACCAAAAGGAAAATTCAAGTGGAAAAAAAAAAATAATCTGGCTTTTTGACTGAATGTAGTAGACTGGGACTAGCAAATTAAAAAAAAAAAAGGAATCAAACTGACACTATAAATCATCTAACGCCATTTTAACTGTGGTTAAGTGGCATACTATGTAATTACTGGAAGAGTATTTATTTTAATGGTACTATCACAATTTAGGGTGATATAGTTGTATCTTATAAAAAAAATATTATGAGCATGATTGACAAACATGACTAGTACTTTTGCTAGGTACTCCAATAAATGTTTTCCAGAAAACAAAAATACATGAAAGTGACTAAGCAGTATTATAATTTAGAGGTCTCTATAAACCACAAGATAGTCCTAAATATACTTTACGAATAATGAAGAATGTAGCCACTAATTTTTAAAAATCCTCATTATTTTAAAATTTATTTATTTCTTCTAAATATTTTGGATACATTGCATCTGGAGAATAATTTCTACAAATCAGTAAGAATTTTACTCAAAAGTCCTGAATGATTTCTTTTATTTAAATGCCCACAGTTATTTAAACATGTGAAGTAAATATTGTAATTTAGAAACCTGCAACCAAATAGACTGAAGCTATTTACAGTTCCATCTTGATTATGAAGTTATAAGAATCCATATTTATATGGTTTAATGTTTCTAAATCCTTAATTTTTTTCTATATTAATCATGTTAAAATATGCATATCTTCATGGTTTTTTAAAGAAAAAAGTCCCAAAACAAAATGTACGTGAAATCTTCTATTCATGTCAGTCACAGCAGTGTTCCTTGGTACAGGTCTAGCCCTTTTATGTTATTGAGTTGATCTTACAAGTTACTTCAGTACAGTGTGAATGCTTATGCAATATTGTTATCATCCAAGTCATATGTATCCCTTTTGCTGAAAACTTTTGCTTTATTCATTGCTGTTCACTTTTTTTAAAGCAGTATCCAGAGGTTAAGTTTCAGCTTATGAAGTTTAGAAGAATATTCCTACTTCTGTCAGACAGTGGTCACACATCTGGTAATTTTATTTTCTTTCCTCTTTACAGTATGTAAGGGGAATATTGGAGTAAGAATCAGGAAATGTCACCATAGTTTTGGGGGTACGATGAATTGTTTCTTTTTTATCTATAAACGAAATTAAAAGTTTTGGAAAGCACTGACATGCTTTTTAAAGTGCACCATTCCCACGTAATTTATTGACTAATTAACCTTTAGACTATTGCAGTAGATTGTCCTTTCCCTGGAACCTTCAATGAATGTCATTATGATTATTGTTTTTTTAAGTGCAAGGTAAGGACCAGGAGAAGGAGTAATGTGGTGGAATCTTGTGCCTTCTGCTTTATACACAGGATCCACAGGATCTGATAATTGTACTGCAGCTGCCTATTGTGGATACATTAATCTATTGTAACACGTTTATAAGTTCTGTTTTCTTGATCCTGTCTGCCTACAGAATACTAAGTGGATTTCAAAGTGGGATTAATTTGTAGGTTTAGCACCCAAATCTGTAGCAATCATCAATAATTCTTTCTCTACTGTGAACTGCAAGGGTAGGAAACTTGTGACCCAGAGGTTGGATACAGCCCATGACTGTTATTTCCTCAGTCCCATTGCCATCCCTTTTTATGCACATTTATTGGCTATTACTAAAGCACGTGGTAGTGACTGTAAAATATCTTTAAAAGGCTTATTTGGCCCTGAGCAGGGAGAGGGTTCCACTCCCCACCCTCTGGTAGTATCAAGATTAGTATCAAAGATTAAATGAGCAATTGAAAAAAAGAATTCAATTTGTGGAGGAAGATCAAATTACAGTGAACTTGCCTCCTGGGATCACTGCCCATAATAATGACTTTATTCAAAGAAATATTATTGAAAAGTACTACTTTAAAATATGTCTTGTGTCTATTTCAGTGTCAAGTTGAAGCAGATGCTTTGTGGGATGATGATCCAGATGGTTGGAGTGGATGCCTTTGAGAGTCAGATATATGTTTTTAGGGTAAGTATTGAGTGTTCTTTGCACACCAAAAAATTTAACTGGTAAGGCACCTATCAATCTGTTCGGACACATTCTTGAAAGTCTTACAACCTATTTTCAGGAGAAGTGGCAATCTCTTATCAGGATAATGTGGCCTGAGTCTCACCTGGACTCTGTCTCTGAGGTGGGAAGCCAACATACTTTGCAACCACTGCAAGCAAATTCACAGAGATTCTTCCTGTGCCTACATGATTCTTTCTTACATGAACCTTTCTGTTTTACTTTAAAAAAAAAAAAAACAGTCTGGCAGCTGGGTCCCTCAGAACAATTTTGGCAATAAATCCCTACCAGTGCGTGAGCGCTTTCCTTTACTTGTAGAACTATTTCATGAGGCAAATGTAATGCAAGTAGGCTGACTGCAGATAAAGTTTGTGTTTTATTGTGAGAATTCTTTGAAACATCAATGAATTTATCTGTAAAAGACCACATGTTGACATTCTTTGTCAATTTTAAGAACTGCTAAATTTAAGAAAAGAAAAAAGGAAACTCAGGCTTTTATTTGCCTGGGCACCTTAGCATGACTTGCCCCTGTTCCATGAGTCCTGTTAGAGTCACAACAATCTTTCCTGCTTGTTCCTTGTTGATTTGTATCTGCTCCTTTGTAAAAATGTTAAGAGAAATTCATAACACAATACAAGAAAAAGACACTAGCCCCATAATTCCAAGAAAGACATGTACATTCCCCTTGTTTGGTTTTGGTTTTGGTTTTTTTTTTTTTACATAGACAAACCCAGAAGATAGTAGGGTGGATTTTTTTTCTCTGTTGCTCTGAAGTGGCTACACATCTACTCTTGCATTAGAAAACATGTAATGAAATAGTTACTTGAATTTTACCCAGTACATAAAATATATAGGCTTTCATTTCCACATAAATGGAAATTCCATGGAAACATTGAAGAACAACCTGCATAATTCAGTATTTGGTTTAGTCTTTACCATTTTTTCTTAATTTGCCTGCATGCTGTTTTACTAGCCAATGATCCTGACAGAGAGAGAAGGCTTAAGCCATCTTTAAGTCTTTTTTGAAAGATCATAAAGATCAGTCAGACAATTGCTTGTCTGTACTATAATTCATAGAGTTCAATTAAAAACAAGATTAAAAACTGCAAGGAATGCAGTGCCATTTTTAATTACATACCTCACTTGTGTCTATCTTTTCAGGACTTTACAAATCTGAGAGGAGAACTCTCTGCTGCTGAGTTGTGTACATCAATTCAGAATAATAGCCTTAGGTTGAACCAGGCCTTAAGGATTTAGAAAAATTAACAGGCAGTTTGATATGTCTCTGCTTGAACACCCAGGTCCTAAAATTTAGCACATTTCTTCCAGTAGGTTTACTAATGGAATAGGTAATAGTAGGTTTACTCTTCCATTATCGTGCTGGGGACAGTGATCACATAGTCTTTTCCTGCTTTATTTCTGGATATTGCTAAGAATATGTCACACCTCCTGAACAGACTCAGAGCTCTAACTTTACCCCAGTCACACCGTGTTATGGCCAAATTAAGCAGCATTGTCACATCGGGAGACATAGGATCTGCGGCACTGCCATGTAGTGTTAAGGTACAGGTGGACTCTGAACCAGTGACAGCAGTAACAGTCCGGCTAGAGCAGAGCATCACTCACAGCAGGTAAACTGACTCAACAAAGAAGTTGCCTTCACTCTACTTAGCACTGAAATTTGACAAAGGTAACTAAGCTCTCAGTTTTTAGCGCCTCTGTGGTAGCTGTTTGCCAACAGATAGTCCTTTGCAGCTGCAGAGTAGCTTGGTTCAGCTTGACTGGGCTAAATCAGCTTAGACCACATCTTATTTGCATGGGCTGAAAGCAGAAAGGTGGCTTCCATGGTCTGGCTGACGTGAACAGCACGTTGCCTCACCCCTCAGTTACCGAAATGTACTTAACATTGCTGTATTTTTACATGATTTTCTATAGCTAGATCTTTTCTCCTACTAGCTTTTTGAGTCATATAAAGACATCTTCCAAAATAACTCCCTTAATGTAGCACTGCACAAGATTTGACTAATTAAAATGCAATTACCAATTGTCTCACATTGATGAGTGCATTCAGGTATGATTAACTAATTTGAAAAAATGGGCTGGTAAAATAGAAGGTAAAAACATTGAGAGAAAGGAGAGGTACAGTGGAAACAGAAATCAAAAAAGAATTTTTATTATTTTTTTTTTAATTTGGAAATTAAACTTGTTACTAAGAAAGACACTCAGGTATGTTAAGTAAAGTAAAGAATAATAGAATCATAGAACTGTTTAGGTTGTGAAAGTCCTTTAAGATCATTGTGTCCAACCATTCACCTAACACTGCTAAGTCTACCACTAAACCATGTCACTAAGTGGCCCAAGAAGATCAAGAGAAGGTCCTTGCAGGAATGGTATTTTATTTTCTTTGAATACCAAACCTTTATTTTCTCTGAATACAAAAATACAGCACTTCCAATAAATTAAAACGCAACCTGTACATATATATATATTTCAGTATAGTGTTAGATGATAACTTTATATTCTATGGAACTCATTGCCACAGGAAGTTACTTATGAAATAAGTATTTGCAGAAATGTGCATAGGACTTAGACCACCTTTGATAAAATTACAGGAATTATCACCTTCATGCTGTAAATCAGAATCTGAACACCTTACCTCTGGAGAAAACTTTTTCCTCTACTACTCTATTGCAAAACTAGTTATCTTTTGTTATGTGCCTGCATTCCCCTATGATATTTATAATTAGCTTGAGAACGCCAGATTACATGAACTGTTTTTTTAAGGTTGTTGGCAGATTCAACGTTCCTAAATTATTTAAAAAACAGAGAGAGCTAATGCTACAAGCCATGAGAGCTAGTGAAATAATTGATTAAAATATTTAATGACTTTGTGTGCAAGATGGAACTCTAGATGGAGCAGTTTTCTTTATTTGAACTTGCTTTGGTAGGCTGATAATGATTTCACTAAGTTAGCAACTATTAGACAAATGACTGGTAGAAATATGATAACACAGTTCTGTTGAAACATTCAAAAGTTAGGTTGCATTTACTTAATAAGAAGCTTGTGTATTAATACAGCAATAAAACCTGTAGTGAGTGTTCACTTTCCCAAATTTATTATCTGAAATAATGGTAAAAGATATTTTATGAAATAACCATATTGTATAGTGCAGTAAAAATTAATTCCATACTTATTGTCAACATTCTTGAATATATGATTTGATCTAATACGTAACATTTAAAAAAGAGAAATATGGAAAAGTTCTAGCTAAATCCTGGAGTTATGGGAATTAAACTGCTGTGTCATGTACCAGTAGAATCAGTGTTACCAGATCCACTTAAAGTACCTCAAAGCTCTGCTTGTTGCACTGTTTAGAAGGAAGATGCAAGTGGTCAGCTTACAGTTCTGTCTCATGGAGGAAAGGTAGAGGGTGGCCAGTGGCCAGGCTTTGCCTTCTAAGTCCTTGTTCACAATCAAGATGGTCAGGAAAATAGAACCAGTTATCTCAGACCATTCTGCTTGGGCTTCTGCAACCATGAGAAGCATGCTCAGCCACTTGGCATCGTGAATACTACCAGTGTTCCCTCGCCTGAGCTTCTCTATAGCTTTCTAGGACAGTACACCTCTCTAGCATACTTCCAGAGAAGTAGTCCCACTCATTTAGTTTTCCTCCCTACCCCCAATATTTCTAACAGTCCAACCACTGCAAAATTAAAGATGCAAGCTACAAAACACCAAAAGGAGTAACTTTCTTTGGCCTGATTGCCTTTGTTCTCCATGCAAAGGAGAATCAAAAGAAAATATTCCACTTAAGTTTCTTTTCTTAATTAAACTCCCCTTCCAGAAAATTAAATTCAAAAGAAATGGTCTTTCATACCTGATCTCTGAAAACTAGAGTGGATGCTTGAGGTAAAGCTGTGCCTATTAGTTTAATTCTCCTTCCCTTCCGAATGAGACTTCAAGGAAAGCATGTCTTGGAGTCCCACCTTTTGTTAATGGCCATTCCTCATTTTGAAACTAGCCTCAAGGTACCCAAGCAAAATAATATGTAATGCATGCAAAAGCTAGATGGTGGGAAGTTAAATTAATTTCTTCCACAGAATATATAATTCTGGGCACACATAGAATAATAAACACTACAAAAAGGGAGGGTTTTGTGCAGGTATGTAAATATCTCCAATTGAAAGAATGACAAAAATAGTTCTTCCTTTTCATTTTCTTTTCTGTTCTTAGCCAGTTGGTTTCATGGACCAACTTTTTTCAGTAATATTGCCTCCTAACTTCTCATGAAAATTGCCTTACTTCATCACTTTTTTGCAAAACAATTTGCTCATAATTAATGCATTCCTTCTTATATGCATTTAGCCTGCTGTTTTTCCTCATATTTAACAGTTTCAGTCTTCCCTCTGTCCCATTCCATCCTGCCAATCAAATGATATATATTCTCTATATTCTACTTTCTTCAGATTTTTTTTATTTAAAATATTACTTTAAAAAATTGACTGTTTAAAAAGGAAATATAACTTTATAATGCATTAAATGAGAAGGTACTTTAGGGTGCAGATTAATGATCTATTAATATTCCTTTTTGATGGTTTAAGCCAATTGGCTATCATTCCTTCCTGCCTGACAGCACACTAGAGGCATGTATTCAGAGGCTGTTAATAAACGTCCCTCCAAGATTTTTCTACTAAATTGTAAGCTATCAGTAGAGTACATAGTCAAGGAAAGAATAGGACTTGCTGGGCCTCTGGCAAAAAAAAGCCACATTAGATTTGGAGAGACAAGATGCTGAGCCACATTGCTAAAGGTGATGCTTTGACAGAAAACAATCCATGGGATACATCTGTTTGCCAGCAGAGGTCTGAGTCAACAGAAATATTCTCTGCCTCTTTCCTGATCTAAATGAGTTGTGTCATTATAGATGAATAAATTATACCACCTGACTTTATTATTTCAGCACATTAGTCACTCCACATTCATATGCAAGGTAAAATTAAGTTGGAGACACTTTTTCTAATTGGGAATTTCTAAATCAATGTATATTCTACAAAAAGAGCTATGTTAACAGATGAATATGGGTGGCTGGCAGAAAGCAAAATTATGGCTGGAAGAGCTTACAAATCACAAAGGAAAGTGATCGCTTAATTTCTGTTGAGCAAGTAGCAGGCAGCAAGACAAACACCGCACTTTGCCAATTTAGATGTGATCAGAACAAGGCAAAGGATGAGAATGATGCATCGTATTTAATGGAAGGTTATGAAGTACTGGAACATTAACTCCAGGGTAAATAAATAGTGGATTTTTCTCAGAACATAGTACCTAACATCAGACCAATCACAGTACACAGAGTAAAATTATTTGCCAGTTCCTTTGGAAACAAGTCACAGTTTTGCCCTTAACTTCCGTGGCAGGGAGAAGATTGTCTTTGCTGAATTTAAGTATAATGCACAGCTGCAGAGTCAAATACACAGCTGACAAGATCAGTCTAACTCTGCTAAATAAATTAAATCCAGTGAGGATCTAACCTGAGAGGTGACTAAAATGTTGGTTCACAGACAGAGATGTCTTTTGCACAGTTCATACAGACAGAGCGGTCCGTATTGAAGAACTACATCTCCGTTAATTATCAAATAAAGTATATGCTGACGATTCAGAACTTCCACAGCTTGATTCCTTCAAAAGTCTCTTTGTTGCAAAGCAACATTTGTTGCCAAAGTTATTTACCTGTTCTCTACACTAACACACTCATTTGTACACATAGACTAATAAACTTTTTCTTAATTCTGTTAGGTTTTTTACTAAAAAAAGAAATTAAAAAAAGGAACACCTCACAAGAAGATCAGGCTGCAAGAGCTGGGAAGAAAAACATATATTCAAGACATGTCTAAATCAAGTTTAAGTATTGATTTAAGGTTTAGAATATTGTTCTTTCATTGAAAAATATCCTGTTTTCTAGTGAAGGTCCCAATTTCACATGAAGTCATTGAGATTTAAAATAATTTCCTGAATGATAATCTAGTTTCCATCATTTTATTTCAGGGCTCACAGAATCCAATAAATAATCACTTCATGTAACACATTGTAGTACCCTTTACAAATGAGGCCTGCCTCTTAAAAACAGGCCTATTTTTGTTGCAGTGGTGTTTCTGTGCATCTTTATCATAACACTGAAGAGTGTGATTTCTTAAGGACAAATGATGTAAAGAACAGCAACATTGTTAATTTGAGGGTTACAGATAAAGATTCCTAAATTCAGGCAGCAATCTAAAAGACCTCTCACTGAAATTTTTCAATAATTCTCTCACAAAATACTTTCAACACACAGAACACACTAAAAATAAAAAACTCTATAAGCCCCTCAAGGGCATATTACAGTAGAAACAGAGTCCAAATGTTTTGTCTAAGCAAGAGTTCAAAGGAAGAAGATAAAATGCATCATAAGCAAGCCTCTGTTTTCATGCCTTCTTGAGTCTGAATCTCTGATGAACAACTCCCTGTACTTTCGAGATGTGATACTATAAAGGAAAGTGAAGTGATCTGGCTCCTGTGTTTTTCCTTTTACGGCAATAAAAGAATCTCACTAAACTAGATTTCTCGTAAAGTGCACAACCTACCCCATCAAAGCTGTTCTATCAAATTGTGTGCCCCAAAGCCAGGACCATGTCTACTTAACTTTGTGTAAGAATGTTCATGCTCATCACCATACCAGTAGATACTTGAAGTTTCCTCAAGACTTTTAAGCCCTACTCTCCTGTGTTGAACTGATTCTGCCATTGCCCATCTTAAGAAATCTGACTGAAGGAAAAAATATAAGGCAGCAGTGGTTCTTACTTTACAGGAATGTACATGGAGAAAGGGCTTAGCCCTGTGATATCTGCTAGCTTGAGCACTGATTATTTCTAAGCACTTACCTGGTTTTGGTCACATAACCCTAGTGTCTGCACAAGGAGGAGAAGAAACAGTTGAATGCTACTGACAGCTGAGTAGTTAGTGTTTTCTCTGCTAGATGCCAGTGATGGTTGCTATTTGATCGCTGCAAGGAGTATTTTCCAAACAGCATGCAAAATCCTCCCTCTGTGGATTTCAATGGCAAAACTCAACTGACATCACTGGGCTCAGGATTTCATTTAGTGCCTCTATATTTTAAAACTCAGAATTTTCCAGTGGCATACAGTCCTTCAGAGATAAATAATTCTTAAAAAACAGAACAAAAGAGAAAAACCCATTGCTTTCCTAGCACCTAAAAACCTTTCATTGCAATGAGTACAAGAGCAAATAATCTTTCTCACTGTGTCTTAAGGGGATTTATAGTGTATATGAAGTGTACTCTCTCATTGGATCACAACATGTTTGTTGCATTCAGGCAAGAGTCACTATTCCTATGTATGCAATTGGATGATCTGTAGTAAGTGTTGTCATGGAATTTGATGCTGCTGATAGCTCCACTTCCCACCAGTGAAGCTTCACCTAATCAGGGAGATGAAGGGTTTGTTTTGATTGTAGTGAAAATGTATTTGCCTTTCCATAATAACTCCAATTTAACTACAAAACATATTTAAATAACTAATAATGATGTCAGAAGAAATCAACAAGTTAAAAAATGCAGAATTAAGGTTAACAGCTTATTGTGCAAATTCACTCCCACTGTCACTAACCCCAGGTATTTGAGACACAAAGCACTGACAGTCTTTAGCCAGTCCTGTGGTGATTCTTTAGGCAGGTTATAGCTCTTGCTAGTCTGAAGGAAGTGTGTATGAACCCTAACCCCAACAAATTTTTTACTTTCCGATCATGCATAAAAGATTAGCCAGATGGGGCTTTAGTGTCATTCTCTGACATATATTTTTGATATGCAAATATAGTTCATTCAAAAGAAGACTAAATACTTCCTCCTCATTCATCTTGAAATATCAATATAACATCTGAAAAAAAAGCAAGGGGAAAGGGACCTCATTCTTCTAAAGATTCAAACCTCTTTGATAAGGATCAGAAGTACTGGAATCAGGTGAATTATATTACTCGCAAAACCAACAACCATTGTTGCCATGTATATATAAATATACATACACATTCATTTGTGTCTAATCAGAAAAATGTCTCTCTACAGGCACATGACTTCTATGTACATAAAAAGTGTTTGACTGTATACCTGGAGTGAGAGAAATTGAATTGACAAAGGGTTGTACAAATTGGCAGCATTGCTTAAATGCTCATGCACGGATATGTTGTATGAAAGGGAAAGGACTGGGGCAGTCACATCCCTCTACTACTTTTTAATCTGTGATTAAAAGAAGTTATCTTGCAACCCTGAAGGTTTTTTCTATATTAATGACAAAATGTCATTCATTACTTAGTTTTAAAATGTTCAGTATACTTTATAAACGGATTAGAGTCTAAAACAAGGTCAGGTTACTACATTTTTTTTTTTATCTACAAGGTTTTGCCTCTAAGGCAGAAAAAAAAAATTAAGGTTTTTTTTCATTACTGTATGTTGGCTGTATTTTACATCATAGGTTTTGAGCCCACAATAGGTAAATATAATCAACCTGGCATGAAAACCATACTGTTTTCTAGAATATTGCGTCTTTTAATAGCCCTCTGTTGTATTTGGCAAATAGTTTCATGCAAAGTGAGATGGGGAAGGTAAAAATAAATACATCTTGTTGCCCTCTTTGAACATGGTAGCATAGATTTTTGTGATTTTTTTAAGATAATTTTTATTTTCATGCAGTAACTATGGATTTGTTGTTTGAATTGGTGTTGACTTTGAATTGTTTCCAAATTACTCATTACTGCCATGCATAAAAATCAATCAATTAAAAAAAAATAATTAATAACAATGCATGTAAAAAACCAAACTATTTTCACATGAATATTTCTGTTTCATTTCATGTTAAAATCTTTTGTGGTTTGGGTGTATATTCATAGGCGCATAACACATTAGGCTTCCCAACTAACTTTATGCCTTAAGTTGAGATGTGACTCTTTTTTGTAGGAATTACAAGCACTTAACATTACTTGGTTTATTATTTTCCTCTCAAGAATTTATATTCCTTCTAATTTGTGAGTTTATTTTTCAAAGAAACCCAGAAATCAATGAATGTATTCAATGTTTTAAATTTTACTTGACGTACTCTGATTCAACAAGTCAAAACAAACCAAAACAAACAGAAAGGAAAACTTCATCATTTAAAGACAGGGAAAAAAATGGAATCATACACATGGCTTTGGGTGAATACAACAGATGTTAGTTCCTCCAACAATAATCCACAACATCAAATAGTCCTTAAAGACTCTGCAAGGAAATGGTTTCCAAAATGCCTGGATTGTCATGATAGTACGTTTCAATTCTAACTGTTACTCATTTCAGTGAGGCTCAGTTTCAGGAAAACTGAGAAGCTTTGAAACATATGAGCCTATACATTGCTAACTGTCTTCCCTCCTGCCCTGCCTCTTCCTTTCATTATCTTCTCCCCACAACCTTTTCTTCATTTCCTTTGACTTCATTCAGCTTTCTCATGCTGGCATCCATAATGAATAAATTCACTGGTATAGCTAGGAATATATTACTGTTGAATATTCCCTGTGGCAAAGTTCCATCAAAATTGCTTATCAGTGACAGATGCCACCTCAGAGATGCAAAACTGCCTAACTCAGTCCTCCCTTTCCTACCCATTTTTGTGATATGTGAATGAAAATGGAGGTGGGAGGACAACAACCATTGCCTCTAAGGTACAAACCTTTGAAGTGTTCAGATTATTCTGATTCCCATCCAGGCTGCTGGAAATTTACCTATTCCATGTGCACTGGCATCCATCAGCCAGCAAAAACAAGGCCAACTTGAATAACCTCATTGTTTGAACTGCTTTTCAAAATTAGTACTTTCAGAACAGTCTTTCAAAAAAAGGAGATGGGAAACACTCTCAATCATATCAACAGTTCCTGATTCACTCATGTTCAAATACACACACAGTGCAAAACCAGCACTTCCTGTAAAGATGAATTCAGTTCTTTGCCTCCTCTAAGACAGGAAAGTTCTGCTTTAACAGCACTAAACCACATTAATAAAAATTTGGCCATCACTTCCACAGACACACAGTGTTTCAAGTGCAATACTAATATCAATAAACCTGTTGCCATTAACAAATGGCAAGGCACTTGGGATATGTTCTGGTGAATGCTGGCAGATTATTTCTGCCTCCGAGAAGGCAAGAGGGTTGAGGTACCTTTGTACTCCCTGCTCTTATATTACAGCTGTGTGTGCTAGGATGTCTACATTAGTTATACAGGACATTCACCAAGTTAGCAGCAAACATGACTAGGATGGACTTCTTAACCAGTTATTAATCCTAAAATACGCAATGACTGGAAAAGATTTCAAGCACTGACTTCCCAGTATGCATTAATTGATATAAGGCCTCTGACATGATCCCACACAACATCCTTTTCTCTAAATTGGAAAGATACCAATTTGATGGATGGACTGTTCAGTGGATGAGGAGTCATTTAGATGACCACAACCAGAGGGTAGTGGTCAATGGCTGAATGTACAGATGGAGATCAGTGATGACTGGTGCCCCTCAGGGGTCGTATAGAGACCAGTACTGTTTAATGCCTTCATCAATGACGTAGACAGTGGGACTGAGTGCACCCTCAGCAAGTTTGCAGATGACACCAAGCTGAATGGTGCAGTTCGTTCACTAGAAGGAAGTGATGTCATCCAGAGGGGCCTGGACAAGTTTGACAAGTGGGGTCATGGGACCCTAATGAGGTTCAACAAGGCCAAGTGCAAGGTCCTGCAACTGGGTAGGGACAGCCCCCCAGCATCAATACAAGCTGGGGGAGGAAGGGACTAAGAGCAGCCCTGTGGAGAAGGCCCTGGGGGTACTGGTGGATGAACAGCTGGACATCAGCCGGCAATGTGCACTTGCAGCACAGAAAGCCAAACGTATCCCAGGCTGCATCAAAAGAAGCATGGCCAGCAGGTCAAGGGAGGTGATTCTGCCCTCTGCTCCACACTGGTGAGAGCCCACCTGGAGTACCACATCCAGGTCTGGAGTCCTCAGTACAAGAAAGACATGTACCTGTTGCAGCAGGTTCAGAGGAGGGCCACAAGAATGATCAGAGGGCTGGAACACCCCTCCTATGAAGAAAGGCTGAGGTGCTGAAACACTGGAACAGGTTGCCCAGAAAGGTGGTAGATGTCCCATTTCCAGAAACATTCAAGGTCAGGCTGGACAGGGCTTTGAGAAACCTGATCTAGCTGAAGATACCCCGGTCACTGCAGGGGGAGTTGGACTAGATGGCCTTTAAAAGTCCTTTTTAACCCAAACTATTGTATGATTCTATGATTCTGTGTGCTCATGGAAGGGCATAGTACATCCCTTATGCAAGGTACAGCCTAGGCCCTGCTTAGAAATGGAGATAGAAATATGAAGGCCTGGTTTCTTGAAACTTATTGACAAACATGCTCAAACCTGTAAATCTGTCAATCAAGTTTGTGCCACTACTTAGCAAATCTGAGCTGCTTTGTATTTGTTGGGATGGAGGCTAAGAAAATGAGGGTTTGCTTGCTTGTGCTGTGCACAAACCACATGAAAACTGGTCATTTTTTATTCTTTTTTTTTCCAGATATGAAAAGCAACCACATACTATCAGGGTGAAGTATTTTATTTTATATAAAGATCTCAGAGCAAAGAGGCAGTGTGCAGAGAAAGCGAAGTGCCGGTATGTCTTTTACTCTACTACAGAGACTGTCATAATAGAAAGAAGTGTCGTCTTGCACTGAAATAGTGCCTCTCTCTTTAAAGAAGCATTTCCAATGAAGTAGACAAGACTGCTGAAACATCCGTACATCCCCATTGCAAAAGTGTTCCTGTTTTTCTTTTTCTTTTTTCCATTTTATTCTTTCTTTGAAGTTAAACATGAGATGTAAACTGAAACAAAAAAAAAGCTATGTGCATTCTACATATATCTTGTGGAAATCTCTGCATTCTGCACACTTATAGTGCTGTTGGTTGCAATATGCTGTGTACCTGGGTTCAAAGTGAAGTTTGTGCTTTTGTTCTCTTGCCAATGTTCTTGCTCTGTTCCGGAGTATCCTTCTTTGCCGCTGTAGATCTCTAGCATGCTTTGTAAATTTGAGCTTGGCAAAAATATATTTTAATACAAATACAGCAAAAGAAAGAAAGAGACTTTAAAGAGAACTGTTGTAGGCTTACTATACAAAGGAGACATAAAAGAAATACATGAGCTCCTGGACTGTTACAGTAACGACAGTCTAAAATACAGTCCCCAGACCAACTTTCTGCAAGCAAAAGATGTTGAAAGCTACTGAAAACAGCTTTCCCTTTCCCGCTCCATTTCTCTCCTTCCTTCCCCCCTGCACCCCTATGCCATTAATTCAGCTCAAAGATATTTCACACAGGTGTTTATGTAACTGTGATACACTGGGAAAATTCCAACTCAAATTGATTCAGCTCAAAGATCTCCTAACCACACTTCCATCAGCACAGTGGGATGGTCTAGATCCACAGTAAATGGCCAGTTCAAGAAATTCTGCAGGCTTTCTCTAACCTCCAAACCCAGGCTCCTTAGCACTGGTGTGTATCAATGAATCCATTGCTAGTAATGAATTTCCTGTTAGGAAATATATTGCACTCCTGATGCAAGCAGGATAAAAGTTTAAGTGACTGTCTTGCTTTTTCTTTTCCCTGTGGTTTGTGTGGAAAACACATCTCCAATTGTTTTACCATAAGCCATGTTGGGTCAAACAGTTGCTGCTAGATAATTTAAAAGTAATTGAGGAGACATTTAAGTCCCAGCTATTCCCAAACATTACCTTGCAAGTTTGCAAAAATTAATGTTAAGAAATAAAATTAGCTTGTGTAGTAAAGGCATTTATTTAGCATTGTAAAAGCTAAATGCTGAATCCTTTTTTGATGCAAAATAAAAAAAATATTTGGGGAAATTGCTCTCTTGGCAAAGTCACATACATTCATTTGAAACAAAGGATCTTTTAAAAGCAAAATAAAGGATTCTGTGGTTCACATATTCATTGAGAGTTTTTGGCTGTAAATTCTCCTCCCTTTTCTCTGTGGAAGCACATGTCTTTGCCTGCTGTTCATCAGCCTTGATTTTGATGGGGTGATTTTTAGTCAGCTGTCTCTATCATTTTGGCACAGACAAAAATCCTTTAAAAAATGTTACACTTCATCAAAGTGTATCATGAGACTTCACGGTCATTATCTCAATGGCTGCTCTGATGTGCTACAATTGGCAGGGCCACAGACAGTGGGGGGTGTATTAGAAGACAGCCAGTGTTTCATGTGGAAAGCTGGCAAGGCTCTCCAAGCTTCTGTCAACAACTCAGTGGTCTGATCCGATGCACTGAGTGCTGATTATGCTCTTGTTTCTGTAGGAAGTAAACAAGAAAATGAATTCCACAGCACAACACAGCCTCTTTGTATCTTCAAAATGGTGTGGCTGGAAGCTAGCCAGCCTTGTCGAAAGTTTGGCTATTTGTGTCATCAGGGCCCTGGTGCTGATGGAAGCTTTGATTACAGCTTGGATCCAGCACGGAGACCTTTCATGGACAACCACTCAGCAAATAAAGGCATTGATAGGTTGTTAGGTCAATTTAGCCATAAGAGTGCAGAGCAAGGTCCTTTTGAAAAGACTAATGGATTAGCTACACAACCAGTCCCACCGTAGGGCCTTATTTCTCAAGTAACTTCATGACTGCTTTCCAGCTTGGCAGGAACTCCCTTCCTCTAAAGCTAGCTCCAGCGCGTTCTTGTTATCAATAGTGCAGCTCAAAGGATTAGACACAAAGAGCTTTACAATTTAATGAAAACAGCTGTTGAAACAACAATTAAGGCAAACAATAGTTTGCATGGAAAACTATTAATTATGCAAAGTTATGCAGAAAGTAGAATACTCTTTTATTCATAACCACCTAATGTGACTGACAGAAAGTTAGACACCTTCTCCGCTGTTGATTTAAAGGTGTCAGCAAGTGGCGTCGCTTATAATAATATTCACCATTTTTTTTGTTTTGTTAACATTCGAGCAACTAATGGTTTAAAGCCTTTGAATTCTCTATGGCGTGGCTGCAGCAGGAACAAGTTAAACAGTAATCTAACAGCTAATATTTCATGTCGAGGCAGTGCTGAGCTCTGAAGTTTACTGCGCTACTTTACTACAAACAATGTTTTACACACACAGTATGCCATATCGCTATTTAAACGTACTCTTCCCTTTTGTACCCTGCTCCCTTTACACAATCTCTTCCATCATGGGCCTTTGTGGTGATGTCTTAAAGGCAGGCACTTGGCCAAATCACTCACCCGAGGTTGCTTCAACAGTATCCACTGGATGCCCCCTTCTTTTTTCACTGAACGGTTAGCCCCCTACCTTCTTGCCTCCCTTCTCACTGACTCAGAAATTCATCGCTTCTCTATTTGCAGTCTCCATCCTTGATTAGCAGCGCCAAGAATTGACTTACAGTCTTTTGAATACAGTATGTTCCACATCTTGCCCCCTTACAGCAGCTTGAACCATCGTACCAAGTTCCATTTAAAATGTTATTAACTTTGTAGATACAAACACTGTCTTATGCCTCCAACTACTGTTTATTTCAGGCTGCCAGTTAATTGGCATGCTCTAACTCCCTTATTAAGCCAACTTGAAAATATTGCTTCAGAATGCCTTGGGAATTTAACTAATTTCATGCTAGAACTTAATAAGTAAGATCTGACACTTCCATATCTTCAGTAATCCATTAGGTGACTGTAACTCCTTTCTGGAGTGGTTAAAATCCTAACTGGATGAAAGCTTTATTAGTCATAGGGTCTCTACTCTAAACATGTCACCAGAATTTAGCACAGTATCAGCACTAAAATGGAATTGACTTTCTGACTAAATAGACTTTCAATGATGTCCCAGAATGTAGTTTTAGATATCCACTTTAAAAGCTTTCTGCTAAACAGGATTATAACTTTACTCAAGCATTCATTTTGTCTCCTTGAGCAATTTTAATTTAGCAACAAATATATAGTAGTGACATAAAATAAAATAATTAATCCATACTGCATCAGCGCCTCAAATAATGCAAATGGAGTTGTGCCCGATTATGTTATTTAATAATCTCACCCAATATTTAAATCAATGTCCTGTAAAGCTACTTCCTTTTAAAGTCCACTGCATAAACTTGCTTCCCTCCCCCATTCAATCTGTTAAATACCTTCCTTTTTCCCTTTCTTCCACTCAGTTGTGGAAGTGAAGAGTTGTCTTATCCATGCTGTCTGATGCTTTAAGATTGCATCTTCTGTCACCAGTGTGTCTCTAACAGCCTGTGAAAGTTCATTAGCACATTTTCTGGGAATAATCCAGTTAATGTGTATTTGTTTAAAATCACAAAAATAATTTTACTGAGAAAATCCAAATTTTCCAATGGTAAGGTAGATAGAAAGCAATTTCTGTTTTTCATTAGAGACTTCTAAACAGGGTCTGAAATTTGAAAGGAATTATGCCAGTTATCCAGATGTGATTTTTCAATCATTGTGGGTTGTGTTTTTTAATTTTTTAAAAAATTTTCTAGCAGTTCTTATGCAGTGGCACTTCTCATAGCTGTCATGCTGGCACAGCACTCCCATCTCTTCATTAGTCATTCAGCTCATGGAGCTTAATTGGACAAGGCTAGAGAGAATTTGACAAACATCACAGCAGCAGAAAAAGCAATCACTCTTTCAAGATGAAAATTTGTTTGATGTCTTACTGTGTAACTCATTTACTCTCCTTGGACATCACATGACCTGAATGTTAATCAGCCATTGATTGGCTTCTCTCAGTGGACAGTCACGTGGTGAGAATATTAATGTGCTGGGACCGGTAGCAGCACTGGTAGGCAACCTTTGGATTGGCTGCCAGGTTAAGATTGGGAGATAAGTGGGTGCTTGATGAACACTTGACAGAACTTCACAGAAAATTAAGGCCCTAAAATAGCATGAGAAAGTCTTGTCAAATCAAGCATGATTATCATTGAATGCTTAAGGAATTCATCATCTGCATGAAATTGATACACTTCAGCACCGGCAGGCCCTGCAGTCAGCAGGGACTCATCAGACTTTTATTTATATGTGTTCACCAAATCACATTAATTCTGAGAGCTAAAACATGCTAAGGATGAAGGTTATTTTCTGTTCAATCTAATTTATCTATGACAATAATCATCACTAATAATATGTCAAATTAGATTGCAGTCATTTTGTGCATGCATGCTGATTTAGAAAATAGTGTTAAACCGTCCCATAGTAATTAACAATTGGTAAAGGTGTGCAGGGCCTGAAGTCATCAGCCTATCTAGATGGAAAATTACATTTTATAGAAGGGATTTATAGATATGTGTCCTCACCTAAATAAATTATAACCTGAAAAAGCAGGTGCAATTTTTTAATGATGCTATTAGGAGTAATAATCATAGAAGGAAGTGTGTCCTTTTTTCCAAATTATTTTGGCCCAAATTCTGCTCCTCTAGAAGTGGAAAGGCGTTATACCACAGCTTCATGAGAACCAACAATTGATTCTTTGTTCTTCATATTTACCTTTTTTTTCTTCTTTCGTGGGTTAAGTTCCTAATCACTTACCAACACCTTCTAGATTTGAGTAGAGATTTAGCAAGGTTCTGCAAGTACTTACACACAAGTCTATTCACTTTACAAGCATTAACAACAGCAGTGGCACTATAATTACATGTATTATAACAATGCACATTCTGTAACATCTGCCAGTGTTATAAATTTAATACATTCAGATCTTCATGTGATGATGGTGGGTGGGGTTTTTATTGTTGTTGTTGCTGTTTTTGGATTTTGCTCTTATTTTTTCTTTTAGATGAAGGAAAGATTGGAAATTGTGCAGATTAACCCACCCAGAATCTCCAATTCTTAAGGAGTCATTAAAGAAAAAATCGCTTCTGCTGAAACAGTCTCGATAGTTCTTTTTTTCACGGTAGGTATTTCATGGTACTGATTGCTTTAATAACACTTTTACAGTCTCTTGACTTATAAAGTATTACTGTATTACAAAATACTTCGTTTTAAACTGTCTGCTTGGTAATGAAGTTTTAAGTGTGCTTTTATATCCTTTTTGGCTGCTTTCGTTACAAGAATTTGCACACACACAAAATCATGCTTTGGCTTACAGAATTACATTTTAAAAATAAGAGGAAAATAATCTTTTGTTTCTTATTTTTCCTACTCTAATCTCTTGTGATCCTGGTACTGCTTCTCTCTCTCTTTGGAGGCTCTTTTTATTGATTAAATGAATCTGCTCGAACGGCTGGTTCCCAGGCTCTTTGATCTAATCCGATCTGATCTTAGCCGATCGCTTCAGCAGGACATTGGGGAATTAACAATAAGCAGCTTTACCACAAGTGTTTAATAACTCAACACAATCTCCTTATGGCTCCGAGCTGCTCATGTTCTCATCCAGTCAACAGCTCATGGTGTAACAGATTGGACATCCCTCTGAACCTGAGGAATTTTCATGCACTGTGAAACTAATCGCTTCAAGTTCCTTCATAAATCACACAAAGCAGATTTCAGCATCTTAACAAATTGAAAAAAAAAAAAAAAAAAAGGAATGGGGAGAGGAATTCATCCACTGAGCTAAAGATCGGGAAGGGGCACGAGGAGGGGAGGAGGTATAATCTAAATTCTGTCATCTTATTTAATGTGTTTCTCATCTGCTTAACTTTCACAAGCATAAAATAATTCAGGCAGACTAAAGCTTTACAACCCTTCAAGCCCACACTGACCTTATTTTTTTCCCCTGTATGATAGAAAACATGTGGTTTCTACAGCAGTCATATTATTTTTGTCCCTGTAACAGCCCTTGAGTTTGCTGGCAGCATGTAGTTAGGCAGGTAACACGTGACATGGAGTTGCAGTGTATTTTAACTTCCCATTGCAGGTACCTACTAACAGTGAATGGATGAGCAGAAGGGATACCTTGATGCTGACAGCAGAATCAAGGTTACTTTTTTTGGAATTCAAGAGCAGTAGCATCTTCAGAATGGATCCAGTGTGAGATTTGTTTAATCCTTAGACTTGCCATGTCACTGCCCTCCAGAGAAATTGAGTTACATTTCCACTGTCCAAGCATCAGAAGAAGAATCGCAGTCATTGACATTTAGGCTGTGTCTATCATCTCCAAACAACCAAACAGACATCTGAATCCATGTAGGAGGTAAAGAAAGAAAAGGAACGATTCAACAGAGAACATCATCCTTGAGAAAAGGTTCACTAAATGTTAGAGATGGGAGTGAGGCTTTTTAGAACCATGAGGAAGGCATTAGAAAACCTCACAGATTTGCTATATAGCCAGCTCATGTGGCCAATGTCTTTGGAATTCAACTGAATAAGTTTTAAATGCATCCAACATCTCACAATTAAATTCACTAAGTCCTTTTACACAGTTGTGAAGACTCCTAGAAAGTCCACAAATAGTATTAACAATGCAAATGTACATGTCAACATAGGTTCCTTTAACAGATTTGTGAACCTGATTTTAACAAAACTTTGTTTGAATTTTAAGGAGACACGAAAGAAGTTTTTTGATTATTGGTTTTGTTGCAAACATATTTGTCAAGTTCTGAAGCTCATCTTTGTAATACAGGTTCTAAATAATACTAATTCCAAATCTAGCTATTAATTTAGCACTTGCTTTGGAAAGCAGTTATCTGCTGTCAAAAAGTTCCTTGCTGAATTTCTTACACTCAGAGGTTACTCTGCCATGTGGCTTGTAACTGAGAATGGATGCCTAGCCAAGGTACTATAAAGGTATATCATCTCGCTCAGATCTTAGATCAATGGGAACTTTTAAAATTATTGAAGCTGCAGTTAATTTTCAAATACATCTTTGAAATTCAATTTTTAAATTCAAATACAGTTATGAAATTAAAATACAATTCAATGATTCTCTCACTACTCTTTTATAAAGACTACTGAAAGTATCTCCATAAAGGATTTAAGGTCAATAGCAAATTCTTTTGATCTATAGTTCAATCAAGAGGCAAGTCTTGAAGGTTTAGCTTGAAGACTGTGTATTGTCAAAGTCATCTGAATCTTTAAAATGATGGCAAACAATGTCAAAATTATCCTATAAAAGGAGTCTTCTTCCATACCTAGGTTTGCTTTCCAATTATGAACAATGCTTTTGGTTTGGTTCATGTCATGGGGCCACTATGGGAGGAACATTGAAATTTCTTGCTCAGTGGCAATCACCAGCCACCAAAGACTTCTTTATTCTGTATTTACTTGACTGTGACCTTAACCAGTGATGACGGAAAAGCCATGGAAAAAATTGCTAGAGTTGTAATGTGTTGATCATTTGAAAACCAACCACAGAAACCCAAAAATATTGTGTGCTCATAGCAGATCAATTTTTAGAAAACAACCCAAGAAAGAGACAAAACACAACATACCTTCTTAAATTAATTTACAGGGAGATGTTTTCCTAGCAATGAAGCAATATTTATAGAATTGATATACTATACAAATGCTCCAACAGGGAGATTAATTTTGTTGCTGTTGTGCTTGGAGTCCACTGGGATTTAATGGTGATTTATAGCATTTACACCTAAACATTTTCCAGAAATGCTCCATTTGGCAACTGCACTTTTCAAAAGTCACCAAATTAACAGGGCTGACTTGTATATGTGAACATAAGAAAATTTTTTCTCACTATCCCCCCTCATCCAAATAACCACAAAAAAACCACTAAACTTGGAAACAAATTCTGAAAAATATTGTTGTATGACTGACAGTTTGGGGTGTTCATGACACTGGCTGAGAATTTTCCAATGAAACAGTTTTTTTCAGAGCACTTATTGATTAAGGCTTTGTTGTGTTACAGGAGGCACAAAAGTTAATTTTCATGTTACTCATGAAACTCAGCATTCCTTTGGACAGCTATTTCTTCTCCTTCCGTCTCTCCTGTTATAGTTCTTTAAAACCTAAAACGCAACAGGTTTCAGTAGCGTACCTGTTGTACAAGTTGCCCTTAAGGTACTGGATTGTGACTTTAGACAGCTTGATTTGTGAACCTCATAGTATTGTGCAACCAGAGTCTGGAAGCCTGAGAAAGGCCAGCAGCTCAGCAGGAAGCTTGGAGACCTGAACAGTGAGAGTTTGAACTGATGTTCACATGACTTCCATGCTTTCTCACGGAGCTGAACACTAAATCTCTTCTGCTTTCATGTTTCCTACACAGATATTTTGGTTAATTCAGAATTAAGATAATTTTTCTGGGTGATTTTCCCATCCATTTTTTTAAACATCTATTATACATTCCAAAAATTGAAATCTGGTGATTGTTGTTTTGGGGTTTAGTTATTGTTTTTTTAAATTCTCCAGCAAAATAGAAACTCTGTTTTTTGACACTATGCTTGTAGCTGTTGGATCAAACATGACTGCATGGTTATGTCATTTTGGCATCTCTCAGAATCTTAGCACTCAGATCTTGTTTGGTATTGCCATGAAGCACAATAATGGGAATGGGTGCTTGCCTACAGACGGTTTCCCTCTTGGCTTATTACAGATGGGATGAAGGAAGATCCAGAATTTTGCCTTAGTGTGACAGCCAAATGTTGGAGCTTTACACTTTGAAACTACAGCAAGGCTAAAAACATTAGTCTCTGGATTAATTTGTCCTATAAAGCAAGCTGCACTGATGTCCTTAGCTGCACAGGCTGACAAAAAAATAACAAACACACTGTACTCATAACGTTGGTTTATCAGAGAATGTGGAGACAGACTAAAGGTTTAGACCTTTATATTCATCATGTTCATTGCTCAGTCTCACTGTATCTTAAAGATATATGCCAGGATAAAGACCATGACTGACAGCTAGTACTCTGGAACAATGCAACTTTAAAGCCTAATAATCACTGTAGAAATGTTTTTTGTATGAAGCAGTGTAAGAATATTTAAGGAAACTAAAAGTTGTCACATTTTTTACCATTTTCTACTCCTGCTTCCAAGACCAAGCACTTTGATTGCACTAACAGAACACATGTTCATATAGGTATAGTAAAAATAAATAGAACCCCAACAAAATGAAAGAGTGAATATTGTATATAAGGTGGTAACAGCAAACCACATATGGTAGATATTATGCATTGTTTAATGACCAGCTGAAGGCAATTCAGATATGTAAGGATGAGAAAGGTATAAGAACTAAAGCAGAAGTGTTGGGTCATTTATCCAGCTATACTGACTTTATCCAGAAGCTAAATTTCTGCCCTTCATCTGTGACTGCACACTGGTGTATTGCAATGGGTAGGCCAAATCATATTTCATAGAAGTCTAATAACGAAGAAAGTAATGAACGCGCTTTCCCAGTGACACATTGATAGGGTGGGTCTGCAAAGTATGAAGCAGTGACATTCAGAGATATTATAGCTGAAACTGAATTGAAGCAGTGCAGTCACTTCCTTCCAGCACAGTCTGTGGCTATGCAAGTATCTTGCAAGGTACTTGCCTTGTGCTATGTTGGCACAACACATATTTGAATATAGCATAGGTTCTCCTTGTATGCCTTGCTGTTTAAGGATTGCAAGATATCAGATAACTGTTTGCCTGAAAAGTATAAAACCAGTAGTTATTTTTCTGGTTTTCTCCATACTTCACTTGTTCACATTCCAGTTGCTGAAATTTGGAGACTTCCTACAAATGATACTGACTGTTGTGTCTGAACTGCATACTTATCAAAGCTTTAACACATAAATTACAAGGCAGGGCATTTGCCTATAAACCTCCATATGAAACTAATATGGTATAAAATCCAACAATTATTTCATGTTCTCTAGCAGTAAAAATACATTTTTAAAATGTACAGTATCCTGAACACTTTGGAAAAGTGTCTCTCTCTTCAAAACAGAGCATCAGGCTTTGTCAATTGTTTTAGCTTTAAAAATACAGCACCAGTATTGTAAGAAACTTCCTCCTTTCAAGGTCACCAAATAGACAGTTGTGAAGAGCACACATGGTAATTATGCAATGAGTAACTAAAAATTAAATTCAAAGCAAGCACCTCTCTTTATATCAGAAATGGTCCTGAGCTATACTCAGGACTTAAAGCTGAGCGACTGAAAAAACATGAGCTATGCCAATGCTTTTCAAGTATTTTTCTCCAGGTCAAGCTAGAACATCCAGAGTACCTAGGTGAGATTGTATTTTCTTCTTTATTAACTGTATTGCTGTTCCTGAGGTCAATGAGCTCCAATGTTCTGAACTGAGGCACTTACCTGATCAGTAAGTCCCAAGTTTAGTCTTCGCAAGGATTGGAATCATGGTGCTTGGGTGCTGGTCTAACGCCTATGCAGCTATCTAAGCAGGTTCCTTCAGTGTTGTGGGCCAGATCTTTGTAAAGGTGTCTAGATGCCTAAAAATATGATAGAAATAGAGTAAATCTATAAGGATTCTGCAGTCTTTGAAAACGAACCTAGTGATGGGATTACTCTGTCCAATTCAACATGTCTACATATAAACTAGTTTTCTGGGCTTTCCTTACCGTCAACACAGAAAGGCAATTCTAGGGTGTCATTCCTTTCACACTACAGCAATTTTTTTTGCAATAACTTAGATGAATCATGTTCTAGAAGTGCCCATTTCACTCCATTAACCCTCACATAGGTAAAACACAGAAGTTCACACTTGTTCTGGTTTTGGCTGGGGTAAAGTTTGTTTTCTTCATTGTATGAGGCTATATTTTGGATTTGTGCTGGCAACAGTGTTGATAAATAAATGATGGATGTTTTTGTAATTGCTGAGCAGTGTTTAAATAGAGTGAAGGTCTTTTCTGCTTCACCCCACCAGCGAGCAGGCTGGGGATGTGTAAGAAATTGGGAGGGGACACAACTGGGACAGCTGACCCCAAATGACCAAAGGGATATTCCACACCATATGACGTCATGCACAGCATATAAAGTGGGGGGAAGAAGAAAAAAGGGGAACATGTTCAGAATTTTGGTGTTTGTCTTTCCAAGTAACCATTAGGCATGATGGAGCCCTGCTTTCCTGGAGGTGGCTGAGCACCTGCACACCCGTGGGAAGTGGTGAATGAATTCCTTGCTTTGCTTTGCCTGTGTGCGGGGCTCTTGCTTACTTTACCTATTAAATTGTCTTTGTCTCAGCCCACAAGTCTTCTCACTTGTACTCTTCTGACTGTCTTGGGGTGGGGGGGCTGTGTGGGTGTGAGCGAGCAGCAGCATGGTCCTTAGTTGCTGCTTCAAGTCAAACCATGACAGCACTGTAAGGTATCTAGGTGAACTGAATCTCATCCTTGGTGCCTGCTTGCATCTCTCACTGTAAAAGAAAATCTACAAATCTTCCCATTGTGTTTACAGATTCTCAAGTTCTGACTCTTCATGTGCTTAGCAAAAGCTTCCCCAGTTAGATTACTATCTGAATCAGTACAGTGATAATCAAGGCTTAAAAACTATTACATGTAAACACATTCTTCACATCAGATATTTAAAAAAAACATTCTTTCCTAGCAGGCTGCTGCCATTTGTAGGTAAAAGACCATACTGTGTCATTTAAACCAAAAATAATAATAATAATAAAAAAAAATCCAAATGAAAGCCACAAATTGGAAAAGAACCTTAGAAAATAAAAGTGTATCATGTTTTGTCTGGTTTTAAAATATGGCCAGAGTAAACCATTTAATGGGGATCTTGTTGCACGAAGTCTGCAGAATTCAGCCATGAAGTCACTATAACAAGAATGTTGTGCCAAAGAAAAGATATCAAGACTAGCTATGGTCAACAAAATCTGTAGACCAAATGAATGCTCTTCATGCTTAGAACACTTCCTGATGTCAAAGAAAATATATATGATTTAACTTAGATAGGGGGAAGTCTTTTGGTGTCAATTCATTCATTAAAAAGAAAAAAAGTCCAAATTCAAGATAGAAAACAAGAAAGTCTGGGTAATTCTTTATCCACATTAGTAGATTGTTAGTGGGTAAATTTGCATCAGCCAGGTTATGCATAGGATTAAGGGTTACTGTAGTGGTCCAAGAATCTCCTTCACTTCTGATAAAACTTGGAGGCAGAGATGCAGAAATTATAAGCAGTACAACTCTATAATTTGTATGAATATACTTATATATATGTATACACACACATATTTATGTGTAAAGTTTGGGGAGAAGCCATAGAGGCTCAAACCTGAGAAAGGAATCAGGTAATCTTCATGTGCCATGGCCTACAACAGAAGTACATTTTATGTTTCCAAAAGACAAGCATTTGCTATTTCTCCAATAAAAAACACACAACTAAGAGTGCAAGAAAATTATTTTATAGGTATACCATTGTAGTGGGTTGACCCTGGTCAACAGCCAAGCACTCACACAGCTGCTCACTCACTCCCCCCAGCCCAGCAGGACAGGGGAGACAACAGGAAGGGCAAAAGCAAGAAAACTCATGGGTCGAGAAAAAGATGATTTAGTAAATGAAGGAAAGATAAAAAACGAGTGATGCAAAAGTAATCAATCACCTCCTCCCACAAGCAAACTGAAGCTCAGCCATTCTCAGATCAAGAGACACCCCGGAAAACATAAAAACCCCAAACACCACTTTATTCTGCTGCACCAGCTTTATTGCTGAGCATGATGTTAAATGGTATGGAATATCCCTTTGGTCAGTTTGTGTCAGCTCTTCTGGCTGTGTTCCTTTCCCATTTACAATGTCTGACTGTAGGGCTAGACAGAGTGAGTGGGTAAAAGAGAAAGAAAGCCTTGACACAGAGCCTAATGCAAGGAGTATTTAGTAATAAACAAAACATTAGTGTTTATCAACACTGTTTTGGTAAAAAATCCAAAATATAGCACCATACTGTCTGCTACCAAGAAAGTTAACTTCATCCCAGCCAGACCCAGTACAAACATTGGAAGAGTTAAATGGAAGAATGTGTAATGCATTCAAATAATTTATCTCTATAACAACTGCATCCAGTTGCATTGCTTTTATCAGAAATCATTATTATGTGTCACATGATATGTTTCAATCAAAAGGACTCTGGTTTTCTTCAGTGCATTCCAGTTTCTTTACAGCTTCAATACTAGAAAAAACTTATTCAAAATACTGCTTTGTGATACATAAGCCTTTATCAGTCTGGTTCAGGGATTTCTGCCAATTACCTAAACTGTAATGAATAAAAGAATATACTACGTTTGGTGCTGTCTTTCCTTGGTCTGCTTCAGAAATGCATTAAGAATGTAACATTGTCTTCATTTGGAGAGGAAACAGATCTCATTATTCATGTCCTTGTAAAATTCCTATTCCTGGCAGTCAAGTAGCTGACCTTCCTACCTAAGCAAAGTGTTAAAATGGTTAACAGATTTGTTGAAAGTGACGGGTAACAGAGAGCCTATGCTTAACATAATCCTCTTCAGAAAGCTATTTGCTGTTCTAGCCACAGTAATCAAGGTTGTCATGTCAAATCAGGTTCTTGATTATCTTTGTGTAGTTTTATGCATCATCACAAGTCCAATGACAAACTGGTTATAAAATAGCTTTGTTAAACAGAATGAATTTTATTGGGTATTTCATGCCTCCTCCCCCAAACCTAACACACACATGCTGTCTTTTCTATGCTGACTTAACTATTTAGAAATCACACAATTTTATTTTCAGTTTGGGAAAGAAATAATTAAAGACTGACTGTACTTCTTAAATCATTGTGCTTGAGTCTATAACCAGCCCTTTTAAACTCCTTCTTACATGAATATTCTTATTGAACCCAATAAGCTTTCATAGGTAGGAATTTGGAAGACCGGGCTTTGCTAGGTGAATAGTGCTTACCTTCACGGTACAAAGATCTATCATCAATACTTAAAGATCTTCAAAGAGCTAGTGGCCAAAACCCTACTTTTTGCAAGCATCCATGAAATAAAGACTGTTACCCTATTTTATGGATGAAGCTGCTGACAAGCAGGACAATTAAGCTGGTTTACTCAAGCTAAATTTAATAGTATGGCAGTGAACTTTTTACCATCCTCAGCCAGGCTATTAAGAAAAAAGGCTGGTATAGCATTATTGCATATGAAAACCTGAAGAAATGTAATAGTCAGTCTGAGGAACGTCTCTCATGTGTTTCTCAAGGAAAGTAATGAAAAGGCTTGTGGGGAATAGTATAATTTCTGCATAGTGCCGGGAACAAAATTCTCACAAGATTTTTAAAGTTTGGACTTTTTTTGCCTTCATCTTGGAATGAAAAATAGAAATTATGTGAAAGTTTATGAACCAAAAATCTGAAGAAAAACATTAGTATCTGATCTTTCTAATCTTTCATTATCTAATCTTTCATTAGTATCTAAAACTTTCAAATTAGACTGTGTTTCTCTGGTAATCTACCCACATATTTTTGTGTATTGTGTTTATGATGGTTTCTCATTGAATAGTCATTTTGACCTGAAAATCAGTATATTTTCTGAGGAAATATGTGGTCAAATTTCTATGAAAAATCTTCAGATTCAAAATGAAAACGATAAGTGAGGAGGAAAAATTGTGTATTTTAATGCAAATCTAATTTTGTCCATCAGAGATTTGCAAAGGACATTTCTTCAATGGCATGATGAAGGTTGCTGCATTTCACCTGCAACTGCTTGCAACAAATAATTTCTTGTGAGTATAGATTATATAAGTTCTTCAGAGTTCAGTAAAATTCATACAATTGTAAACTTCTTATATCTGCAAACCCCATAAACAAACCTCTTCTCTTGCAAGCCCAGTTTCTGGGGATTCATGAAGATAGTCACAAACGAACACATAGTTTACACAAGACACACAGAAACTTTACATAAACTAATGCAGTGTATTTTAAAAAATATTTAAAATAAAGAAATTTAATTTGAAAATAATCTCTGTGAGCATACAGTAAAGTTAAGTAATGGAGTAAATCAGATAGCTCTTCAAGGAATATTCATTAGAAAAAAATGATGGACATAACTGGATTGAATGCCTCTGTTTCCATTACAAACCACAAACTTCTGTATTTAGTTACTACTTCTATAAAAAAGTGTCTATTTTAGATTGTCCATTCCAAAGGCTGGTTTACTTTAATCCATAGAAAATATCATAGTTGAGGTCAAGCATTTATTTTGCAGTTACCATTCTCAGAAAAATATAAATATTCAGAAAGCAACAAGAATTAATGTTTTCCCTATGACCCTGAATGTATGTTCTAGCATCTTAATCTTGTCCTTGCCTTTACTGGAATTCTACCAAAGGGGGAAAAAAAAAAAAACCACAACAGTCTGGGAAAAGTTATTTCATTTTATTTCCTTAAAAATGAGGAGAGGTAAGCAATACTGATAATAAATTAATTTTTCCTGAAGTATACACATGAATTTAGTAGCTCTCATGTAGTTCTAGACAACTAGAAAACTAGTAAAAACACTTGGACCTGTTGTTATCTCCCTTTTGTATGTGGAGATTGCTTGCACGTTTTCCTGCAAACTTCCATCACTCTGTATGAGTTAGTATTGTGATCTAGTTCATCATCTGGTCACAACTTCACCATCTCTTGTCACCGTATTCTAAACTTCAAAGGACTGTGATATTTCTTTTGACTCCTGAGTGAAGGCAATTATGTGTAAATCAGCCCTCTAAGGAATCCACAGACATTACAGTGTTTTAAAATCCAGTTCTTGTCCCATTATTCCAATGCAATAACTTCCCTGCTGTTACTTTAAACATTGTAAATAATTTCAGTTCTTTTACAGTAATTGGAAACTTATGCAATTTTGTGGCTTAATATTGCATATGTAAATATAGGCTAATTGAAACTGACAACTAATAAATGTTCCTAATATAATATTCATAAACCCAGGATATTTCATACAAATATTTGTTTGCACATGAGACATCTGAATTAAATTTTGTTTTGAATTAAATAAAAAATAAAGGTGTTTTCATTTTATTGCATTAGGCTTAAAATGTACTAGACATTGGAAAAGTGAATGAATTTACACAGCAAGATTAAGGCAACTATGAATATCAGAACATGCATAATCACATTGCTCTTCTTCAGTCTTATAAAGAATTTATACTAGAAAAAAATATCCCTGGATAAGAAACTGCAATGGTTGGTAGTTAGAGGCAAAACATAATCATGTTTTTCCTGTCAATGTTTCTAAAAATGTCTCTATTTCAGTGTATGTCTGTTGCGTTTAGTTATGTCCTGAGCTTGCTTGTGGTATCTTGCAGCTTACAGCTTCTGAAAGGCAGCAGGTGTGACATGGGACCAATAAATTGCTAGTCAAAATAAGAATTATTTTAAAATAAGAACATAACCTCATGAAAATGTAAGCCCACTGCACTCTTTTTTTTATACTGTATGCTTTGTAAGAAACACTGTTGCACAGCAACCATCAGGCAGCTGTACCACTAAGCTGAAAAAGCCCCTAACACTGCTAAATGTGCACCAAGACTTCAGGCAGCCACTTCGCCATTGCCTGCAGGCTCTGTCGTGGGTAACTGCCTGTGTCCTTCTCCACAACGATGGCCCCAGAGCCCAGGCAGAATTTCCCCAAAAGTACTAGCTGAAATATCTGGACTAATAAGACATTAACCAGACTGCTGAAATGGTGAATTGAAGGGGGTGGGGGTGGGATGATCTGGAGGGAGGAAAAAAAGAAAAAATCTAAAGTGTAGTGATATTTCTGTCAATATGGTGTGAACTGTAAAGCAGAAGGACAGCTGTGATGTAGCATTATGTATCATTTCCTTACATGTATTATTTCCCATTTTCTCACATCACAGTAGCCTTCTAATGTATGAAAGAGTAATGGTGTTTGTACAGTATTAACGTAATTATGAAAAAAACTGAAGTTGTACGTGATTTCTCTGAGACACTTTCCATGGCTGAATTCTCTGACTTGGAAGCGTTGCTGGTCCTCAGGCCATGGAGAATATTAGCCTTACATTTGTACAGACACAAGGGTTGTGTCTGTGTACACAAACTTTTTTCATGTCTGTCTTCCCAAATAGCTTGACTTCTTTTAATGCACACAGCTTTGAGATGTCAGCAATCTGCCAAAAGCTGAAGATTTGGCCAGGGCGACTTTGGTTAGCAAATTGGTCAGCATGTGTTTCCAATATGTATGCTATTGCCTTGATTAGGTTTCATTAACAAGTGTTTATGTCTGTTGTAGAGGACAATGGCTATCTAGTGAAGGCTTATTTATTGGCAACATATGGCATGCTGCTGAATGATAGCCAGAATAACTGTAATGAAGCATTTAAAAGAACTTGTTCAGTTCAGACTTTTGGAATACTGAGAATGTTTTTCAATTGTCTGCATAGTCTGGGAGATGTCTCTTATCTTATTTCTTTGAACATGGACCTGGTGTTCCTTTCAGCACCTTGTGACCTAATGGGATGAAAGGTGAGAATAAAATGTCATAGTATTAAATGAATCAAACAAAAACTTGAATATAAAACAAGAAAGTACCCAAAAGCATAACTAATAGTATTATTAAAAAAAATAATTACTACAATTTCTTCTCTATATCCGAACACACCTACGTATGCCTTAGACTTTACAATGATAACCAAAGAAGTAGGATCTCAATTTCAAATGACCCTAAACTTTAGCATTATCTTTACATAACTTGTAAAAGTGGGTCACAATCAGAAATATATACAGCTTATGGATTCTATACAACCACAGATACTAACTCTAGTTAGAAAGCTTTGCCTCTGAAATTTGTCAAAGAAAAAAAAGGGCACATCCCACCTAACAGACACTGGTCTAAGAAAATACAGATTTTTGTAATATAATGCTTTTTAATGGGATTGGCCAATAAAAGCACCAAATTCAGAACAATGGTTTGCCATTAAAGTTAATCTTCTGATCCAGGGTCGATGCTGACTGCATTTCTGGTCTGGATCTTAGCTAGGAGCTTGTTGGCAGTTTAACTGCCTCAGAATAAAAAACTTTATTATTTCATGGAATTATTTTGAATTTTGCTAGAAACAATGGGGATGTTAGCCTTCATCAAAGCTCTTTTTTGTTATTACATCTTTGAATTCTTGCTTTCAGGCCTGTACTTTCAAACCAGCAATGGAAAAAGAGTCACACCAGTTCTGGCACCCCATGGCAATCCGAATTTATAGGCTTCTGAGGAAGCTGCTTCCTTATAAATGGAACCTCCAGGAGCAATTCTTCATTTGGGCTTGGTCTTCTCACTGTCAGACACATCCCTGATATTACTGAGGGACTCTACGCCATGCCCTTCCCCACCCCTCACAGAAAGGGAGATACACCCCTTGTGCACAGGCAGCTCCCAGGAGGTCTTCTCTCTCCCTGGGTCAGTCAGCAAAGCATGTGGTCTGTCTCTGTGGATTTCAGGCACAGGCAGATTTTTGCATGCAATCTAAAGGGTCAGGGCCTTTGCCCACCTATGCACTACACAGCTAAATTTACTTGCCCTCCTTTTCACAGACTTCTGCGAGCTTCATCTTTGCTAGAGCTTAGGTAAGGGGACAAAACCTTTCCCTCTTAAACATTAAAACTGCCATATATCCTTTTTTCTGAAGGCCTCAGTTCAGTACCTCAACAGAAGGTATCAGAGCTCACTCAGGAGGTTTAGAGGGAATTTGACCACATCCTCATGTATAAACCAGGTTGGAAAAACTGCAGTTAAAACTTATTACAACGATAAAAGCTTGTAGCTTATTTCATGCTGGTTGTGCTTGAACATATCACCAAGGCTATTCTTACCTTTAACTAGAACATAATTTAATGTGACGGTGTTAAATGAAACCATATCTTCAGACTACATTTTACCATTGATTCACTCTCCTATACTTACATTATTTTGTTTCTTTCTCCCCTTCAACAGTTATTTCAGAGTTGCTCTTTGGCTTTGCTTCACAAATACAGAATTTTGCCATTGATCTTCCTAGAAATAAAAAGTCTTCAAAATTTTTTTTTAACAGAAACATCTTTGCCTTTTATTGAGTCAATGCCATTTTACACATAAAAATAGCCAAGTGGCATACACACTTTTCAGAATTTCAGAAAGTAGATACCTACAAAGCTAATTTTTAGTTGCAGAGGAAGGAGGATGATCATTGCTGTTTTGCCGGGTTAGCAGTCAGATTCACATTCACTTCCCAACTGTACTCATACAGTTGCAAATAATTTTTTCCTCTCACATCAACACTGGTGTTCCCATATGCTTTCTACTTAGCTACATCAGGCAGCTCCCATACAGAAAAAGAAGCTTTCACCTGTGGAGTTTAACAAAGAACCTGGAGTATGAAATAACAGCACATATGATGAAGTACTTCAGATAATTAGCAAGTATCCCTAGAAGGCAATTAATAAACACAAATTTTGGGGTGGGGTTGGGGTTGGGGGAAGTGCTCTCTTCTTAAATTGTAAGCTCTTTTCTTTCTTTTTTTTACAGAACATAACACATAAAAATCCCAGAGTAGATTAACCTAGCGCTAGGGTCTACTTCAAAGTGAGTATTTTTTACCTTTTTCTGCCCCGTCTCTACATTGTTTCTCTACTTTACAGATAATCCTCCTAAAACTAGAGAAGCTATTTAAAAATAACAGCTTCATTGAACATGAGGAAGGGTAATGATACTGACTCAGTATATTTAGTTATAATCTACCATACTGTTATGCCATTGCCAAAAGCTAAACATTATCAAATACTGAAATGTATTTACAAGTGACAAACAAGATGTATCAATTCCAAGGGACTGCATGTTTCAAGGATATGGCAATAGGAGATATACACCACCAGTTTAAAGATCACTGCTTCAAGTGTGGACAAAACCAGTCATGAGCTCAGGAGTCCTGTGTGATTATCTCTGTGAAAGTATTTTATTGATTTATCATTTATAAAGAAATGTCACAAAACCTCTAAATCATTGAAATTCAGCCAAGACAGGCTAAAAACAGATGGCATTTCAGTTTCTTGTTCTGAGAAAAGAGTGGGTGAAAGCTCACAGAACTAATTTTTATAATGCTGGCAATATGCTTTCAAGAGGAAAAGGGAGGAACTATTTTCCACTAATTGAAAGGTTATTACTCACATACAGTATGTAGGACAGAGTTGATTTTAAAACTATCACGGTCCTTCAGTGCTTTAAGAGCTAATGATTCATGTGAAGTTTACATATTCAGGGAAAATATAGCCCTAGTACAATCCCATAGAAATCAGTGACAATACACCTCCTACACTAGGTGTGATTTCAGCATTCCTTGTTTTAATAAGTAGACCTGCTGCTTGACTGATAATATAGTCATAAAAAAATAATCAAGCACATTAAGAAAGTTAAAGGTTATTTTTTGAAGAGCATTTTTGTCATTACCTTTGTAATTGGACCTCTACAATTATCATTACTGCTCAAATACTGAAAGACTTGAGGAACCATTTTGTACCCAGAAAACGTGGACATCAGGCAGGTGCCCTTGTCAAAGTTTTATTTGAAGGCTCATTAAAAAATGCATTTTCAAAATTACAGTTTACTAGTAATGTGGTAGACAGGAACAGTTTAGCAGGTTTTTTACAACAGTTTGTTTGGTCAGATGCTATGTGAACTAGAAAAGTCCTCTGAAATATATTCCAATTTGTGGAAAAGTAAGACATTTGAGAAATGCTGTTGTGGTCATGAAATAGTATTTCATCAGGGGATGAAGAAATACTTTAGGAGGTTGAACTGTAGCTAGATTTTTTGTGGGTTGGGTTTTTTGTTTGTTTGTTTGTTTTTGTTTTTGTTTTTTCCCCCAATGCACTCCAAGGAAGGCAAGGTAGAATAAAATACATATAAAAATTATACTCGGAAGCAACATTATAGCAACATTAAAGTGGAAATACTGGTTGTCCAAAAAGTCAAGAAGCTCCAAGTCAGGTTTCTCATTGTAAGCACAGTGGTGTTCCTCACACTTCTGAAGATTGCGATTGGTTTCATTATTCATAATTGCCTAATATACACACCCAGTGAAGTTTCATAACTTAATGGCTGACAAGGAAAAAAATGTGTTCCTTCCTGCCTTGTAAGTTGCTGAACAACGTGTCACACCAGCCTTTCAGGTATGCTGCAGCAAAGATGGAAAAAATTAAAGCATCCTCACTAGAGAACAGCTTTGAATTGTGAAGTCTGAACCCTTTCCTGGGAGAGTAGTTGGGTGACTGGCTCTCAACAGAAGCAGGGTGACATGCTGGAAAAGAGTGAGTGAAATGCCACTCTTTCTGTCTCTCCTCTATTCCTTCCATGTGTTTAAGAGACTCTGCCTTGCCCAACGGTCAAAAGAAAAGGGTAATGTCCTGGGCTGTGGATGTAGGTGCACCGTCTGAGAAATATGTCTCTACAGTTCCAAGCCTAAGCCATAGACTGAGATAGAAATCAAGGCATTGACTGTCCCAACATTTTCCTACATCCCATTTTTGGCAGGTCTGTTTTCTATTCAGGGTTTTCAAGGGACTTCACCCTTCACATGCATTGTACCAGTAGCCTGAACTTGTACTGTGAAACTGCACATTCACCATGGAATATGAGGGACAAGTGCCTCAAAACAAAGGTTGCCGAAGTCCTAAATCCCCATGTAGACCAGGGCCTCAGCTCATGGCCTGACTGAATCCCCACCCAAGTCAACAAAGCATCAAGCTGCACTACAAGTAACACTTCAGTTTCACATCAAATAGAAGAAAGTATAACTAAAAATATTGGGACAAATTTTTAACCCAGAAGGCTTTTAAAATCATTCTCCTTCTACATTCTTCAAAATCCCTATAACTGTGGCCTTCACCTTAACACCACGCACTACATTGCACAAAACCAAGATTAGCCTTGTCATAGTGAAAAATAACCATCTGGCAGTCCTGGTACAGTGTAACAGTGTACTACTTTGAAAAAAAAACAACAGTGCACTTTGATTATGAACAATTAGTCTCAAATGCAGTACTGTTACTGTGTGTAAAAAGAACTTTAATTGTTGTCACTTTCCCTAAAAGGATCAAGGACATTTCTCTGAGAAAGTGAGTGGTGGCAGAATCGGAGGGGTGTGCGCAATGAAATTTACATTTTGTCCCTCTGTTCAAAAGTCTCCTTGCCTGCAGAAAATTATAAAAAAATATCTAATATCTGCCAGAAATTCAATCCCAGGTGTCAGCTTTCTGCCACACAGCAGTATTTCCATTTGCCGCTCCTCTTCTGAACATGTCAAGCAGGAAGGCAAGCACTGCTGCTGACATGACCCTGATAGGCTGACACACAAACAGAGATGAAAATTATGACGTTCAGTCTCCCACTCATTGCCTGAATACCCTTACAATGATACTGTTCAGAATGAGTGTTTACTATTGAAAGTGGGTGTTTGCACTGTATGTCTTGCATAAGACTACCATCACATCTTCTGTAATGAAAAGTGGCTTTCAATAGTTGTTTTAAACCATGAAGAAGCAGGATTAAAATTAGGAAACGAATTTCTATACACTGGCTCAAATCAAAACTAAACAAAAGAAAAACCTCCTTAACAGCCCTAAATGGGTTCTTTCAGGCCAAACAATGCAAAAGCTTACCCATGCGTATAAAAAGGAGAGATAGAAAGAATAATTTAGGATATTATTCATCAGCTAAACACTATTCATCAGATGTTCAACTGTATAGGCCTTGAACTTCTGACACAGCATCTGCTACAGTAAAAGCTGGTGTTAAAAAGCAATGACCTTGAGATGAGCAGAGCTTTAGTCTCCATGCATTAGGTGACCAACTTTGTAAAATCAGCAAAAGGCGAAGTGAGAACAGACATAAGAATAATTCAGAAGCTCTTTTCCTTTCCTGCTTTTTTTTCCATCTAGAAGTAATTCCACTCCTCTGTGAAGTTTTTTAAAGATACTCTACTAACTAGATGATGATTACATACTTAGACATTTTGCCACTGGATTTGATAATACTGGTTCATCTGAACATTAATTGTGTTGTCAATTCAATTCAAGAGCTTAATCAACATTTATTCATTATGTGCATTTCTGAATTGTCCATGGCAGCAGGATGCAGAGCTTTGGCATGCATTTGCTTTGTGCGGCTGATGGAAAGAAACTTAAGAAGAGCCCACCTTTCCCTTTTCCCTTCTTGCACTGCATCTTTCATGATGACTCAGTCCACAGAGAAGATAGATCAGACTTCATTTATCTGTTAGAGGAGAAAACATCTTCCAGGAGGATGAATGTAAAGTCTAATTTCAGACTGTGAGTCTCTGAGGCAGGAGGTGTCTTGTTTTTATTTTGTGTTGTATCACAAAGGGATTCCAAGCCTCACCTGGGGTGGCTACAATAAGGAGCCGGTAATGATTTTCTGTGAAAGGTACACAGAAGCACATCACCTGAACATAGATTTTGCAGGATAAAATGTCTGTCATACATGTAAGAAAGCATTTTTTTTTCAGCATTAAAAATTTTATATTTTTAGAAAACAACCATAAAAGCCAGCAGTCCAGGAAAATAGTAATACCTAAAAAATTTTCACAATCTCTGTGAATTAGAATATGAATTATTTCACTATAAATTAATACAGGCAACTGCAAACCCATGAAAAATGGGTTCCATGTAATGGAAATGGCAAACGTGATGCTCTAGTAACTATGTCCAAGCAGAAGCCAAAATTAACTTGCAATATTTAAAAGAAAAGTGTTTAAAAAAATATAAATAGGAAAAAATATTTAAGTTAAATACAAAGCTCATAAGGAATTTTTTAGCTATTCCATTTGTATTCTAAACTGAATCATCTTCTAGCCTCAAAGACTAAGTAAATTGAGCTTACTTTAAGGATCAATCAAAATTCAATTGTAATATAGCATAATGAAGTCCCATACTATGAAAGTGATACTCAAAACTGAAAGACGCATATGGACATCCATCATGCCCTCTCCTCTCCTCTCCTCTCCTCTCTCACTCCTTTGGGGTAAGCCTCAGCACAGCCGTTTTAGTGGTGGAGAGCACAAGCAGAAAATAAATGTGCCCTTACTCTTTTGTGCTGGCAGTCTGGTTACTATCCTGCCAGGCAGTCAGACTTTAGGGAAATATCATTAGCCACCTGCTTTTACACACTCAAGAATATATATTTATATTTTTCAGAAGTAAAAGGTAACATAGACACGAAGAATATAAACAAAGAGGTGTTATTACTAATAAAAGGCGTGAGCAGTAAAGAAATTAATACACTTTCTATGAAGGTGTTTTTTTAAAAAAAAACAATGTTTACTTATAAAGTGGATTATTGGAAATGAGAGACAGGTAATTGTTTCTTTCAGTGGTAAACATAACTTACCACTTTGCTTCCAAAGGAGTTTCTAACGCCCTCTAAAAGCTGAATGGCATGTAAGGTGAAATCCAAGATGAGAAAGATAGAAAAATTCATTGTTGATTTTAAGCTTAGTGGAGAAGACAATGAAACAACAAAGCCACGTGTTGGCATCAGACATGCATGACATAGGAACGTTAGTCATGTAAACACAGGAAACTGAGAGGATTGATGAGATAAATTATAACCTAGTTACCACTGCCTGAAAATCTGAAAGAAAATATTCTATTTAAACAGTATGTTACATGTTTCACAAACAAAGAATAAAAGCTGATACTCTACCTAATAAAACAGATTCGATTCTTGCAGCTAACTCACTGGTTAAAAGGGATGGAGCCTATGCTCCTGCTTTTGCAGTGGCATAGATCTGCCTGCTTGCTACTGGTGATGTTTCTCTTTTAAGTGGATTACAACCACTTTCCTTGCACTAAACAAGAATTTTGGGCCAGAATTTTCAGGCACTAAACCTCCAAAGAAGCTATTTTGCAATTTAAACTCACTATGTTAAAATTTATAAATTTTTGAAATCAGTTGAATCAAGCTATCAGAAATCTGTCCTTGCTTTCTTATCAATCAAACTAGCGCTACTATATAATATAGAATGTGCTTACATTAGTCCATACTATGTACAACTAAAGTTTAATCTTTTTCATTCAAATAGCTTATCTGTCAGTGTTTGAAACTTAGCTTACATAGACGGTATCTTCTTTAACTTATTGAAGGCTTCATTCCTTATATCTTACTTAATACAGTATATTGTCATTAAATGTGACAGGCATAGGATTTATCTATACAGGAAAACAAATAAGTTTTCTTTCCATGGAGATCCTTACAAAAGGAGGCTCTGAGACAAGAAATTCCACTGAAAGCCTTTTGCAGTTATTTTGTTCATCATTCACTTCACAGCAATTATATTGAACAGAACGTAACTTTTGTTCTCACATTTTTTTTTAAGTGTTTTAGGAAGTATTTTGTGGAATGTTTTCACATGATGGGGACAGAGAAGCTCTTTCCTTTTCGTCACTATGCTGGATTTCAGATATGAGAACCTAAATGAAGGATGCCTGGTAGAGGTTTGAAACAGTGTCTTGGTAGACAGATAATTTTAGAATTGAAGATAATTCTGACTTCTACCACATAACAGCAACTCACAGCCATTAGGTTTCTTTCTTATTTAAGCAAGACTTACCAACTCCTACTAAGCTTCATTATTCACAGGTTTGAAAAACCTTAGTCGATGCCTGTAAAATGGATAAATGCAAAACAGTATTCCAGAAGTTCCCTTTGTTAAATAATGCAGGACCTGAACATCAGCATAAAGTGAATCATACTTACATTAAATGAGCTTTATTTAAAACATACATATAAACATGTAAGAATGTCTGTGACTTGCTGTTTATGAGAAAGTTCAATGTACATTTGATTTAAAATATAGATTGATTTTTCATACTTTCCATAATTTTTGTCATTTTAGCATATTAAAAGAGAGCTTTTTAATATACATAAACCAAACCATGCACTCTGTTTAGACATTTCTTCTTATATTCCCCAAAGTGCTATGACTTCCCACAAATGATGGTTTTAAAGCTCTTGGCTAAAGATTGGGAGAAACTCCACCAGAAAGAAAATATGGCTTAAGACCACACACAATCAATGTAGTATGGGGTTGCTAGCATGAAATCGGTGTGTCTGCTGATGTGGCTTCTTCCCTTTGCAGTTACTGAAGCTCTATTAGATGTAGACTTAATGTCCTGGTTTCAGCTGGGATGGAATTAATTATCTTCTCAGGAGCTAGTAGGGTGCTGTGTTTTGGCTTTGATGTGAGACTTCTCAGTTCCTCAGGCCTTGTTAAGAGAAAAGGCTGGAGGGGCACAAGGAATTGGGAGGGGACACAGCCAGGTCAGCTGACCTGAACTAGCTGAAGCGGTATTCCATACCATGGGGCATCATGCCTGTATACATAGTGGGGGAGTTGGCCAGGGCGGGCGGTGAGCAGCTGTGTTGTGCACCACGTGTTTGTTGCTTTCTTCTTTTCCCACTGGATTTTATTCTTTCCCTTCCCCTTTTCATTATAACTCTTGTCATTATTGTTACTATTGTTCTTTCATTTTTATTCTATTTCAACTATTAAATTGTTCTTATCTCAAGCCTGGAGTTTTATATTCCTTTGCAGCTTTCCTCCCCATCCCTCTGGGTGAGAGGGGAGTGAGCGAGTGGCTGCGTGGGGTTTAATGACCAGCTGGCATTAAACCATGACACTTTTGTAAGAGCACAAACGTGTCATCCATGATGCCTGGAGTTCTTTCTTCTTGTATTGGCTTTATTGCTGTATCTCTGGGTACATCAGCTGGTTTTTACTATTTCTTCAGTTGCAACTTTTTTCTATCTTGAATTTCTGCCTAAAATCTAAAAGCCAATATTTGATGAAAACAAACAAACAAACAAATAAAAATCAAAAGGAAAAGAAAGAAGGTATCTTCATGATCATACCTGACTATGCAGTTAAATTTTTTTGAAAGGAAGGAAACTGGGGCAGTACAGAAGGACCTGCACAGGACCCTTCCACCTCAGAAAGCACTGTTATGCAGCTATCATCCAAACATTCGATAATAACATCCTCTGTGCCAAAAGGAGAAGGGAACCTGGGCACCGTTCCTTGAGAAGGAATGTGGACTCTGCTCTGTTTTGAAAAATCAAGCTTCATCTCTTGCCGTCATACATACTGGCTTTACTGATATTCTATGGAAAGGTAACACAAGGTCCAGGACAGCTGCTGTTGCCCCTCTCTCATGTTGGTACATTATCGTGTTAAGCTGGTGTCATTCATGTAGTTTGCATTGATCAGTAAAGTAGGGTTTCTGTTGCTGTGTGTCAGCAACTGTAAATGTGAAACAAATAATTCAGTGTTTTGACTGTTGTTTTTTCCAGTGGACACCTGAATGTGCTCTTTGGAAATGATTTTAATATATAACATTAGCACCTAGTCACATCTCTTCAGTTTATCAAGGTTGTTCTTTGGATATTCAAGCTAGAACCCCATTGCAGTGGGTTGAACTACCTCACCCTTACTCCACAAGGTAAGTTAGTGTACTGCAAAACTGCACCACATCACAAAAGCTTTTTTCCTTGCAGAAAAGCTCCAAGGGCTAGTTTCCACTAAACTATTCAGTACATGGCTGATAAATGAGGCAGCATGGACACTGGAAGTGATCTAGCTGAGACCACTAATTGCAAAGCAGGTTCTGAACTGCACCCCTTTACTGTATTTTAGCATGCTTCCTGTTCCATTTTAAATTGTCTTTTCCACAGCTGCTATGAGCACAGACCCGTATGTTTAGAAGTAGAATCTTAAATAGGGTTTGTAAAGAACAGTTTGGTCACATGAATTTTTGTTTCTGCCCCTTAAAAGCTCACCTCTGAACGACATGAGAAAAAAATTAAATATGCATTGCTTATTTTTTAGTGTTCTTAACACTATCTTCAGTTGCTACAAAGATGGCACAATAATCAGGGGAAGTTAAAACGTAGGCACTTTGCAAAATACTCCAAAGCAGTTATTAAAAAAATACTTTCAAATAAATACTTTTTTAGCTAACATTTTAAATGTATTCTAGTTGCCAAATTTAATTTCTCTATGATTTCTTTATGTTAAAAAGAAAAATCAAAAGGGATAAACCCACAATCTTTCCTAAGTGATTGCTTCCCTTGAATAACCTTCAATACCTACAGGTGTTGTAACTGGAGCTCTGGTACTTCATTTCCAAACTACATACTTCGGTCTTTTGAACCAAAAGGTGAGGTCTTTTAGCTTGACCTGTAAGTCTTCAATGAACTAAAAACAATCACTAGACACACAACCAGCCCCACCCTCAGCAACAGAAATCCTGCAGTCCTATGGGCACCCATGGATAAAAGGCTGGGTTTATAACAAGCGGGGAAATGACTGAGCCCAACCTACTTGTAACGAAATGATTAATAACTCCACTTGGCAAAATCCTCTGTCTTAAATACCTCTGTCACATGAATATTCAGCATATTAAAATAAAAGATAAGTTTTAAGTGGTAACAGAACAACAGACTTTTTGATCTTGACTGACAAAACTAATTGGAATTAAAATATTTTTAATATAATGAAAAAAAATATTTGACTAATTTTTTTCTTTCTTCACAGAAACTTTCTCACTTCACTTTAAAGCAAATGGGTTAGACATCGAGCCAAACCTTTTTTCCTATCTGGAATTTCAAGACGGGATGAAACAGTGTTTCATAACTGTGGCTGTTTTTACCCTGAAGCCTGGGGGTGTCACGTGGCATGCTAAAAAAAAATAAATATATATATATAAAAAAAAGCCACCCTGAGGACCTTTTGTGGGACCAAACCAACACAACTATATACATGAAGTAGCACAGGAATCTCTGAATTGACTGGCTCTAGTGTTTTTTCAGAAAACCGGAGGAGCATGCCACAGTCAAGTTGCTGGATTCCTCTAACAAACCACTGACTCTTTCATTTTGCTGTACAGCAGCCAGAGAGCAAGATTTAACTTTTGGGCTCTGCAGCCTTGCAAGACACCTCTTTCCCCTCTCACCAACAGGCAGCAGGAGTAATGCAAATGGGAAATGAGGGAATGGTGTGTGGAACAGAAGTGTCATCTCAGAAAAAGCATCACGTATTCTAAAAACAGTATAAGAGTTTTAAATTAACAGAGGAAATATAGAAGTATCACCATCCCATATGAGCTCTACTATGTCATTCTTCACTGTACTAAAATCTCAGACTGGTACTGAGCACAGCAGACAGTCGCTTTGCTCTTGCCTACCAGACCCAGTGTGAACCATACATAAGCTACCTGTACGTTGTCATACTTTACCCTTTGTATGCAGACAAAAAATACATTTATTATCATGTTCTCTTTTAACCAGACTGAAGGATGAAGACAAGTTCACTGCTTGTTTGCTTCCTATCTATAAAAGTAAAACGCCACGTCACTCTCCATCTAATAAGCTAAAGGACCAATCATATGTATCAGCTAGAATATCCTCTCCACCTGTACACAATTAAATACTTTTTATAATTTCTTCTATTATGCATACATTGATCACAAATCCCAGTGGCTTTCTACTTCCATAATCTTGAAACTTCTTTTGATTAGCATTTTACCTGCTTGTGTGAGCATTATGAATGTATGAGAGTGTGCGCGTGTACATATGGAAGGAGAGATAAATTGGAACAACACAGTCTCATATTTAAAAATGTGAATGCTAAATCCCATCTGAATGAAGCATATTGTCCCAGAAAAGGACAGACTGGCTTGAAAGCAAAGTACAACAATAAAACAAAATAGTCTGAAGCATAACTTTGAAGCAGTTAATATAGTGGTACTTTTACAGCTGAGTTTGCATTTAATAAAATCAGGTTCTTTACTGAAACAGGAGAAATATACTTTCTCTTATGTTTCTATAAAACTTTGGAGAAAAAAAGAAACAGGATGTCTTAACTGCAAGAAGAATATTTCACAATTTTTTATTATAGGATAAAAAGATAAGGTCTTTTGGACTCTTAATTACAGGATTGTCTGTATTTTTTTCTTCTTAAGCTATCAACAGATATTTGTGATTTCATTTAAATTATTTTCCCAGTATTGATTTGGCAGTAAAAGCTACATTAATATGTCTGTTTTCACAGATATACACATTTGAAAACATGATATAAATGAAGGTGGTATTCCTTCAGACAGGCTGTTTGCATTTATCACCATCACTCCAATACTTCCAGTATGTTTTAACACTTTCTCAGGTGCCAGTTGCAGTTTGCCATTTATACTGAGGAACAGAAGGTATAAATTGGTGAAAGCAGAAGACAACAGTATTCCCTGGCATCGGATGCTCTAACAGGGACATTTTTAAGCATTCTGTTGTAGAAGAACGGCTGCAGAAGCATGGCCTTAGAATCTCTGAAGATCTGCACAATCCAGGCCTGGTATTAGAATAGGCCTGTAATCAGAATTGTACTGAAGTTGCTGTGCTGAAGTTAACAAGAAAGGTAGCCTTGAGCTATTCTTGAATCCTGAGACCAAGTAATTATGTCGTGCCAACAGGCCGTGGCTGTCACAAGATACAGCTGCTGGCAAAGCAGGTGCAGGGCCAAGAAGGATAGGGACCGGAATGGGAATATAGGGAGTAACAAACTACAAGGCTGAAGCACAGGAACACAAACAGCTACATGGATAGAATGCTTATTTTAGTCATGATAATTAGTGGTGTGAGAACCGCGCGCGTTTAGAGGCTAATAACCAATTATATTTCTGCTTTACGAATATGCATGTGTATCGGTTCTATATAAGTAGTGTTAGAAACTAATAAAGTTGAGCAAGATGCATAACTCATATTGAGTGTCTTCTTGACTCCGGCGAACCCTTCTTCCAACATTCTGTATTCATTTTGAATAATCATTTGGAATGGGGATAGGAAAAAATAAAAGTGAGGTTATTTTGGTTTGACTTTCAATTAATCACAGCATGAACTGAAAGTTCTACACCTCTGGATCAGGTTCTCTCCTCCAAATTCTTCGGATTCACTGAATGTCCTGCCTGGGAACTGAATGGATCAGTTGCTACTTCATTCTGTTGTATATGTGTATGTGTACATGTATGTATATTACCAATATATATGTATGTATGTATAAATAACTTCCCAATTTACTAAAGAACATATCTTTCTTTTTTCGAAACAATCAGGAAACACAAAATTATACCCTGTATTGAGCAAGCTTTTGTATCATAGACATCATTTAGTATATACCACACTTTGCCCGAAATATGCCTGTGAGCCTCTCTTTCTTCTTAGCTAATGTAACAGAAAGATAGAAATAACATTTATACATTTTTGTTAATATTTTACCTGTACAGGATGGTTATAAAATTGTGCTTTTCCAGAAAATCTGGGAAAGCATAACACTCATTTTTTTATTCAAGTAACACTTCAAAAGTGATACATCTTATTCATGAATGGGCAACTAATAGGCACATACTAGATAGAAAATGGAGTTCAGAGCCTTAGGGCAATACAGTCTATCCTCTATAAAAGAATGATATTTCTGGGTTTGGCCAGATTCTAGCAGTCCAGCATTTTTGTAAAAGTCTTCCACTCATTAACACCTAACTAGGCCCAAGACTTCATGTAATAGTTTCTTAAATGTTTTCAGAAAAAAAAAAACAAAAAAACCACACCCTAATTCAGCAAAGCAATTTTCTAAAGTAGCACTTAAAAACTTTATTTTTCACTCTTTCATGCTTTTTGAACACTTACTTTCCAGATAAATGTGTTCTTTGCTTTCACTGGAGATTTACTGCAGTTTCAACTTCTTGCAATGATATAACAATGTTCCGGGGGCCTATCAAGATAATAAGCTGACTGATTCGAAGATTTCTGTTTTTAAAGTTCCACTACATTCCCATTAGAAGTTACAAATTCTGTGGAATAAAATATATATAAATATATACACATACAAAAGTAAGTGATAGAAGGCTATCTAGAGAAAGTTGTATTTTTTTTTCTGAATTCAACAGCTGCTGATAAAATA